>NC_134142.1:54732500-55332500 GCF_033958435.1 Carettochelys insculpta | reverse complement strand
GCCCGTGGAGACGAGACCTTCCGAAAGCACCCCCCCAGTTTTTGAAAGCCCTTCTTCCTATCTGTGATCAGAAGAAGGGATTTCAAAAACTGGGGGCGGGGGGTGTTTCCTTTTGGAAGGTCCCATCTCCCCAGTTGGCACGCGATTAAAAAATCTGCACTTTCAAATCGCTGCAGCCGCCATTATGCTAATGAGGCGCTGCATATTCATTTCAGTGCCTCATTAGCATCTTTTGAACCTGCTCATTAACATGCCCCTTTTGAAAGGAAGGGGCATGTGTAGACCCAGGTTTTGACTGTGAAAGAGAACAATGACCATTTCACTGCTATACCCAATTTAACAGCTGATAGAGTGGGCTGAACGTTTTACAGCGTTGACTGTGCTGCCGAGTGCAGTGTATGGCTTGTACCCTGGTGACTGGAAATAAAGTTATATGTGAAAGATTCATATTTTATAATATGTTGACATAATTCATTAATATGGCCTTTCCCCCATTCTCATTATATCATCTTTTATAAAAAGGTTGGATTCTCTCTGACAGATTTAACCCCAGGGGACTGAAGAGTCCAGAATGAAATTTGTTTGCAGAGCAGATCAGTAACAAAGGTATTTGCCACATTAAGGTCTAAGCTTGCAAAGATTTAATTAGTCTAACTGATTTTGCAATTTGATTGCTTTCTTGGAAATGGAAAGGAGGTGTGGTTCCTAGGTTAAGTCTGTTGAAAAGATTTTTTGCTGGTAATCATGTTTTGTCAGTACACAGTCATAATTTGCCCATAGATATCCCCTTAATAGTGTCACAGAGAGGCTCTGTGGGAGATTCATGGAGGCTGCTACAAGCCCCCTTTTAAAAGAGATGGGTTTTGGCTCTCATCAGAGATAATTTTTTGCAGTAATCTTCTAGCACTTTCCTTTGCAAAGTGAGCCTTGTCAATGTAAAGCTATGGAAACCAGTTGCTAGGTTGGAAGGCAGAACTGGTCAGAACATTTTGGACAAAACAAACATTTCACAGAGACATTTTGGTTTCAACTAAGTTTACATTGGGGACAGGGAGGGAAGAGAACAAGAGATGGAGAGAGAATTCGATTGAAGATGGTAGCTATAGGGCTGGCCTGGGATATGAAAGACCCCTGACCAAAGGCCTACTCTGCCTCATGAAGGGTAAACTGTCATGAAAAACACAGATTTGAATCACTCAGTCTACACCTCCCATACCCTGCTCCATTGCCCTGAACACGCACACTAGTTTTGTTTTCATGAAATCATTTCAAAAATGTTGCTGCAAAAGAGAATTGTTAACTTCCAGTCAGTCTGGTGCAAGGTTTTCAGCTCTGCTCTGGTACCAAGAGGGCTTTAGGGTAAGATGGGGAGAAAAGTTTAAAGATTTCTCTCCCCGATACCCAAGCACATATTTATAAACACAATTAATGAATTAACTGTGGGGATTAGCCTACATATTCATCATACTAACCTTCCCCCAAATCCTTAGTCCTGGACAACTAAGAGTTGTGTGATAAGAACTGACTAGAAAAGGTTTAGAATGGGTGCAAAGTTGGTGAGAAGGGTCCCAAATACTATTCCCACTTACATTAGTGTGAATTCACAGCAAATTGAAAAGAAAGGAAAACAAATCCCCTCTGACACAGGAGTAGTACAAGGCTCATGTTAGCTCTGATGTGGTGGGAGGAGAACTGCATGTAAGGTCTGGTGTGGAGACATAGCTGTTATTCTTGGCACGACAGAGATATTAGTCTGCAGAACGCCACATAGGCTGTCCAGGAAGGGCTGCAGCAGTTTAGAGTGTCTCTTCTTTAGCAGCCAGGAGTCTGGGTGCTGTAAAGCCAGTTTTGCCCTTCTTCCCTTCCCTTTGACTGAATTTTGTGCTGTATTTCTGATGGCACGCAGTGCAGAACTGGGGCCTTGACATGTGAGCAGTCCATTGCTTTATAGAACTACTCAATCATAAAGCAACTCACAAGCACAAGTGCTGGTTGGATCAGGGCCACAGCTTCTCTTGGTCCTGGCAACAGATTCCATTCACAGGTTTCTGAATGTTGGGCCTACAAAACGCCAAAGACTAAACAGTATTTTAATGTCACCTTTTTTTTTCTTGAACTTTTGAAGATTTTTGTTTCACTTTAATGGGGTTTTTCCCCATGTTTCTTTTTGACTCAGTGCCATATTTTCATATCACTTCACATCCATGCATGCTATAACAATTTTTATACCACATTATATATGGCACCAGGGCATAGTGTTTTTTTTGTTCTTTGATTGAGGGAATTCTTAATTTTTCAGGATGAGGATTTTTTCCCAAATCATTTATCTTTGATTTTATTTATTCTAGAAACCTGGCAGCCTATTTGGGAAATACCAGCAATGCTGGATTTTTGAATCATATTCCTCCACATATGGCATTAATATAGCTCTGTCTTGCCTTCATGCAACACAGCAACAGATGTTGAACATTTTTAATAGGCCTCTGATCTTATGAGGGTCCATTTTTAGGAATAGGCAGGGATATGTTTTTTAAGCTTCAGCTCATTTACAAGATTGTCTCTTATGAGGTTTGTTTTGCTAATGATATGGATTTCATCCCTTTTTCAGATAATATTTTGATTTCCTACAGAGTTTAGCAGTAAATTTTCACTGAGGAAACATGACTAATAGTAATGTTTAAAAATTCTCCTTTTTTAGATCAGATTAAATTAGACATGGGAGTAGACTAGTGACCTATATGCATGAGGCTTTAATTGCTGCATCCCACTTTAACAGTTTACAGATGTACTATTCAAATGTCTAACTTAAACTCTGTCTTCACTAATCTGCATTTATTCTGATTTTGAAGAAGGTGATGGCATAACTAATATTCATGGCAATGCCTAATTAGCATCTGCTGAAGTGGCTCATTAGCATACCCCTTTCGAAAGGTGGGGGTTAGTGTAGCCATGGCCTAGGTAAAAGCTATCACAATGCTGCCACACAGCAGCTGCTATGACAAAGTTGTGCTTAGCTACCCATGACTAAGCCCATGATTTTGATGCAGGTATTTTTATTAAAAAAGTTGTAGACAAAATGTGGGAAATAAACAGTAAACCACATAAAGCCAATGTCCTGCTGCCCAGAGGTGAAGCTGAATTGTGAGCCCCACTGCCTGTTGTTGAAGCTGAATCCAGAGAATATGTGCACGTCTGAAAAATCACATAATCAGTGACCAAGTCCTAGCCTTACTCATGACTTGCTGAGGACCTAGACAGTGAAAGTCCCACCTCCAGGGGGTTGACAGCAGCAACCTCATGGTTCCTTGCCTCATACAGTGCCAGGGGACAGTCAAGGAAGTATCCAGGCATCCGTACAGATTTCTGCAGCTGCCATTGTTATTCCTGATTTTTGTTCTTGAACTCCTGGCTTCCACTATCATTTCTTTTTACCTTACTGGATGACCCAGACTCTGAAACCTAACTTGGATTCTGGAGGTATTGACTCAGACCTGGAAGTTGATTCTGAACTCCTCTGCTGCACCCGCCTGAGGTTTGACCCCATTTTGACTCTAAGTCCTGACTGCCCTAGTCAGGAACATGACAGTCAGTTGGTGGTGTACACATTATTGTAAAATGCAACAGCAGCACAAAGGAGTGTGTAGAATGGGTAAGAGGAGAGGAACTGCATACTTCTATATTAACACATGACTGAATAGTAGATGTGAGAAGAGTTCCAACAATCATAACTGGTCCTATACCCACCTTCATGAATAACCTGTGACTCTGCAAAGGACTTAGTCTGACAAACACTACTAAATTTAATGCTTTGTATTTAATGTGCAATGGAACTCCCCAAAGTAAGAAACATTAAGGAAAGTAGGTGTAAGGAATTGATTGGTACATAATTCCTTCAAACCTCTTTGAAAACTCCAGCCTATATCCTTTAGAGTTCAGAATGGCAGCACCCTTTCTACAGTTGAATTAGCTTTTTCATGAACACTGAAATTAGCTTATAGTTTGTGACATGTATGGAGCTTCTGTGGAAGCTGTAAAATGCCTGGAGACCACCATATTCTTTCTTCAGTAAGTAAAATCTTTTTCTCTCCAATCTGATCTACACATCCCTATGCAACATGTTCTCCTGGGGGCATAGACTTTGTCTGTGCTAGCATTGCACTTTCGAAAGAGCATGCAAATGAGGAAATCAAAAAAGATGATAAGGTGCAGATTTACATATCTGGTGCCTCATTTCCATAGTCTTCTTTTGAACAAAGAAAAACCGTGTAGACAGGGCTCTTTTAAAAATAAATCCCATCTTCAAAAGAACCTTTCTTTCCCCCAAAACAAAACAAAAAAATGGGAAGAAGGATTCTTTCAAAGATGGGGTTTACGTAAGAGCCGCATCTACACTACTTTTCTTCTTTTGAAAGAAGCTCTTTCAATACAATAGCCAAATAAGGCACCCGATATGTAAATCTGCACCTCATTTGCATTTTCAATTTCCCTTATTTGCATGCCTCTTTCAAAAGTGAAATGCTAGTGTATACACAGCCATAGTGAACAAAATACGTGAAATTTTATCATCCTTTGTTAAAAATAATAATAAAATATTGAACACCTTATAGAAAGTGAAAAGTCACAACTTTTCCAAAGTTTCATAAACTCAGATTTAACTTAGAGATACAAGGTAAGGTTATATCTTTTACTGGAGCTTTGAGCCATCTTTTTTAGGCTTGAAAGCTTGTCTCACTGATCACCAGAAGTTTGTCCAATAAAAGATATTATCTTATACACTTTTTCTCTGTAATATCCTGGGATAACTACACTCTATTTAAAAATAACTTGTTAGTTAATCTTTCAGACTTTACCAAAAATAAACTCTGCTTTTATAGAGATTATGCTTAACAATGGTTAATGGAGAAAGCAACTTTTTAGGAAATTATAGAGAATCCAGACCAAGGCTATAACAAAAACCAGCTTATATTATGTACAGTAGACTCTGTCCTGACTCAGTAATAGATTGTGTAAGTATTGACTGGGTCCAAGGGCAACAGCAGTAAACTACTGTCAAAGAAACAGAAAATCCAATATGTCACAACCTTAGGAACTACTTTTACTGAAGGGATTTATTTTTATTGTTATGGCCCTTGGAGACCATTACCATTTGCTCTATTGTCCTCTTGGATTTTTATGCAACAACTTTTTTGCTCATGAGGACTTCAGTGCATTGAAAGGACTACCATGATCAAGAGACACTGAGGCCACCTGCTGTATCCTCTTGCTTATAGGCAGGATGGAAGCAAGAAAAGGCTTTCTGCTTGCTAACAAGATTGGGAGAGACCATTTATTTCCCCATTGGAAGACAACAGAGAACTGAGTCAGCTGCTCTTGAAAACTGATAAAATCAACTGGATGCTTTGTTGGCCTGTCTATTCTGGAATGTGCACATCAGAGAAAATGGATGTCAGACATACCCTCTCACACATTATTTCTTGTTCTGCATGTTAATTGTGTTATTTTACAAATTGATATCGGGCCCTATGTATATACAGAGCTTAAACCCTCAATGGCCCAGTTTTTGTATGTGACATGTTAAGCAACGGCACAGAACATAGTAATACAACTTTAGAATGAGTTAGCATAGAATGAGTTAGCATAGCATCGTGAAAAAATAATTAGCCCCCCAAAACATCTCTTTGTTTTTAACATTTCTTGACTTAATCAAAGGCATAAAAAGACAGTTTAAAATATGGACTGAATTTTTTTGCTTTGGTGCCTAAAGTCAGCCACTTAGGCTGTGTCTACACTTGCATTCCTCTTTTGAAAGAGGTATGCAAATGAGACAAATCGAAAATGCAAGTAAGGTACAAATTTGCATATATGACACCTCATTTTCATATTCTTATTTCAAAAGACCTTCTTGCAAAAGAAAAAAACCAGTGTGGACATTGCTCTTTCAAAAGTAAACCCCATCTTTGAAAGAATTGTTCTTCCCATAAAAAAAAAGGGAAGGATTCTTTTGAAGATGGGGTTTACTTTCGAAAGAGCAGTTTCTACATGGCTGTTTCTACACAGGCCACTTTCTCCGAAAGTGGCATGGTAATACATGGCCCAAAATATGCTAATAAAGCACGGATGCAAATTCACTGCACCTCATTAGCATAAGGTCATGTGATTGGAGTCTGGAAGACCTTTCTTCTGGACTCCAAAACGCCGTTTAGAAGTGTGGCCCTGGGAAGAAAATTTTCAGGAAGAAGGGGCGTCCGGAAGAAGGACTTCCTTCCAGAAGCTCCCCTGGGGCCATGCTTCTAAACGGCGTTTTGCAGTCCGGAAGAATGGTCTTCCGGACTCCAAATCACGTGACCGTATGCTAATGAGGCGCGGGGAATTTGCATCCACACCTTATTAGCATATTTCGGGCTGTGTATTACTGTGCCACATTCGGAGAAAGTGGCCTGTGTAGAAACGGCCCACTGGTTTTCTTCTTTCGAAAGAACCTCTTTCGAAATAGCAATATGCAAATGAGGTGCCAAATATGCATCTCATTTGCGTTTTTGATTTCCCTCATTTGCACACCTCTTTTGAAAGAGGAGTACAAGTGTAGATGCACCCTTAAAGTTAGGCACTCTGTTTTGAATACAAGATTCTTGCTATTCATGGGGATGTCTTTCCAGATGTCAAGGAGCAAGCTTTTATATGACAATGTCTGACTGCTGATGGTCTAATGTATTATTTTATACTTCTTAATGATAACAGTCTTGCAGTTTTTTTCTGTAAAACAAAAGATAATAGGTTTTACATCTAATACATATCTGAGAGGAGAGAGATGTGTATCTTGCCAATGGACACTGAAAGTGGCTAAATTTAATAAACAATTCGTTGCTGGTTTAGAAAGTTGTTACATGCTAGACATGAGACTAACTTTGGAGAAACATGTTCTTTACATGAATATTTTTTTAACCAGCACTTATTTTGCTCAGAGCTGAACTTTATCATCAGCCAAACCAAATCTGATACAATAGAGATCAGAACACTACAGACCTTGTGCAAAAGAGAGAGACAAGATGATGTTGAACAGAGATTATTCAAATTGTCTCCTGCATATCATACACCTCAACATCTCAGGCACCATTCATCCATCCTATAATATTACACTTACCAACATGGTGTATAAAGAGCTATGTTGGTATCCTTCAATAATTCAAGGTTATGCTCCCAGAGTGGATCACCACAAGTTGGTTATCTGGGATGTGCTACAAAAAGTGCTGAATGTCATGAATGAGGAAAGAAAAGATGTATGGTGTGCACATTACTCTAGGTCCCAGGTACATATAGTCACTGTTCAAGAAGTTCTGGCTTGATTGCAGATAATCGCTATCCACCTTGCCGTGGTTAGAAACTGCTTTCTCTGTCAACATTTGATGTATTGACCCTTTCAGGACATCCACACTCCATGTATATAAAGTTAGATTCTGGTTCAGCTGTGTCCATGCTGCCTGAATTTGCTTGCTTATAACATATGCAGGGAGAACTAAATCTCACTATATTTATTTAGTATCTTCCGAAGTGCAATCCCGGTGCTTGATTACCTTGCAGTTCATGTGATACATTTTAGTCATGCATAAAATAAAATTAAGGAGGGAAGTAGTCCCTATACAACAAAACATGGACTATTTGACCTTGAGGGAAGGCGGATGTCAGGAGGTACAAAAACCAGAAAATAGTGGCAGCATAGAATAAACGAACACTTCTGAATGGATGTTTCTAATTGTTAGCATGAAAAATACAGCTGCAGTTTGTGCGTATTGCATGGTAATTAATAAAATCACTTGTGTTTCATTTTACGAAAATCAGCTCCAGCTATGCTTTTCTTCTGGTAGACTATAAATATTGTATGATAAATTGTGTGGGCAGAAGGCAAAATAGATCAATTCTAGTTCACTCACTCTCTTATCTCAGCATTGTAGGAAGAAGTGCCACATTCCTGGTTATAGGCTATGACGAGTGATCCCTTTATCACTCCATTTTGCTTGGAAAATATGAGTCAGGGAGTCAATAAAGGGCTTTTGTATGACTTAATCTATTTCTTATTAATCCGTTAGTATTGTGTGACATGCTACAGTTTGATCATTATTATAACTGTTATTAATAACAATAATATATGTGAAAACTCCTTTCAGAACAACCACCAAAGACAATGAGACTCAATCCTTGATTTGTACCATATCTCATTGCTATATGTGTAAATCAGTTACTTGTATTGGATGTTTTTACCTAAAATGATCACAAATTTTCAAGACTGAACCATATTAGTTGTACTCTAAGTTCTTTTGCTAGTTCAGTTTACAAACAAAACCCGTAATCTCTCTCCTAAGTGTTTATTAAAAACTAGATGCTTTCAAGACAAAAGCTGATAGATGTTTCTCTTTCATGTTCCAAAAGTATGGAATATGCAGGTATTTTTCAAAGCAGTGCATAGATATTTAGTCACCTGCCCCCATCATGTTAATGGCAATAGGATGATTATATCAACATGTGTCAATATGAAAGTGTACTAACTATAATGTTAGCTTATTACTGACCTCTGTATAAGTTAGGAAAAATAAAGACAAGCGAACAAAAATATTAGTTCAGAATACTTGCCTGTAAGCATCACTTTAGGTTTAGTCAGATATATGTGCTTGCCTCTGTAGTGCTCTGGAGCACCAATAACATTCGGCAGCCATTTAGCCATATTGAAGGGATTAATGCTACGAATTTCCATCTAAGGAAGAAATTGATTCTCTGATTTAGGTATTTAAAGGAATAAAGGCTGGATTTTCTGGACTGCTAAGAGCATGTTGTGCTGCTCAGCAGCATTAATGTGACTGAAGATGGCCAGTGGTGAACTCTTCATAGGCAGAGGAAATCTGTGATGGCAAAAAATTAGAGGAGGTTGTTCTGCTGTCTCCAATATGATTCCTCCTGCTTCCCCCCAGCATCGGGGGAATGAAGAGGAAGTTTGGGGCCATCCTAGAAGCCTTTAGATGAGACACAATGAGAAAAGGAGGTTCTAACACAAATTGGTTCACATCCTAATTGTGCCTTGTAGTTGGTGTGGAAAATTAGGCTCTTACTTACAATACTGTTCACATTTATTTTTGCTATAGCTATGACCCAGTGTTGGCTGGGTATGTATCCTGGTAGGATCTACTTGCGGACAGCTATCAGTGCACTTGCACTAATGAAATCTGTAGGGTGAATAGGAAAAAAAGGTATTTGTAATGGTGGAACTTTGAAATGGGGTTTGTGCCCCCCGATGTATATGCTGATTTTGCTTGTCTACTTTGGCTGTTGCAGTGACTCATCCTTACCAATAGATGAATAGTAACAGAGAGGGATCCGTGCTAGTCTATATACTATGAAAACAAAAAGCAGTCAAGTAGCACTTTAAAGACTAGCAAAATAATTTATTAGGTGATGAGCTTGCGTGGGACAGACCCACTTTTTCAGACCATAGCCATACCAGAACAGACTCAATATTTAAGGCACAGAGAACCAAAAACAGTGATCAAGGAGGACAAATCAGAAAAAAGTGATCAAGGTGAGCAAATCAGAGAGTGGAGGGGTTGAGGGGGAAGGTCAAGAATTAGATTAAGCCAAGTATGCAGATGAGCCCCCTACAGTGACTCAGAAAATTCCCATCCCGGTTCAAACCACGTGTTAATGTGCCGAATTTGAATATAAATGCCAGCTCGGCTCTTTCTCTTTGAATAGCAGTGCGAAAATTTTTTTTCAGTAACACACATACCTTGAGGTCATTGACAGAATGCCCCATTCCATTAAAATGTTGACTAACTGGTTGGTGGATCTGGAGTGTTTTGATGTCTGTTTTGTGCCCATTAACCCTATGTCTAAGGGAGTTAGAAGTCTGCATACAAAGCATCTGGGCATTGTTGGCACATGATGGCATATATGATGTTAGTAGAGGAGCATGAGAAAGTGCCCGTGATTCTGTGAGTAACCTGGTTAGGTCCAGTGATGGTATTTCCAGAGAAAATATGTGGACAAAGCTGGCAGTGGGCTTTGTTGCAAGGAAAGTTCCAGGACTGGTATTCCTGGGATATAGACTGTGGCTGTTTGTGAGGATCCTCATAAGGTTGGGAGGTTGTCTGTTTTTTACCAATAGATGGTGGCTGCGCTCAGGACAGATCACTAACAGCACATTAGTTACCTGTTACGTGTAGCTATTATATACTAGTGGTAAATCCATCCTCAAAACTCACTTTTACCACAAAGGTTGTAAATACAAATATCAGTCCAAAGAAACCCTTTGTCTCCCATCAATAATAATTGTTAATAATAATTTAAATTATTTAAATTAAAAACCCCTCGCTCCCCAAAACACCATTGCAAAATAAACTCTTCCTCTAGGTCTCCCACTACATTTTGTGCCAAAACATAGAACTATGTTGTCTTTCTTAAAGTTGGCTTGTAGGAATAGGAACAGTGTTGTGTACAAGGCTGAGTACCTCATTAGCGCTTATTTTAGTACCTCAGTAATTAATTATCTGCCTGATTAGTTGTATCTGAAAGGAATATTGTGACATTACATGTTAGAAATAGAGATGATTGGAAAATAGTAAAGATTCTTCCTAAAAAAATACTATTTTTTTCCTTCTGCAAACTCTAAGAAGGAGCAATTTGTTCATTTTTCTTTTTTGATGTGTGTAGGTATTTTTATCAGAAAAATTGTACATTGAATTTTCAAGTTTGGGGCCAGTTCTTTCCTGCTTCTGGTTTTTTCCTATTTCCACCCCCCTCCCCTTATTTTCCCACAGATGAAATAAATGGAGAGAAGGGGGCAGAGACTGGATCATTGTGAGTGAAAGGAAAAAAAAAGAAGAAAATAAGGGAAGCAAAACCCCAAAATTAAAAAAGAGCCCTAAACTAAAATATTTCAATATGTTTCTCCTGTGGACATTTCAAAAAACAAGAAGCGTTTTCTATAATATTAATTTTAAAATATACTTTTTGATGAAACATCTTTTATTTAAAATTTTCTGTCTTCTCTAGTGTGAGGGTAAAATAAGAAATAATTTGCTGTTAGAGCATATCAGGTCTGGCGAGTAGTGATGGTATACTCCGTAAGAAGAGGCTTAACAACTGTTGGCTCTGCTTCACACTGATGGAATCTTGATAATTACAAGGACTGCCCTTTTAGCAGTGATTCTTCCTGTTAGGGAGTGTAGAAACTGGACACTTCATAAGGGTGATGAGCTAAAGTCTGGGAGAAAAGGGTAAATTGGGTTGCCATTATACTATGTTTCAGCAGATGCAAAGGCAACCTACAAATGAGTAGCAGTAATATTAGGTCAGAAACTGCACTCTTCTATCAAAGGACAAAAAGTGTAAAATACTTTATTGGTGCCTAATACATATTTGTCAGGATTGAGGGAATGGTAGCATAATCAAGAAGCAGACAACCAATAATTGTAAGGTTAGCAAGAGCCCATGCTCTGATTCCTAAGCCCCTCATCTCCAAAACAGATTAACAAAGAATTAAACAATAATGCTAGGGCGGTAATTATATCAGTCTAGTTTACCTTGCTGCAAATAGGCAATAAAATGGAATCCATGCTTACTAAGTTTGCATGTTGGTTCGTAAAATCCTATTTGCCTTTATTAACAAGTGCTTAAGGCTAATTTCTCAGTTGAGATCATAATTTTAACCATTCCTCATGCTGTGCTTTCATCAGTGCTACATTTAGAGGTTGAAAAACCTCATAGATGTAAGGGGTATGGGGTGGCTGGTTTGATTGTTTTTGATAGAATGCCTTAATTCGGTCACTCCAAAAACTGTGTTTTAATAACCTATGTCATTACAGAACAAGAGGGATTTAAATTCTACTATAAAGAGGCTTCTCCAGCATCAGACATCTGTTCTAAAACTTATCATGGCAATATACTCACTGAATTGCATGAACAAATTTGATTAGCTGGAACTTCTGGGAATGGTTTCTAGCTGATTAACCTGGAGACCTTATCTTTAAATATTGGCATTGTAGGGATTGACCAAAATCCAAGCAAATGTCAGATATTAGAGACTATAATTAAAAGTTAAGTGGAAGATGAAGGAAACTTAATCTAATGATGAACACAGGAAACTATTGCTGGCATTGTGATATTTGCAGGACCATGATGACTAATTTATACTATTATTACATGCACAGCCAGAAATTCCTTCATAGATTTTACTCCCCAAAATTTGTATCCTATTCTAAAAGAATTTGCCACTCTTGGTAATTACAGGAGATAAAGTATCCTCAGCACTAATTACTATCTGTGGTGTGGTGGACTTTTATTATCTAGGAAACATAAATGGTAAGACATGGCAATTTAAAGCATCAGTTTGCAATTCACAATAGGGCCCTAATGTACCATACAGTTTTAAAGTACCGTCATTGGATTATTTGGTACATATGGTGATCCTAAAAGAAAGGGTTACTATGGAGAATAGCTAAAATTAGAGCCTTTAAAATATTTTTGCTGTTTAGGTGTTAATTGATGAAGTGAAAAGGGATTAGTCTCTTCCCACTGGGAGATGTTAGAATTTTAAATTAGGATACCTAGAATTGTGAAGGTTAATATTAAAATATGCACTAACTTTACAATAAGCAGTGAAGTTGTAGCCATGTCATTCCCAGGATATTAGAGAGACAAGACAGCTGAGGTAATGTAAATATATATTTTATTGGACCAGATTCTGTTAACGTGAGACGCTATCTTTCTCTCACCAATAGAAGTTGGTTTAATAAAAGATCTTATCTCACTCCACTTTATCTCTAACTTTTGTGTACCATCTTAATTTTGGTGGATCAGCCCACCCATATCTGTAAATCTTACTGCTCTGGAATAGGACTATGGTCTAGCTTTAATAGGAAGGCATTTGGCACTAAGACATCTGATTTCTATTCCTGGATCTCTACTGATTCTTTATGGGATGTGGACAGCGGCACCAACAGCTGTTGTGGTCCACAGGGAAAGGTGGGAGCAGGAGCCTGACTGCATGCCTTGTTAGGGGTAGGGCCAAGAACCAAAGGGGCAGGGTCAAGGACAGTCAGCCCTCAATGCCACTCGAACTGAGGCACTGTCTCCCCTCAGCCCCCCACCACAATTCCCTCAGCTGCACGTGGCCAAAGTAGCAGCAGCTCCAGGCCCCTATGAAAAGCTGTACCCGGGTCAACTGACCCTTTCCCTCCACCTCCACTTTGGCAGGATTGGAGATAAACATAAAATGGTATTTTAAGAGGTCCGTATTTTTCACTTGAGTCAAATATGAGCAGTATTACAGAAGGGTGATGTCCAGAGTGTGGGCCTGAGCATAGAACAAACAGATTAGCATGTAGAAGACAGCAGCACTCCCAAAAGAAAGATGGTTTAAAAAAATGCTCTCTCCTGAGGGCAGGTTGGAGAGACCGTCCACTACCATTGGAATGGGTGGAAGTAGGAACATACAGAAGTTTTCTTACTTGCCAGCTGCATGACAATGGAGTTAGGATGATCCCCAACTTTCTTCCCACTGATAGAAGGTGAGTTTCCTTATAGCGTAATCCTGTGATTTCGTAAAAGAGAGATTATAATGGGAGGGAGCTAAGGCACAAAGCTATATATTTTTTGTTTTGTGTTGTTTACTGAATTGAAGTGTGGCAATGATAACTTCAGAGTTCACTGTAGTGAGGTCAAAGACAGGTAACACATGCCTTTGCAGACAGGGATAGGGGAGTTTGCACCTGAAAAGTTCATTGCCTACTTAGCTATGGTTGAGCTGTAAGACCATTCAAATGGTTTCCTTTGAATTAGTTAAATCAGCTGTTGGAGACAGCCCAGAAAAATGAAATGTTTTCAACAATGTGAAAGGGACAGCTTGCATGAAGAAAGGGAGTTAATTTTCCAGCTTTCTCAATCAATCTGAAATTTTCCCAACAGTAAAATACATACAGGGCTTGTACATACAACCACTTACACTGGTATAGGCCACCCCATCTGCCAGACTGATCCTGTGGACAGGGCTATGTCGGCAGGAGAGCTTTTGTTACACTGAAGGCGGTCAACATGAGAACAACCATACTGGGTAAGAGCAAAGGTCCATCTAGCTCAGTCCACTGTCTTCTGACATTGCCAATGCCAGGTGCCCCAGACGGAATGAATAGCACAGGTAATCACCAAGTGATTCATCTCCCGTTGCCCATTCTCTTATTTTGACACTCACACAAGATGGGGACACCACTCCTACTCATCCTGGCTAATAGCTGTTGAAGGACCAATCCTCCAGGCATTTACCTAGTTCTTTTTTGAACCCTGTTAAAGTCGTATTCTTCACAATGTCCTCTGGCAAGGAGCTCCAGAGATAGACTGTGTAGTGTGTGAAGAAATACTTCCTTTAGTGGTTTTAAACCTGCTACCTGTTAATGTCTTTTGGTGGCCTCTGATTCTTGTTTTATAGAAACCAGTAAATAATGTTTCCTTATTTACTTTTTCGACAAGAGTCATGATTTTCTAGACCTCTATCATATCTCCTTGACTTACTTGACTTAAACCCTTGTATTTCAAGTGGAATATGTCTTCTACAAATCTCCCCCACTTCACTCTTTCTTGGGAAACACTTCTAACTGACTCTAGGAGTACCCCAGTTGTTGTCTTTCAATCTCAGTAGATCTTCTCCACATTGTCCTAGACCTTCATCTTTCACATTTTCCCTGTGGGCTCCATCTGAGAGCTTTTTCAACAATGCCCTTTTTGTGTCTCATAGCTTCTTTAACTTCATTGTTAAGCCATGGTGGCACTTCCTGTATTTTTTAATTTGTAGTATACATTTAAGTTGGATCTCTATTATGGTGTCTTTGAAAAGTTTTCATGAAGTTTTCAGGGATTTTTCTTTTGACACTGTACCTTTCAATTTCTTTTTAGCTAACTTCATTTTTGTATAGTTCCCCATTTTGAAATTAAATGCCTCAGTGTTGAGCTGTGGTGATGTTTTTTTTCCCCACCAAAGGGATGTTAAACTTAATTATATTATGGTTATATTATACTATTTCCAAGAGATCCAGCTATGGTCACTTCTTGGACCAGATCCTCTGTTCCACTTACGACTAAATTAAGAATCGTCTCTTCTCTTGTGGGTTTCAGAACCAGTTGTTCCAAGAAGCAGTTATTTAAGGTATCAAGAAACTCTACATCTCATTCTGAGGTGATGCACAGCCAGTCAATACAGGGATAATTGAAATCCCCCAATTATTATTGAGTTTTTTATTTTTATAGCCTCTTTAATCTCCCTTTGCATTTTACAAGTCACTATCACTATCTTAGTCACGTGATTGGTAATAGATCCCTACTGCTGTATTCACATTATTAGAGGTGGCTTTATTATGCTTACTGTATAGGGCTACGTCTACACGTGAAGCCTACATCGAAGTAGCCTATTTCGATGTTGCGACATCGAAATAGGCTATTTCGATGAATAGCGTCTACACGTCCTCCAGGGCCGGCAAAGTCGATGTTCAACTTCGACGTTGCTCAGCCCAACATCGAAATAGGCGCAGCGAGGGAACGTCTACACGCCCAAGTAGCACACATCGAAATAGGGATGCCAGGCACAGGTGCAGACAGGGTCAACGGGCGGACTAGCGCTTCTGGGGCAACAGCTAGCCGCTCCCTTAAAGGGCCCCTCCCAGACACACTCAGCCTGCACAGCACGCGGTCTGAGGAGCCATAGGCACACAGACCCCAGGCGCCGCAGTCATGGACCCCCAGCAGCAGCAGCAGCAGCAGCAGCAGCTAAAGGTCCACCCAGCCCTCCCGGCAGGAGCAGGGCTTGCCCTGACCCATGCCATGTGGGAGGCAGCTGAGCACCTCCTTGCCCCAGGGGAGGAGATGCCCCCAGGGCATCAGGGCTCAACCCCTACCCCTGCAGCACCCCGCTCCACCCCCCGCTTCACACGCCGGCGGCTGTGGAGCTACCCCACCAGCACCGACTGGTGGGAGCGGCTGGTGCTTGGGGAGTGGGACGACAACCACTGGCTCAGGAACTTCAGGATGACCCGGCAGACATTCCTGGAGCTGTGCCAGTGGCTCACCCCCACACTCAGGCACCAGGACACTGCCATGCAGCGTGCCCTCACGGTGCAGAAACGGGTCGGCATCGCTGTCTGGAAGCTGGCCACTCCGGACAGCTACCGATCCGTGGGCCAGCAGTTTGGTATCGGAAAGGCTACCGTCGGGGCTGTCTTCATGGAGGTAAGTGAACCCACGGGGGGAGGCCAGGGCAGGGGGGCCAGGGCAGGGCAGGGGGGCCACGGCAGGGGGGCCAGAGCAGGGCAGGCCACGGCAGGGGGGCCAGGGCAGGGCAGGGCAGGGCCACGCACACCCTGCTCACCCCTCATTGGTGCCGTCCCATGTGCTTTCTCTGCAGGTTGTGCGTGCCATCAGCACCATGCTCCTGCACAGGCTCGTGAGGCTGGGGGACCCACATGCCACCATCGCCGCCTTTGCCACCCTGGGCTTCCCCAACTGCTTCGGGGCTCTGGATGGGACTCACATCCCCATCCGCGCCCCGCATCACAGTGGCGGACGATACCTCAATCGCAAGGGCTACCATTCTGTCGTCCTCCAGGCCTTGGTGGACAGCCGGGGACGTTTCGAGGACATTTACGTGGGCTGGCCTGGCAGCACCCACAACGCCCGGGTTTTCCGGAACTTGGGCCTGTGCCACCGGCTGGAGGCGGGGACCTACATCCCCCAGCGGGAGATCCCTCTGGGGGACACCACCATGCCCTTCTGCGTCATCGCAGATGCGGCCTACCCCCTCCGGCCGTGGCTCATGCACCCCTACACGGGCCATCTCTCCGCTAGCCAGGAGCACTTCAACGAGCGCCTGAACCGTGCACGCTAGGTGGTGGAGCGCTCATTTGGCCGCCTGAAGGGACGCTGGAGATGTCTCCTGACCCGCCTGGATGCAGGCCCCAACAACATCCCCCAGATTGTGGGTGCCTGCTGCACCCTGCACAATTTGGTAGAGAGCAAGGGGGAGACCTTTCTGCAGGGCTGGGCTGCGGAGGCTGCCAGGGCACACATCCAGCCACCTACTGCCCCCAGTCGGCAGGTGGACCCCGAGGGGACCCGTGTCCGGGAGGCCCTGCGGGCCCACTTCGACGACCAGGCCGCGGGGTGAACTCTGCCCAGGCCCCCTACTGCCCGCCCCTTCCTCCCCCACACTCCTGCCCCAACGCCCACACCATGGAGCACCCCAGCGCCCCCCCCCCCACTTGTCCTGGACAAATGACAGCATGCACTTGTGGCTGAACGTAAACTTTTTTTTGGTCTTTCTGAAACTGTTTTTTTGGGGATGTAAAAAGAAATATGTGAACCACAAACAGAAAACTAGGGACAAACGTCCAACCAAAGCAATATGTAGAACAATAAAACAATGCAAATAAACAACAGTGTGCAATAAATAATAAAAAGGAAACCAGGGAGGATAAAGGGGAGGACTATTTACATGGGGGGGACGGGGCAAACGGGGGGGCCAAACAAACAGGGTGCAACTATATAGAAAGGGGGGGGCCACGTCCCGGGCCCCTCGCCCCTATAGCCTGGCACTGGGCGTCGCTGGCCGGGAGCCCCGTCGCGCCTGCAGCCTGGTCCGCGGCTGGGTGGGAGCGGGCTGGACCGGAAGGTATCGGGGCCGGTGAGTGTCAGGTGGCTCCAGGGGTCCCTCGGCGCTCTGGCCCTCGCGGGTGGGTGGCGGGGTGACGGCGGACGGGCCGGCGACGGGCGGAGCAGCTGGAGGTGGGGCTGCAGGAGCGGGCAGGGCGGGCGATCTTTCGGCCGGCGTGGCATGGGGGGCCAGGTAGTCCACAAGCCGGTTAAATGTCTGCATGTAGGCCCCCCATGCCTCCTGGCGCCAGGCCAGCGCCCGCTCCTGCAGGTGAAGGTGCTGCTCCGCAACCTCCAGCTGCCGACGGAGGATGGCCAGCAGCTGGGGGTCCATCGCCGGCGGCGGTTGGTGGCGCGGGGTCCGCCGTCTAGCCCTCCGCGGGGCCGGTCGGTCCTCGGCCGAGGGGCTGCCCTGAAGCGAGGGTCCCGGAGGGCTGTCCGGGACGACTGACGCCTCGCCGGTGCTCTCTTCCGGTCCTTGTGATGGTGCAGGTGCAGGACACAGGAGAGGAGGGGGGGAAGAAGAATGGAGACAGGCGTTAGTGTGGGCCCCGAGCCGTGGCCTTTGTACCCCCCAGCCCTGTGCTGCAGGTTCCCCATCCCCATCTCCGGGAGATGCTGCTGTGATGGATGGGGTTCAGGGGTCCCCCGGCCCTGCACCCTGTCCCCTGGTGGGAGCGACTCTCACTTCACCCCGCAGGGTCTGACAGCAGGAGAGGTTTCTTAGGCCACAGATGCTGAGTTTCTGGCAGGAGTGACAGCACCAGCTGTCGGAAGAGACAGTCCTTCCAACCCGTCGTGGGGAGAAGACCCCAAGGGGGGCCCCTCTGGGATGCAGCATTCTCCCTCCTCAGGCTGGCTGCCTACCAGCTCTCCCTTCCCCTAGCCTCTACCTGTGGCCCCCGCCCTCGTCCCCCAATTCCAAGCCAGCTCGGCTCCTCCCTCCTGTTGGTTCAGGGCAGAGGTGTCACCTGCCAGCTGTAGCACCAGGATCCTCCTTTGGCCCTGGGAGGTATTTGGCTCTTGTGGCTCATATGTAGCCTGAGTCTCCCTTTTGCACTCCCCCCACTCCATCACATGCTGCTGCTGCGGGGTGTCCCACCCCCTCCTCCCGGGGGCCCCTCGAGGTTCCGCTCCCCCCTGGCCCGGGGATGGGGCATGGCACTGTCATGTGGGGTGGGGGGAAGGGGCTGATGGCTGCAGTGCTGTGAGGGCCATGGCCCTGGTGTCCTTGGGGCCATGGCCATGTGAGCATGTGGGGGGCCCAGGACACATATCTCTTACCCCCGCCCCTCAAGCCCAGGGGTGTCCACCAGAGAGGGGTACCTACCTGTGGGTCCGCTCCCACGGTCCGGAGATCCCCGGGGGTCGGAGGCCCTGCTGCTGCTCCGGGATGGCAGGAGGAGGATCTGCAGGCTGGATTCTGCAGAGGAGGAGCCCCCCTCCTCCACCTCCTCCTCCTCCTCCTCCTCCTGCTGCAATGTCCCGGGGATGGCCTCCGGGGGGGGGGCCCCCGGGGTGCGGGGCTTGCCTCCGGGGCGGACTCCGTCTGCAGGGCCTGCTGGGGCTCGTCAGCCAAGGTGTCAAGGGTGGCCGGAGGGGAGGAGGTGTGCCGGGAGCCCAGGATGTCCCTGAGCTCCCTGTAAAAGGGGCAAGTGACGGGGGCGGCCCCAGATCGGCTGGCCGCATCCCGGGCCCGGGAGTAACCCTGCCGCAGCTCCTTGACCTTACTCCTGACGTGGTCAGGAGTGCGGGCAGGGTGACCCCGGGCAGCCAGGCCGTCGGCCAGCCGAGCGAACGCATCCGCGTTCCGCCTCTTGCTCCCCATTACCTGGAGCACCTCCTCCTCGCTCCAGAGCCCCAGCAGGTCCCGCAGCTCGGCCTCCGTCCAGGAGGGGCCCCGCTGCCGCTTCCCAGCCTGGCTGCTCTGGCTCCCCTTGTGGGGGGTCCCCTGGGGGCACTGGGGGGGCTGCCGGCCAGCCATCGCCGTTCTGTGGGGCGGCTGAGGGTGCTGCAGGCTGCCCGCGTGTGCAGGCTGCAGCCTGCACGTTGCCTCAGCTTCCTGCAGAGGCAGGGACGGGGAGGGGACCTTTAAGGGGCCGCTCCACGTGGCCACCAGTGAGCTGAGGGGCTGGAGAGAGCGACTCTCAACCCCACAGCTGATGGCCGCCATGGAGGACCCGGCAATTTCGACGTTGCGGGACGCGGATCGTCTACACTGTCCCTACTTCGACGTTGAACGTCGAAGTAGGGCGCTATTCCTATCCCCTCATGGGGTTAGCGACTTCGACGTCTCGCCGCCTAACGTCGAAGTTAACTTCGAAATAGCGCCCGACGCGTGTAGCCGCGACGGGCGCTATTTCGAAGTTAGTGCCGCTACTTTGAAGTAGCGTGCACGTGTAGACACAACTTAGGTGTCCCGCTCAGCATAGAGCACCCTCACCAGATGAACTTGTATAGCATTTTTAATGTAGACTAGCCCTTAAATTCCGAAGCCTTTCACACAAGAAAAAAATCTTGTAATGGAATCCATATTGCCAAGACTGAGCCCAAAGTCTCTCTTTACTCATTTTCTTATATTACAAATGAAGTGAGTGGACATGAGTTTTAATGAGGTGCTTTAGACCAAATTTATTCTTGGATTAAGTACACTGAAATCAAATTAACCCAGGGATAAATTTTTCCCTTGTTTTCTAACATGCTTCATTATGTGTCTCACAGAGCACTGGCAGCCTATAACTTACCAATTCTTTCTTCTGCTGGTGTGCATGCATGAGCACTTTATAGGAGACCATTCTTTTGTTTTTCTGTGTTTTAATTAAATTTACATAACATTTATGATACCATTGAGTAGCCTTCAGCACCACCCAGAGAAACCTCCAGAGCCATCAGACGCATTTCACATGTAATTAATCTCTAGTGCTCAGTGTAGTGTTAGATATGTAATAAGGCTTTCTGATTAGAAATCACAGCTTCAGCAAAGAGTCAGTTTAAAGATGAACAAAACCATTAGTTAGAATTGGTTTTGAAGAGAGCAAGTAAGTGTGAACTTTACAGAAGGAAAGAAACAAAAGAGAAATCTAGCATTAGGTTTTTTTAAAAAAAGCACTTGATGTCTTCACTCTGTTCTTCTTCTTTTTTTCTCAAATTTGCCCCCAGACAAAATGTGGTGTTGTTTTAAACAGTTTTTATTCTGCATGCAATGTTTAATTTATTATCTTTTCTATCTAATACTATTCTGGGACGGTCATCATCACTAAAGAGAACAGTACAGGTTCTTAAATATCCAAGCTGAAACTCACTTTCAAAAGTAAATATTACTGACATATTATTATGCATTATATTCACTACACTTGCTAACTGGCAGAGAATTTTACTGTCACATTATCTCCCTGGCAAAGAAGAAGCAATTATATTTCACCTTGAATGAGTTATTCATTTTCCTCCTTGCATCCTGCCCCCTCCAGACTTCCTGTATAATTCCAGAGGTGACTGGCTAACCGGACAGTATTTGGGAAACCCAGCTAAAAATCTAATTCAAGTAAGACACAAATAGTCCTTTTCTCTCTCATCCTTTCACTCACTCACTCTTCTGTGTCTGTGATGGGGTTCAGGGGTCCCCGTCCTCAGGCAGGAGCGACTCTCACTCAGCAGGTAGAACAGGAAGTTTATTAGTTGACAGACACACATCTCAGTACAGAGGTGTCAGCACAGCAGGCAGAGACAGTCATTCCAACCCACCCTAGGGAGAGGTGTCTGAGGGGTGCCCCAGCTGAGGTCTAGCTTCCTCCCTACCCAGGCTGGCTCCCTTCTAACTCTCTCTCCCCCCTGCTTCTAACTGCCGCTTCCGATTCAAACCCAGCTCGGCTGCTCCCTGCTCTTTGTTCAGGTCGGAGTTGTTACCTGCCAGCTTAGGTTACCCCCGCAGGGGGTCATCCTTAGCAGCTGTGAGCTGCTCTGCCTGTCACACATACATCCAGCCTGAGTCTCACATGCACTCCCCCACTCCATCACAGTGTCAGACACATGGGTTTATGGCAGCTGTTCTTACAAACCTCACATTTGCCTATCTAGCTAAGCAATGTCACTTCAGCTTTTACATTATTCCCTATCCTTTCATAATTCCATATTTTATGAACAAAAGAGACTAGAGCATGACATTAAACCATTTCGGATCTTGGGCGATACTGAGGTACCACTGATACCCAGCATTACTGCATTGGCAGAGTATTGATTATGTGAGCTGCCCAGACGGTGTCAGCAGAAGATGCATCTTCAAAGTACATCTGCGCCATATGCTTCTTTTGGAAATGTGTAGGGTACATACAGGCATAGACCCCCAGCATAGCTATAAATAGCAGTATAGATTGTGAGGCACAGATACGCTAAGTAGAATAAAAGCAGAACTTTAGGGTGTATATATGCAATAATACTCATGCTGTACACATGCAACTAGGCCATGCCTCACTAGGCTATGTCTACACTAGCCCCCACCCCCCACTTTCCAAAGGGGGATGCTAATGACACACTTCAGGATATGCTAATGAGGCACTGTAATGAATATGCAGTGCCTCATTGGCACAATGGTGGCCACTGCACTTCAAAAGTGCTGCTTTCGATCATGTGTGGCTTGTCTACATGGGGTCTTTTTCAAAAGTACCCTGCACACTTCGAAATATTTGGTTATAGGATTCTGAAGTGTGTGGGTTCCTCTCAAAAAGGATCCCATATAGATGAGCCATGCACAATCAAAAGTGGCACTTTTGAAGTGCCATGGCTGCTGTTATGCTAATAAGGCACTGCATATGCATTGCAGTGCCTGATTAGCATATCCCAAAGTGTGTCGTTAGTATCCCCCATTTGAAAGTTGGGGGCTAGTGCAGACATAGCCTAGATGACTACAGAGTGAGGGCAGTGGGCTTCAGCAGTGTTACCGAGCACGCTTAGTACAAACCAAGCAGTAAATTGGGGGCGGGGGAGAATTTGACCCCTCCAGGGGAGGATGGTAGGGGTGGCAAGAGAGTGCTGTTCATAAATTCAGGAGAGTTACGATGTAGAGTAGAGCAGAGCAGAAAATTTTGATAGTGTTTTGGTTATTTCATTTACAAGGAACAGTGTATAATATCTTCAGAAACCACCTACATAATGCAAATACTCTAAAAGCTAGTGTTTATTGATATAAGTACTAAGGCAACAAAGGTAAAACCTTTGAGATCCAATAACATATTTGTCTTCTCTACATAAATGCTTTACACTTCCTTCTGTCCTTAAACCATGTATCACAGAAGTTATAGATGGGAAAGGCTAACAGAAGTATCTCTGTAAAATATTATGCTCATTCATTTCCAAATATTAGGAATTTCTACGTATTGTGCTGGCAGTGTTATCCATTCCTCCCCTGAACCTAATTGATACAATCTCTTTTTCTGCATTTTTTATCAGCTGTTGATGAAAATCATGCTTCCACTATGAGATACTGTCAGCCCTTTAAACAGTAGCTGTTCCACATAGGTGCACTTCATGTAATCTATGATCGGGTCACTAAGGTAACCTATTGTGTTCAGAAGAGATCTGCCATATGTGTTCTCTTTTGCATACTAAGGCTGCCAGAGCAACTGATAAGATGTAGCTCAAACTGCACTCTGTCTCTGGTCAGCCAGAGAAAGACAAAATACCCAAGAGTGGTTCAAGTGTATCTGTAAGAGTTCATAGTGAGTATTTTGCTGTGAGAAGAAAAGAGATGAACATACCTGACTGGAGATGTACAAGGGACATTTGGTAATACAATGTCCTGCACATATAATCAAGATTAATAAGCAGTCCAGATCTAGGTAGTCATCACACACAATACCATTCTCCAAGAGCAGCCCCATTGGCTTCAGTGACTTTACTTGTGATGAAGGGTACTATTCAATTGGAGTAAGGGTAATTACAATTTGGCTCACAGCTAGCACTTACAAAACCCCCAGAATGTCAGACAATGATCAATGAGCTCTGTTTAAATAACAGCATAACCAACATTTTCCAGGCATAAGTCTTAAACATACAAACATCAACAAGACTCAGCAGAAGGAAAAAAACAGAGTAATGTGGATCGGGAAACAATACAGAATGATGGGAAAGCACAGAACTCCAGAATGAGCTAATTTAGTACAGTTCAATGGAACATATGTACAATATTAAATGATGATAATCTGATCAATTTTTTCCCAGTGAATAGCCAGTATTTTAAGTGTGTATTTTCTATTTCTTTTGGCTATACTATGGATAGCACTTGAAACATTTAACAAAAAAAAAAATTGAACAGAAAAAGACATGAAAACGAGACACTTTTTATGACAGTCCATTGCCCATTCAGAAATATTTTCTATAATACATTTGAAATATTAGAAGTCAGCATAATTTTTCTTTGATATTATTACTGGATACAATTGCACAATTTAAACCATGACTTGATTGTGTCATTTTAGAGTGCTTAATTATGATTATATAGTCCTGTCTTTAGCATGTAGGGAGGGAGCAGGAAGCTGGTTGTATGTGCTGAATCAATATTTAAGTGCGATACGTATATACAGAGTGGTATAAGTTTCAAACAACCAAGATAATCAAGGAATAACACAAACTAGTATTCATGGAGGGCTTGGACCTGTGTATAAAGATGCTTCTCTA
Organism: Carettochelys insculpta; assembly: GCF_033958435.1. Taxonomy (NCBI): domain Eukaryota; kingdom Metazoa; phylum Chordata; order Testudines; family Carettochelyidae; genus Carettochelys; species Carettochelys insculpta. The sequence continues at coordinate 55,308,155 of NC_134142.1, read as the reverse complement.
TAGTGGGTAAAACACTGCATTGTTTTGTGACAAGGTGGTCTGAATAAAATGGTGAGTGTCTTGATATTCCAAGCTTTACTGGTGGTTCATTCTCTCGGTAGGTTTTGGAGTTTTTCCATTAGCTTGGAGCAGATGTAGTCGATTACTTTTTGTCCAAGTTCACATTTGTTGGTCAAAGTATAGACAAGATCCCAACTCCAGAGAAAATACTAAAACAATTCAACATATGATAAAAAATAAAAAGGTTTTGGGGTCTGCTTAAAAGTGTGTGGCAATCTGTATTTGGCTCACACACTTCCCATTGAACACCATCCCTGTGTCCCTGTGTCCCCTTTCAGAAGGGGCATGTTAATGAGCCGGTTCAAAACATGCTAATGAGGCACTGCAATGAATATGCAGCGCCTTATTAGCATAATGGTGGCCATGGAAATTCATAAGTGCGGCCTTTTGAATTGCGTGCTGCCCGTGGAGGTGGGACCTTTTGAAAGGACCCCCCCAGTTTTCAAAAGCCCCTTCTTCCTAACACCAGATAGGAAGAAGGGGCTTTCGAAAACTGGTGGGTCCTTTCGGAAGGTCCTGTCTCCACGGGCAGCGCGCAGTTTGAAAGGCCGCACTTTCGACTCACCACAGCCACCGTTATACTAATGAAGCACTGCCATGAGGCACTGCATATTTATGGCAGCGCCTCATTAGCATCTTTCAAACCTGCTCATTGACATGCCCCTTCCAAAAGGAAGGGGCTCATGTAGACACAGCCCATGAGCCTAGAGCCGCTGCACAATGTGGACAACAAAACATAGTGAGAACTGGAGCCATCTAAGACACCTGCAAATCTGTTGGATGTTAATACTTTTAATGGTAAGTCCACTATTATGTGCAGCAAGACAGATCAGTTGCAATGTGTTTCCCTTATTTCCATGTATAACTTTGTACCCATAAACTATTGTTTAAACACTTAAGTCTTTATGGAAGTCTGCATTGAAACACTGACTAAGCACCTGCATAGCTATGTTTCTTTAAGAAAACAATGATTCATTCACTTTAACTACATTTTTCACAGAAACTTTGACTTGATAGTGATATTAAACTTACTATTAACATTATTTCCAAATCAAAATTGTCATTCAAATTATTATTTAAACATTTCTTTAAAGCTCCATGTACACAGCTCCTCCCTTTTGGAAGGGGCATGCAAATACAGCAGATCAAAAATACAAATGAGGTGTTGAATTAAATATCGTGCACCTCATTTGCATATTCATGTATGATCTGGCTTCCAGAAGAGCCATTTCTGGAAGCCAAAGCAGCCATGTGGACAGGGTTCCTTCTAAAGGAAGCCCCCATTTTTGAAAGCACCTTCCTTCCTGAAAAAAGATAGGATGCAGATTAAATGTTTTAATCTACTCATCGATTTATGTGTAGATGATTGTCACAATTTTTCATATTGTATGGAATTTAGGCCACAACAAAAACCAGGAATAAGAAAATTTTCATGAGAGCATGTTTAGCTTGTGAAAATATTTTAGGAAAAAACTTAATTTTGGGTTACTATAGTGTTATCATTTTTTTCTTGTGCTGTGCTGCTGCTTCTCATAACAAAACATTGATTCATTGGATTACATGGCACAATAGAAAAATTGGTCTGTAACGTTTGACTACTTCTGAAATACAAGAACTGAACTTCAGAATGAGCTTGGTCTTTTTGAAAAATGGTAAATTATCCCTGGTTTGATACACAGTCAAAACAAGCAATTTTTTTCTCTTTTTAAGAGATCCTGGTATATTTGGTAAAACATTGTGCTGTTTGTTGTTGCTCATGTTTCCCTAAAAAACAAACAAAGGATTATAAGGAATCAGATACTTTTTCAAGAATAGCAAAATAGATGGTAAAAGTAATCCAATGTTGCTTCCCCTTTCCCCCAGCTCCCACACAAGGAAAAGCTGTATTGATGAATCGCTTCAGACAATGCTAATCAACAGTATGAGAGGTTCACAAGAAAGGACATTGACAGGAGAGATACTATTACTAATTTATTTGTCTTTTTATGGTTCAGTTAGGAATATCTTAGGGAGTGTAGCACATGTCAGCCTTGTCAGACATTATACTGTATCTGTCAGCGTTTTGATTGATGTACAAGCACTACCTGCTCATGTTTGCCCTTCCTTTCAGTTGAGTGCATGCAGGTAAGACAGCTTGTTGGTAATTTTTACTTAATGCTTTCAGTATCTGTGCCTCCTCTTTTACTGAAAGTTCTGACAGTACGAGATTCCACTTCCCAAGAGCGCCAAGATTTCTACTGCAAGCATTTCACCACTCAAACAAGGTTTTCCTAGGGGATTAGAGCAGTCTTTACATTCTTTGCTGAAGCCATGTGATCTCAGAGACAAATGTTTAGGTGGTTTGAGTTAAAAAAAAAAACCCCACAATTTCCTTTGGAAAGCCTGTCATGAAGCTAGAATGTCAAAGAAATCAGGATGCGAGCAATGTGGCAGAGCTCAAGGGATAGTTTAGTTAATTTTTCAGTAAAAATGGCATATTTTGTGTGTAGTTTTGTTTTTATAGTGTAGCGTGTCTTCAGTCTCAATTTATTCAAAAGAACACATTCCATTTTGAACAATCCTGTACCATAAATTGTTTATCCTATCAGTTGCATGACCGCATGAGGAGCTAGTTCTTAACTTCAACCTCTGCTCCACAATTAGCTGTGGTTGATTGATTTGAAAAGATGCAGACATTTTGTTCTCAAGAGAAGGTGAAAATCTTTGAATTTGGATCTTGTTCTCCACAACAGAACAGGATAATGGATGGATAATGCATGAATAACGGTGATACAGAGAACTTCCAAAAATATAAACAAGTGTTGATAACAAAAAGAGACCAATAAAGCAATCATTCCTCTCAATTTTGTCAGAACAGTCCTGGTTATTCACATGAGGCTGATGAACTTAGTTCCAGAAATTTAAATTGTCCACATTTTTCATTTAATCAGTTAAAGTACATAGAAAATGTTTGTTGCAGACCATAGCTATACTAAATAGAATTGGCTGTGTTTACTGGAACAAACAGTCCAGTGGAAAAGACTGTTCACTGTGGTAATAAAAGTCAAATGCCTGGAGATAAAATTTATGCAGCTTTTGCTGCCCGGGTGCTGGTTATTTAGTGTTTCATGACAGCCTCATTCAGAACACTATGCTGCTCCACTCTGAGAATTATACGTGTTGCTGTTTAGTCAAAAATTGGCAGTAGTAAAACCTACTCACATTTTAAAAGTGTCCTTTTGCCATTGTTTAACTATTTTGCAACTGTACAAAAAGGACCCCAGTATTTGATCTTGAAAATAGTTGCCTCAGAAATGAGTCATTAGCGGAGATTGATATTTTCAAAAATGATGCACAACTTTAATCTTTCATGATTTCATAGCAATACAACCATTAGTGTCTAAAAGCTCGATTTCACCCCAGTTCTGCAATAAAAAGAAATGGAAGTGAATGTATACTAACCATGCAATCATTGGTTAAGCTATATTCTGCTACCCCGTCAAAAAAGAGGATCTGGAAATACTTGTCTGGCACAACTAAGAATGCACATGCAAAAGAGGGGGTTGTCTTAACTTAAGAAATGCATACTCATAATTTTATACATTGGCTATGTCTACACTTGCATTCCTCTTTCAAAAGAGGAATGCAAATGAGAAAAATTGAAAATGCAAATGAGGCACTGATTTACATATCTTGCACTTCATTTGCATACTCTCTTTTCAGAAGAGATTCTTTCAAAAGAAAGAAAGCAGTGTAGACCAGGGTCTTTTGAAAATAAACTCCATCTTCAAAAGAACCTTTCTTACTATTTTGTTTCAGGAAGAAGGGTTCTTTTGAGGGTGAGGTTTATTTTTGAAAGACCCCCATCTACACTGCTTGCTTTCTTTCCAAAGAAGCTCTTCCAAAAAGAGATCATGCAAATGAGCACAAGATATGTAAATCAGTGCATCATTTGCATTTTGATTCCCCTCATTTGCATTCCCCTTTTGAAAGAGGAATGCAAGTGTAGACATAGCCACCCAAAATGCAGAAGCTCAGAAGGAACTGTGGGCAAATGTGTGATTGTAACATATACTGGAGTTAGCGTGCATGTAAATTCCCAGTTCTAGTTGTTTTGTCCCTATCAACCTCATGTTTTGTGGGAGTGGCTAGTTAGTGGGTAGTAGGCAGGGCAGCAGAAGGAATGACGGAAGTTTTTGGCCATATATATGTGGAGGAATAAAAATGTATCTGTCATTGAGAAAAACTCAAGGTTGCCACTTGGGTAGATTAACGGTTGAGGATTCAGCGATATATATATATATTTAAATAACGTCCCAAAGTCATCTCCAATTCTACCTGTCTGTAACTATTTTTGTGCTTTGTAGACCTCTCCATTCCACTTTTAGGATCTGAGCATCTTGGTTCATATCCAGATTACAGAATATAAGTATAAGGTAGACAGGAGAACCCTGTTTTGCCTTTTGCCTTTTCAGCACTCCATTTCATCATGAGAAAGTTAGAAATCTTATTCTGTCTAACTCCTCCTTTCCTTTTCTAAAGTGGGATAATCCAAAAGGGCATTGACAAGGGGCATAAAAGGAGTGATGGTATTATTACTAAGAGTTTCACAGTGGACAATAGATCAACCCTTCCTCCCAAACAGTGTTTAAATCAAATTTAAGACCTCTTAAAAACCTCTGATATGCATTTTTTACTTCAGTGTTGTGATTATTCAGAGATCATATTAGTTTCACAGGGAATAATTTTCCTCTGACAAGAATGTGGTTCTGTTACATCTCTTGAAGGAATCATAGCAGCCCTATTGTTTCTCTCAACTTTGATGTTTGCAGGATGATCTCACCTGTGAAAACCATGCCTTTGGAAGGATTCTTGCTCTTAGGTAATCTCCAGAGTAAGCAAAAATGTGCCTTTGAAGTTTGAATATGAATAATGGTGAAAAATGTAGGCATTTATATACCAAGCATTGCAACACTACTGAAAAATCCATTCTGTCTTTGGTTGATTCTAATAACAATACAGCATGAAAATGCAAGTGCCAGCATTCCTTAAAAATATTAAGAAAATGATAAACTAAGTCCCTGCAGGATTCAGAGAACTAGCAGAATTTGGAACCAAAGAACAATTTTGCCAAGAGTCATAAATGTACAAATCCTATTAAAAAGAGTGGATATGCCAGTGGGTATGTACTATTGTGAGGCTTAATTTGGCAATGTTTGTATTGCAGTGAATTCTCTCCAGATGGAAAGGACATAGGAGTGCAACATATTAACACTATTCTATCAAATGATATAATTTGGAGTCAGGATTCTATCAAACAATCCCTTTGGCTACATTCATATATCCTAGTTAAGGGCCTGATTCTAACCCCCATCTCATATTTAGAAGGATTGTAAGCAGGCCGCAGTTCAGTGAAGCACTTAAGCAAATATATACACCCTACTGAAATCAATGGGACTGAAAGATGTGTTTAAAGTTAAGCATCTGGTTATGTGCTTTGCTGAAGCAGGATGGACTTAAGTGTGTGTGCAAAACTGTGTGTGCTTGAGTGCTTTGCTGAATCAGAATCAGAATATGGTCCTAACGGATCATGAGTAAGGGAGGCACAATCAATTCCATCCTGAAGCTAATGGCAAAACTCCCAAGGACCCTTCAGTAAGCCCTTGGCCTCTAATGAGCATTTATGAAGTGAAAGATCATCTCATGCCCAGTGTGGGCAATTAAGCAGATGTGTTTACCATTGTAAGACTTTTTCTGCCACCCCAATTAAACATTTAAAAATAATCTCTATAATAATAACAAGCGCTGCATTTTACTCATAAAAAGTTAGGAAGTTTCAATGTGGAGCTTTCAATAGCACATTGCAGGGAAGAGTATTACCTTGTTATTTCAATCCATTGTCATTGCTTTTATTAAAATGCATTTGGTGTGATGCTCTTTACAGCTGCGGAACTGACAGCTCTGGCGAATGAAATCATTTCTCCACAGAACATGTGCAGCACAACAAGCAGCAGTACCAGCTTTCTGCATATGCCCAGTTATGTTCCTCAACTTTGTACTGACAGAGCTACTACTACTAGGATGAAAGGGTTGTTCATTATCTCAGCCTATTTTTTTAATCTCGAGGATTTGGCAACATCCACTGAGACTGCCAAGAGAAGCAGCACCTATTGTTTGTGGAACCATTGTTTTTGTTTGTTTGTTTTTGTGCTTATTTGGTTTTATTGGGGTGGGGGAGAAGGAGGGGTTTAGTTTTTTGTTTGGACATTTGTCTAGTGGCAACTTTATTGCAACCACAAAATCCATTTAGAATTGCACATGGAACACCCTGCAGATGATAATCAGTCTAGTCACTGAGAGGGTGTCCCTCCCTGGTCCATCACCCTCAGTACCTTACCAGTCCTGAACCAAGGAATCTGCTGGCCCAGGGGAGGTCTATGCTGGCCCCACTGCTACCACCAACTGCACGGCTCCACTCAGGCAGCAACAGAGGGGCTGGTATTGATAGAATGGGTAATTGGTGAGTGTGCTTGGCGGAAGAGGCAGAGTGCCTGTGGAGCCCCACGGGAATGGACTGTGAGACTGCTCTCCTGGCTCCACAGCCACTGGCTGAGCTTCAGTGCTGCAAATGAGCTACCTGCAATGCAACAGAAGCTCTCGGAGGATAAGGCAGGAGTGCTGAGTAGGAGGCCAGCTTTTCCTTATGAGTGTTCCAGCCCAGGTGCATGAATGGGGATTCTAGAACCCAGCTGTTGCTGAACAATGGAAAACTCCAGACTATAGAGGTCCAACCTGTATAAACCTCATCTCAATTTGGACTATTGATGAAAGGCTAAATGTCAGACTAGCACTAGCAATCTGATACTCTGTTATATATTAATACATTTATAATTCAAACTGATATAGCAGTCTGCTATTAATCACATAAGAAGAGAAGAAAAACAAGCGTAGATGTGTTTAGTGCAGTAGTGGGCAACCTGCGGCCAGAGTGCTGAATGCAGCCCATCAGGGTTCTACATGTTGCCCATGAGACATTTTGTCTATCTTTGCCCAGTACAGGGTTGCCAGATTCTGCTGGTTTTTGTCTGTGTAATCTTTTTTTTCACTAGAGGTATTACAAAAGTGACACACACTTAAAGCAAGGGCACATAAAATTGAAGTGTGTGCTCATGGCACATAACACTGCAAGAGCCATCCAATCAAAGTGCTGCTATAGTTCAATTGGCACACCATGCAAATTCTAGGTAAGCAAGTGCAGTTAGCAAACTACCTTGTCTCAAGAGACAGTCTTGGTTACAACAGTCTTGCTCCTTCCTGTGATTCTCTAATGGTATCAAAGAGAACAAACTGATGCTTAGCTCACTGTAAAGGAACATGGCTAACATGGGTTAATTCTTGTATGACAAAAAAGCAAGGGCACTGGTATCAAGGGACCTGTTATATTTGTATATGCACAGAAATGATGTCTGACTACAATATTTTTAACATGCACATTTTCCTTTCATGAAGCTGAATAACTGTTTTGATTATTAATCTGAATTTATAAAAATCTTTATTTGGCTTTTTGAATCCCTACAAGTCTGCAAAAGCTTTTCTTGTCTAATAACCACATTAAATAATTACTGATAACTAGTGACAGGTTAAGGTGACACCGATCAGCTACATTCTTCAGTGGCTCTAAATCATGCACTGAATAATCAGAACTTACACCATACATCTTTTGTTTTATGTGATTACTAACAAAACAACAAAGACAGAGAAATTAAAATCTGGAAACAAGGGAATAGACTATCTGAATGTGAAATATATTCTGGAAGCTGAGCACAGACAGATCTTTGAATAAAGCCAAGAGTGCCTGGAAACAAAGGCTCTAATTTATAAACGTGAGGTGGAACAGACAATTTGAATTCTTGGATAAGGTATTTGTTAGGTAATGTCAGGTTTGTTAAAAATAAAGCCAACACCATTTGTATTACCTTATGCAACATCACCTCAACATGACATGAGTCACTAAGGCATGATGGAATGATGGTGTGAGCCCAGTTTGGCCCCAGCTGGTTCTGGCTGGGTATTGAGCATTCCCTGAGTTTTATGAAGAATGACAGGATGAGAGTAGGTGTGGTTATGTCAGCCTTCTTGAGCTGCATGAAGAGACCCACCACAAAGAAGGGTTTAATAATGTATTTAGTCACTTTTTGTGGCTGGAGTTCAGTTTATGGCTTTTGTAGTACATAAATCAACAGAGTTAAAGTGGATTTTGTAAACTGAGATCTTTAAGGAGTAACAACTACCAGTGGAGTCCTCATAGATTATTGTTCTCGGGTATTTCAATGTGCGTGTCAGTATTACCTTAGATGGCCAGCACGTATTTTCCTAGAACTGGCAGTCTGTGTTTTACAGAAAGTTAAGGGGCACTCTCACAGAGGTCAGTGTGTATTCAGTTTAATCTCTGGGGCTGATTTGGATATCAGATCAAATCTGTAGAGTGATATAACCCTCAGCATCTTTTTCCATCCTGAGACTATTCCATATAGCTGAGAGAGCCTATTTCATCATGGTATGAGACACTGTAAGTTCTGTGACTTTCTGTAGTCTCCCTACTGGCAGTCAGGCTTTTCTGGGGGTTGTAATGGGAACGGTGTGACTTCATAGTGAGGGCCCAGAGTGGAATCAGGGTTGAAAGAAATGGCTTGCAGTCTCCTGACAAGTGTCGCAGCTGGAAGCCAGAAGTTACACCAAGCGTTAAAGACTGTATCAGTTAGAAGCTACACCAAAGGTCAAACTGGAGTCAGAAAATGAAGTTGGTTGAGATAATGAACCTTGGTTTCATGGATTTGTTCAGCAGCAGGTCTAACAATTAGTTATTCAAGCAACTTGTGTGCTGGAAGAGAAAGCTTTGTAATACATCAGCTGGTCCTGCTGAGTCTATTGGTCCTGTTTTCAGAGAATCAGCATTGATTTTCCTAGTATGGGCTAGCAGTGAAGGAGGTAGGGCTCTTGTCTGAGAACTTGACGGAGCTGTGTTTCAGACCATGTTACCTGACCAGTCTATGAAGTCTCCAATTTTAACTGGTATATGGTTCATTTTATGATTTTGTTTCTAATCAGCAGGAGGAGGACACATTTATATTCTGCTTGCTTTGTTTGTCCAGTACCCACCATTTTTTAAAAGCAACATTCAAGAATTAAAACAGCTAAGCTGTAGATGGGAAGGAAGATAGCTGAGAAGTTGTCTCATCTTTGAAGAAGGAATTTCTGTGGGCAGACTGCAAAGATGAAGAGGGCCTTGGGTGTACACATAATAATAATAATAATAATAATAATAATAATAAAACTATTTAGTTGACACCTTTTGGATAGTACACAGTCTGAATACTCTATCACTATCACAGGTGTTCCTTCAGCTGGACGTTATAGCTGCTATGCTTGTAGATAATCTGCTCTGACTGGATTTCTCTTGACTTTATGATAATGACTCCTAGGCTCCTGATGGACTGTCATACACTGAATATCTTTGTTTTGACGCTGAGCTAGTTCAGTTTGGCTGCTTAAATTAAATGGGGTCACAATGCTGTTGTTATTGACAGACACTATCAATAGCCCTCTTACAGCTTTTCTTCACTACCAGGGAGACTAATGCTGTTATATGTGACACAGTAAGAGTCGATTTAGTGGCAAGATCTACTAAATTGCTAGCAGAGCATTGTTCAGTTGACTCTGGTACTCCACCTCTCTGAGAAGAGTAAGGGAGTTGATATGAGAGCATCTTCTGTCAACTCAGTGCAGTGAAGATACTGTGGTAAGTTGACCTGAGCTATGTCTATTACAGATAAGTTATATATTTAACTGAAATAGTGTAACTTAGGTTGATTCACCTTGGTAGTGAAGACAAACCCTTAGTGTATGATAAGCTGTACAAGGTAATATGTTTATAGAAACATAGTAAAAGGAAGGCAGATCATTATTAAGTGTAGAAAAGTATGCCGTTTTGCAAGATTACTTTGGTTATTTTCTATCACTATGAAAATAATGCTCTATTGCTGGTTAAATAAAATAAAGTGAATGTATCCAACAAAGGAAAAATCATAGTGTCACAGAGGAATAATCTTTTAAAAATTTATAAATTTAGCTTCTCAAAAATAAACGGTGGCTATCTGAGACACTTATTTCATATGATATAGTGTTAATGTAGTGATAGTGGTATCGGACTCTCCTTTCACTTATACCACTTTTCTATTGGTGTGCTTCCATTGCCTTCAGCAGAGCAACATCTTATTTTAAACAGGTTTAAGTGAGAGTCATAAAATGTTTGATTTCCAAAAACTCAGAAAGTCTGCTAGAATAATTTGCCCATCAGCAATCTCCAGATCAAGAATTAACTACTCTCACTATTTGATGGCTATTTCCAAATAATGAATACAATTGAGAAAAATAATAAATTGCAAATGGGCAATTTACAAACAAGATGCTACATTTGTCAAATAAATAATTTAGTACTATAAAGCATCATCAGAAAATATGTATGAAAAAATTTTAGACCAAATGAAAGGCCCAGAGCAAGACTAAAGCAGCAGGCTTCCCAGTATAGAAATATGCAAGATTTCTACTTTTCTTAGCCTCAAGTAACTAAATTCCAAAGTCCTATCTTATTTGTGCAAAGCTAGAAAAGAAAAAGTAGAAGATTATCTTCATGTCAACAAAGCAAGAAAATTAGGGATGTGTGGTTGGATAACATTTGGGAGTAAGTTTTGCCTTTATGGAACATCCCCCATGAGCAAGTAGTAAAGCCTGAGCTTGAATTTCTTCTGAAGATGCACTAGCAGGCATTGTGCCTCCACCCTCCTGAGTGTCCTCCCCTCCCAGCTTCTCCCTGTCCTCTGTGGGAAAGAGAGAAAGCAGGGTAAGAATTTGCTGCTGATATATGCCAACAGCTGCCTCAGTTGTGCTGGCCATTGTGTTGGGGGCATGGAACTAAAAAGTATCCCATTCCACCTCATCTTACACATCTGCTTACCTCTTTTTGTCCAGCCTTGAGGTCCAGGTAGCCATACATGGCATAAAGGTTCCATGTAATCCAAGTTGCAGTCTACTCTTTAGCCAAACTCATCCAATTCATACTTGTGCACAGTAACATCATATTTAGCAATAAACATTTTATCCATGACACGAGAATATCCACAGATACTAGGATGGCTTCCCAATATAGTAAATTTCTCATGGACCACTTCAAGGAAGAATTTCTGATAAAATGCACCACAAAATAAGGTTTTCAAATTTTGGACAGACCTTAACTCCCTCATAGATTTCCACCACAATTTCAAATACCACCATCCATTGGTCAAATTCTCTCTAGTATACTTCCACACCAGCATCAATTTCCTGGACACCATGATTTGCTTCAACAATGGAATGCTACAAACAATTATATACAAGAAAACTATGGCTCACCGAGCTTACTTCCAGAGACCCAGTAACCATTCCAGATATATTAAGAAATCTCTTTTATATGGCCAGACATTCAGATACTAAAGAATTTGCTCTGAGAAGAAAGTCTGGCACACACAGAAAACATGCTTAAAAATGCCTTCACCCAACAAGAGCACTCTACCAGAGAAAGAGAACACATCATGCTAAAGGCTACCCGTATACACCAGAAGAACCTGCTTCAGTACCGGAAAAAAAAGACCAACTCACCACACAGTTTGTGTCACTCCCTGACAAGCACACGCACTGGAACCCATCCAGCATGTCATCAGATAATTACGGCCACTATTTTTTTATTCCTGAAATAAATCTTTTCAGAACCCCTTATTCTGGTCAAACAATTCCATAGCCTTGCTAAGCTTATCAGAAGTAAGCTCCTGACTGACCAGCATGCACCAACACAAGTGGCACCAGACACTGCCAGAACAGCTCATGTGAAACCTACAAACATGTCTCAAGATTTATGGGTCCTACCTATGCTTATTGCATATGGTGCACCTCATACAGTGAAACAACGATGTGGATAAAACCACACAGTCAGTCAATTCTCAGATGGACTCACTGAAAAATGATAAAAAGCAAAAAACATATCCCTCATCTGTGACCATTCAACTGTGTGATCACTCCATATCTGACCTATCAGTACTCATTCTCAGAGGAAATATGCACAGCATCTTTCAAAGGCAAGGGTCCACTAGGTGGAGTGGCTCACAATTACCTCAGGGCAGACTGACAAAAACAGGGCAGATAGTCTAAATCTGTGGTTTTATTATTACATTTCACGAACCCAGTAATAAAAGTGAGCTCCTGCATCACACCAGTCTTACCTTGGAGTCACAGTCTTCCTTGACTCCATCTTTCTACTAAGATAAACTGGCTTTTGTTATAGAAAGTCAGTTAAGCCAAAAATCACAGCACATCAGGCTGCTCCCATTCTCAAGAGATCATTCATTCACCCTAGATCAATTGGTGCTCTAGGTCTTACACCAAAGACAATACTGGTAGTCAGTTCTTTAGTAAACTCATGAGCTGTGTCTACACGTGCACGCTACTTCGAAGTAGCGGCACTAACTTCGACATAGCGACCGTCGCGGCTACATGCATCGGGCGCTATTTCGAACTTAACTTCGACGTTAGGCGGCGAGACGTCGAAGTCGCTAACCTCATGAGGGGATGGGAATAGCGCCCTACTTCGACGTTCAACGTCGAAGTAGGGACCGTGTAGACGATCCGCGTCCCGCAACGTCAAAATTGGCGGGTCCTCCATGGCGGCCATCAGCTGGGGGGTTGAGAGATGCTCTCTCTCCAGCCCCTGCAGGGCTCTATGGTCACCGTGGGCAGCAGCCCTTAGCCCAGGGCTTCTGGCTGCTGCTGCTGCAGCTGGGGATCCATGCTGCATGCACAGGGTCTGCAACCAGTTGTCGGCTCTGTGGATCTTGTGGTGTTTAGTGCAAGTGTGTCTGGGAGGGGCCCTTTAAGGGAGCAGCTGGCTGTTGAGTCAGCCGTGTGACCCTGTCTGCAGCTGTGCCTGGCATCCTTATTTCGATGTGTGCTACTTTGGCGTGTAGACGTACCCTCGCAGCGCCTATTTCGATGTGGTGCCGCGCAACGTCGAAGTTGAACATCGACGTTGCCAGCCCTGGAGGACGTGTAGACGTTATTCATCGAAATAGCCTATTTCGATGTTGCTACATCGAAATAAGCTATTTCGATGTTGGCTTCACATGTAGACGTAGCCATGTTTTGTTAGCTACAAAAAGGAAATGACAGTTCTCGGAAGGTTATAGTAAGTAAAATGTATACACAGGTGAGTCACAGTTTGTGGAAGTGAGGTAATAAAGTATTGGTTTCCGTAGAGTTTTTTTTAGGATCCCTAGATTTTGTCAGGGCAGTTGCTAATTTGCATCTGGTAAAATTCCCTGTCAGAGGACAAACATTCCAAAGGTGAAGGATTTTTCCTTGAATCTCTTCTTAAAGCTTCTTCTCACAGAAAACAAGCTGACTGTGTCACTACCCACAGGGGCTTTGCCTCTGATGACAGAGAATAAGAAATGCCTTTAGAGTCTTTGACCTCTGATCATCACACACAATGAACATTTGCTTTGAAATTGGCAGTTTAAAGATTTTCATTTGCATGGTACAAGACTTCTTCCTCATTTGATGGGTTATTTAGTTTGCCACTCCATAAAAACAGAATACAGTTAAGTAAAACTGTATATGAAATATATCAGTTTTCCTGAAACTTAAATACCAAATACATTCTAACACATTCAATAAGCTCTTTGATCTGTATCAGTAGTTCTCAACCTATGGCCACTTGTGGCCCAATCAGAACAAAGCTGTGGACCATGTGACAGCCTCAGAGCCAAACCGTACATATATTTTGTGAATGTGGCCTACATAACACATAGTATAGGGGTTTTAAACCTATTTTCCATTGTGGGCTGTACATACGCAAGCTCTATAACATGCAAGTGAATTGGCCTTGGGTTCCATCATGAGCTGGCACCTGGTCTGTGAGCACCACAGCAAGTATGAGAAATTAAATCCATAATTCTGCTAGATATTAAAAACCATGGACTCAGTAGGGTCAAACTGGTTTTATGAGTCATTGTTACAATTTATAACATACCCCATTGCCTGTTAACTGTCAACTGCCCACTTAATTTTAAGTGGTCTCCTACTGTGTGTGTTAACCCCTTACACTTAACCAATTTTCACCATGCCTAAAAAAAAGCTCTGTGAGACAGAAAGAACGTTTATTCCACCAATAGAAGTTTGTCTAATAAAATATATCATCTAATCTGCCTTGTCTCTTTTATGTGGGCATTAGACAATCACAGTCCCAGTGGTGCTGAACAAGTCTTTACCTTGAGAGCTGTACTCTCTGATACTGTACTGAATTTTTGTTAAAGAAGTTACAATTTAGGGATGAATTGCAGTGCTGACTGCTTGTATATTAAGTGTCTCCATAGGCATGTCTTATAGGTGACTGGCTTTTGCAGAATCATCCATCTTTAGACTGGATCACCATGTTACAACATCCCTGTTCAGCTGAACTGGTCCAACACTAGAAAACGTTCTCCAAGGGCTTGTGACTGAGGTGAACTAGCAGTGACTCAGAACAGCTCCATCAAAAAAGTATGATTTATTTGTTCACAGAAATCTAAGAAGCAGAACAAAATGGGGTTAAAATAACAAATGCATATGAAGCTGCCTAAACTTTTCTCTTCCTTGCCAAGTTTAGTAAGTTTCATTTAACTTATATCTGGATCTGGAGCCATGTTCCTTATAAGCTGAGCACTTCGGAGGCTCCCCAGAAGAGATTCAAATGCTTCCCTGCTGATTAGCAGATTAGCAAATGTGACACCCCTACTTATGCTAAATGTCATTATTTCAGCATACCAGTATTCCAGATACCCATTTTAGACCTTTAGCAATGCACATTCACTGCCTTGTTAAAATAAATCCATATCAAAGCCACACTTTTCTCATATATTCATATATTCCATGGCCAGAATGACCCACTGTTATCTTCTAGTCTGACTTCCTACATAACACAGGCCATAAAACTTCCTTCCAGAATTAATATCTAGATCTTTTAGGAAAACATCAACCTTGATTTAAAAATCCATCATGTCCCTTGGGAAGTTTTTCCAATGGTAAGTTGTTCTCATTGTTAAAAATTTGCACATCATTTTCAGTCTGAATTTGGCTATTTATCATTTCAATGGACTGTCTTAAAACTTTCACTGCTAGAATGCAGAGACCACTATTAAATATTTGTTCCTCATGCAGGTACTACACACTGTAATCAATTCAATGCTTACCTTTCTCTTTTTTATCTAAATATATTTTGCTCTATTAAGGCTACGTCTACACGTGAAGCCTACTTCGAAGTAGCTTATTTCAATGTAGCGACATCGAAATAGCCTATTTCGATGAATAACGTCTACACGTCCTCCAGGGCTGGCAACGTCGATGTTCAACTTCGACGTTGCGCAGCACCACATCGAAATAGGCGCTGCGAGGGAACGTCTACACGCCAAAGTAGCACACATCGAAATAAGGGTGCCAGGCACAGCTGCAGACAAAGTCACAGGGCGCACTCAACAGCAAGCCGCTCCCTTAAAGGGCCCCTCCCAGACACAGTTGCACTAAACAACACAAGATCCACAGAGCCGACAACTGGTTGCAGACCCTGTGCATGCAGCATGGATCCCCAGCTGCGGCAGTAGCAGCCAGAAGCCCTGGGCTAAGGGCTGCTGCACACGATGACCATAGAGCTCCGCAGGGGCTGGAGAGAGAGTGTCTCTCAACCCCTCAGCTGATGGCCGCCATGGCGGACCCCGCAATTTTGATGTTGCGGGACGCTCAACGACTACACGGTCCCTACTTCGACGTTGAACGTCGAAGTAGGGCGCTATTCCCATCCCCTCATGGGGTTAGCGGCTTCGATGTCTCGCCGCCTAACGTCGATGTTAACTTCGAAATAGCGCCCGACACGTGTAGCCGTGACGGGCGCTATTTCGAAGTTAGTGCCGCTACTTCGAAGTAGCATGCACATGTAGACACAGCTTAAGACTGTCACTTTAAGACATGCTGTCTAAACCATTAAATCATTCTCAAGGCTTTGCTCTGAAATTTGTTAACATCCTTCATAGACACCTAAAACTTAAACATCAGTGCCAAATACAGAGGCAAAGTAACTTCTCTCCTTCTATTCTAGGTTTCCCTGTTTGTGCATCGAAAGATTACATTAGGACTTTGGGCCACAGCATCTCACTAGGATATCATGCTCAGCCGATCACTTTCACCCAAGTTACCATTTACTGTCATTTCTTTGATTCTTCATTATATCAAGCTGGGGGCTTATATAGAATCCCCTTCTGTTGACTGCAATACTTTCTAAATTAGGAAATTGTCAGCTGTAAAATTTAGAATGTCCAAGGTTGTTTTCATACTAGCACCACGAGAGCTCCAGTGTAGGTCACCAAAACTGAAGTCCCCTATGACCATAAAGCTTTCTGCGCTCAGATAGAATAGATATGTGCATAAGGACCTGGTCATCCAGCTTCCTAGTTTGACTGGGTAGTCTGTATCAGATACCAACCAACACCCATCTTGGCTGCGTCTACACTTGGCCAAAATTTTGAAAGAGCTATGCTAATGGCCAAATCGGAGAATACTAATGAAGCACTAAAATGAATATTCAGCGCCTCATTAGCATGCTGCCAGACACTGCACTTCGAAAGTGTTGCATTTCGATCATGCATGGCTCATCCACACGGTGCCCTTTTCGAAAGGACCCCAAAAATGTCAAAATGCCGTTATTCCTGTCAGCAATGTTTGTGGGGTCCTTTCAAAAAGGTCCCTGTGCAGATGAGCCACACATGATCGAAATGCAGCACTTTTGAAGTGCTGCGGCTGGCAGCATGCTAATGAGGTGCTGAATATTCATTTCAGCATCTCATTGGTATTCTCCAATTTGGCCATTCACGTGGCACTTTCGAAATTGTGGCCAATTATAGATATGGCCCTTGTGTTTTATGTTATAGGATGTTGAATCATAAGCATCAAAATGGCTTCCTACACCATCTAAGTAATAATTACAACCCTTAGTAGCAGCCAGCTGTCATAGGCAAGAAAATAAACATTCCATGTGGAAATAAGTAGAGCTAATTTTCTAACTTTTATTGTTAATGGAAGTGTAATGCCAACTGAGACCCAAACACAAGTATTGTATTTGGTGAAGGGTTAGTTCTGTAGAGGAAGTATTACTTCACCATTTTGTCACTGGGAAATTGGTCAGGATAAGTACCCAGCAGTTACTAGACAACTCAGGAGTTTCTGAGGGTTGCAAGCAGCATTTGTGAAAATCTGACTGCTGGTAACTGAAGCATAATTCTCTTCATCTAGCAATTGACTGCCCACTGTTTGGATCAAAACAAAAGACAAGTCTTAGGCCAGCATCTCTGGGAAGGGTTTTTCTCTCCTCAATGAATGAGGTTGCTGTTAAATCAGAAAAATTCTCCCTCTACTTCTTTCACTTATATTTGCATCTACCTCAGACACTGGGAACTGCTGACCAGCATAGGAACTTCTGAAGTAAAACCTGTGTCTATACTACAAAGGTTTGTCGACCGAAGAGGCCTTCTGTCAACAAAACCGGGGAGTGTCCACACTACAAATGCATTTGCTTGAGAATCAGTTGACAAAACACAACCTTTTTCCTGGCAGAGTTATGTCTTGAAAGTTTGAGGTGTAGTGCCTCTGTAGACAGATTCTATCCACGGAAAAATAGTGTAGACACTCCGGGGAGCCCTCAGGCAACAGAGAGGGCTATCAGTTCACTGACAGGCCTGTTTGCAGAGGTCCCAGTTGGCTGGGCCATGTGACTGCTCTCTGACTGCTATCAACAGAGGGCATTGACAGAGGCAGCCCCTACTAGGTGTGGACGTATTCTGCAGACAAAGATTCTGTAGGGAAATGTCTGCTGACAGTGATCTATATGTCGACACAGCTAAAGTTGCCAAGATTTTTTTTATGAAAAATCCATCACTTTTCATTATTTTTGTGTTTTGTCACAATGAATAGGTTGCACTTATGAGCCCCTTTGAAAGCTTGTGTAGTACTTATAATTCATTCATCTGGAATCAAATAACCTGAACTATTACACACAGTTTTTAAGGAAATTATTTTTCACTCAATATGATGATTAGCCCTGTCACGATGCATCATTCACGTGCCTCCTCAGTACAACATTGTAGAAATTACTGAAAACCAGTCAGTGAAGAATTGCGTTTCCTATTAAAACAGCAGTTTTTGTCTGGAAATTTCACCCATGAGTCCCCCATAGCACAGGAGGTTGCAAAGAATGTATTCTGCTGGGAGAGCAGGGGAAACTGCATTTCTGCTACTTATTCACTACTAAGGGAAATCAGCAGTTTCCACAGGTGAGCGTGATAGCAGGTGCTCAAGCATGCAATCACTAGTATTCCTGCCTACACTTCCCACTGGTAGTGGCAAATTTGTGTTGGGTTTAAAAGTTAGTTGAATTTGAAGCAGCAAGGAAGAGACAGAATGCCAGGGGAATCTAAGGCTACTTCTACATTACAACCAAAAGTTGATTTAAGCTGTACAACTCCAGCTTCGTGAATATATAGCTGGAGTCACTGTACCTTAGGTCAAATTACTGCAGACTCTGTAGTTTGGGGTGTTGACAGGAGGAACTTTCCCATTGCCTTTTTTTACTCTCCTTGTCTAGAGTAGCAAGGTCAAAGAGAGGACGATCTATGGTCAATTTGGTGGGTCTTAATTAGACCCGATAAATCAACTGATCCATATCAGATCATTGATCCAGGGTGTAGCATAGATGTGGGCTAAAGAAGGTATGATATGACTGGCTGCCAGCAAAGATGTTTCTAGAAGCCATTTTGAAATAGCATAACATTCACAGCATGTTCCAGGATTTGTTGTTCTTTATTTTTCCTTCAAAATATGGGTGTTTTTTGGTTAATGTAAGGAAATATCTTGGTATTTATTGTACATGTCGACTTCTGTCTGCCTGAATCCCTCAGTATTTATGTATTGTTTGGTGTTTTTGCTTTAAACTCAAGTGTCAGTTCATACCTCAAACACACATCAGTAGCTGATATGTTTAGTGATCTTTTATACTAGCACCATAATTTATTGACTGCTTTTAATACATATTTTTGGATCGGAATATTGAGAATATGCCTCTTGAGATGCTTCTCAAGAACCTACAATATCAAGCACAGCCAAGAATACTGGGGGCGGGGGTGGGCAGGGAAAGAGGGATGAGAGCAGCTTTTTGGCTGCAGAATTAGGAATGTCTAAGGTAATTCTCTCCCGTTGGCACCATGAAACCAGTATTCTGAAAATGGGAAGTAGAATTATCAAAGGCTTGAAAAATGAGATCTGTAAGGAAAGTTAAGAAAGATAAACATTCATGGTCTTCAAAAAAGCTGCCAGAGTGTGAAAATGGGAAACAGGAAAGCTTTGTATACAGAAAGGGTAGGGTCTAGACTAAATGGATAGTCTAAAAATGGCAACAACTTGCTCTTATTAAGCAGGGGTGACAACATATCTGGGCCAAATTCTGATGGGTTGTGCAGGTGCAACTAAGGGTAGAATTGTGTCCATCATGTGCAGTCTGGGTAAATTAATGCTGTGAGGAAAAATGTATATTTCAATTGCCTAACTTTTGCTTAAGTTTGACGCTTTACCTTGGCATTAAATGTGATTTTTTTTGTAATTTATTAATATTCAATTTAATTGTATTTTTCTGTTATATTGTCAGTTTTGGTGGATATTACAGTGATTGCTTTTTCTGTGTTACATTTTGTACTATACATACTGGCTAAGTCTGCACTAGCTCCTGCCTTTCAGAAGGGGCAAGGTAATGAGTGAGTTGGGAAGATGCTCATGAGGCACTGCCATGAATATGCAATGCCTCATTAGCATAATGGCAGTTGCACGCGATTGTGAGCTGCCTGTGTAAACAGAAGCCTTTGAAAGGACCCCCTGGACTTTGAAAACCCCTTCTTCCTTTTTGGTTTGAGGAAGAAGTGGCTTTCAAAGTTTGGTGGGTCCTTTTGAAAGGCCCCCATCTACACGGGTGGCACACAATTCAAAAGAAGCGCTTTCAAATCTCATGCAGCCACCATTATTCTAAGGAGATGCTGAATATTTATGGCAGCACTTCATTAGCATCTTCCCAACTTGCTCATTACCATGCCCCTTCTGAAAGGAGGGGACTAGTGTAGATGCGGCCACTAAATTAAACATCTGCAGCTAATTAATGTTTCTAAAATGTTTTGTGATGCTCACATAAAAAGTGCAAAGTGCAAATGCTACTGTTGAATCATGAAGTTTTTTTCAACTTTAATGTGAGGTAATAGCCTTGCAGTATATGTAATTTAATATTGTTTTCTTAATATATTAGAATATCATCTGACCACGATTCCTTTCCCAATTGTATAAAATAACTTCCAAAAAGCAGGAAAGCCAAAGATTACACAGATGATTTTGTTATGGTAGTGTAAAGTCCTTACAATGTTTTATCATGTTAACAGTTTAAATTGTGGATGAGTGAATAATTCATTTGGGTTCTCTTTACAGTTAGACTATTTTGGTGATTTGTTAGTTAGTAGTCTGATTTTCTTCAGGTTTACTCATTATGGCTATGTCTACACTAGCCAAAAACTTCAAAATGGCCATGCAAATGCATCTGCTCATAGAAATAAGGGGACTTTGAAGTAGGCAGGGTCCTTTCGAAAAGGAGCCCCATCTGGACGAACTGCGTGGTGGCCAGCCGCGTCAATTTCGAAGTGCCGCGGCCGCCCACATGCTAATGAGGCGCTGAATATGTATTTCAGCGCTTCGTTAGTAAACTTCAAAATGGCCATTTCCATGGCCATTTCGAAGTTTTTGGCTAGTGTAGACATGGCCTATGTGAAATTGTTCACTGCATTACATTGAGCCGGAGAAGTCTACTTCAAATATTCATTACCCAAATATTAATTTTTTGGCCATATGGTAAATTTCAGTTGCATACATGAATTATGATATTTTTCTGTACACTTACTTAATATGTACACCAATCTCCCATTTGTAACACCAATGAACCTGAGTCGTTGGCAGGTAGGACTGAATCTAGGACCCTATGAGCTAAAGCCATGAGCCTCTGCCACAAGAGGTAAAAGCCAACTCCCCCTTGGATAGGGCTCTCCCTCTCAATATTCTCAGTACCTCTGGGCTACATACTTTGCTCAGCTGTGTAAGTGTGTACCAAGCTTCAATGACCTCCCAGCACATCCTGAAGGCCACGCTCGTAATGCCAACAGACCCAGATTTCCAGTATGTGAGCCTCTACTGTATCAGCTAACAATCACCTAGCTCTTAGCTATGGCTGTAGAACAGACTTCACTCTTGGTGGTCTCAATGCCTGTGGGTTACATATGATTCAAGGATGGCCATAATTTCATGCTCTGCTACCCCAACGATGGTTACAAAAACCCGAAAATTAGTAGAAAGATAGTTGTTACTGCTAATGTACTTGTTAATAAATAAAGGCTCAGATCCTGCAATAAATGCTGTATGACAGGAAACTTTAGCCTGTGTGGAGAGTTTAGCTCTCTGCCCCTGCTCAGTGAAGTACCAGGGCCTTGTTCATTATATTTTGGTGGAATGCAAACATGAAAGGGGAATAGCCATGGATAGAATAAACAGTGTTTTTTAGACGAGTAAAATAAGAATGTGACTAAATCTGAAAATAGTTGTGGATATTTTTGTACTATTTACCCAACTCTGTTTGAAATATTTTAGTTGTGACACTGAAATATAAATACAGGATTTGAATTCATGTAAAAAAATCTGAGTTTTGCTCCTTCTGCGTATAAATTTCGTTTCTGGAACTGAGTGTGAAGTAATAGCAGCATGGTTTATCAATGTCCTCCAGTGATTGTTACCAATGAATTCTTGCATGTATTGTTTTAGACAAAAAATTAGTATTTTGCATTAGTAGAAGATAATTAGGCAATAAGATACAAAAGAGTGTGGAGTTATCATGAGATAAACACACACATGGGGTGTTATGAGGCACAGCCAAGTATCTGTGATCCCTCCAGGGTATGATTATCTTGAGATAACCACACACCCTGGAGTTGCCTTATTGCTATTATAAAATATCTTTATTATAGGAAGAAATGTGCATTTTTGTGCTGAAAGAAGAGGAAGCTGGCAATTTAGAATGCTGAACAGCAGTTTCAGCTGAGCTGTGTGGTTTACATAGATTAATCTATCCCCTTGGAATGTTTCTTTAGCCAAAAAAATGTTCCTTAAATTCAGGCAGTCATAATCTGTAGTGATGTGCAGCTCTTTGGAGTATTTGAGAAATTCCCTCTTTGGTTCTTATGATTTTCCTTTTGATGGCTGCAAGATATGCACACAGAGATGCACTGCAATGGAGAAGGAGTTAAGAGAATCCTACGTATACAAAGTCTATTCCAGTAATCTTTATAGAGTTGAATAAGATGAAACAAAGCTAAATAAAAATTATCAGGAGAGACAAATTAACACATATAAACAATCTCATCTGAGATTTAAAAAGAGCTGAGAAATTAATGAGGTAGAGAAAGGAATGAAAAGAGGTGAGAAATTAATGAGGTAGAGAAAGGGATGGATAGGACGTCCATTCCAGGCAACAGAGGCTGCACATGTGAAAAGTTTTGTATCAAGAATGGCCAGGAGATATGGCAAAGACCAGAGTGGGTTGGGGTGAATAAAGAGGTGAAGTCTTGCTCATAGTGGCTGCAAGTGTTTCAAGTAATGAATACAGCAAAATCAAGCCTTAAATACATAGATATAGGTGGAAATGCTTTCTTTAAGCAAGCATGTACATCAGCATTATTACGTTTAAAGAAAAGTCTTTTTGTGGGATTATTCCATTATTTAGGAAAAGCATTGTTATTCAGACTCAATAGGAGGCTATTTGAGCAGCATTTTATTTCAATACATTTATATTATTATTGAACAAATCTTAGGGAAAAATCCACATTGAAATAGCCTGTAAACTGTGTGTTAAAATATAATCAATGTTTGTATTCATGTATGGGCAACAAAACCCATGTAGAAAGCCTCACAGAATTTATTTCTGCTTAGATACTTGAATAGTGGCCTTCAAAATGTGTCAGCTTGAATTTAAGGTTGGTGTTTAATATAGAATATGGAGATCAACGTAATTGATTTGATTGAATAAAAAAGTCCTTGTAAGGATATATGGTATGCATTTTTAAATGCAACAAGCCCAGTAATTGGTTTAAATATAAAAATAAATTGTGTCTGGAGATATCCAGCCTAGCCATGGGTAATCCTTTATTGGTTTTTGCATTTCACTAACTGATATGCTGTCATGCAAAATCAATATTGTACAGTCAAATATATTTTGCTTTGTTATGCTATAGGTTTATTTCACTAAAATATATATTTTGAATGTCAAAGACCAGATCTTTATTTTACAATAAAACTGGTGTGGTGACATAAAAGGAAAATTTACAAGGACAATGTCAGCTTCCTAAATATTCTAAAGAATTATTTTAATGGATTTTGATGCCATTCTGTAGCATGTTCATTTGCTAATTCTTGGGCTTTGAATGAAGTCCTTGGCCATTCCTTTCAAAGCTGCCATCCATGGAATCTTCGATGCCACAGCAGGGTGACATTTAGCAGAGCTGTGTGAAACTATCCTGAACACTCTGCACCTACACTGAAACTGACAACTTATGCTTCATATTTTTCAATACGGGTGGTGGGGAGATGTACTGCTTTCCCTATGGGCAGTTTTGACAGTTTTAATACAAGTGAAAGACAGTTTTTGCAGAAAAAGAAAATGCTTTTCTTTTCTTGAAATGATAATGTGCCTCTCTCAGCGGGAGAGGAACTGAAGATCAAAGCTAAAAGAGACCTTGCTGCATCCCACTTGGCCTCAGTCTGTGTGTTACCCCAGTGACCAGTATGATTCACAGTCACAACAGAAAGAGCTTGGAGGGCTGAGGACTGAATAAGAGAAATCAAAAGAACTGGTAAATACAATCACAGTAAATGACAAACATCTGTCTGCACTTCTTACAGGTTTTATCTTAGTTTTATCAGTTCTGGTATCACCAAAAAAACAAAGTATTTGTTTACTTGAGGCAACATTAACATCAAAAATTGAAGACTTCTGCTCAGGGCTCTTTTGTCTTTCCTGTCCCATGAAGATAAAGGGAGTTTTGTGTGTGTTATGGCTCTGAGACAGGCCTTCGGAGTCCTTGTTAGCTTTAGGAGCCAAGCTTCTGCTGCAATTCTCCCTTCTGTTCTCTATTTGTTCTCCCTCACTGCACTTCATAGCACACACACATATATATCCTCTCTTGGTCTCTTTTTGGTTTTAGAGAAGTTGGTGTAATTTGGCTGTCAACTGTATTATAAAGCTGTAATTACTTTAGAATTTCACATTTTATGAAAAAAAGATGTTTCTGTTCTATAAAGTTTCCAGGCTGAAAACTGGCATTTCTGAATAACTATTTTTTCCAGCCCTACAATTCTAAAACACTCAGAAGGTTAAAAGAATAATAGACCTAGAAAAGAAATGTACATGCAGCTTATTCAATTCAACAGAGCAAAGATTTCTTCTGGACTCATGATTTCGTAGACTAGTTTTACACTGTTTAGTCATGCTTTCAAACAATTGAGCACAAGCTATAAACATTGAGTCACTGGAAATGAAGTCTGGTGAACCATTTGGAGTCAAACTCAACTAATACGTTAGAATATTATAGCTTCAGAACACGTGAAGTGAATTCAAAGTCTATTCACATATTATTTTGGTCATGCAATTTTTGAAAAACATTTACATAAAGACACATGTTTCTGTCACGCCAAATATGTGATTATTGTCCATCAATGACCTAGGACTACAGAAAGCTAGGTTGCAGATAGATTCTGATGAAGAAGAAAATATTTAGGATATATCTACATGAGACGGTTTTGTTGACAAAATGGACATTTTACTGACAAAACCCACAGGGCGTCCAGATTCTCAAGGTATTCTGTGAACAGTAAGTGGACAGAAAGCAGCACTTTTATCAACAGCTGTACCCCGTTCTCCACAAGGAATAATGCCTCTGTCAACAGAGATCTATCAATAGAAAGCCAGTCTGGATGTTCCAGGGGGCCCCCTGTAGACAGACAGGGTTTCCGGGACATGGAGCAGCCCTGTCTGCTGTGCTTCCAGTTGGCTGTTTTGCCAATAGAGCATCCAAGCAGTCCAACCACTCCCTGTTAACAGAGTGGCTAGCTCTCGTGATCCACTTGAGAGTTTGGCTGCGATCTGTCGGCAGAAGTTTTTGTCAGAAGATACCTGTCGACAAACTTCTGTCGACAAATCCCTGTAATTTAGACATAGCCATAGAGTAGAAATAGACCTGAGTTTTTTTTGATTCAGAACTTCCCCAAAGCTTAGGGGATATTTAGATAGGAAAGTATAATTGGTTTATTTACTCAAATTCAGAGATTGTTAAGAAGTTTGAATCAACATTTTCTACACTTTCAGGTACAAGGTGGGGTACTTACTAATCAAGTTATTTTGTTGGTTTTATTTTAGATCTTGAGTAGCTAACTAAGCATTTAAGTTAGAGCTCAACAGATAATGAGAAGGATAACTACAGACCTGAATAGCTGCTATGAGGAACAAAAGTTTATGCGTTACAAGACTTGCTCATAAAATTAAACTTTGCTAATTGATATATGATAGCAGTCACAGGAAGATTCTCAGAAGAATGAAGGCTTTTGGGAAAGCTAGAAAGCTGGTAAGCAAATTAAATTTGTGGGAAAGCTAATCACCAGAAGCAGGAACAGAAAATTGATGAGGAATTCAAAAAGACATCTTTGTTTTTGTTTTTTATTTATAAAGCTGACTTCCCTTCGTCTGAGTGTTTTCACTATTCTGCGTTGTAGTGTGTAGCACAAAGAGGCCCCACTCTATGACTGGAGCTCCTAGGTGCTTCTTCAGTACAAATAAACAATGATGTATAATAATGATAATTGAATCCTTGAGGTGAGATGCATGCTGTGAATTTTATCTGAACATTCATGCAACTGAAAACTCCATCCTAACTAAAAAGTAATTTAAAACTGTTATTTAAATTCCATAGACTGCCAGGGCAAGGCTATGCCAAGTGAAAAGACACATCTTCACAATACCTCAGCCACTGTCACTGATAGACTCTGTACCTCCACATGAAACTATGTCTTCTATCAGAGTACAGACACTTGCAATACACAACACATGCATCTAGCTCACACTGTAATACAGTAACTTACCAATGGTATTGCTGTATGTACACTGGCTGCATGTGCAATGCTTTGTTCTATAGTTACAGGGGAAATATGGAGTTTTAGTTAAGGTTACCAGGCATGCTAAATAAATGTAATGTGTGGCATAGACCATTCACTGGGGACTTTCTTGCAGTCTCTTAGATGACTCCTAGAGTCCTGAGACAACCTCTGAGAGAAGTCTCTTCCACCTTTTTGCCCCCTTCCAGTGGAAGATGGGGGACAGGGAAAGGCAGCTATCAGCTAAAGCTGTTTCACCAGTGAGACTGTGCTCCCACCTTAACTTCCTGTCATCTAAGTAGTGGGTTGTCATACAGGATAAATGCAGGGCTTTAAGGAGCATTTTTCTTTTCAGTTAAATACCAGTTCTGTATTTTTTAAAGAATCTTCATTAAACTTTCCAGGAAAAAAAAAAGTTTGGTCTTCAAATGTGGGAATCTAGAGCCGTGTGGGTGTATGCCTGCTAGTTTTGCTGTAAAAGACATAAAAATAAGGCATAACAGAAAGAAGACTTAACTTTGTCAGTATATGCTCTAGAAGGAATTATTTAGTCTCTAGAATCCAACCAAAAATCTCAGACATTTAGGAAAGCGGTTTCCAATCTTAACAATACTATCTTTGTCTTTCCCATTTTTGGTCATGTCTATTTCAATAATAAGATCATCAGGACAGGGACTGCCTCTTACTGTGTGATTAAAGCACATTGCTCAGTGGGGCCCCAGGGCTGATTGGGGCTTGCAGCCATCATTGTAATACAACGCATCAAATAATAATAATCCAACCTGCTATGCTAGCCGCAGAAAAGATGTAAGCCCACATCCAGGTTAATAGCTTGTTGCAACTAGTATGGTTCTGTAACTTTATTTAAAACAGAAATAAACCATTTGTACATTTACGTTAGCCTGGAAAAGTACCCAGAAGTGCAAACCTATGATTGATAATAAACAGAATTCATCAGAGGCACGATCATCATACCTTCTAAGTATGGGAAAGATTAAATATATTTAGTTTATTTGCTCACCTTAGAGGAGGAAGAATATGTGGAGTTTCTATGTTCATAATGGTTTTCAGAATCAACAACTGAAGAAAGAACACAAGTACAAAAAAGCAGTGGTTAGAGGAAACTGATATTATTCAATGGCTTTTTAACTCTTTTTCTGTCTCGATCTTTTTTGGTCTCGATACCCTACATCTAAATGTGTCATTCATCTGCAGAATTAAAGAAATTGTCAGTGAAGTATAAATTGTTGTAACTGGCTGGTTTCTGAGTGGAAGGATTCATCAGCTGGGACTTGATCCAAAGAAGAGAGTTTATTTTCTTCTGGGTTTTTAGCCTACAAACATTCCCTTGGGTATGCTCAGATCTTTGGGGGAACATTGCTAAGAAACCAGAAACAGAAGTAACAGTTTGTAAATGAGCTTTTAAAATGTCAAAACACGATGCAGTTTTTAAAGTTAATGAGTGCAATACATCCCTGGTGTAGCTATGTTGATGTCAATGGTAATATAGCATAGATGAATTTGGGGCAGTGGGGAAAGAGCTGAGGGAAGGTAATCTCATGACATATGCAAAGGAGTCCGACACAAACCTATCATTATAAAGTGTTTTGTTTTAATTGACCTAGTAACTGTCACATGTGAGGGCCCCATCCCATGAGACCACTCAGAGAAGTAACTAACTCAAACAAGTCAGCTCCCCAGTGTCCATATGTCGTGGTGATTGATAACAAACACTGATGGAAAACTAATCAAAATCAACCCAGACACCGTATCTCAGTGCATTAGTAAGATGAGATCAGCAATCATAAATAACACCTTCACTTCACTGAAGTTTACACCTAGACCGGTAGGACTGAGTATGCTATGATGCAATTAGTGTTGTTCCTGTGGCATTATCTCACATGACCTGCCCTCCACAAAATGGTGAGTCACACAAGAACAATAACCAATACCTGGCAAGATGGTTAACATAAAAATAGCTCCTTTGAGGAAAGTCTTTTCCTCCCACTGATTAACAGAAACTGGCACTCTGTTTTCACAAAGGGAAGCCATAATAATCTTTGCACTCCATTGGCTGAAACTGGGAAAAACTCTACAGAATACAGTACACAAGATTGTCTGCTGCTTCCAGTGTCTTCAGGTCACACTGGAAAGGCATGGGTGGTGCATACCAGGGAGCTTGTTATAGCTTCTGACTTCTCAGACTAGTGCCAGGCGCAGATAAGGAGAACATACTGAGGACTGCTCCATAATGCACCCTTAATCAATCTTCTGTTCCCCTCCACCTTCAACATCCCCCCTGCACAGGAGGATGGCTTCAGAGCTGTAATCCAGCAGGGGATTCTCCAGCTCGAGATACGTGATGAGACTTTATTTTATTTGCAAGCAGACAGTTTCCCAAATATGTATATAACTAAGTGCTCTGATATTGCCCCAAGATGTGGTCATAGCAGCCCTGGCCCTGTCTACTTAACCCATCTGTTTTTTCCTAATAAAATAAATTGCTATTTATATTTTTATTTGCAGAAATCTAGAAACATATAATGCGTAGCGTGTGTCACAATCTGGCCTAATCCTACTCACTGGACAGTCAGTTTCTATTGGGTTCAGTCTCTGAATTCCACATTACTGACTACTGTTCCTAGGTCTGAATCTCTTGGGTGTACTCCTGGGTCCAGACACTGTGTCTGACTCCCTTCTTGGACAGTGAGACCCTGTAATCCAGCTGTTTTGTCCCTAGAGTCAATGCCATAGGCCCCTGGGCTCCGGAGTTGCTTACTCACTTTCTCCCCAGAGTTCACCTGGCCATAGGAGCTCTGATTTCCTTGTTATACCCTTCACTGACCATGAGCCAGTCAAGAAAGGAACAAGCTTACCAAAGGAATTCCTTATGCACACACACTTTACTCTTTTAAAAACACAAGTGTTACAGACCTATGGAAACAAGAAACTGCTGATCATAATCCGCATCTGCTTTCACCAGTCCTGGAGTTCTACATCTGAGATCAGTCCTTAGGCCGCAAAGCTATTTCATCCTGCTAAGCCTGATGCCCCTGTTTTTGGCATTGGTTGGTGTGATGGGGTTTGGGGTCCCCAAGCACTGCACCCCGTCTGCAGGCAGGAGTGACTCTCACTCAGCAGGTAGTACAGGAAGTTTATTAGGCGACAGAGGCACAGACTGGTATTCCTGCAGTATAGATTGTGGCGATTGGTTAGAATCCTCATAAGATTCGGAGGTTGTCTCTTGGAGACAACAGGCATGTCACCGAGGGCCTTCTGGAGTGTGGCATCCTGATTAAGAAATACCAGTCTGGGACTTTTCCTTGCAAAAAAGCCCACTGCCAGCTTTGTCCACATATCTATTCTGGCAATACCATCACTGGACCTAACCAGGTTATTCACAGAATCACGGGTACATTCTCATGTTCCTCAACTAACATCATATATGCCATCATGTGCCAACAATGCCCGGATGCTTTGTATATTGCACAGACTTTGTCTCTCAGACAAAAAGAGTTAATGGGCACAAAACAGACATCAAAACATTCCTGATCCACAAACCAGTTAGTCTACATTTTAATGGAGTAGGCCATTCTGTTAATGACTTAAGAGTTTGCATCTTATTGAAGATGAATTTTCAGTCTGATTTAGAAAGAGAAGCTGCTGAACTCTTTCATATTCAAATTCAACACATTAACATGTGGTTTGAACCGGGATGCAAATTTTCTGGGACATTATAGGGGCTCTTTGCCATACTTAGATTAATCTAATTCTTGACTCCCCCACCCCCACCCCCACCCCTCTGCTCTGTGATTTGCTCGCCTTGATAATTTTTTTCTGACTTGTTACCTTTGATTACTGTTTTGGCTCTCTATGCCTTAAATATTGAGTCTGTTCTGGTATGGCTATGGTCTGAAGAAGTGGGTCTGTCCCACGCAAGCTCACCACCTAATAAATTATTTTGTTAGTCTTTAAATGCTACTTGACTGCTTTTTTGTTTTGATAGTATATAGACTAGCAGGGCTCCCTCTCTGTTACATTTCTAACGTAGTCATTCCAGTAAGTACGAAGCCTCTGCTACAAGATGGATACTATAATTCTCAATGAAGGTTACAAGCACAAATGACATTTACAATACAAAATGGAATTCAAATTTGACATAGACCTATGCAGAGGGTGATGCAGAGGTATTTTTTCCTTTCTTTTCTCAGCTGGCTTATCTTTGTTACAAGCACAGGTATCATCTGTGCGGGTCACTGTTATTTACAAATTACCTGTGGTTGATGAAGTGACAAGAAGGGAGGTGAAAACTCACTCTGTACCGGAGTGATTACAGAAAATCCATGATGGATTTGCATGCTGTGGCACTGACAGAGTCAACTATTAATTTGTAGAGCTGGCTGAATACTGACAAAATATCCATCAGCATTGGGGCAGATTTTTAAACAAATTCATTAGACTATATTAGCAAAATCATATATTTTAAGGCACAAAGGGACCATTAAGATAATCTATTATCACCCTATGTATAGCCTGTGATTCCAATAACAAGCCCAACGACATATGGCTGATCTAGAAAAAATGTTTTAGAAACACATCCTTTTTTGAGTTGCAGTTCCAGGAATGGAGAATTTACCACATCCCTTGTTAATCTGTTCCAATGGTTAGTTGCCCTGACAGTTAAAAATTTGCATCTTATTTCCAGTATGAACTTTTTGAACTTCAACTTCCAGCCACTGGATCTTGTTATGCCTTTGTCTGCTAGATTAAAGACTCCTCTTGTATCAGATGTCTTCTCCCTGTGTTGGTAATTATAGAACATGATCAAGTGTTCTTTCCTCCTCCGTCTTAACTTCTGTGAATATTCCATTAAATGAGATTCCTGACAGGAATGTTAACTGAAACAAGAAGTCATAAGCTAATATTGAAAAATGAGGTGAATTTCAGATATACTGTGGAAAGTAGTTACACCAGAAACCTGATTCAAAAATATGTTCAACCAGTCAAGAAACAAAATCATAGATTTTATTTCCACCTTCCAGGTCATATTCTGTCTCCTTAAATAATGTTTTCCCCTCCATTGTGTCTAAATGTTAATCGGTTGTTTTGAGGTTGATAGTGTGCAGAGCTACTGGCATTTAATATTATATTAAGAAACGAGCACTGACATTCCTTTTTTTTTCTTTGTTTTTAAAATATTAAAGAAAATACAGGAGTTTAACATATAGGAAAAATGATAGGCAGAATAAATCTTAGCATTACCTCCCTTCACGGCATCTTTTTAAAATATAGTCAAATAGATTGTCTCTTTACACTCATAATTGTATATTGTGGGGTTTTTTTGTAACTAGGGGAAGAAATAATTGTGCAGATAGCATAGAGTGATTGTTGAGAGACTGCTTGATCCAGGAATGCCCCAGATGGTTAACAAGACAAAAGGTTTCTAAATATTTTCTTTTTATATTATGGTATTATTTTACTTCAAAAATAACCTCCTTCTTTGATAAAGCAGGAAGCAGAAGACTATCCAAAACAAGTAAAATAAAGAATATTTAAGGGTAATTAAGATCTTTTATTTCCAAAGAATAGAAGATTTTAAACCATGCACAAAGATCTCTGCAATCTTAGTGATATGAGGTTTAATTTCTCTTCAGCTATTTTTAATAGACAGCACTGTAGAAGATTGATGTTTATCAGCTAATAAATTCACAAGCATGCAACTTGGCCTATTCCCATAGTAGTATAGCTTACATTTGTATGCATTCATCAACCCTTGAGTCTGCTTGTCTGGTAATGAGGTCTAGCATTGTGTTCTAAAGATTTCCCCTTTCATACAGTGTGAGGATCACTAAATTTTCCATCTTTTATTTATTATAGTGTCAATTCCAGTCAGCTCACCTTGTAGTTGATATTTATTATGCTGAGTAATATGATGTCACTTAGCCTCACCATATGGCCTTTGCTACTTCACAAAGAAAGTCAGCCCCAGTCTCATCTGTATTCTTAATGATGGGGGCGGGGGAAGTTGTGAGATGCCTGAAGACAGAAAGTGGGAAAGAGAAGGTGATCCACTAGGAAGCAACAAAGGATTCTTAAATGTGTATCCTGAGGGTTATTTTGTAGTAAATATGAACATGGCTTATTCACAGTCTGATCCAATAAAATAGCAAAATATATCTAAATACAAAACATAGCTAAAATAAAATTTATCTGTAATTTAACTGAGGTCATATTGCTGACAAAGCATGGACAGTTTGAAGTATTAGAGTATGTCTACACTGAAAAGATTTTGCAATGAAATTAATGTTGACACACACAAATCACCAAAAAGAAAGTGTCTAAATCATGTTTACAGTGGATCTCTCTGTTGACAGATCATGGCCACATTTTTAGCACTCTTGTCAACAGCCTGACCAGTGCACTGTGGGTTTGCACACTGTGGGAACAGAACAGAGCATAGCATATCTTTGGTACATGCAAAAAAGTCACACCAGGCACTGCTCTGTTTCCCAGCCCTTCAGAAGCTTTTTGCTTCCTTTCATATCATTTGTACAACTGCTATTCTGTGCTGTGAACTCCAGCACCTGCAGTTAGAAAGCATGGCTCCCACGCTTCTTCCTTGTGCTGTGTTCACTATCATGAGGACATCACATACTGCTGTAGAGTTACTGTTGAAGTTACTGACAGAGGAAGAAGACCCACAGGTGTACAACACTGGGAAGTGGGCAGCTGAAAGCTGTCATTGCATTTGGCTGTTACAGAGTATCTGCACAGGGAAGACCATTGGTTTTGGGCTAGGGAAACCAGAACTGAATGGTGGGACCGCATTGTCATGGAGGTGTAGGGTGAAGATCAGTAGCTACAGAACTCTAGGAGCTGATTAAGTATGGGTTGTAGGTCTTTAATAATTCAGACTTTGGACTCCCTTAGACAAAGAGATAATGGGCACAAAACAGACATAAAAACACTCCAGATCCACAAACTGGTTAATCAACATTTTAATGGAGTGGGCCATTCTGTTAATGACTTAAGAGTTTGCGTGTTAATGAAGAAAAATTTTTGCACCACTGTTCAAAGGGAGACAGCTGAGCTGTGTTTTATATTCAAATTTGCCACATTAACACGTGGTTTGAACCAGGATGGGAATTTTCTGAGTCACTCTAGGGGCTCGTTTGCATACTTGGCTAAATCTAATTCTTGACCTTGCCCGCACCCCCACCCCTCTACTCTCTAATTTGCTCACCTTGATCATTTTTTTCTGATTTGTCCTCCTTGATTATTGTTTTTCGTTCTCTGTGCCTTAAATATTGAGTCTGTTCTGGTATGGCTATGGTCTGAAGAAGTGGGTCTGTCCCACGCAAGCTCATCACCTAATAAATTATTTTGTTAGTCTTTAAAGTGCTACATGACTGCTTTTTTGTTTTGATTATTTATCCTATGAGTCTTCTCATCTGCTTTTCAGTCTTGAAGAATGTCATCTTGGTAGATCTTATGTATTGTCCTTATGCCCAATATACAAGCTCCCCTGTTAATTTTCCCAGCAGGCTGTTTCAATACATTTCCATCTGCTAGGACCTTTCCCATCCTGCTGACCTATCAGCCTCCACTCAGAAAAGAGAAGGGCAACAGAGTCACTCAGTGACAGATTTATCAGCCTGCCTACCCTGTGCTGAACTCTATAACTGCTCATCTGCTTCACCACATAATTTAATATTTGGTCTTTAATAAGCCAGTTTATTTGTCTGTGGCTCCATATTTTGACCCGACCGAAAGTATGCAGTCAAGAAAACAATAGTTCATGTACTGTACTGTCTCAAAGAAAAAGTCAGCAGCCACATTTTAATTGTCCAAGAACAATATCTCACAATGCAAACCTTATATTACATAGCTAAATAAGCTCAAAGGCTGTCAAACAATAATAGAGTTATGGCCTGCATTTTCAGAAAAAAAATCACAATTGCTTATATATAAACATGCAGTGCTTTTTTTCTAGAAAAAAGGGTGCTGGAACCCAAGTCCTGCCAGCAGCACCAGCCACAGGATCCTGGGCTGGGGAGGGGGAAAAAGGGTGCCAGAACTCCATTCTGGTGTGTTCCACCAGAAAAAAGCCCTGCAAATATGTGCTTAAATACATGTTTAGTTTTCATATAGGTACCATGTTTGTGTGGGCAGGTGCATCTTACGTACATGTAGACAAGTATCACAGGGGTAGCCATGTTAGTCTGTATACACAGAACAGCATCTGAAGAAGTGAGTTAACTCACGAAAGCTCATGCTCTAAACTTTTCTGTTAGTCTATAAGGTGCCACAGGACCCTTCGTTGTATACACAAAAACAATCAGAAGTCCTGTGGCACCATATAGACTAACAGATATATCGGAGCACAAGCTTTCGTGGGCAAAACTGAAGTGGCTCTCTGCCCATGAAAACTTACACTCCAATATATCTGTTAGTCTATATGGTGCCACAGGACTTCTTGTTGTCTTTGTACATGTAGATGACTTATTAG
Source organism: Carettochelys insculpta (assembly GCF_033958435.1). Taxonomy (NCBI): domain Eukaryota; kingdom Metazoa; phylum Chordata; order Testudines; family Carettochelyidae; genus Carettochelys; species Carettochelys insculpta. Next base: position 55,273,225 of record NC_134142.1, on the reverse strand, counting down.
ATGTGTAATTGGTCAGCTGCACACAAAATTGCCGCAGTTCTTACATTTTTTAATTTCAATTTAGGCTGAAATTTGTGACAAGTCAGAAATATGTACAACAAGCCAAGAAAAATTATCCTGGGTGGGATTCACTACTTTATGAATAAATTGAGAACTTGAGCTCAAACAGGAAGAAAAACCAAACTATTTTGCCTAAACACAACTAAAAACATTGATTTAATGGGATGGCACAGGGTGTAGGCCTGTTTAAAGCTGTCGGAGTCCTTTGATCTCTCAGGTATGTCACAACCAGAAGTTCCCAGATGCCAAAGCTGCCCCCTAAAGGATTACAATTGCAAGCTGTGGAATTCCCTCCTGTTCTGCTTTGTGGTGCACAGTGGGGTATCTTTTCTTCCCACAGTGTAGTGACTCAGTATGCAGTGCACAACTTCCTAGCACTCAGGAGCTCACCGACTAACTGCATCTGGAAGTTCAGAGAGAACATGGAGTTTCTTGGCCCTGCAGAGCAAGCCCTCACCACAAACACACAGCACTTTCAGAACTGGCCACCTCAGGGTTCTAAAAAGAGAGTCTGATACCACCTGAATCAGAGTGTAAATAGACAGGCAAGTTTGTTTTCTACTGTCCATCCAGTTGCTTAGTAATTACATTCCAACACGGCAACCTCATTGTCCATTAGAGTGGGTTGACAATTTCCCAAAAGAATATTTTGCCATTAAAAATGTAGCTTCATCAAAATTTAATTGTTCCCTGGGAATATGACAAAATTTTATGAAAGATTTTGAAAGACAAAAGTTTTTCAATATGTTTGAAGCATACGATTTCATCAATACAGGCATGGAAAGTTTGAATTCTCATTTCACAAATAAAATTCAAACATTTTATCTGTTGGGCAATTAAAAATATTGTTCCAATTTGGAACAAAACTAATTTTCCAAATTTTTGATTCCCCCCACCCAGAAATAACAATTCTGAGTTCCAGCCAGCTGTTGTTTCTGTTTTTGAGAGTACTCCATGGTTCCTCCCACACATGCAGTCTTGTAGAAGCCTCCAACAAAGCATTACTGGAAGCATGGCTCTCTTTCCAAAGTCTTTGTTATTCAAAACCCACAGGAATTCTCTGACATCTCTGATTCTTCCAGCAAAGTATAAAAATAGAAAAGAACTCCCACATGATGACTTCCACGGCTTATAAAGAAAATCAGTCTAAGATCAGAAAATCCAGGAACACAAAAATCTTTGACCAGTTAAAAATATTTTTTAAAATGTCCTTCGAATATGACAGATGGTAGCTGTAAATGTTTAACTGTGAGAGTAATTAACCAATGGGGCAATTTACCATGGGTCATGATAGATTCTCCACCCTTGATGATTTTCAAATCAAGCTAGGATGTTTTTCTGAAAGTGATGCTGTCGATAGTACTTTGGGGGATGGGGTCTGACCCATGTTATATCAGGAGGTCAGACTACATGAGCACAATGTTCCCTTTCTGGCCTTGGATTCTATGAATTGTGAGATTTATCTCACAGTCAAGAAATCAGTAGGTAACCCAAATCAATATGTCTAGCCATAGTTAGATCAGTGAACTCAGTTATCTTGGTGACAGGATAAATACAAGAATGACTAAGGGAACTGTGTAGCAACCTTACACTAAATGTAAATTTTGATCAACTCCTCAGCCTTACTCCACGCCCTTTGCACCAGTCTTCTAAGAGGTCAGTAAACACAGGAAGTGTTGGTAATGCCGCTAGACAATATTAACCTCTCATGGTTTGGCAAATTCTCTTGTTTGGCACCAGTCAGGTTCCGAGGTTGCAAGACTAGAGAGGTTCAACCTGTATTAATTCAAGTGAATTCCTTTTGCATTAAAAAGGGATTTGCAAATACCATGTACATAGGCTGCACGACTACATTGCAATCTAATCCAACACTTTATACATTGATAGGTGTCTACCATCGCTGGATTGCTGAAGCAATCTGCCATTAAAAATGTCCAGGTAAAACATTGGTTTAAACTTCATCAGCTGCAGAGTATCCAGCTAGATGATCATGTTCCTCAGCAGCAGATATCCCATTGGAACAAGACTATGTAGGTAAGACACTGTGAAAATGAGCTGAGCAGCAGTCTCCCTTGTATCTTTTCTATACTGCTCCTTGAATTTAAGAATCAGCAAGTTTGTAAAGAATATTCAGTTTTTTACAAAAGTTTTCCAATGTTTAATTATTAGTGAATACATCTCTATCTTTAGTCTTAATGCAAGACTATGTTCACAACTGTATTCCCAGATGAGACCAATGACTCAATGGATAGTACAGAATCAGCTGTAAAGTTTCAGTATGTATGAACATTAGTCAGTTTTCAAAGCAGTGTGGGTGGATGCGTGCCCGTAACTCCAATTATTTGTTAATGGCTTTCTCTCCATATCTCCCACTTATCCTTTAGAGATTGACCCTGTGCTGTCTTATCATAAAAAATCTGTTGTATTTATTTTTTACTAAAATGAACAGTAACAGTTGCATATAAAAAAGATACCCGATCATGTGGACTGAGCCTCAGCTTGGCTACATTACCTTTGCAGCTAGTACCGCGGCAGGAGCCAGGACTCAGAGACAACATTACATATCAGGGAGTGGGTGTTATTAAAATTAAGGTAACATACAGCATACAGTTTTGCTAGTATGTGACACTGAAGTCAGAGGGGATATACGCTCTGAATTCTGTTGGTGATGAATAACATCATCATGATGATAATATAAATGCTAGTGAACCAATAGGGGGAAGATCCTGATTAGACTAGTGGTGAAAAAGGGGCAGTGATCACAGGGCAATAGAAAACTCCAGCCCCTGCGAGTCTCTGGCACTCTCTGGACAGCTGGAAGGGAGGAGGGTAATGATAGACTAGCATTCCCCAGTTCCCAGAATTTAGACCAGTGCAAGGGCTATGTGGAGCCTCTTTCAGTGCTGTTCCAACAGCACCATCCTACCCACCCAAAGTAGGGATGGGATCCAGGTCTGACAGATGTTACAGATCAATCCAACTACCTATTTAGGTGCTCAAGAAGGAATTCCCTCTGCTCTTGGGCCACCTGGCAGCAGATCAGAGAATTTTTGTACCTTCTTCACAGAACCTTCAAGTCACAGTGGCCGTTTCTACACAGGCCACTTCCTTTGGAAGTGGTATGCTAAGACACGGAATGAAAAATGCTAATGAGGCACAGATGCAAATTCCCTGTGCCTCATTAGCATAATATCACGTGATTTGGAGTCCAGAAGACCGTTCTTCCAGACTCCAAAACACTGTGTAGAAGCGCAGCCCCAGGGGGCTTCAAGAAGGGCGTGCTTCTTCCAGAGGCCCCTTCTTCCCAAAAATTTTTGGGAAGAAGGGTCTCCAGAAGAAGGACTTCCTTCCAGAAGCTCCCTGGGGCCACATTTCTACACAGCATTTTGGAGTCCAGAAGAACGGTTTTCCGGACTCCAAATCAAGTGACTTATGCTAATGAGGCATGAGGAATTTGCATCCACACCTCATTAGCATCTTTTGCTCCATGTATTAGCATGCCACTTCTGAAGGAAGTGGCCTGTGTAGAAACAGTCAGTGAGTTGAGTGTGAATGTGCTTAGTACCTAACTAGGTACTGGAGTTCAGTTGTTTATTTATTTATCACAAGTTATGGCAGATTTTCCACGTGGTTAAGAGTATAACATGAACAGTTCCGAAAGGTAAAAGACTTGGGACTGTGGTATTGGGTCTTGGGCTCATGTGATAGGGTGAGACTTGTGGCCTTGTTTCCCCACTGATGTCCCTGGAGCCCTTTGACAGTATGAAGTGACGAGCCATGGAGGTATTAACATATTTGCTTCTTCTCATGATCTCATGGGATAATGTTATATAGGGAGCCTACCCAGCTCCTCCAGAAGCTTGTCCCCATCCCCCAACTAGGCTAGGTTCCCTACCTATAAGGGTCAGATAGGCCATAGAGGCTGAATTCCTTTCTACAGATGTCAGCCCATTTCCTACTTTGTGTATAACTGGTGTAGGTGTAAGGTGTCCATAATTTCCTGGGCATAATAAGGACCAAAAGTTAAACTTATGCTCCTTAGATGAATTGCAAAATGGCATAGTGAGAAAAGTGCAAAAAACAAAGATGGAAAGTCATCAAACTTAGAACAAACAACTCTCGATAGGTTTTTTTTTTTTTTACACTAATAATTCTGTATTAACACTTCTGACACACAGGTATTGCTGGTATGTCTAAACACTAAGGTTATGTCTATACTAAGCAAAGTAAATCAACTGAGTAGCTAGAATCAACACATCTTATTTGGCCATCCTTATTGAAGAAGGTCAAAGGGAGAATTTCTCCCCCTGACCACCCTTATTCTGGAGTTGACTGCAACCCCTGAGAGGTCAATGTTAGGCATCCCTATCAGAGATGCAAAATTGAACCCCAGAAGATTGATCATGAATGGGTCGATCTTCTAGGCTGCTGCAGACATAGCCTAAGAGAAGCTGACATGAGGACAAATTGTGTGTTTTCAGGACATTGTGATTCAGATCCTCAGCTTGCCTAAATTGACAAAGTCCCATTGAAATGAAGGCAGTTATGTAAACTTACATCAACTATTGTTCTATGCAATATTTCAGCTTTTAGGAGCAAAATTCTGCTGATGTCTTTTAGGAACCCTTGAGGACTATTACACAGAAGTCTATAGAAGCATCTGAGAACAAAATTTGGCTGAAGAATTGGCAACATCCATATAAAAGCACAGGTGTATTATGGAATAGACTTGCATAAAACAATTACCAATGTTTCCTACTTTAGAGACAGAAATGGCAGACTACAATTTATTGGGTGGGGGGCCAGGGGAAAAACGTGAAAAAAGAAATAATGCTTTTTCACCAAACAAAAACATTTTCTCATAGAGCTCCATCGTTACACTCATCCTATCTTTCTGTTTAGTAGTTAGTATTAGACAGCAGGATATTGGAGGGTGGATCTGGATCTGGCAGTACATATTTCTGATTTACGGCTCATTCATGCCACACAGAAATCAAGAAACATTTTTTCAGTCTTCTTTAGAGTATGATTGTATCCACTCTTCCCATTTACTGGAACAAATTCTGTGCTACTATAAATGGGTGCAGCTCAGTGATATTTTGTCTGCTTACACCAGCAGAGATTTTCGCCATCTGTCTTTCTGTACAACAATTTGTAAACATGGCTTCACATTTTCGCTTTATCTTGTGGCTCTTCTAGGACTGGAATTAGATGCAAGTGCAGCTGCTGATGTAATTGCAATGGTGGAAATCCTAGTGCAGACAAAGAAAATCTGTATTTTGGTGTTGACAAATCTCATGCTTTTGTCATGAGTCTCATGATAATTATTGTTTTCCTTAAAGTGTGAGCTCCTGGAGTTAAGTAGCTATATGGTGATTTCAGTCTTAAATTAAAAATAGGTTTCTAGAGCTTGTGGCTGTGGAGAAAGCTTCAATGTGACCTCAGGGCATCTGAAGAGCTCAAAATCCGAAGGCAAATTAAAAGAATGACAAATCTATTATTTTGATTGATTTCAAATTCAATCAGGAGTTTTGGTGAGCCTGACCCATTTTTTTTTTTTTAACGTTTGAGGTTGTTGATACTTCTATTTGCCCCTTACTGAAACTCCACCAGGGCCAACTTTGGCATTCCTTATTTGTACTAGGAATTTGCATCAGTGCAACAGTGACACTGCAATCAGATTTAAAAGTCCCTTGCTCTTTATACTTCTTATCCTGAGGTTGAGAGCAATGTCTGAACCCAGAACTGAAAGTCCTTTCACATTGCATCAGTTTAGGTGAGAAATTCAAATCTGGCTGCATGAATATCCCACTTTAATCATTGCAAGGGACCCCACTCTTTAAATACACCTCTGAAACCACCCCCGACTCATACATCTGATGAAGCAGGTCTTTGTCCATGAAAGCTTATGCTCCAAAATATCTGTTAGTCTATAAGGTGCCACAAAGGACTTCTTGTTGTTCATGATTCTTTTCAGCATTTACCAGTGGCTACTATGGAGGGTGGTGAGGGAAGATGAGAGAAGGGAGCATGGAATATGTAATAAGATGCTCTTTGAAAATAATTCAGAAAGACAGAGAACTTGTCAAACCCACCTGTTCCTGGAGAACAGGGAATGTGATTGAAAATGATGTTTAATGAGATGTGGGAACAATGCAAGCAACCACATTATTTTTGTCTGTACTTTATTTTGGACAGAATTTATAAAAGACAATCCAGTTACTGCAGCAACACACTGTATAATAATGCAGATCATACCAAATTACTACAAACTATTGAAAGAGGCACTGTAACAAGCTTTTCAGTGCTCTCCAGTGTATATTGGATTTCATTGTGTCATGTAACACAGCATAACCTGACGGTAATTTTTAAATAGTCTTTTTGGACTAGGTAGCAGTAGCTGTCAGCAATAGGATTTTAAACACCCGACATCACTGAAGAGGCAGTTAAAAAAGAATGTTCAGAGAAAGGCTGTTTCCAGCTTGAGATGTATACATTCTGGAGCACATTCATTCCTTCTCAATTTGCAGCCTTAAAAAGGTAGAAGCTTGTACTAAGCAGAAAGAATTTTGTTCAGCACAGCCCTCCAAAATACAAACAGGCTGAACAAAAAATGCACCAAGATTTTTTAGCTGCATAATGTTCTTAGAACTGGCCCATGCTGTGCTAATAAAACTATTATGACTGGAGCTTTTGTGGTGGAAACTGACAGATGAAGGAGAGAGCTAAGTATGTTTTCAGATAAGCTACAACAGTAAATCATTAAAGCACACAAACAATCATCCTTCATCAGTCTGCAATTTGTTTTATAGCAATTGCAAATCGAAAACAATGTAAACAAACAAATCGACAACTAATGAACATTCCCCCACTGCTCACTGTAAATAGATCTACAACTTTAGAAGCACACTTTATCCAACACATTGTCAACTCATTGTAAACACATCTACAACTCATAAACAACTCATTACTCAGTATGTTGTCACCTCATTGCAATTAAAGTTGAATGTTAACTGTACTGTGTTTTCCTGCAGTGAATTAGTTTAGAACTTGGAAGAAAAAATTCAAGAAATCAGTCCAATATGTCTTAGGGAGTTTATAAAAATCTTTTTCATGTAATTCTGAGTTTCTCTCAGTATTCTTATATGAAATCATATCTATGAGTATCCCTTTTGCACTATATCTCATTTTTTTCATGTAGTTAGGTTTCCCCATTTATGTTCAATAAATATTTCCCGTGAATAGTGGTGTTCCCCATGTACCTGTACTGGGCTTTTTGCTATTCAACCTATTCATAAATGTTCTGAAAAAGGGGCAAAAACGTCAGGTCACAAAATAGTAACAGAGAGGAAGCCGTGCTAGTCTATACACTATCAAAACAAAAAGCTGTCAAGTAGCACTTTAAAGACTAGCAAAATAGTTTATTAGGTGAGCTTTCGTGGGTCTGTCCCACAAAAGCTCACCTAATAAACTATTTTGCCAGTCTTTAAAGTGCTACTTGACTGCTTTTTGTTTTGATAGGTCACAAAATGTGCAGGTGATACAAAACAACTTGATAGGTAAGCCTAAAGCAGACTGCAAAGAGTTACAAAGGGATCTCATAATGCTGGGTGATGGGGCAAAAAAATAGCAGATGAGATTCAGTGCTGATAAATACAATATAACACTCATTGAAAAACATAATCCTAACTACACATACAAAATTATAGAGTTTAAATTAGCTGTTACACAGTGAGAAGGGATTTAAGAGTCACTGTGGCTAGTTCTCTGAAAACACCTGCTCAGTGTGCAGCAGCAATCAAAAAAGTGAACAAAATGTTGGGAATTGTTAAGAGGGATAAATAAGAAGACAGGCAATATCTTAATGCCACTACATAAATCTATGGCATGCCCCCACCTTGAATACCATATGCAGTTCTGGTTGTTCCAGCTCATAAAAAAAAATATATGACAATTGGAAAGGATTCAGAAAAAGACAACAAAACTGGGAAAGGGGAGGGATCAACTTCCATATGAACAAAGATTAAAAAGACTTGGAAAGCTTGGAAAAGAGATGACTAAGGGGGATATGATAAAGTTCTGTGACCGGTATGTAGAAAGTCAATAAGGATGTGTTACTTACCCCTTCCCATAACAAAATAGCCAGGAGTCACATAATGTTAAGAAGCATTAAGTTTAAAACAAACAAAGAAAACTACAGCTTCACACAATGCAGAGCTAATTTGTGGAATATGTTATTATTGGGTGTTGTGAAGGTGAAAAGTATAACTGGGTTGAAAAAAGAGCTGGGTACATTCAAGACAGATAGGACCATCAAGATGGAAAGGGATGCAACCCCATGCTCGGGGTGTTCCAAATTTCTAACTACTAGAAGCAGACACTGGGTGATGGTGGATGGATCACTCAATACTTGGCCTCTTCTGTTCATTCATTCTGAACTGTCTGGCACTGGCCACTGTCAGAAGACAGGATACTGGGCTAGGTGGACCATTTTTTTTTAAACACAGAATAGCTGTTCTTATGAAGAAGCTGATTTGTGACTTCTTTTTTTTTTTTTTTTTTTTTAAGAATTCACAAAACTATTCCTTGTGTGGCTATAAAACTGGCAGGGTTCCCCGAAACCAGTTTGTGGAACCTAATTTGGCCATTTTACCTTCTAAACTTTTGTGGGCTACCTAAACACATATTTTCTTTTTAAAGCACTACATATATTTTGGATGGAAAGAAGAAAAGTTAATGCATAATTCTTTATCTAGTGTCTGAGTCCCTAGATCTTTTATCAATCTTGCTTCAGAAGAACATGATAATAAGTCTATATTCATGTGTTGATTATGAGGATAGTTGTTTGCATTTAAACACCAGGGCCGTGTCTACACTTGACCAAAATTTTGAAAGGACCATGCTAATGGCCAAATCAGAGAATACTAATGAGGTGCTGAGATGAGTATTCAGTGCCTTATTAGCACGCTGCCAGCCGCGGCACATCAAAAGTTCCGTGTTTCAATGGCGCGCAGCTCATCTACCTGGGTCCTTTCTCAAAAAGACCCCTGCAAACATTGAAATCCCCTTATTCCTATCAGCTTTCGAAGTGCTGTGGCCAGCCGCATGCTAATCAGGTGCTGAATATTCATTTCAGCACCTCATTAGTATTCTCCAATTTGGCCATTAGCATGGTCTTTTTGAAATTTTGGCCAAGTGTAGACACAGTCCTACTGTTGCCTTTGATAGTATTGGTTAGAAAGTGTTAACTGTGTAACACCTGGGCTCATGATGGTCCATGAGATTAACTAGATAACAGAGTTTGCTTGCCTGATGTCTGAATGAAATAGGGATGTGTATAAATCTGCTGGCTGAAGTTAATCCAGACAAGAGAGATGGTTTGGTGGGTCAAGGCAATCCCCTAGATGATTGCAAGTATGTGGCAACCATTTGTCAAGGCAGTTTGCAACCTTCTGAAACTTGTCTACTCCTAATTTTCCAGGCAGGGCTGGTAAGTAATAAAGATTTTTTCCATCACTACTTGGCCAGGAGATTGTCTTTTTCTTTCAGATGTTGATCCTGCCACAGTTAAATATGCCAACTATTTCAGAATTGAACTAGTGTAATTGTATATATCTGTATATGTAGGTAGATTAGTTACTAGATAAGGATGCTAAAATCATCAGTAATGATGCAAAAGAGAGTAAAAGGGTTCATTAATATTTCCACTCTGTGTTTGGGAACAAATTAGACAATGTATTCACAATTCCACAGTGATAATTAAAGAATTTCTGTTTCAATAGTACCTAGACAGGACTGAAACAGCAAATATGACAGTTAACTCTTTCAAAATCTGTGGGAATGGATAGCTTGTACCCAAGAATTTTAAAAATTGGCAGAGAAAGTCCATAAAATACTGATGCTGATTTTTAACAAATTTGGGAATTCCAGGGAAGTTCCAGACAACTGAAAGAAGGTTAACCTTTTGCTAATATTTAAAAACAAACTTGATGTCATTTTGAAGCGATTACAAATTTGGTCAATAAAGGAAATATTGTTGACAAAAGAAGTTTGGTTGATAACAGAAACTGTGCTGGGTAGTGCACTTAGACATTAGTAAGGCAATTTATTAGTGCACAATGTTACGATTAAAAATTAATACTACACAAAATCAATGTGCTACTTAGGCTCTATTTAAATGAAGATATTGTGGAAATTGCAAATTCTGCAAAATTAGGCTTCCACTAAAATTTTGACAGTAGGAGCCCTGCCATGTGTGGGACTTGCAGAGAGAGCCCCAGCCATCGTAGGGAGTGGGAGTCCCCCTGTCAGATCCAGGCAGCCACGGGCTACTGACTGTGGGAATCATGGAAAAATAATAATGGATTTCATTGGCACAAATAATATCCATTATAATTTTTTCACAATTTTCCATGGCTTGTATGGTACACAGCTTCTATTTTATTGATGAGTATCAGAGAGGTAGCCTTGCTAGTCTGTATCTTCAAAAACAACAAGAAGTCTTGTGGCACTTTATAGACTAACATATTTTGGAGCATAAGCTTTTGTAGGCAAAGACCTGCTTTGTCAGATGTATTTCATTGATGGTCATCCTATTAATTATTAATAATCTTATTAATCATCAGATTAAAAACTGGTTAACTGTTAGTAACCAAAAAGTAAATGTAAATGAGAAATCATCATCCAGTGAAAGTATTTTCAGTGTCGTCCTCTAGGGACCTGTGCATTGCCCACACTCATTCAGTACATCAGCCCCTCAATTGCCAGAGAAAGGAGAGGGAAAATTGGGAATTACAGAGTGCCTGGAAGATTAGAAAAAAATCCAGGCTCTCACAGACCAAGAAGGGGAGCATGTTCTAAATTCCTTCCAGAGAACATGCTGTTGACAGCACTATTTCATTCATATCCAGAGGAAGCACAAGTTCCTCTGCTGATCTCAGTGGTGACAGTGTGCCACAGGGAAAGTGATGATCTCTTAGGTAGATAGGACCCAAATATATGAGGTTCAACACCCATCCAAGGCTGTTTCTACACATGCCACTTTCCAGAAAATTTTCAGGAAGAAGGGTCCTCCGGAAGAAGGATTTCCTTCCAGAAGATCCCCCAGGGGCCATGCTTCTACACACTGTTTTGGAGTCTGGAAGAGCTTTTTCCGGACTCCAAATCATGTGACTCTATGCTCATGAGGAGCTGGGAATTTACATCCAGAGCTTCTTAGCATATTTCAGGCCATATATTAGCATGTCAGTTTTGAAGCAAGTGCCATGTGTACAAATGGCCTAAAAGGTTGATATTAAGCCCAGAACAATTAACTTTTTTCTTATGGTTCTAATTTTCCTTTGCAACACTCTCCTAAGAAGAGCAGGTTGACCACTGGAGGAAAAAATGAATTATTACTTTGTTTAAAAATTGTACAGCCTTTAAATAAAGTATTCCCTGAATATATTTGCTAATTATTTTGCAACTTCTATAGACTGTACAAATAATGAAAATAAAGTGTTGGAAGATTTTTTTTGAGGAAAATTTGGCAGAATTAAGTGAAGCATCACTCAACCAGCTGAGTATTTACATACCTTCAGTTTGAATCAAGGCCAATTAACATAAACGCAAAACTGCCTGTTGATTTTAATGGGTGTTGAATTAGGCTCCCTCATCTCCACCAAAATTTTGCCATGGTCTTAAAACCTTCCGCTCTTTGCTTAAAGTTATTTTTAAGTTTTGACATAACTGCAGTATTTTTTGTTTCTTTTCTGGGACATATTCCTGTTCTGAGTTTTGGCAGGAGTGTTGTTTCAATCACTAGAAGAAAGAAGTCCCCCATGATCAAAACCTGGCTTTCTTACAATTTTTATTTTATCTCTTAAATATGTTAATATATCCTTACTCTTACAACACAAGCAGCCTAGAATAAAATCCAAATAACCTTTATTTTCCTTAACATTTTTCCAAACTGACTTTGTTGTGCTAGACAAAATATTTATATCCGTTTCCTCTGTAGACTTGGTATCATCGGAGACACTGATTTACTGTTAGTAGAATGTCCAAATTCCAATTTCAAGATTCAAAATGGCAGGATTATACTAATCTCTAGCTGTCTGATGTTACTTATTCTATCCTTTCACACATATGAGTGGAAAGACAAACAAATGCTTTTTCAGCTGTTATTTTATTTAAATGATTTATGCACCTGCCCTCGTTATAAGAAACTTGAACATAATAGAAAAAAAAAAATTCAACAATGTAACTAAGGGGCTGAATTTACACAAAGGTTCATACCCGCAAGGCAAGACACCCATTTGGCAGAATCTCCACCAAGGTACATCTGTCAAGGTACTCTTGTGATTGCAAAGGGCTCTTTAATCAGATAAAGGCATAATGAGATGCCATAATTGAAAATTAAAACTAGATAAATCCACACTATTAATAAGGTACACATTTTGGTAAGTGATGGTAATTAGCCATTAGACACCTGTGAAGATGGTGGATTCTCCTTTACTTACAATTTTTAAGTTGAGTGGATATCTTTTTTCAAAGATATGCTATCATTCAAACAAATTATGGGCTTGATGTAAAAGCTAGAAGGTAACATTCTGTGGCCTGTGCCATGTAAGAGGTCAGACTAGATTGTTGTAATGGCCCCTTTTGGGCATAAAACTTACAAATTGCTGGAGTTTTCCCTTGACAGAAGACCTGCATGAAGCCAACTTAGCCGCAAAAAAAGTTGGTGCTGGTTTTACAGGTGATATGGTTTAGGCCGACAGTGACCTTGGCCCCACCAAGCTGGCCTACAGGGCAGACGCTGTCAATGCTGCAGAGCTGCAAAACTCCAGCAGCTCTTCACCCTTTATATCCTGCATTGGTTCACCTTTAACACATGCAGCATCTTTGATTGGCTGCCTGTCCAGGTTTTGGCATGAGAAGGGCATCCAATCAGAAGTGGATTTCACAAAGAATAGATGGGATCTGAGTACAGTTATCTAGCCAGTTATGCACCCACCTTATAGTAGCCTATGTGACAATGTCTCTTGTCAGCCTCTGTGGGTCCCTGCGCTTCCTGGCAGATCTGTGCTGCCTCAGAGACTCACGGAGGCCCCCCTTTTGCCCAGGACCTTCCAAAGGCAAGGGTCTCCGCTTAGCGAGCCATCCTCATCATAGGCAGGACCAGTACAGGGAGAATAATACCAGTCCTCTTGCAGGCCTGCACCTGCTCCAGTAAAGTGATCCGTCAGGGGAAGGGTGGGGGGAGTCCAGACCCACCCTCTACCCTGGACTCCGGCCCAGGGTCCCTATGAGAACAAGAGGCAACTGGCAGGACCTTTACCCCTGCCCCAAAGTAGTAGCCTCACCCTGGGCCATTTCACCCACCACTTCCCCATGGTACCTTTTCGCTGTGCTCGTGCTCGTGCTCGTGCTCGTGCTCCTCTGGTGCACCTCCCAAAACCTTTCCCCTGCTACCAGATGGGAAGCCTTTTATAGGGAGCACAGGGTCTATCTGACCAATGAAGGTCTGGGCCTAGATAGGGAACAGAAACACTCTGTCCTCTAGGCTGCAGGGCTGCCATGGGGATCCCATTTGGGGAGCCCCATGGTTGGGAGGTGAGGTGCTGGGGGGTGGGCAGCCTTTGGCTGCTTCAAGCCCCCCTGGGGCTGTCCTTTGACCCCCTTTCTGGGCCAGCTTCTCTTCCCTGCCTTAGGCAGGCTGCTTTCTTCTCCCCCTCACCCCACCCCTCCCAGATAGTTTTTTCTGGACTTGCTGCGTGGGTGGTGTGAGGGGGGACTCCTGTTGCCCTGCTTCTTGGTGGGGATGGGGGTACCCCTCCCTTCCATCTTCTGGGGGGACTCTGCTGGCCCTCTACTTGGGCCCACCTTTCCATCCACTGGCTGCTGCATCCTCACTGCTCTGGAGGAGGTAAGGGGCTTTCTTGGGCGGTGGCCGGGCTTTCCCTCCACAGCTTGCTGTGGAGTGGCTTGGGGTGGTGAGTTTGGGTGGGGCCCCTCCAACTGCAGGGGGATTATACACTCTGAATTTAATCCTTTATTCATCATACTCTCCTGTTCAATGTTTATTTTTATATTTTTTTACTATCACTTCATTTAATTTTATTTTATTTTCTGAAGTTTCACATTTTCCTGTCACATACTCAGTTCTTCGCTTTCTCTGCTATTATAATCTCATATTTATCCTTGAAAAGACATAGCTCCTAATTCATCAATTTTTATTAGCAATGTTCCCAACATTTGCCAGAAGATAGTGATGTTTCTCTCAGTGATGCTTTGTTTTATCTTTACGCTATGCCCTGCAATGTTCTCTGGAGAATATATTTGGCATCAATCCTCTGACTAATTTCATCTCTTCATTCAGCACTAATCTAATAATCTAGTCAAGAAATTTCCCATATGTGATGATAGTGAATGTTTAAGTTTTGTAAGAGGCGCCCAGAGCTAGGGATGACCATTGGTATTATCCACAGTGAAAGCCAAGACATGAAAATATAATGGGCACCAGTGTGTTAGCTCACAAGTGGTGGTGATATAGACTATCTCAATTTTTTCTGCCACTGTCACCCACCAAAATAGCCATTTTAGCCTTCAAACAATCACTGGCTAGACAAATAATCTCCCTTTTAAATACCAGTGGTGAAAAGCTATTGCAAAACTTCAACTGACTTCAATTAGGGGTTATCATATTTCTCATATTTTTGAGGCAAAAATCTTCATCTGCCAGTAAGAGTTTTAAGAGTGAGCTCTGCGTATCCTCCTGTATTGCTGCTGTAACTGTTAGTATGAGCTAACCCCTATAATGTACAGACCAAGTTAGGGAAGTTTCGGTGCTCAGTAAGTCGAACCATGGTGTTGGAGGATCGCATTATCAGGTGGATGAGTTCTAATCCAGTGTGGGTTGCTTTTGACTTGAGTCAAATCATTTCATTAATTTGCTGATAGCTGTAAAACAAAAATAAAAGCACTGGTATATAGATATATATATGTTTTAGCTATGCTTCTTTGGCATAAGTAACAAAAGCAGAAAAATCTGCACTACTCTCTTCTCCTATGCTAATTACACCCTTCCATTTGTCATTTGTTGCATAGATTTGATTATATCCTTATTCTTCTCTGAATTCCTAGTGATCAACAAATCCAAAAAATGGTACTTCAAAATTTCACCTCTATTCAAAACGCTGAAACCAAAGCCAAAAATTGAAGCACTACTCATAATAACTAACCCTCTTGTTATGTGCTGCTATATTAAATATAAAACATTTTCATTTCCTTTGTATAGGAAATTCAATAGGACCTGAAAAAGGGGTCAACTAAGTACTGTGACTCCCCCTATAAAACCTGAGTGGTGCTAATATTCCTTTTTCAACTCTCATGTGACGGCAAATAACTGAACAGGTAAAATATAGCTTTCATAAAACTGCAGGTTTGGTGGAGAATTAGCATGAGAGTTCTGTAAGCAACTTGCTAACAGAAGGTTGGGCAGGAACACAGATTTATGCTATGAAATTTAAATGGTTTTCTCTTGAGGTTGTCTTGAAAATATCATTGCATGAGGTCATGTTGGTTTACTGGCACTTTTTCCCAGGATTGTTTTCAAATCAGTTGAGTTAAAAGGTAGGCTGTGGCTTTAAGAAACTCCTAACTACTAGAGCACTCCAAAAGTACATAGAAATGCACATTATAAATAAAGCAAATGGGAACAGTAAACATAAGCCATATCTAAGTTTGGAATAAGAAATGTTTAAACTGATACTCTGGGGGGAGAAGAAAGCTCAAGGTTAAAGCTGGGTGAAAATACTTTTCTTGTTTGATTATCAAAAGGGGGAGGGGATTGTGTATGACTTTTTTTAAAAAATAATGTAAAATATGATTTTATCTCAGTAAAGTTCTGATATGTCAACAACATTAGGGGATTTCAAGGATTAAAGTTTCTATTTAAATGTACATTTGCAAAGATTTTGTTTTCCACATAGATTTGAACTTCAAATTGAATTCAGACTCAGGTATTTTAGTAGTCAAGCAAGGTTATTCATGGTATGCTCGGTACAGTTTTGGTAACTCAGAAACAAGAGGTCACAGATTGAAGTTAAGTAGGGAGCTTAAGCCTATAAGCAATTCAGGCAGAATTTAATTATAAAAAGGGTAGGTGAATATAGAACACATTGCTGAAGGCAGCAATAGATGCAAAAATAGTAAAATCGTTCAAGAAAGAACTCAGAGAAAGAAAATCAAAAAGTAAAACAAATCAGTTCATTTAAAAATATCTCAGGGTTAACTGGGGCAGGCCATAGTGTGTTGCACATTCAAACCCTCATCCTTCAAATGTTCCTGTATTTCACAAAGAAGCAGCTAACTAGTATTCCATTGATTTCTGTAAAGGGTGCACTTCTGTATATAAAATGCACAAACTTACTTTTTGTGCTTTCTCTGTTCATACTCTAGATAAAATATTGTTTTCTTATGTCTCTACCACAGGTGAAGGTGTGATTTCAGCAAAGGTAAACACTTCCATGCTAGCTTTAATTGAGACATGCAGACAACAATAGCAGCAAAGATGCCCAAGCATGGACCCTGACATGGGCCAGCACCCAAGAGCATACCCAGAGTCCCTGGTAGGCTGGTACTTGGAGGGTTAGCCCACACTGACATGTCTTCACTATCATCATTACCCAGGTCATCTAGTTTACAGCCACCACAGGAATGCCTTACCCACATTGCAATCACGTCCTTGCTTCACCATGAATCTACCCTGAGACTGCTTTAGTTTGCTCTGGCCACATAAAAGCAACCATAATAAATATAAATAGTGTAAATCAATTTTAGTGTCAGTGAGAATCATGCTCAAATTGCATAGAACAAACGCAACAACTTTATTTACATTATTTACCAAACACACTTTTTCACAAATTTCAATAGCTTCATATTCGTACACGTCTTCTCCGTAAGTTTATTCTGAAGGAATTGAAGTTCATGCTCTCAATGTATAGACATTTCATTACTCTCCCATGTATTTAGAGAGCGAGAATGAAATGTTCGTTTCATCAATGCAACAGCTCAGATACCCTTAAAATAGTTCTTTACTGGTAGTAGTTAAATCATTACCTGATATTTGCATTTTCAAAAAAAAAAAGAGTAAAATAACAGTAATTATATTACTGAAATTTCTTTTGTTCTAATGATATGTCATTGCAATCGTGGCAAAAGTGGGTGTATTCAAGGGTATTCAATGCATAATGGATTGAAAAAGCTACCTTTACCTAATCACAATGGCTACGTCTACATGGCCTGCTGCTGCCAGAAGTGTCATGGAAATGAGGGCACTTGACCATGCAAATGAGGCACTAATTTACAAATCATGTGCCTCAACTGCATACTCCTGCATGATCTCTGTCCCAGCAGAGGCTTCTGTTGACACAAAACAAGCTGTGTAGATGGTGGTCTGTTGACCAATCCCTCCCTTCTCAACAGTCCCTTATTGCTCATTTTTGTCAGGGATAAAGGGCTGTCGAAAAGGGGGATTTGGCCAACAGGGCCTCGTCTATACAGCTTGTTTTGTGGTGACAGAAGCCTCTGCTGAAATAGCGATAAAGCAATAGTATGCAAATGAGGCATGCAATTGTTAAATTAGCACCTCATTTACATGGTTGAGTGCCCTCATTTGCCTGACCCTGCCAGCAGCAGCACGCCATGTAGATGTAGGCAATGAGAATTTTTAAGATTGATTGAACAAAAATAGTGTTTTAAAGCATTTGCTTTTACATTAATTCTTATTTTAAATATTTGGTGATAAAAAGGGGTAGGCATGTATGTTACAGAAAAGTGCAGGCTTTCAAGGAGGTGCATGTGTATATAGTTGCCTAATTTGGATGTGCAGTTACGGTAGTTGCATGGAAAAATTGTGAGCAAATGCACTTTCTTTTTCTGACTATACACACATGCTCACTTATTTTCCTGAAAATGCTGGTTTTTAGGGGATTGTGGATGAAGTCCACACAAATGATGCTTTCGGTTCTAGCAACTCAGGATTTTCTCTGGATAACATGTATTGTTCTTTTTTGTGAATATCAACACCTGGTCCCCTGCATACATGAAAGGAAACCCTTACTCATGACAGCAGTAAGATTTCCCTCTATATATGCCTCGGCGAGAATGCATTATATTTTGAAGCCTAAGTCCGATGGCAAAAAATGAAACACGTCAGGTACTTATAGAAAATAAAGCTTTGTTTTCTCACAGTACTAAAGTAATGAACTGGATTTCAGGAGTATAATGACTTGAAAATCCATTATGCACTTTGTACCCTTGGTACTCACACATGGACACTGAAGACCTGATTTTTCAGAGGTGTTAAGTGCTTGCCATTCCCACTGACTGCCAGTGAAGTCTGAGGTGTTGAGTTTGGTTGTTTTATGCTAACTGTGCCTGTACTACTCACTTGTGGTCTTCTCCAGGGCAGTTTCTACATAGGCCACTTTCTCTGAAAGTGGCATGGTAATACATGGCCCAAAATATGCTAATGAGGCATGGATGCAAATTCCCTACACCTCATTAGCATACGGTCACATGACTTGGAGTCCGGAAGACTGTTCTTCCAGACTCCAAAACACCGTTTAGAAGCGCAGCCCTTGGGCGTCTTCTGGAAGGAAGTCCTTCTTCTGGAGGCCCCTTCTTCCCAAAAATTTTTGGGAAGAAGGGGCCTCCAGAAGAAGGACTTCCTTCCGGAAGCTCCCCTGGGGCCATGCTTCTACACAGTGTTTTGGAATCCGGAAGAATGGTCTTCTGGACTCCAAATCACGTGACCGTATGCTAATGAGGTGTAGGGAATTTGCATCCCTGCCTCATTAGCATAGTTTGGGCCGTGTATTACCATGCCACTTTTGGAGAAAGTAGCCTGTGTAGAAACAGCCCTGGCGTGCCTAGTCAGGTTTTTAGGAAGAACTTGAGCAGTCACTTGACTCTGGGCATGTACCCATGCCCACTCCCTGTAAATTCCCTCCTGTACACTGTGATATCACCAGTAAGCCAGTCTGTCTAAGCACCATCCCGCCCCTTTGCTTTGCTTTCTCTCTGAGGACAGTAGCCCAATGATTGCCTGCAGGTTCCCACACAGCTATTTCTCCACACCATTTCCAGAAGCAGCCCTTCCCCTGGGAGAGGGTGGGGGTGGCAATTCTCTGTGTGCTGGCCACATCCATAAGCACTGCCCTTGCAGCTCTCATTGGTCGGTTTCCAGCACTGGGAGCTGTGGGGATGGTGCTGGGGGGAGGGACAAGGGCATCACACAGAGTCCTGCTTCCCCCCTCTCCTCAAAGTCATTCAGACACACAGAAGCAGCAGTGGGTGGTTACCAAGAGTGGCGTGAACCATGGCAGGCAGACAGCCTGCCTGAGCGCCCCACTGCACCGCAGGCTGGACAGAAACATCAGGTTGGATGCAGCCCAGGGGCTGTATTTTGCCCATGCCAATGTAAATCATAAATTAAATACAATGATCCCAAAATATGGCACAAGAATTACAATATCTGTCATACTGAGTTCTTCTGAAAATCAGACTCTGAAAGGCCAAAATTTTTTATTAGACTTGTCCATACAGCACAGCTGAAATCAAATTTGACAATAGGCTCAACCCTATAAAAACAGGAAATGCTGTCCTGACAGATTATCAATTGCAGAAGTTAAATCTAATTGCCCTGGCTTATTGATTTTGATAACTATTTATTATTATTGTTTGAAATATAGCAGTGATTTCATTTTGTTGAAAAACAGCCAGCAGCCCTTGTTTGTCTACTACCATTAACGCATCAAAATGGAGGATCTTGAGAAGACATTTAATAGATTTAAACCAATATCTGACTGGCATGACAGTTAGAGTGGCAGACTAGATTTTAACTGAATGTACATAGCAGCTCAGTGTTTTGCCTCTCAGTGGTTTTTTTCACAGCAAAAAGAGATAAAGGATTGATTAAAAAACCCAGAAGAATAAATAAAAGTGAAAAAAATCCTGCTGATGCAGCTTTATATGAGGAATTGCATTGCTTATTTCTAGCTTTATGCATGGAAGACAAAGAAATCTATATGAAATCCTGTCTGTATATTTCCTCTCAGCCCTTTTTTAAAACATATTAAATGTAATCACATTGACATTATTCTACAGAAACACTTTTTCATTCTTTCCTATTGATTTACAACTTCACACTTTCCTTACCCTTGTCAAAACTCCATGCACACATCCTAAGCTAGGGAACAGAAATCAGTATTGTCTTATTTTGAGTGCCATTGCTTTGCGATCTTAAATGGTCCCTAAACCCTTTTGTCAATATTTATTGATGGGATCCACAGGCACTCTGAGTGATCCCACTCTTGAGGGGCATAAACCAATGGCAAGTTGGGCAAGGAGGAGGAAGGGGTCATGCTCTAGGCCAGAACTGGTGAGGCTATATCGGAAAGCTGAGGAGCCATTGACAAAATGTCAAACATTTCAAATCTTTGATTAGCTCTCTGGCTAATGCCATGCTAAGCAGAAACATTACTTCACCCCCGAAGCAGAATCAGACACACATGTGCACACACACACACATACACAAATAGTCTTCGGGGAAATTAAGCAACGCCAATGAAACAGTGTACTGAGAAAGTTCTTGGATAAATTAACAGTGCAATTACATTACATGACATGCCACAAGATGGATGAGGGAAACTTGGCCGGTATTATGTTCTGTTTTCAAATTGCAATTTATTTGAGGGTTTTAATGGATGCTTTATTAAAACATCTCAACATTGGTCAGGTTTCAGCATATGTCACAGTCGCCCATGATTGATGACACCCTCTGCTGCTTCTCTTGCACATTTGCAGGGAATTTAAGCAAAGAAGGAATGAACAGAACCCCAGATTTGTATTGATCGTATGAAGGTGCACTGCCTGAGAGCACAGTCTAATAACATTCTCTTAGCTGAACTGCTTCACATGAAGGCATTTATTACAAGACCTAAAATGTTATATTGCTCAGAATAAAGGAACATTGTACAAACAAAAAAAGAGTAAGCAATGAGCAAAGAAGAAAGGGAAGAGAAAGAGAGAGTAAAAATAGGAATGAAAAATATATATTATATAAAATAAAAATATATAATTATCTATATGCTCAATTTAACAGCGCTTTCTCTGAGGAGCCACCTTTAAGATAGAGAAAAGAAAGACAAATTTAAATATGGTATGTCACTTTGTTTTGTTTCTGTAACAATAGATTTTGAAAAAAAGCTAGAGAGAATTATTTATTTTGTCCAGTCTCAGGTATATATAGGTAACAATGAGGATGGAGATCAGTGCTAAACACAATTAGGACTTCTAACCTCAGAATGGATAGTTTGGCATTAATCATTCAGCCAGCCAATGTCTTTCTTCATCATTGTAAGTACTATATTCTGTAGTTAATTGATCTAACTGTCAGCCACGTGATAGTCAAAATGCACTTTTACCTAACCAGGCTAAATCTCCAAAGATAGCTCCCTCCCCCATAAAGAGCTATGGTGGCTTTTCGATAGATTTAAATTAGATTAGCTTCTCATAATAAAGAAATATATATTATTCAGTGAAATTTACAAACATTTTGGTTGAAGTTAAGGAAATGTCGAGGAACATAAGTTGCAAATGTACTTTTGGCTTTTACCTCCCCAAATATTCCTGGGATAAAAAAAATCCCCATCAGAAGGACTTCATCACATCAACATTTGGTTAACTGATATATATATTTTTTCACTGCAAATGGAGTGAAGCTGAAGGTAAAATGAGATAATCAGCTACAGATGAGCTAGAGAAGAAATATCCTTTGCCTGTAGGTAGCTCAGAAAACACTATTCTGATAGGCAACTGATTACAAAAGAAAAAAACAAACTACCTTCCACCGCTCTAAAAATACTCAGAACAGTTAAATATTAGGGCCTGATTCTGCAAGGTGCAAAATTATCTCAGATCCTACTGACTAAAATTGATGGTCTACTTCGATTTCCTGTTAACCTACAGGAGCTACTCAGAATTGTACAGGATCCAAACTTCAGTGCATCCACCTCAGCAGTGATGAGGGGTCATGAGACAGGACTTAGCCAAAACCAAAATCTAGATATCTGGGGAGCTGCTGGATTTGGATCAGTCACAAATCAGCCTGTTTGTGACATACCATTTCAGATTCAATTCCAACGCTCAAAGATTATTTGTTTGCCCTCCATGCTCACCATTATCTGAGCTGCTAATTTTACTATTCTTTTAGCACCCTGGGCTGCTTGGCAGGAAGGGGCACTATAAAAGTGTATTGTGATTATATTGGGATCATTCAGCATTGCAGACTTCCAAATGAAAGTGCAACACTCCCATCTGCCATTCTGAAAGAGAAAAGAGGCTGTTAAAAAATAGGGGGTAGGAGTGGGAATGAGCCGGTAAAGGATACATAGGAAGGAAAAAAAATCAGATCTGTTTGGATCCGAATGAAATATTTTATAAACTCTCTGAGGTCAGAACATGCAATGTTTGCCTGTAAATCTCTTTCAACAGAGGCATAGTACTGTGGAAGTAATACATAAGTAACTTTATGAAGAATAGTAATAACATATGCTGTATGGAAGGCTTTAAAATAAGTAAATAAATAACACTCCTGCTTTCACATTGGAAATCACTGGAAAGGCTGCAAAGACTCTTTCTGAAGAGAACTGATTGAATATGCTGGATTATGTAGTGTGGCCATGTAACCATAACTACAGAGAGATTTTAGGCTTTGGTTGGCTGGCAATCTTTAGAGATGCTGTTATGTTTTTGACTTTTTTCTCTGTAGTGGCCCCACTTCTTGTTCCCATGATTATACCAGCTGCATCTCTGTTTTCAAGGTTTCTCATCATTAGATACTTTTTTGGAAACAACATAAAAATCAAAACACAAATTTATATTTAAAAATACATTTCTTTAAAAAGTATATTGTTTCTTTCTTCTTTCTTTCCAGGATTTAATGAGGGGCTTTCTCCTTTGGTGTGTTGTAAGTCTGCTAGGCATCTTCCATTTTCTCTCCCTTTTCACCCTTCAGCCTTTACTTGCTAAGTAAAAATAAATTAGTTTGGACTTGTAAAAGAAATAAAACCTTGTTTTTAATGTTTTGTTAAATTTATGTGGTGTCCTCACAATCGTAGTTGAGGTCCCAGTCCTAATGCCAGGTTTACTGTCGGGAAAGCACTAAAATGGTTGCCTTCATGTTGCAGACATTTTATAGCACAGGGTAAATGTTTTCTGAAGAAAGAAACTCATGCACTTAAACAGGAAGGCTTAACCTTTGTGATAAGTCCCCGGTGACCATTTCAGATGGGTACTCAAATCACCTGAACCAGCCACAGATAGATAGCTTTGCCAATCACTTAGTCTGCTGTGACCCTCTAAACATTTCTTTAATCAGGCCTGCTGGTTTCATCTTCTGCTAGCAGATATAGTCGAATGCCAAATATATTTTGTGCATAAACATAACAAGGATTGGATATTAATAAACACTGACTGGTTCATTAGTGAGAATTGCATATCCAATATTGCGCATACCTCACAAGCTGCAGCTCTGATAACTTATCTTGCAAGTCACACTGCACATAGCTCCTTGAGAAAAATTGTTACTATGCCTATTACAACTAAAATAAATAAACAGATATTTTCTGGTAGTTTGGTACACAAATGCAACCCCCTAACCCTCAGCAGCAAGAGGTCAAAAACTGCAAAACCTAGTCCATTAACCTCTCTAAATGGTTGTGATATTAAAAACTGACTTTCAATATCCAAGGGTCCTGATCTAGTGCAATAACCATCAGCAATAAAGAATTATGACTCTAGTACATTATCCATCTATAAAATGGTCATTTATGACACCAGCACATGGACCATCTGTAACAGGATTGAACCACCTATCTGCAGAAATCATTACACATGATTACATACTTTCAATTACGAGTTTATGATATATGTTGTAAAAACGTATTAAGTTTTAAAAGTGAGTACAGAACTCCTTACTGTATATTTGGCAAACCATCAGAAAAGCCCGCCAGCAAATCTAGCTCTTGAAGGCCTTGCTAAATAAAACCCTGGTAGAAAATCACATTTTAAGAGCTTTCTGTGCATATGATGGTGATTTGGTAGAAGTATTTTATGCTGCCACATAGAAATTTTGAATTTAATTAGAAATCAGCTGAGCTACGTCTACACTATAGAGTTTTGTAAAAAAAAAAAGGCAAAAAAACACCTGGTTTTGTCGCCAAAACTCATGGAGTATTCACACTAAAAATGCATTCTGTCGACAGCACTTTTGTTGACAGCCTTCTGCCTCTACTCCACAAAGCAGAATGACCTTTTTGACAGTATCTGTCAACAAAAAAGCCATGTAAACACTCTGGGGTCCCCTCTGTTCACAGACAGGGCTTCTGGGTCAACAGGCAGCCCTGTCTGCTGTGCTTCCAGTTGGCCGTTCTGTTGAGAGAGTAGCCAGGCAGTCCAGCTGCTCTCAGTCAACAGAGTGGATCAACAGAGTGATCTGCTTTTGTGTGTGGCTACGATTTGTTGACAGAAATTTTGTCGGAAGAGAGCTTCCAACAGTAACTTCTGTTGACAGATCACTGTAGTGTAGACATAGCCTTTGGAACTAGTAGTCCCTGGACTAGGAGAAGCCTATTGAGCTACAAAGGAGTTATTTTAAGGTAAGGGTCCATCTACTTTGTGGTTGTAGAAACCTCCCCTGGCTGTTTAATGGAGCAATAGCTCTCCCACTCAAGGCAAGGCAGATTGACAAACAGTTGCTGAACAATCAGGAAAGATTAGAGCTCCCCTTGAAAAAGGTGACTTCTGATACAAATAGTTAATAAATGTCCAGAATCAAACATGTGCTGTCTGGACAGCTTTTAATCCTTGATGGCTTCCAGTGAAAGCCAATTCTCTAATGAATCACTGGAATTTTGATAGTACAATAGCCTGGAAGTCTCACAGAACCAAACCTACTCTTCTTCTCATGGAGCAGCTGGGCTTACTAATTAAAGTAAGAAAAAAAATCCCATCCATCTTTATTTGCAGAATTGTCACCCAGACAAATACATAATTTCAAACCCTGTTGTGGTTTTCATAGGACACAAATAAGGGCCAGAGAGGAAGTAGAAGGTATCTAGTATTGTAATTCTGACAAGTAATACAAGAAAGCCTTTTACATGTAATTAAATTTGAGAGGTTATCAAAGCTAAAAGCAAGTAACATGGTCACATACCAAATCTGTTTACTCTTTTCTTTTTCCTCTTCATTTAATTAATAATTTACATGATCACTGAGTCTACAAATCTCTCTCAGGGTATGGGATTACCTACACCTAACCTATATCATCTGTCCTTTGTGTTCTACGCACTGTAAAGTTAGAAAATCCCAGGACAAGGAAACATGATACAGACTCTTTAAAATGAATCTGATATTCATTTGAGTTTTGGCTGGAAAATGCTTAAAGCCAGTGTTCTGACATCAATAAAAAAAAAAACAAAACCAACCAACAACCCTGTGATAGGGTTTCACTTGTTTCCTCTATTTTCTATTAATGTCCTTTAATTATTCTTCCCACCTACATGATAGAAGGGAAAAAAAAGATAAACCTACTTTTTATGCAATGAATATTCATTTTAATCCTTTCCTACCTCCGTTAGCAGTGGGTTCTGAAAGACTGATGAATAGATACTGTATAACTAGCTACCATTCAGTACAGGAACAGACGTACACAAGCCTAAAACAAAAAAGCATGTTAAGAAGAGGAGACTACTTGGACTCCGTTGACCAGAGACTCATTGGGAGTAAATCAGATTTACACTGGTTGAAGATCTGTCCTTAATTTTGACTTTTGTCACATAAGCACTCTTTCTTACCAGATGATTCCACCAATGCCTGTATTTTAGGAATGAAGGTTTTATAAATTATAATAAATTAATGAATATATAAAAGTCATTAGGAAATTCAGGGTTGGAATTAAGAAGTCTCTGAGCTTGATGCTGACCTGACTCCAGAGTAAAACAAGAGTGACTTCACTGAAGCCTGAGAATACACCAGTGGGTGAAGAAAAGGGATACCCTGGCATTAAACCTAAAGCCCTTTCAATTTTCATGGTGTAAACCTACAGGGTTCTATGTATTGTTCAAGCACAGCTCTTCTGTCTTTAACATTTAAAGAGATAGGGCTACAGTCAGATCTAACACTGGAACAGGGCTCAAGCTGCATAAAATCTGTTCAAGAAAGGAATGGTTTAGAAAGGTACCTACAGCCCTCATCCTTTCAGGGAGTCTACAGTTGACCAAAAATAGGGCTGTATAACAACTGAAGGCCCCCTTCACATGGTCAAACCTCTGACCAAACACCTTTACTCACAGCACAGCTGGCCAACCCTGGTGCCTGGTGCCATTTTACCTGCCGGTAAAAGCTATGCTATTTATTCCTTTGTGTTAAAAAGAAAAGGGCACTATACAACAAACAATTCAGTTAATGGTGCCAAAGGAACTATTTTACCAACAGGAATTATTATTAGATTAATACGTTATTTTGAATGGTTTTAACAGCTGGCAAGCTCTGGAGCATCCCACCTCTACTTCCGATGGAGCATCTTCTGCCAAGCTAGCCCATTCTAGGAGCCGCGTGCCAGATTTCCTTCACAAAAGGATGTTCACACATCACGTCTCAGAATATTTTAGCATTGTGTTTAACTAAAATGTTAACTTGTAAATGTATTTCATGTATCTTCTGTTTCCCAGAGATGGCTTCATTTTCATTCAAGCCATCTTTGTAGGTTTTACCCTGCTTCATATCCTGAGTAGGGCCATCTTTTGCCCTGAATGAGTCAGGGGTTTTATATGAAATAATAATATGTACCCATGAAGTTAAATACTCTACCATACTGCATACGTAGAAGAGACTCAATTTAAGGGTCCACAGTCAACCCGATGTCAGTATTGCTGAAATTTCAAAGGTTTGATGTTAAAACCTTAATGTTTGTTAAACATATTTTATGTACAATTTACATTTAGATTCCAAAAAGTCAAAACCAGCTTTGAAAAGGTCTGATTTTATTAAGATGGCTGAATGTTGGTACAGCACTAGTAAAAACTGCCAGAAAAAATCTCAAATTTTATCACCAATTTTAATTTTTGAAATATGTCCATGTTTCTATAATCTAGTAATACCACTGGATACAAATATTTCAATGGTTTTTAAAAAAGGCTCTCAAAGTATCTTTGAATTTTCAAAACTTTGGTCCATTCTAGGATTGTCAGTAGGAATCCTTGTCCCTTCACCTTTCTAATATCATGAGTGTCCAGGAATCTCATTGATAACAATGGATATGCTTTGGAATAAGTTCCTGTTCACCTGAATTTCTTTTCAAATTACATTTGTCTTTTAGCTTCACCACAAAGTCAGATGCAAACTTAAGCTTGTTTTTCAGGAAATCAAGTTTGAGCCTCATAAATTATTTTTCTTTTGAGAACACTGTAAGACAGCCAAATGGTTTATGAAAAGCAGCACCTGTCCCATCTGTAATTTGAATTCTCAGGTATTCAAGTTTCTCATTGATGGTGGGTTGTGTGGACCTATAGGGGGATGTCAAATCACTTGGGTTATTGTTGTAAGGTCCTAATAGGTTATACTGTCAGCCGCTCCTGACCCCCAGACTGACTAGTTCTTCCTAATGTATCACTAGATACTGAGAATCATGTTTCCAAAAGTGGAGATTTTCTGTGATCCATACACACAAAAAATGAGCCCGCAGAAGCATGCTCTGTACAGTAAATGCATTCACAGCCTTTGGTAAATGTATATGGACATTGCTAGCCAGATGCCCATATACTGACTCATAGATACATGCACAAAGAAAGTAGTGAGGCACGTGGAGGAACAACCACTGATTTTGCACATGAAGCTATGGTGGGGTGGGCATAACATTTCTGCTATCTCTCTGGTGTGCCCCCACACTGCACCTGGAAGCCACCAACTACCACTGACATGTCTCTGAATGTGCCTTCAAGAGAGGGAAGCAGCCAGTGTCCATGCGATTCCCTCCACCTCTGCGGCACTGTCCCTACAACTCTCACAACCGGAAATATACAGAGTCATGGCAGCAGCAGCAGCAAGCCACTTTTGGTAGCAGGGTGGATCTGTAGTGTTTGACTCCATGGCAGGCAATCCTCTATTCCAGGTCAGAACCTCCTCCTGTACCCAAACTCTCTCGAAGACCTCGCCTGCACCACACACCTTCTCAGAGCCAACACTCCTCACTCTTGCACCCCAAGAGTCTGCACTAACCCATAGCTCCCTCCTGTACCCAAGCTCCCTCACATGCCTGGCACCTCCTCTACTAATATAATAGAAATGTGCAACCCATGAAAACTTATCAACATTTGCAGAGTGCCCCACTCCAGAACATTATGGCCCCTCCCCACAAGCTATGGTAACTATACATACCTTCAAGGCCACGTGTACAGTTAAACATCATTAGATAGCTCACAGTATCTATATGTAAGAAGAGATATTAATTCTTAAAATAAGTCAAATGATGAGGAACTAGCACAATCTATTAATCATATGGATACCTTACTAAGGAAATTGTTGATTTACTTTTGTACAATCCACCTATCTGCCTTAAATTTTTGTACAGTTGCCCACCACTGAAGTGCACCCAAGAGGAAGCCGAATAGGAGAACTGTGTTGTGAACTGGTGTTTAAAAAATGCAGCTTTGTAGTGGTTTCTTCTTTTCTTTTCTTTATTGAAGTAGAAACTGATAAAGTACAATTTTCATGCTATGGTTATAAGCCAAGAGTAACAATCCCTGAAATAATGTCACTGGAGAAGTGGAAAGGTACAACAACAAAAGCACACAAACTCTCTATGACAGTCTGAATCCTGAAAAGGAGAAATACGACTTGACATATAAGGTAACCGCAACTTGGCAAAAGATTTATTGAGTATACCCTATCACATAATGGGCCTTCTGCTAGTTATAATAATTATAATAACCAGATATATTCCATGCAACACTCTGTCAAGAAAGCTCTTAAGACTAGCTCCAGAAACTGCAAGGTTAACCTATTTTTCCAGGAGTCACTATTTCCTGATACTTAAGAACTTAGCTGTAGCACAGGCAATGGAAACAATCACACCAAGGGGTTAAACACAGGTCTATGTGTTGTATAAATCTTTAGAATTTAACTAGAAGGAGCTAAATTTCAACCAATGTCTGTGAAGCGTTTCCCCTATTGTTGAAAATATTTAAATAACTTGTACCCTTTTGATAAAACTTAGAGTATAAATTATAATTATTTCCATTTAAAAACCTGAATACGTTTCTCAAAGAACATTAAAAACACACATACATTTGAAAAATGAACAGCTACCCTATTAATTGCAGAAATACATATGTTCCACAAAGCAATTATTACAATGCTAGATCCATTATATATCACTAAAGTCCATAGTTCATAATTTAGGCTCTGATTTGCAAGGTCTTGGCCTGACAGATTTCTGTTGAGTAGCCCTGTCCAAAATGCTTGTAGAATTTGGGACATATTGCTTAGTATGTTATAGTCTAAACAATGAAAGTACCTTGTATTCTATTAAGATACTAATATATTTGCAGAATAAATGAACTATATGCAGTCAATACCATTTGCGATGTCTATATTTTGATCCATTTTTTAAAATGTAGAAATTATTCAAAAGTGCTGCCAAAGCCATATTCCCATAAAAATCTTAGCATATTCAGTAAATTAAAATATTATATTTTTATTATTGAACCCTAATATTCATTTGTGAGCAAGCACTTTCATGTCTTTGATGGCATTGTATACCATGTGGCTGGCTGAAGACATTTTATACTGTTTAGGGAAGTACTAAACTAAGGGGGGGGAAATCTGTTTTGTGCCCTTACAGGAATATGATATCTGACTAAGCAGGGATTATATATTAAATCATATTCTTGTTCTTAGGTACATGCACAAAGAAACTGCTTCGAGGTTTTTATTTTTCTTTTCCACGAAGTCTAGATGCGAAAGAAGCCTCAGACAAAATGCTGGGAGAAAATTGCTAAAATATAGCACAGTAGATGCACTCAGGAAACCCTAACAGACTATATGTTCATCTTCTGTCCACTGCTTTATAAGTTGAACCATACGCTTTCAATTTTATTTTATTCAGCTATACCAAGAGTACCTAGTGCTTTTATGTGTCCCTTTATTTTATTGATCCTCTCTGTACTCTTAAAATTAATGGGCTTTTAGAATCCCAGTTCCACTAAAATTTATTTTTCTCTCTTCTTGCTCATTTCTTTTAAAACATATACATTTAGTGGGTAGACTTTATACATGATCAGCCAATTATAACCACTGAAAAACAGGCATGTCTAATAGAATTTACACGTTTAGAGAAAGGACATATATACAGTAACATTCTGCTGGTGGCTTGCCTGCTACTGAAGCACTTATTAACCATTTTCCTGAAATCTTTGTTGGCATAATGCCGTTATGATAGGCAAGTGTGTTCTCCTCATGCTGGTGAATTAAAATTCATCTCTCAGTGAATAAGATTAATTGCTTCTTCAGCCCAAGCTGGATTCATGCTCTTATTAGAGGCGAAGCAGGGCTGGAGGTGGGGAAAGCAAGGGGCAGGTTGCCAGCTCGGCTGCAGTATTCAGTTACACGTGAAATGATTTGTAATTCTGAGTAATCACTTAGGACAAGACCTTGCACCATTTTATCTATACATGACTCTAGGCCAAAGTCAATACTCATAGTAAAATAATGAGATGAAGCTAACTGAGCCCTTTTATTAATGCTCCAAGGAGCAAAGCTAATGCTTGAGCTTCTCCCATTGAAAGTATCCACTTCTTCCTAAAAATGAACGAGTGGGTCACGATGCCCAGTAGCAACCAGGGTACCTGCTTCTGAAAAAAAAAGAAAGAAAAAGAGAGAGCACAGCAGCTCCCCTTTTCTGTTTTTGTATCCTGCCTTACCCAACTGCAGGTGAAAGAACATGAATTTTGCATTACCTCTAGGCTCATTAGAGAAATCTGTCTCTCAGCTAATAGTTTCCCTTGACTTAGAGGGGGAAAAAAATCACACAAAGAAACACAATGAACATGAGGACAGAGAGAGTCTACACTGTGTGAAGGTTTTGTACTTTCTTTTAGTGCCATCAATGCCATACAATACCTGTTACTTTTCCAGTGTACTGATAAGTCCGACTCATTTTTACAGAAACTGGTGTTTTACGCCCCATTGTATTATGTGGTGATGACCATATGAAATGTCATTAACCTAGGGAGCTGCAGGCCCTTTCCTGCCTACACAGACCAGGAGGTGTGGTGATGGGAGAATTTGTTCAGACCCTGAGCTGAAACTCTACAGCTGTCTACAGTTATTTTCAGAGCTCTAGCAGGAAGCTATCCCAAATCCATTGACGGGGCCTGAGAAGCTCCCAGCCATGGGCTGTGTAGATCTACACAAGAGCATATTTCTCAGACTACTGCAGACTCAACTCAAACTAATGCACACTAAATACTGTGGGAACATGCCATAAATGTAGTTGAACCTCAGGCTCCTCTCTAAACAGTCCCAGAGTGTTTTGCAGGGGGAGGAGATCATGGAGGTGCATAGGCTGAAAGGCCAGTGAGAGTTCAAGGGAGGGGGAAGGATGATGACAAGTAGAATCTCCAAAGAGAACGTTGCCATTAAATTAATCATGCTCTCCTAGAATTTTGCTGCACCACTTCCAGTAAGCACCTCCCAAATTAACCCCACCCAGTGGCCAGTTCCTCCCACATCTTATCCATTTAGAGTGGTCAATGACCTGATCTCTCCAAAGCTCCTGCTACTTAGATATGGCCAGTTCTGTGAGATGGTGAATTGCTTTTGCTTCAGTTCTTTTGGGCTGAAATTTTGAAACACACCTAAGAAAAGCAGGTGCATTTTCAATTTCAATTGTCAATTATGCATTTTGAAAATCCCTTCTAGTTATAGAATCATAAAAATTTAGAACTGGAAGAGACCTGAAAAAAT
The DNA here is from genome assembly GCF_033958435.1 of Carettochelys insculpta. Classification (NCBI taxonomy): domain Eukaryota; kingdom Metazoa; phylum Chordata; order Testudines; family Carettochelyidae; genus Carettochelys; species Carettochelys insculpta. The sequence continues at coordinate 55,241,092 of NC_134142.1, read as the reverse complement.
CATCAAGTTCAACCCCCCTGAGCTGAAGTAGGGCCAAATGAACAACTAATATCACAGCTCTGCTGATGTCACTATGCCTTGGAGACAGATGCAAAACTACCAGCAGTAGTTTAAAACATTTAAAAATTTAAAAAAAAAAAATTTAAAAATCCAGACCAAAATACTTTAAATATATCTCAGTTTGTAGAGACAGTGTTAAAACACAAAGTGATAGGTGATGTTTTCACATGTGACCAATCTGTACATGTTACACATGCAGTATTGAAAAATTGTGTGTTGCTTCAATTCCAAATGTTCCTTTTTCACTTTAAAATTGTAAAATTTTCGCATGAAACTCTGGCTCCTTTACACTGCTCCCTTGGGAATCTCCAAGTAATAGAACTGGTTGAAAATATTGGCACAGAAATGGGAAAATTGAAACAAATCATTTTTGACTTTTTCATTTTGTTTCAGTAATGTTAAAATATTTCATTTTGACTCTTATTACATATTAATGTTGATATTATACTGCCTTAATTTTATATTTAATATTACATATTATACAGAAGACAAAGTCAAAGGAGTCAGAATGATGCAGTCTAAATGTAACTTTTTTATCTTATCAAAATGAAATAATTTGACCTTAGAGGAAAATATTTCAATGGTCTCACATTATTATTATTATTATTATTATTATTAGTATTATTCGTATTATTCGTATTATTATTTTTCTGTGAGAACTTCTGAAATAATGACTTCTTTTCTGATTCAGAATGAATACAAATTTTTCAGTATTGGACTGAAGAACAAAAACTCCATTTCTGAACAGCTATATCCCAAACTGGGATGCTAGATTAATTTGCATAGTGAGGCTGCTGAGCTAAACTCTAACCCTTGTACATGACAGAAACCACTTCAACTGGGTGGGAGCAGGAGCAGACAGGGATAAGTGCTTCATCCCTAGCACTTATAGTTCCAGTACCTATGTTCCGATGAAGCCTAGTGGTGGGATAGGGCTGTCATAAGCAGCTCTGACCTACTCTGCTGTTTGGTCTTCAGCATAGGCTGAGGTGGAGCCGTAGTAGGCAGAAGGGTGGGAGACTGAAGTTTTTTGTGCATTGGCTATTCAGGACTCCAGAGCAAAAATTGATAGCTTTTACGCTGCCATAAATCAGAGCAGCCTCTGGTCCTATTCTAGCATAAATTGAGGGTCATTCTGGTCCCATGGACAACCAGGAACAGCAGAACAAAAGATGGCCTAAAGCTATTTCTGCCTCTGTTTCCTGAACTGCATTTTGTGAGCTTCCCACTGAGAGGCCCAGCACCACATAAGGCTGTGACTTTTTCCATAGTTTTGCTAGCAGTGTGGGTTTCATTTTTATACATTGCCCTGTTTCTTCCATGCAAAGCTCCTGAAACTCTGCCCTGATTCTTTCCTATGCAGAGGCTGCCAAACTCTAAGTGGTTTAAAGATGTATATGTAACCTTGGGTGGGCATTTCATTGCCCTTCTCCAGAGCTTTAGAAGAATAAACCCCAGTTCCCATAGAAAGGTAATTGGAGACCCAGAGTTCAGTCTTTAAAGATTTTCAGCAAGGATTGCACAGGGTCAGTCTCCTCACTGTCAAGTCCAAAAAGAAACTCAAAAAATGAATTTAATCAAATAACTTTATCAAATCTATGATGAAAAAAATCTAATTTTTACAACACAACTATTTTCTAAATCCATGGATATTGTCTTGGCAGTTACAATAAACATAAACAAAGGGAAACAAAAGTAAAACTTGAACAATTCAGTCCTTACAAAACACAGTAAGCAGAAACTGAGAAATCCCAAAAGCTTGGGTTTAGTTCACCTAGGTCTCAGTTAGTGTCTTTGACCAAATCTGCACAATTTGCTGAGTTGGAACTATCTTCCCTCTTCTTGCTTGAATGCATCTTCAGTTGAAATCACTGAAGATTTGCCTCCACTGTGGATCACTGCTAGACAGCCAGTTAACCGAGTTAACTGAGAGACTAGTTAGTAACAAGTACACAGGTTTAAAGGAACCCTGCTGCAAAGTGCTTCAGAGTGAGTGTCTGCTCCTGATCTCAGCTTCTCAGAGGCTACGTCTACACTAGCCAAAAACTTTGAAATGGCCATGCAAACGGCCATTTCAAAGTTTACCAATGAAGCACTGAAATACATATTCAGCACCTCATTAGCATGCGGGCAGCCATGGCATTTAGAAATTGACGTGGCTTGCCGCCACGCACCTCATCCAGACGGGGCTCCTTTTTAAAAGGATCCTGGCTAATTCAAAGTCCCCTTATTCCTATCTGCTCATAGGAATAAGGGGACTTTGAAGTAGCAGGGGTCCTTTCGAAAAGGAGCCCTATCTGGACGAGCCTCATGGCGGCGAGCCATGTCAATTTCAAAGTGCTGCGGCCATCCCCATGCTAATGAGGTGCTGAATATGTATTTCAGCGCTTCATTAGTAAACTTCGACATGACCATTTGCATGGCCATTTCAAAGTTTTTGGCTAGTGTAGACACAGCCAGAGATTTCACATGGCCTTAGAAGAGCAGCTGCCCTTTCTGCTGTCCTTTAAGGGCTATGTCTACACTACAGCAATCTGTCAACAGAAGTTACTGTCAGAAGAGCTCTTCTGGCACAATTTCTGTTGGCAGATCACATCCACACACACAAGTGGGTCAGAAAAGCGATCCACTTCATCGACAGACCGTGGCCAGACTGCCCAGTGGCTCTCTCGACAGAATGGCCAACCAGAAGCTCAACAGTGAATTGGGAGCCCTGTCTGTTGACAGAAGGTTCCCCAGAGCATCTACATGGCTTTATTGTTGACAGAAACTGTCAACAAAAATGCCCTTTCTGATCCCGGAGGGGAAAAACACTGTCAGCAGAAGTGCTGAGTTTTGTCAACACTGTCAACAAAACACATTTTGTGCTCCATGGGTTTTTGGTGACAAAACCCTCATGCAGCCATGGAGTTTGACCCCAGCAACAGATACAAAGCCTATTAGAGCGCTCCCCACAACTACCACACCTAGTTCCAGAACCTTCTGAGTGTGGAGTGCTAAATCTGCCTAGCAACAATGACCAAACACATCTCACTTCTACTCCCCTGCAGGAGGCTCTTGAAGAGCTTATCTCCCTATTAGATACATCGGTAACACACACTTTGGGACTCAGAGGACATCATTAACCCCTGGATGCTGTTCACAGTTTGAATTCAATTCAGCAGTGCTGAAAATCTGATGGATTTAACCTCCTCTGTAATCTATGTGTAATCTACATTAATTTGAATCAGAAGTTAACTAATCAAAAGAAAAATGATTTAATTGCCTTTTTGATGCAGCTTTTATTCAATTTTGTGTTGAAGTTATTTACCCCAGTTGTGTGTTTTATATTTACTAGATTAGCTTTATTTTTACTCTATGTGAAGCCTTTTGGGTGCTCTGTATTGAAGAAAGACTCTATAAAGATCTTGTACCATGTGTAATGTGCATGAGACCTAAGAAGGAGTCAGTTATGCTGACAGATATGATACTCCCCCATCCCATCTATATACTGTACATACATTTTGAAAATGTTTAAGCACAATTTAAATCTTGGCAATTTCTCTCACCCTTCTGCCCTGAAGAAAATAGGAAGAAAAACATAAAAGTGTAATTAAACAATACAATGTGTGGAAGATTGAGAGAAATAGATTCACAGGTACAGAGCCAAAGTGTATCAAATAACTTAATTCTATAGCTTCTTTTTCTTTTTCTAAACATTGAAGACTCAAATAACTTGGCAAGGAAGCCACAACCTTTTGTTTGATTATTTAAGCGTTCTCACTAGAGTGGAAATTGTGTTTGATATTGCCTCGTATAAATAAATAATTTGAAGGACTCTACATCCAAATAAAACTCTACAGTCACAAAAGTATGTTTACTATTATTTTTGAGGTGAGAGGTCCAGGTCTCAAAGCACGTGCTTTACTGCAACCATATTTACTTGACTAAAGAAGTGTGTCTGGGGGACTCTTATCTCCCATGGCTGACATTTGACTTCCTTTCACAAGAGAAATTTTGCTAACTCAGTCCCAGCTGTATGCAAAAGGGATGACCTAGCTGTCTGGTTACACTTAGTCAGGAAAAGCTGGGACAACTTGTTTTTACACCCTGCAGTCCCTATATACACATTGGGCCCAACCCATTGAACATAGAAGGGAAAATCTCTAGTTGACTTCAGTGTATTCACATATTGTCTGCAAAATATTATCAATGAAAAAGTTTTCATCTCAGTAGAAACTTGAGTAAAAAAATTATGAAACAACACAGACTATCTTGGAGCAATTGTAATTTTAAATAACATACCTAGTATAATGATCCTGCCTTATTGCTTAGAACAATGTGGGCAGCATATTGCAAGTAAGGTGCTCACTAGGGCTATTTCTACACAACAGCCTAAGCTCAAAATAAGCTACAGAATTTGTGCTACTCAAATTGCATAGCTTACTTCAAGCGTAGTTTGAAAAAGACTATTTCAGTATTTGGTGCTGTCTAAATGGCACCAAATATCAAAATAAAGTGATATTTTGAGACATCCCTTACTCCTTCTGCAGCGAGATGTGCAGAGAAGTTGAAATAGCATGCTCATTATTTTGGAAGATTATTTCAAAATAACAGGCATGTTTCAAAGACACCAATAGCTCTTCCATACAGACATAATCTAGGAATACAAACATAAAGGAAGCATGCCACACAAAAAGAGGAGAGCATTACCTATTCCATCTATGACTGTATTAAAGTCATTTCCTCCTCTTGCCACCATAGCGTAATCTACAGATGCTTTAGGCACATCTGAGTTTATCTTTTCCCCGATGAACAAGATCAGAACAACATTGTTTCAGTGGGATAACATTCCTTTGTGTCAGTGGAGAATGCATCTAGGTCATGCAGAAAAATAGTATGTTGCCACAGCGATCAGTAGTCCTACTGTGAGATAAATTCAGACTCAATAGGTGCAGCAACATTGACTTCAATGAAGCTGCGGCTAGCTGCTTAGACCTAATCTGAATTGGTCCCAGTATGTGGAATGAATATGTTAGTTTGACCACTGTTGTACTGCTGCAGAAGCTTCTTGGTGTGAATTTTTGCTTTAAAATATCCATGCTGTGGAAGAGTATGACATTTGTTCTCATCTCAGTTGTCCTCCACCTGAATTTTTCCTGAGAGTGGACTTTACCATGCTTCTCTCTCTCATGTTACTCACCCAGCCTGGCTTGCAAGAGCATTGGTGTAGTGATTAGAAGAGATGACAGCTATGTGATATAGCGAATAGGTGAACTCAGCATGGGGTTGTTTACTAAGACTGGTATATCACTTCTTTGGTTGCTTCCATCGCTTTCATCACCAACGGTCATTTCATTTGTAGTCATGGTACCACTAGTTACCAAAAGCTAGTGCCGGGTTAGTAAGTAAATTGCAATTCCCAGACTTCATCGTCCATGTTTTCTCCCTGAATGTTTTAGCTATGGGGAATGATTGGAATCTCTGTGTATGTTGCACACGTGCACACACACAGGCTTGAGGGAGAATGCTCCTGGAAAAAGAGAAGAAGAAAAGTGGACCTGTGGAAGCACTGGTTGAGAAAGGATGATGTAACTGACGAAGCAGCAGAAGATGGCTCACTAAAAAGGAAAACCCACGAGGAACATGTCTAAGAAATCCAATACTATGAAATCAGCTCAGTTTATAGAGCTAAAAGGAGTTTCTTTTCTTTGTTTTTATGGTGCAGGAGGGAAACTAATCTCTACTTATACAGGTCTCTATTGTGTGTTCATTTGAATTCCCTGGTTTAGGGACAGAACATTGCCCTTCTGCTCTGACAGAGTGTAATGGGAGAAAGTGAAAGGAGTTCCCCTTCTTATGTGTCTACATGGGGCACCACTGTGGTCCCTATGTTGTCTGATGTCTGCAAAACTTTCTCAAAAAGTTGTTCATTGGCACGGGTTCGGAACCAAGATCCTGCATCCTACACACTGTTCATCAGAGTTGGTCAAGAAATCATCATGGACCATGGTTGCATTCTACCTATGTGCTAGTAAACTAATAGAATTCATCTCAAGCTTCTCTGGGGTAGGGTAGCTCTGTACTCCCCCCATACCTGATTATACCTAACCAACAGAGTGGAACGATTTAAGTAAAATTTTCAAAAGTTCCCAAATGACTTAAAACCAAAGGTCCATTTCAGAAATAGTTTAGAACCCTAAACGTGATTGAGACTCAGTATGACTAAGTACCTAAGCCACTTTTGAAAATGGACCCTAGCTTCCTGAGTGACTTAGCTTCTGATTTTTAAAGATACTTAGGTGCCTAAAGATGTAGATAAATGTCTAAATCCATGAGAGTTAATTCCCTAGGCATTTTTGAAAATCCCACTGGGCATCTATGCTTCTCATTAAGCACCTAAATATCATTAATAATCTGGCCTTTAGGCATATTTGAAAATTATGCCTAAAATACTTGTTCTTCAACAATATTTTGAAATATCTGAAACTTTTGAGAAAGGTATTACAGTAATTTAGTTTGTAAAGCTGTACATTCTCTCCTCTCTGTGAAAGCTGAAACCCTCTGTTTCAACTGACTGAAAAACAAAATTCCAAGTATTCCCTCCTGCACTATGGTACAGTATGCGAAGGGCTGGATTAGATGATTTAGGAGGCCCTTTCTAGCCCTGACATCTGTCTGACTGCCCCTTAGTATGCTTTATGTTTGCAACATGGAAAAGTTGGCTAAAAATCCTAAAGCCATAGTTTCAAGTCAGTTCAGTTTCCAAAAGTCAGATGGAATTGTCTGAAATCTCTATCTTTAATGTTTTCAGGGTGTTCTATGAATGATTAGACACTAACATGGCAGAATTTGTGATCACAAAGTGATATTACAGGACAGCTGCATATTGTCCGGAATTTGCTTTCCCTTAGCAATTCCTTTCTTATGGCAGCATACTGCTGCATTACTGTTTATGAGAGGAAATATATAATTCAATGAATGATCTTTTGTGAAGCTGTAACCTTAAAAAGATAGGTAACTAAAAGCTGCAGGATCTTTCAAGTAGGATTACTTGTATAAATCTGACAGTTCAGCTGTTAGTTAGAAGAGATTCTGAGTTTGAAATGTTCAGGGTATCATTATTTCTATTCTAAACTGGTTTAACTCTGTATGGTCACCTTGGCAACATCATGGAATAGGAGAAACCCATAAAAAGACTCCACTTCTCAATAAATTGTAAGCACGCAATTGCTCACATTTACAACTCTGTACAATAGTCTCTAAAATCTGACTGGGCAAAAGGAATCAACTAAGCTGTCCTAAAGCACAGAAAAATATTGCAGTGGATATTACAAAATACCACGAACTGTAATAGAGATAGCACAACAGAAGCATCACACAACTTTGTATTGAATACCAAAGGAAACTAACCTCCTAATCTTTACATTCTTCAGAAGATTTTAAGCCCCAGTGAAGGATGTAGATCAAATATTTCAAATCAAACTTTTATCAGTTTATGTTGCTTCTCCTTAGTAGTCATGATCTTGAGATATGGCCTTAATTTTAAGTAGTTTGTATTTTTCATACTTAAAAATAAGAAATGATTAAAGATGGGCTGGAAGCTTTTAAGTTTAGAAAGAGCATCTTAAAAGTGTTTGATCCTACTTTGATAAAGTGTGAACACTAGAACTTATTCCCAGGGGTATAATTTTGACTTACTTTCTCTGAGGGGAGAAAGAAAGAGGAGTAGTAGCAGTGGTTATTGTAGCCTCTGTGACTTTATTTAAGAGAGACTGCTTCCAGTGGTCACTTTATTAATCTGATTGCTAGTAAATGTTACATTTTCTTTCTCCATATTACATCAAAGTTGTTGCTACTATGTAATTTCTCTGTCAAAAATGTCATTCATTCTGCAAATCTCAGTGTTATATCTGTGCCCTATGTAACCACATCACTATATATATTACCTCCTAAAAAATCACCCAAAAACTTATAAGAAGATTTAAAAAAAAAAGAAGTTGAAAGATAATGACTAGTTTTGTTTAATTCAGCCATACAAAAGACTACTTAACTATCAAAATTACCTAAAAATAAAAGGCCTGAGTCTCCTGTGATTTAAGCCTGTGTAAATCATGAGCAACTCGTGAATGGGAATTATTCTCCACTGCTTTTCCATCCATGCATTACATTACTACTACTACTACTACTACTACTACTACTACTACTACTATGTTCATATTAAAGGGATTTCTAGAGGCTTTGGCCAAGATTAGAACCTCATTCTAGACACTGTATAAATGGAGAGTAAGAGACCTGAATACATAAGCATTCTACAAAGATAACACTGATGAAGGCAGGGGAAATATAGAACCAGAAGGGGAAGTGACTCCTTCATAGGTCCATTGCAGATTGGTGGCATGACCAGGGAAAGCATTAAGGCTTCCTCAGTCCCAGCCTAGCAACCCACTTTGCACTCATTTATTGGTGTAAATATGTTACACAAAGTACAAGCAGAGGAGAACCAGGTCCAATGCTCTGATTTGTGCCTGCTAACAGTCACAGGAAGTTACCAGGGTGGAAAAACATGTTGTGGTCATGTCTGTTGTTCACCCAGAAATGTCCTGTGGGGGATGAAATGAGGGGTAGAGTCAATTCTTTTCCACCTGGAGATTTGCTCATGAGATTTGCTCATGTTAAGGAAAGCTAAACTTAAATGGATTGCAAAATCTAAAATGGATTGTATAATCTAAAATGGTCGGTTTCCCAGGAAATACAGGGCTGGATTAGATGATTTAGGAGGCCCTTTCTAGCCCTGAAATCTGTCTGACTGCCCCTTAGTATGCTTTAAGTTTGCAACATGGAAAAGTTGGCTAAAAATCCTAAAGCCATAGTTTCAAGTTAGTTCAGTTTCCAAAAGTCAGATGGAATTGTCTGAAAACTCTAATGTTTTCAGGGTGTTCTAAGAATGATTAGACACTAACATGGCAGAATTTGTGATCACAAAGTGATATTACAGGACAGACTTACAGGGCTGTTCACATTTTAGGATTAAAACATTCTCAAAGATTTGACTAGCTCACAGAAGCTATTGCTGTGAAGAACATCAGAAGTTTCCAAATAGACTAAACATCTGGCAAGCTGAAAATTGTGAAATGGTATTAGAGCAGTGGTTGCCCATCGTTAAAGGAAGATATGGAAAATATCAGCTCATAGATCATCTCCCCTCCCAATAGCCCAGTCTTCCTCTGCATGGTTATCAGATCATGTCCTTTCACCAACCACCAGGAGAAACTTTAGAAGGTTTAGATCTAAACCTGCATAAGAATTTTGCATGTCAGACCTATCTGTGCTGAATTTCATTTCCAGTTTGACAATACTGTATCTTTTGATAAGAATATTTCATGTGACTTCAAGCTACTGCATTTATGTTCACTACACACATTCCAAGATGATTTAAACCAGGGCAACAAACTGCAAACCACTGAGTTTTATAGCGCTGACATATCCAGGCTGCTATATTCTGACACAGAAGTCTTGAATATATGTATAATATGCATACACAGTATATTGTTTCAGAATTGGATAATCATACTATTACCTACTAGATCTGCTTCAAGAGGCATAAGGAAACCCAGATGATTTTTCTGTATAAATAATGAACATGCTATTTTAATTTTAATCATGTGGATTTTGAAGTGAAATGTGCTTCTAAGTTTACCATAGACTGTCCCTGGTGACAAATAATAGAAGCTTCCAAATGTGTTTTGACCCTCATAGGCTAAAGGCCAAATCTTCAAAGAAGTGCTGCTAAAAATCTTCTAAGAAAGGCAGTTTACCAGAGTGCCACAACTCATAGTTCAGTCTTGTGTGAACACCTTCAACAGCGAACACCTTCAACAGCAGATGATAGCTAAACAAAAGCACAATGAGAAAAAGATTCCTGTAAAAGATCCCTTAAGCCTCCCTCCCCCATTTTTTTATAATAAAAATGAAGGGAACATTCTAGCATAACTTCTCCCATATAATCACAGCAAGTGAATCATAATCAGTTTAATAATTCCATCTTTATTTGACTTAAAAATCTTATCATACAACTTAACAATACCTTTATCATAGGAACTTGACAACCACTGAATTGTTTTACATATCAGACATACTATATTGTTCACACAGTTACTAGCATTGAGTAATGAGGTCTGAAGGCATAACATTTCCAAGTGATGATCCAGATTCTGTTAACAAATTCTCTGAGGACTTATATCTGGAAAAAAAAAAAACCTTTTATTGTTCTAATATATTAAGAACTATACCCATGCTCTAAGTTGAATGGAACCAAATTTTCATTATTATTTATTTGTGTTATAGTGTCACCTAGAGGCCCTAACCAAGATTGGGGCCCGTTTATGCTAGGCAATGTAGAGGTGTATATGAAGAGAAAATCCTTTACTACATAAATAGACAAGGCAGAGAGTAACAGAAAGGAATATTTTTATTCACATTTTACAGATGAAGAGGTGAGGCACAGAAAGATTCAATGGCAGTCTTGTGGCACAACTCGGGACTGAACACAAGCTTCCTGAATCTCGTGATTTAACCATGATATCAGACTTCCTATCTCCAGTGTAACTTATGTGTCTGATGAAGTTATACAAAGAATGAATTTTATTCATAAGATTTTATTAAAGTTGACTTTGACCTTTCACAGCTTTTAAAAAGAATTAAAAATCAGCAAATGTTTTGTTTTTATAGTATGGGATTCCTCTTCACAACTTGATGTTTGGATGTAGAAATGGATATATTTTTAACTTGGGATGGGCTCTTGCAGTCTTAAGCAAAATTGGAGCTGATTTTTTTTGTGAACAAACTTCTTTTTACTGATGAACAAACCTCTGGAAAATTTTAGGGGGGTTCTGTTTGGATACATACTAACGGTTTATACATTTATGGGTCTCTTATGTCTGCAAGATGGTTCTGAGCACTCAAACATCTTGAGGGAAAAGGTTTTTTTTCACAAAAGTTTTCTAACAGCTCATGTTTTCTACTTCCCAGTTAGAACTGCATATTTCAGAGTACTTCAGTAGGTCACCAGATGAACAGACACATAATTTAAAATAATTAAATTGAAAGTGTACTGAAATTTCTTACACCTCAGAAGTAGTTTGTTTCAATCTCACTTAAAACTTGGGGCAAAACTGCATGGTGGTTGACATTCCATTTTGTCCACTTTATTTTACCCTTGTTTTCTCTTCTCTCCTTTTCATAGAAGTTTTTCAACTTTGCTGCTGTCATCAGCCTAATTTGAGATCTTTTAAAACCTAGGCAGGAAAACACAAGTTTAGAGAATACTTAAAGCTCTCTTTTGCTTTTGTCAGACAACAACTTATTTGTATGCATTTCCCACTAGTGGCAGGGTGGCCTAGTGGCTAAGCCCCTTGCAGTGCCTAGGGGCCTAAGATGTAGGCCTTCAGCCCAGACCCTAGAGGCTGAGTTATTCATTGGGGTATGGCTCCAAGACTCTAGTTTCCCCCGCTTAGGGGGGAAGGTTCTGTGGAATTCTCCCCTGCTTAGCCTCGGAGAGGGTTTGGAGGCTGTGTCTTCCAGCAACCGACCCAGCAGCCGCTCTGGCTCAGGATCTGTGGCCTTTTATACACAGGCCACTTCCTTTGGAAGTGGCATGTTAATACACTGAACGAAAGATGCTAATGAGTTGCAGATACAAATTCCCCGTGCCTCATTAGCATAATGTCATGTGATTTGGAGTCCAGAAGACTGGTCTTCCGAACTCCAAAACACCGTGTAGAAAGAGTGGCCCCCGGGGGGCTTCTGGAAGGACGAGTTTCTTCCAGAGGCCCCTTCTTCCCAAAAATTTTTGGGAAGAAGGGGCTTCCGGAAGAAGGACTTCCTTCCGGAAGCACCTCCCCCCCCGGGGCCCATGCTTCTACACGGCATTTTGGAGTCTCGAAGAATGGTCTTCTGGACTCCAAATCACATGATGTTATGCTGATGAGGCACCGGGAATTTGCATCTGCGACTCATTAGCATCTTTCGTTCCGTGTATTAGCATGCCATTTCCGAAGGAAGTGGCCTGTGTAGAAATGGCCTCTGAGTGTCAGATCCAGATCCTGCCTCTTGGCTCGTCAGCCCTGAACTAGGCTAGCTTCTCTCCTTTTATGCTGCCTCCAGGCCTGACACTGACTGCAGGTGAACTGGGGTGGAGCTAACTGGGCAAACAGGCTCTGTTTAGCCACTGTCCTGCCAGGCTTTTCTCTCGCTCTGTTAAATTATTATATTTCCTTGACTTCATTTGGGTTTTAGGTTAGGTCTACACAGCAAAGTTATTTCACAATCTCAAAACTGCTATGTCTACACTTGCCCCCTTCTTCAAAGGGGACATGGCAATCAGGGTGATGGGAGATTACTAATGAAGTGCTGTGATGCATATGCAGCACTTCATTAGGCAAATTCTCTCCCTGCAGCAACTTTGAAGTGTCAAACTTTGCGGAGTAAAGGTACTTGGAAGTAGTAAGGGCACTTTGAAGTGCCTGTGGCTGCACTGCATGCTGGCACTTCGAAGTCTGACACTCCAAAGTTGCTGTGGGGGGAGAATTTGCCTAATGAAGTGCTGCATATGCATATGCATATGCATCATTAGTAATCTCCTATCACCCTGATTACCAGGCCTCCTTTGAAGCTGGGGGCAGGTGTAGACATAGCCAATAACTATCCAACCATCTAGACAACGTAACTGCTATTTTGAAATAATTTTGAAATAGCGGTTGGGTTATTTTGAAACTGGTGAACCTCTTTGTGGCCATGTCTACACCAACAAGTTCTTTCAAAATATTTTTCAAAAGAAGGGGCTTTTTCTAAATATCCTGCAGAACATCTACACACAAAAAGTATTCTTTCAAAATTAAATCAAAAGAACACAGCACTCCTGTCAGAAGTGCTTTTCTGCTCCTGGGTCACAAAGAATGCCATCTTTCTAAAGCTTCTTTCAAAAGAAAACATGTGTAGATGCTTCGCAGGCCCTTTTTTCAAGAGAGCCTCATGGCTCCTGATTTTTCGATCCCTGGCCCATTCTTTGGAAAAAGCCGGGGCCGTGTGGATGCTTTTTTTTGAAAGAGCAGATCACTCTTTATGCACTTTTTTGTGTGTGGATGCATTCTTTTGAAAGAGCAGTGTAGACGTAGCCTCTATGAGGAATAGAGCTGAGTTCAAAATAGCTATTTCTAAACAGGTGCTGTTAAGACAGGGGCTGTGGCCACACGAGCCTCTCCTTTTGGAAGGGGCATGGTAATGAGGGATTTTGACAGATGCTAATGAGGTGCTGCCATTAATATGCAGCACCTCATTAGGGTATTGGCAGCTGCACAAGCTTCAAAAGTGCCACTTTTGAAATGCATGCCGCCAGCGTAGCCAGGGGCCTTTCGAAATGACCCCCTGATTTTGAAAGCCCCTTCTTCCTAAAACCAAATGGGAGGGGAAGGGGCTTTCAAAATCAGGGGGTCATTTCGAAAGGCCCCCGGCTACGCTGGCGGCATGCATTTCAAAAGTGGCACTTTTGAAGCTTGTGCAGCTGGGGAAAGCCCCTTCTTCCTAAAACCACCTTTTACCTCCCAATATGAAATACATATTCAGTGCCTCATTAAAATGCTGGCAACTACAGCATTTCGAAATTGCCGCAGCTCGCCGCCAAGCGGCTCATCCAGATGGGGTCCATCCTATCAGCAGATAGGAATAAGTGGATTTTGAAGTTGGTGAGGTCCTTTTGAAAAGGACCCACATCTGGACAAGCCACACGGTGGCGAGCCATGGCAATTTTGAAGTGCCACAGCTGCCGGCATTCTAATGAGGCGCCGAATATGTATTTCATATTCATACAAATGGCCGTTTGTATGGCCATTTCAAAGTTTTGGGCTAGTGTAGACACAGCCAATGAGACTACTCAGATGCTTAAATTTAATTATGTGCTTCTGCACTTGGCTGAATTAAAGTAAAAGTGCTCAGCACTTTTCAGAATTGAAGCCCCCTATAGGATGTGGCTCTATCTTTGCTTCAAAGTGGAGGATGACCTATTATTCATGTGTTACATAGTAATATAAATTACTTAGCACAGTCCATCTCCTACCTAATCATCCCTCAATCTCAGGTGTTCAGAATAAAGAGAAATTATTTTAAAAGATTTAAAGTAATGTCTTCAGCTTGCTTTCAACATCCTCACAACCACATATGTTGAAAAAACTACAATTCAATATAAACAAGTTCAGTCTATGCCACGTCCTCTTTCTTGCAGTCTTTCCAATAAAATCTCCATGCCTGGGCTCACATGAACTCTCAAAACAATTATATGAAGCAGTGATCTTATTCTGAACATTACTTTAAATATTACAAGCTCTGTTGGTTCCTGCCTTGTGAAGCATTTTGAATTTTCAGCTAGGACAGTGGAGCAATATATATGCTACTGACCATAATTGACTTTTTTTAGTTTTAGTGATGCAGGACAACAAAAAACAATACACAAAGCCCGCGAAAGAGACAAGATTTAAGGTTGCTTGCCCACTCCAACCATTTATTCGCTCTATGGAGGAGGTGAAAGAAAGGGAATGATTCATACTCTAATAAACTTTCATTTTAGCACTGCATTTGAAAGCTATATTAGCAAAGCTGGAGAATAAATAAGCTTTTATTTCTACTTCTTAATGTTAAGTGATTACATGTAAGTGACAGCTCTTCCAAGTTTGGATTTCATTTTATTTTCTAAGTGTCATTGAACATTTAGCTCTCTGAAAATTTCACTATCATGGCTATGCCTGCACTGGCCCCTCCTTTTCAAAAGGGACGTGCATACAGGCCATGTCAAAATGCAAACGAGGTGTTGACATGAATATTCAGTGCCTCATTTGCATAATGGTGGCTACTCACTGTGTGAAAAGTGCTGCTTTCAAAATGCAAACTAGCCATGTAGATGGGGTTCCTTTGAAAGGAAGCCTTGCTTTCGAAAGCACCCTCAGGAATAAGGGTGCTTTTGAAAGCAAGGCTTTCTGTCTAAGGAACCCCACATACATGGCTAGTTTGTGTGTTAAAAGCAGTACTTACAATGTGGCGAGTGACTGCCATCATGCAAATGAAGTGCTGAATATTCATATCAGTGCCTCATTTGCATTTTGACATGGTCCATTTGCATGCCCCTTTTGAAAGGGAGGGGCCAGTGTAGGCATAGCCATTGAGTCCCAAAATGATTGTTTTATCATATTCTATGTCTCTACTTTTCATCCCCAAGACTTTGAGTAATATCACATCATCAGCTGAATAATTATTTGAAAAGTTAAATGGCAAGAAATACCATTTAAAATGGTCTACTATTCCTTAATCCTCATTGTCACCTGTGGAAACCTACAGGGACAATACTTAAGTCTGAGACTCTAGCTGTAAAGTTCAGTGAACTCTTTTTGTAAATCTTGTTATTCAAATTGTTTCCAAGCACTGTCTCCTATGCTCAAAGAAAATCATTATTAACTTTCATAACACTGTAGCATTTACACATGCACAGCAATTCATATGCTCACACTTTTATGGTCTTATGAGACATTCTGCAGAACATATAAATCAGGCAAAGGCTAAAAGTTAAGGTTTTTGGCATTGTAAAGACCAGAGTCATGACAAAAGTTATGCAGCTATTTTAAATACTGTATAAATTAATGTTTTGTTATGGTGGGACAATTTGCCCTCCTATGTCTAAGGAGTTTGTAAAGATTGTTATTTTCAATACATAAACAAATAAGTAAAAATATGAACAAGTTTGCAGTGTATATTGTACTGTGTTCCTAATATCAGAAATGGCTTTTGAAAATTAAAGAGCTGCTGACACCTCTTTGCAAACTTTGCAAAACTTTCTCTGAAGAAACAATGCTACTTTTATTCTATCTCTTTTATTTGTTTCTCTTCTTGGTTTTTAAACACTTAAAAGATATTGAGCAGAAAACAGAATCTTTATTAAAGTTCTTATTTTGATATGACAGTTGAATTGCTGTGGAAATGATGATGATGTCCTAAAATCACGTGAGGAACAGAAAGTCAGACCAGCTATGCAAACAAGCAAAAGGATGTTAAAGAGGAGCTGTTAATACAATATCTGATTGTTTACTTTTTTTTCTTTAATCCTCTAGTTCAGGAGTTAATATATCCACTTTTTGAAATCACACTAAACCAACACTCTGATACAAACTGTTAGCTAAGTTATACTCTTTAGTGGCTCAAAGCTGCTGAAAAGCTTTTTAGATCTTTGACACAAATTCACAAAGGGAAGTTTGCAATGCTTCTGAAGAGTATGTGCCTCAGTGGGCAGAACCTACAAGATGCATGCTGACAGACCTCTCCTTTGGTGCTTGTGATCATCACATGTTAATTTTTATTTGTTCTGTAGGGGTCTGGAGTCACTTCAAAAGAGACAAAATATGCGTGAAGGACATCCATGCATAATAAGTAAATAGGAGCCCTATTCTACAACCAAGACAAAGATTTTACAATACATGGGTAAGCAATACTTCAGCTCTGCTCCAGAACCTAATAAATAATATTGATAGTCTTTAAGATGCTAGAGGACTGCTTGCTGTGTTTTGGGTAAGTGAGTCAATCACAAATAATAGTAGTACCTAGCAGTCTGAAGCTGCGTCTACACGTGCACGCTACTTCGAAGTAGCGGCACTAACTTCGAAATAGCGCCCGTCACGTCTACACGCGTCGGGCGCTATTTCGAAGTTGAAATCGACGTTAGGCGGCGAGACGTCGAAGTCGCTAACCCCATGAGGGGATGGGAATAGCGCCCTACTTCGACGTTCAACATCGAAGTAGGGACGTGTAGACGATCCGCGTCCCGCAACATCGAAATAGCGGGGTCCTCCATGGCGGCCATCAGCTGGGGGGTTGAGAGATACTCTCTCTCCAGCCCTTGCGGGGCTCTGTGGTCACCGTGGGCAGCAGCCCTTAGCCCAGGGCTTCTGGCTGCTGCTGCTGCAGCTGGGGGTCCGTGCTGCATATACAGGGTCTGCAACTAGTTGTTGGCTCTGTGTATCTTGCACTGTTTAATGAAAGTGTGTCTGGGAGGGGCCCTTTAAGGGAGCGACTTGCTGTTGAGTCCGCCCCGTGACCCTGTCTGCAGCTGTGCCTGGCTCCCTTATTTCGATGTGTGCTACTTTGGCGTGTAGACGTTCCCTCGCTGTGCCTATTTCGATGTTGGGCTGAGCAACGTCGAAGTTGAACATCGATGTTGCCAGCCCTGGAGGACGTGTAGACGTTATTCATCGAAATAGCCTATTTCGATGTCGCAACATCGAAATAAGCTATTTCGAAGTTGGGTGCACGTGTAGACGTAGCCTGAGTCATGGACCAAGTCACTGTTGAGCTATATCAACAACAAAGAACTACAAAAATAGTCCCAGCCCCAAAGAGTCTATATTCTCTGTATAATCTGAATAAATCTATTTCCAACATATAAAAGCTTCACAGAACATTGTCTAGGTTGAAAAAACAAACTTAAACTTAGACACCAATCAAGACACCTCTCCCATGTGCAAATCTCTTTAGTACAGTTAGGTAATAGTGGGTAAAAGTGTTTGGTCACACTATGCATAAATGGGATTCCAAATGAGTGTAGTGTCTATTTACACATCAGCATTTCTTATAACCACTAAATAATAAACCCATTTTTCACTTTCCCTTTGAACAAAACAAAAATATGGTTTCATCTTTCCACTGTTCTATATCTGAAAACAAGGTTTTGCAGTATTCGGCCAATTGTCACTGCTTTGCATTACCATGGTATAAGTCCCCAGTAGGATCCCTTTTCAGGAACAAACTTAAGTTCATGCTCAATTGTAAGTGTAAATGTTAAGTCTTTTTTTTTTAAATTTAATTAGGTGCTGAACTTTCTTTCCTGAACAGGAATACGTTTTTAATTCAGGACCTCAGCTCCCCAGATGAAGTCTACCTGCTTTGATCTCTTACTGCATACACCCTGAAGAATGGGGTTTTGGACAGGGGCTTTGCACAGGGTAATGCACAGGGACTGAGGAGTGGATTAAACTTGTGCCAGGTAGAAAAAGTGCTGCAGTGAATTCCCCTCATGGCTTCTTCCCTCCCTTAGTCAGTGTTTTAAGATCACTGCCTCTGACTCAGAACAAATCCTATTGCCCCTTTCCCAGCCCTCCCACAAGGGACTATGACCTCAGCTTATTCATAGACACATATAGAGGCCTACTGTTCATTTGATTTGGCCACTGAGCCTGGTCTTAAGTAATTGAGGAGTCTTGTGCAGAGCCTTCTCTACCTTTGGATGTATTTCAAACATAATGGTGAACAAACATTGGCAACTAAAATAATATTGAGTAAATGGATTTTTGTTTGCCAAGTTTCATTTAAAGCCTGGATGAATATGCCTTGGTTAATTATTAAATATGAGAAAATGGCTGTACAAATTATGTAAAAAACAAACAATTTCAAATATTATATTAATTATTTTTAGACAATACTAAATAATAGTTACCCCAACAACTCTATTTAATTTATCAGTTTTTGAACTGATACAGATGAGGCCACTAATAAGCTTGCTACCAAATTATTTTCTAAAGTACATCTACTGATATAAATTGCTTCCTTTCCTCTCTTGAAATCATCCTCAGGGATCCCTTGTGGCAAGCAATCTACCTACTAGCCAACCTAAATACTCTCTTCTCTCTCCCAGAATCTTAAAGTTTTAAAAAAAAATCAAATATTTGATAGACTATCCTATAACTCATGTCTTTAAGTTTTATTCCAATGAGCTTTTCAACTGTATTCTGTTCACTCCAGATGAAAGTTTTAACCAGATGCTTTATGGAGGTGGTCAGTAGAGTTCACACTCCTGGCATTGGAAGGCCACGTTTTTGAAAATTCTGAAGGGCAGTATATATCCTAAGCAAATTGGTAATTATGCACGGAAACATAATTGTCCCTGTGCAGTCCCCTAATTTGTTTGTTCTTTTACAGTAATTGCACCCACTGTCTAAAGGGATTTCCTGACAAAACTTCTGTTGACTGATTGCGTCTACACATAAAAGCAGATGGAAAAAGCAACCCACTCTGCCGACAGAGATTAGCCAGACCACTTGGCCCTCTGTTGACCTAACAGCCAACCAGAAACTCTACAGACAGGGCTGCCTGACAGACTGGAAGCCCTGTCTGTTGACAAAAGGGGCCCCAGAGCATCTACATAGCTGTTTTGTCAACAGAAAAACTGTTGAGAAAGGCATTTATATCTGAACGTGGAGAGGTATAATGCTGCCAGCAGATGTGCCAAGTTTTTTTGACAGACTGTCGACAAAGCACATTTTGTGTGTAGACGCTCCCCAGGTTTTTCAGACAAAAGCTCAGTTTTGCCAGAAAAACCCTCTGTAAATGTAGCCTAGGAGGATCCTAAACCTATGATCTGGTATGAAATACCTTTTGCGTGTATACACTTTATATCAATCCACTTCAGTGGACCAAATTCATGTGTATCTCTTTGCCAGCCTGGCTTAACACATTCCAGTAGGGCAAAGAATATTAAAGGGGTTCAGCATGAAAATAAGCAGAGCAGAGCCCCAAGTCATGTGAATACAAGATGGTCCTTAATATGTACCCCCTGCTGAGAGTATGCGACTCCCTATGGCATCACTGTCAGGTTCTTTGGAACACACAAGCTCACTCACTATGACAGGGTGGCAATCCTCCACCAGCCCTCACCAACAGGAAAATCTCGTGTACTGTCTGTTAAAGTCAATGGAGGACTGCTGGAAAATGTGGAGCACTTCCCATATCTTGGAAGTTCTTTTTCCACTAAAGTCAACAATGATACAGAAATCCAGCATCATCTGAGCTTTGCAAGCTCTGCTTTCACCTGCCTGAGGCAAAAGAATGTAAAGAACTGGGACCTCTATCCCAAGACAAAGCTCCCCGTATATTGTGCCATGGTTATTCCAATGCTACTGTATGCTTGTGAAACCTGGACAATATATAAGCATCATCTGAAAGCACTTGAGCAATATTATCAATGCTGCCTTATTAGAATCCTAAATATCTCTTGGGAGGATAGGTGCACAAACACTAGTGTCCTGGAAGAGTCAAACATAATCAGCATTAAATCCATTATCATTCATCCTCCACTTCGGTGGACTGGTCATATGATTTGGATATCTGATCAGCGCCTTCCAAAACAGAGTCTGTTTTCAGAGTTGAAGGAAGGACAGAGGAGTGTTGGGGGTTAGTGGAAGTGATATACGGGCATGTTGAAGGCACACAATAAATAGTGCAGCATCAGTGTCAACACTTGTGAGAACCTTGCCCAAGACCGTCCTCAGTGGGGAATGGTAATCCATGAGGAAGTGGCACAATCTGAGAGGTCCCCCCGCAGTTTAGATGAGGAGGGGCAGAGCAGAAGAAAAGAGCATCAAAAACTTCCCCATGCTCTTCTAACAGCTACCAAGCTGCCTGGTCTGTTGTAAGATCTGCAACTCCAGAATCGGGCTGTTCAGCCATCAACAGACTCACAAACAGGAGGTTGACAAGAAGGCACACTACTCTTTACTCAGTGACTGCCAAGCAATAAATAACTTCAATCCATACTTTTTGTAACCCCTATTTTGAGAACAGTGCAAACACAATGATTTATAATGCAATGCATTTTTACTTCAGGATGTTCACAAGCTTTTCACAGATTCTATTTCCTCATACTTTCCATGTGTGTTTGTACCACTGTCTTCCTAACTTTCACCCCCAAACCTTCTTTCTCTGATGGATGATGTCAAAGTTATCTAATGTTTGGAGATAATGTATTGTTTGCTGTTTCAATATGGGTTGTTCATCTTGGGCTTTTAGACATTCACAATTTATTGAAAATAATCGGGAGGGTTTTTTTTTTTACATTGCAATTATAGCATCGGGAGCCGCAAAGAACTCGTTTAAGACCTGCATGCAGCTCCAGAGCCACAGGTTGCAGACCACTGAGCTGCTGGAACCATCAGGGGATGTCCTCGCACATTTTCACTGAATACTCCATATGAACTTCTTAAGTTCACTGAAGATTGCTGAGGGAATCCACTAAACTACTTTGTCTCCTGGTTGACCTGAACGCATCTCTCAATTACCACAGACAAAATAATAAGAAGGGTTCTTTCAAAAATAGAGTGGTTTTGTTTTTCTGAATGAACCCCCTCTATACAGCTGGGGTCTTTTTTGTTTTTGTTTTTTTGTTTTGTTTTGTTTTGTTTTGGACAAGCCTCTTCCAGAAATGCAATCATGCAAGTTTATGCAAATGAAGTGCAAGATTTGTAAATCAATACTTCATTTGCATTTTTGATTTTCCTCATTTGCAATCTGCTTCTGAAAGAGGACAGAAGTATAGATGTAGCCATGGGATATGTCTACTCAGCAGCCTTATTTCAAAATAAGCTGTTCTGGTACAGGTATTCCAGAATAACTTATTTTGAAATAATGATGCTACGCATAAAAATACATTTTGAAATAGCACTTATCTATTTCAAAATAAAACATCTACACACAGAGAGCCATTTCAAATAGAGCCATTGGACACACTGGCCATGTCTATACTAGCACAAATCTTTGAAATGGCCATACAAATGGTCATTTCAAAGATTACTAATGAGGCGCTGACATGCATATTCAGCTCCTCATTACCATGCTGCCAGCCGCAGCTCTTCGAAATTGCTGCTTTTTACTGCCATGCGGCTTGTCCAGGTGGTGGTCCTTTTCAAAAGGACTCCAGGAACTTGGAAATCCCCTTATTCCTATCAGCAGATCAGAATAAGGGGATTTCAAAGTTGGTGGGGTCCTTTTGAAAAGGACCACTGTCTGGACAAGCCACGTGGCAGCGAAAAGTGGCAATTTCAAAGAGCTGTGGCCGACGGCATGCTAATGAGGTGCTGAATATGCATTTCAGCACCTCACTAGTAATCTTCATTTGCATGGCCATTTCGATGATATGTGCTAGTGTAGACATAGCCACTATGGTTTATTTTGAAATAGGCTCTATTCTCTGTCTTAACAGCACCTATTTTGAAATAGTGATTGCATTGTATAGATGCTGAGATAGTTATTTGGAGCCAAAACAAGAAACCACCCTCACTAATGTCAGCAACTGAAATTAGATCAAAGACATACAACCCACAGGAGGCTAGACTACAATTTTCTTGCTATCTTGGGCCATAGACTGAGAACAGAATTTATCTCTTTTAGCATCCTGATGCTTCTTCTGTGAGAGAAGAGACTACAGTGATGGACAGCGGCCCATGTGTGCAGCGGTCAATCAGATATAGGATGCCATGCTGTAATTTATTTTAAAAGGTGGTCAGTGGATGAGTGATACCCTGTTTTACCTGGTTCCTCTCGCATACGGTAGATTTGCATCCTCTATGAATTTTAGTGAACAGTGAATTTTATTCATGGGTCTTACTTCAGTTATACTAGCAGCTGAAACATTGTATGTTTCCATCTCTCCATCAAGTGAGACCTGGTACCTAAATTCCATTTGATAAATCTTGTAGATTTTCTAAGGGTAGCTGTGGATGACTTGGGTATTATGGATTTTGGTCTAAAGTATGGACTATGTTTCATCAGATGTCTCTTGATTTGTTCTATCTTGGTGAGAAAGGGGAGAAATAGACTAGACAGCAGATTTTGTTTGGTGACATCAAACTCTTTCACAAAAAAACTAGTCAACATGTAACAGATCATTCTGAAGTCATAACTTGTGTACCTTCATCATTGTTTGGGAAATACATTTATCTTCTTCACTTGTAAACTTGAGCAGAGTCTCTTATCCATGGGTGGTGGGTGTAGGCCCAGCTGTAGAAAGCAAGCCCAGCCTCAGCCCAAGGCCCTGCCCCTTCTGCCCCTGAGGTCCCACCTATTCAGCACTCTTTTCCTCTTCCATCTGTACAGCCAAGCCCTGCCCAACACCAGCTTGACCCTTCCTGGCCACCTAGGGGACCAGGGCTGCCCCACTGCAACCTCAGCCCTTCCAGGCAGCCAAGGAGCCAAGCTGCTGTGCTGTGGTCCCACCCTTCCTGGCTGCCTTCCCTTACCTACATTACCCACAGCCCCTGCTCTTATCACATACTACTGCCCATCTGTGCCACTAGACAAATCAAGGAAATAGTGGATGCCTTCATCTATATAGACAGTAAATTATCATCAAACAAGAACAATCAGCCAGACAGCCTAAGGAGAATTGGTTTAGCAGTCTCAGCCATGAAGGACATGAATAAGGTCTACAAACAAAAGAAGGTGAAACTACATACAAAAGTACAGATTTATCAAATCTGTGTATTTTTTTCTCTTATATATATCTTAAACATGGACATTGATTAAACGGGACACCAAAGGCATTTCATGAGTTGTGAATAGTGACTACTGTGTATAAGACGGGGCAGCAGACTAGGGAGAACCAGGAGGCATAGCCCTGCGGTCTTTCTCAGCTGGGTAACACTGAGGTTACCTGGGTTTCATTAGAAATACGATAAGTGCTTTTCTTCTGTGTACAATTAAATTTAGGCTTTGCTTATGAGCTTGTCTCAGTGGCTGACTTTTTTTCTTTCAAGTCCAGATTATTACTCACAGTTGTTACTTCCCAACAGCTTCTAGTAACCTCTACCAAACAAAAATCAAGTTCTGAAGTACTTACTGAGGTAAAAGCCCAATTGATTTCATTACCCTTATATTCTGTTGCCAGGCTGCAAGGTCACAGAGTCATACACATCCCATAGAACTGGAAAGGACCTTGGGAGGTAATCGAGTCCAGTCCCCTGCCCTCTTGGCATGACCAAGCACCATCCCTGACAGATTTTTTTCTTTAAATCTATTTTCCCCAGACCCTTAAATGGCCTCTTCAGGGACTGAACTCATAACTCTGGGTTTAGAAGGCCAATGAAATGTAGGAGTGGAAGGGATCTCAGTAGATCATCTATTCCAGTCTGCTGCATGCTAAGAAAGGCTATGTAATAAATACACAAAAGTCACCCAGACCTACGAATCTTTAGACTTTTGTGAGATCTAAATTCCTACCTCTACTATACTGAAAAGCTCTGGAAGACCCAAGACTTCAGTGTAATGTTTTAAGATAAATGATTAGTAGTCCCAAGAATAAGAACGTTATTGTTCTCCTTCTGTGACATAAGGAATTCATGCTTTACTCCCATGATCCACAATTGAAATGTTCCCCTTTACAGATGCATCTGCCCATTCCTACCCACAAATGGGGGTGAGGGGAGTAGCAGGTGGTCCCATAGTACCATTCCTCTTCTTCCTTCCAGAATTTATGGAGAGTACTCCTGAGCACTGGATCTGCCCATGGGGAGTAAGTGGTGAATGTGAGGACTAGAAGGAACCATGGATGTGGCCTTACTGGATACGGTTAGGTCTCCTACCAACCTTTCTTTCTCCCCCAAACATTCTGTGGAATTTCTCTGTATAGTTCCCCTTCAGACTGGAATCCCACTTTTGATCAAGTCCCAGAGACATCCATGGTGGCAGAAACTATGGCCTTTATTAGTATTGCACTGCACTTTGTGTGGTTGCTCACACCAGTGTGCAATAAGTAAAACAATTCCCTATCAAAATGGTTGCATTTTGAACACACGTAGTTATTTCTAGATCATGTGCTTTAGCTTTAAACAAATATTAGTACTTTCTGTGTCAGATTTAGGGCCTGCTTCTGCTTTTATTGAAATCAAAAACAACACGCTCATTGGCCCCAGAGGAGCAGGATTAAACCCTAGCTTGATTTCTTGTAGCACTGAGGATTTTACAGGATTTCAGTTTTAGTCATTGAGCTGTGAAGTACCTTAGCAGTGTTAATCACTTTTCCAGTCTTTATTTGTTCTAAGAGAAAAATATCCCACAAACAATGCTTTCGAGGTGATTCCATTAAAACTTAAAATACACTAGTCCTTGACCTTTTGAGAACTTCTACCTGTTCTTGGGAATGTGCTTTCCTCGACAATATATGGACTGGCTTCTCTTGTCAGATTTTGCAAAAAATGACAATTCAGCTCTTAAATATTCCATGCATACAGGAATTTATTCTAATTTGATTGATGTAAAACAGTTTGGTATGATGATGATCCCTATATAAAAAGTATTGGCTACTATAATTCCAAAAAAAAATCCTATCTGATTTTCTCCAGGTATTGAATGTGGGAAAGATCTCCTTTACACTGACCTCTTGGCTGCAGTCTCAAAGGAATGCGTGACTTGATTAGCAATAAAGTCCCATTGGTCTTCTATTTCTAGGGTAGTTTTTCACTTACACTAGCTTTCCCAGCTCAAGTAGCTTTTTGAGCTTCTCATGACAGGAGATGGAATTTCATTCTCTGGTTACTTCTTACTTTAGTTCTTTCAATACTAAACTACCAGCCTAAATTAAACTTATTTAGAAGTTCTTTGCCTTTGTGAAGAAGTTGAAGTACCCACAGAGTATCAGTGCAAGTGAAAAGAATTTCCCACTGTACGCATACTATAAAAATCATTTACATGAAGTTATAAACTATGTTCCAAATACGTTATATGAATGTGCTTGCTCTCTCCTGTTCTTTCACCATGCTGATGCAATTGTCAGACTTTATTAATCCTGGAACTAGGAAGTTAGAGGTAAACCAATGTCTAAATTGTTCCAGTAACAGCTACAGGTTATTATCTGAGGTACATTTGTCCTTGAAAGCTGTGGATCAGAGTGCTTCTTATCTCTTGTGTGGCGATGGGTAATACACATTGGTTAAAAAAGAAGTAACATACATATTAGTAACAGATGGCTAGTTTACACACTGATAATTATATAGACATCAAAATCTATTTAAGAACCTGTCTGAGCTGTATGCCTATGGTTAAAACTGGGGAAATACTGCAAAATTTCTTCCTTTAACAATTGCTTGGTATTTTTGATAAATTTATTTAGATGTTGTACCCCTGGTGTTTTCACTGTCCCTGACTAATTCTAACAAACGAATTTGTTGGCAGGAATATTTTCTAACACAATGATATTTAGATTAAGAATTCAGAACACCGGTGGAAAGTAAATTTCAAATTTGTAATTCTGAGTATGTGCAACAGTAACTTGGTTGTAAGAGTGATACTCATTCAATAAAGGAATGGAGACCTAACAGGTGACCTAAAAGACCAAACAAAATAACCTCCATTTGGAATAGCAAAGTCCCACAAACACATTTCAGAATGAGCTGCAGACCAAAAGGGATTTGTTGGAATTTTTGATAATAATTATCACAGAATGCATCTGATTGAGAAAATACCCTGTGGGAAATTCAAAATAGCTTTTGGTAACAGTCACATAGATACAGTAACCAGACAGGCAGTACTTCTTATTATTGCTGTGAATGTGCATCTTCTAAAAGTGATTGCTTGCCAATGTGTTTCAATGTTAAGTCGCTGGACATGCTATTGCAAAACCAAAAATTAATAAATAAAATAAAGGAAGTGATAACGTTGTTTAAAAATGCTAAATGTAGCAAAAAGATGTTAAAATAATCCTATTGTCTGCACAATGCAATAAATACCAAGAGGATTCTGAATTAGGGCAGGTGCAATAACCTTAGCGCAACCCCGTTGTGCCTACCAATTGCATACATATGGTATACAAAGTATCCCGCTGTTCTGAGACTCTCTGCTAGAGGACCATATGTGCTGCAATTGGTAAGCATAAATGAACTGCATGTAGGGCGCTGTGTAGCTGCCTACATTCAAAATGCCCTTGGTCTTTATAGTATTAACATAATCAACCTATTATAACATATTTGCTTTTCTTCATATTTTAATGTCATTTTGATTCAATCTTAGTGTCACAGATTAGTGAAAAAAAATCCCATTTAGTGCCTTTTGTCAAGTTAATCACACCTTAGAAAATTCTTAACATTTAATTGTAGGCATTTTCAATGAAAGAACTCATTCATCTCCTCTAAGAATGTACTCTCATAGTTATGCAGTCCTCTCATCACAAGAAGTGGCAGCCTTTATCCCAAAGTTCAAACAGAGATCTTTTTCTCTAGATCTTCTAGCATTTTTTTAGTCTGAAAAAAAAATCTGTAATTGGTTCCACCGGATGTGGCAAGAGGCTCTTCAGTACATGTTAGATGTAAGTTGCAACATTTCACAGCTTTGTTCTTTTCACCACTCTGACTATCCTCTAGATAATTCAGTGAAGATTAACACAACCCATTTTCCTGTAAGCAGTAACACAAACCAAGATGTCTTTTACTCTATTAAATATTAATACGTATCATTTAATATTTAAGAGGTTGCATTCTGCCTTCCCCCACCACCCATTTCTGACTGTCTGTTAAAAAATAATTTAGTAGGTCTATTGTAATAGTATGGAAACAAAATGTTAATTCTCTTAGGAGTCTAGAGATGCCTACTGAGCTGTGACTGGAATAGCAGATACACACACAGGAAAATATTTGCATACAATATAGAAGAAAACGTATATTAATTAATTAATAGCACACAACAGGATGTCTGTTTATGCCAGGAGACCCACATTACATTGAATGACACAAATGAATTATGAGGCAACAGATTGAAGGACACGTGCTTCAAAGATATGCAGATATTTCTGTAGTGTTAGGGTTACATTATTGTTTTATATTGATCACAATAAGCAGAGAGGGATCTAACTGAACTATTGTATTGAAAGTGTGTTCACTACCCTGAAACCTGAGCTGTAATTGCGGAGTACTCAGTTCAAAGTGGAGATGGTATAAAAGTGGCTTGTGTGCTTTCATCATCCTAGAGAATTGCTGGTGTAAATTAGAACATCTTAATATAATAGTGAGTGTTGTCCTAAAAATTGTTGCATTTTGTGAATGGTTAAACCTTGCATTGTGCTCTAAAGTAGGCAAGGTAAGAGATAAACTCCTCTTGATCTTTTGCAATATGAAGATTCATAGCCAGACACTATTCTCTGAGAATAGGTTATCATCAGCCATTGAAGGCTTTTTTCACCTTCATTAATTGCAAGCTTTGTGTTGTATGGCAAGGTTCCTAATACCACACAGTGGGCCTTGCTCTGCCTGGGGAAAATGATAACTACTGGTCTAATTGCTCATGTCAGTGGCTCACTACAGCTCTCAGTCTAACCTCTTTATGTGCAGGTAAATAAAGCATTTGTCATTCCTCCTGGGACTAACCCTAGTGAACTGAGGTGGGCCCACATTGACCATCCCTACCCTTACCCAAAAAGTGACCCTCTGCTAGCTCAATTCTTTAAAGGTACTAAGTGAACTATCACTTAACTAAACTTTCAGGCTGTGTCTACACAAGCCCCCTCCTTTCGGAAGGGGCATGTTAATGAGGGAGCTCAAAAGATGCTAATGAGGTGCTTCCATGAATATGCAGTGCCTCATTAGCATAATGGCAGCCGTGACGATTCAAAAGTGCCACTTCCAAAACAAATGGGAAGAAGGGGCTTTTGAAGTCCTGCAGGTCGATTCAAAAGGCCCCCAGCTACATGGGCGGCACGATTTGAAAGCAGCACTTTTGAATCACCATGGCTGCCACTATGCCAATGATGCACTGCATATTCATGGAATTGCCTCATTAGCATCCTTCACACTCCCTCATTAGCATGCCCCTTCCAAAAGGAAGGGGCTTGTGTAGACAGAGACTCAGATATCGTTATCTGCTCAGCTTATATCAAGAAAACATATGATCATATCCTTGGTAATTCGTATAAGGAAATAGCAGGATTAATGCAAATGCATTGAAATAGGATTAACTCAAATGTAGTGTCTACACTTCAGCAATCTGATGCTCCAAACTATCTGTTAGTCTATAAGGTGCCACAAGACTTCTTGTTGCTTTGAAATAAGTTCTTCTGGAAGATCTCTTCTGAAAAAAACATCTTTCAAAAGAGTGCGTCCACACACAAAAAAAGCAGATCAAAAATCGACCCTCTCTTTCGATAGAGAGTGTCCACGCAGCCCATGCACTTTCGAAAGAATAGTCAGGAGATCAAAAAATCCAGTACCGTGTGGACTGCTCTTTCGAATAAAGGGACCTCGGGGTGTCTACACACAGTTTTTTCTGAAATATCTTTTGGAAAAAGGCACTCTTCCTCATCTGGGAGAGGAAGAGGGCTGCTGGAAATAGTGCTGCATATTTTCAATTTCAGATGAAAAGAGTGCATTTTGTTTGTAGACACTGTGGTTTCTTTTGGAAAAGGCCCAGTTTTTAAGAAAAAAACTTGTTAATGTAGATGCAGCCACTATGAATGCATTGATCCTAGGCTTTTAGGAAGTTGAGAAATTGCTAGAATGTGTTGATATGAAAAATAGGGACATACCTCTTTCTCTTGATTAAATAAGAATTATTCTTTTCTGAGGACACAGTGTTGCAGAGGAAGGACCGATGAGCATCATGCTAGGCACAGGGGCTTTTTTTTTTTTTTGTCAACTTCTTTTTCATTTTTAAATGCTTCTCCTTTCACTCTTGTGGCCCATAGCTTTACAAGTGGAAAAGTGGCTCCTTCAGATCTGATGCCAACATCAGTCTAAAACTTGGCAGATGGTGCCATGAGACTAGGCAGTTGATAATTTCCCTCCTGCTCCCTGCAATCAATTAAGCTTCCCAAGCTGACATAGATCCTGCCATTCTGAACCAATGCCCAAAGCAGGCCTTCTAGCTTGTAATTCAGCCTTGCGATAGCTAATCAAGTATTCTTCCAAAATGTACATGAACTAATTAGGCATCATGGGCAGGGTATGGATGGGAGATAGTTCATAGCCATAATGAGTGAAACAAAGCAGAAATGCTTGCCTTGGCTAAACATTGTGCCCTCCCAGTCTGCCAGTGGTTAAATGTTGCCATTTGTTTACCTCTTCAACACCTTTCTGTTGAGTGGGGCCAGGTTCAGGCTTTTGTATCTCTGATCAAGTTACAACTTATTTGTTTTGCTAGTTGGTACCAACTTACTGAGTCTTTTCTTTTAGCTGGCAGAGACAGATATTCTTGGCAACCTACAAGCCCCAAGAGAGCAAAAATAATGAAAGGGGACTGCTATAGAACTGCAATTCGCTTTCAGTGAAGAAATCCAACCTGGAGTTAAGACAAGCTTGATGGCTGAGTTATGGGCAAACTTCACTAGGAAGTGTTACTCTGTCAATGGGAAAATAGTGTAACTATGGATACTGTGGATTACTGAAATATAATTCAGCCACATAAAGGCCTATGCAAAATGAAACAAATCACTTCCCTTCTAAAACCTTAGCATTAGACCCAAAACGGAAACTCTTTCAATTGATAGAATGACAGCCTCATAAATTTCTAGCATGAAAGTCTCTCTTTTGGTGTTGTATTTCTGCTGAAGAACTCTGTGCCTATGCTGATATGTTTTCTCATGTGTGCTGAGCACAGTTTCAGACACTGAGGCTACGTCTACACGTGAAGCCAACATCGAAATAGCTTATTTCGATGTAGCAACATCGAAATAGGCTATTTCGATGAATAACGTCTACACATCCTCCAGGGCTGGCAACGTCGATGTTCAACTTCGACGTTGCGCGGCACCACGTCGAAATAGGCGCTGCGAGGGTACGTCTACACGCCAAAGTAGCACACATCGAAATAAGGGTGCCAGGCACAGCTGCAGACAGGGTCACAGGGCGGACTCAACAGCAAGCCGCTCCCTTAAAGGGCCCCTCCCAGACACAGTTGCACTAAACAACACAAGATACACAGAGCCGACAACTGGTTGCAGACCCTGTGCATGCAGCATGGATCCCCAGCTGCCGCAGCAGCAGCCAGAAACCCTGGGCTAAGGGCTGCTGCCCACGGTGACCATAGAGCCCCGCAGGGGCTGGAGAGAGAGCATCTCTCAACCCCCCAGCTGATGGCCGCCATGGAGGACCTGGCAATTTCGACGTTGCGGGACGCGGATCGTCTACACGGTCCCTACTTCGACGTTGAACGTCGAAGTAGGGCGCTATTCCGATCCCCTCATGAGGTTAGCGACTTTGACGTCTCGCCGCCTAACGTCAAAGTTAACTTCGAAATAGCGCCCGACGCGCGTAGCCGCGACGGGCGCTATGTCGAAGTTAGTGCCGCTACTTCGAAGTAGCGTGCACGTGTAGACACAGCTTGAAGATCGTTTGCTTCTTTTTTGTTGTTTCAGGGTGTCATTCCAACTTGTCAACAGATATCACGTATGCAATAAAACTTGAAGTTGTTGCAATGCAGAAGCATTGTTTGGAGACTTAAACTGCTGCTGTGATGAAGTAACCATCCAATTTCTACTTTTTTGCTTTTTTCAGTAGTGAGCAGCTTACTAGGGATATTCCATAATATCAGTTCATTCCAAAGACTGTTACATTTAATGTTGAAATAATTGTTTGGGATTCAGCACTGGAAGGCTGTGTCTACACAGCCAAGTTATTTCAAAATAACAGCAGTTATTTCGAAATAACTTTGGTAGCAACTAAATGATATACAAGCTATATTTGAATTAAATTCAAAATGGCGGGCATGTTATTTCAATTCCAGTACACCTCATGCTATGAAGAATAACACATATTTTGAGATAGGCACTACTAAGGCACAGAATAGCGAGCGCTATTTTGGAATAAGCCATAATGAACTCCAATGGCATTATTTCAAAGTAGTGCTACAGTCCTAGAAATGCTATTTTGGTGCTATTTCAAAATGCATTTTGTATGTGGTTGTGTTATTTTGAAATAAAATATTTTGAAATAACCATTTCAGAAGAATGTCTTATTTTGGAATAGTACTGCCATGTAGACGTAGCCACAGTGAACACTTTTTTCTACAAAAGTAATAATATTAAAATGCTTAATCAGAGAATAATGAAAAAAAATCAAAAGCAGCTATCTGATAGTCTTCATGACCATGCAACTCCCAGTTAGCTCAATGCAAATTTTGCATTAAAAAAACCAACAAAAACAAACAAACAAACAAACAACAAACAAACAAACAACAAACAAACAAAAAACAGCTTGCCAGGGATATTCCATTATATTAGTGCATTCCGAAGACTGATATATTTAATCTTTGAACAATTGTCAGGGATACACCACTTGCAGTGAATACATTGTTTCCACAAAAGTATGACTATTAAGATGCTTAATCAGATAATCTGACAGTTTTCATGACCATGCAACTTCCAGTTAGCTCAATACAAATCTAGCACACAAAATAACTTCAGGCTGAAGTTCAGAAAGTATAGATGAGTCTGATTCTTGCTTCACTCATTCCAGTTTTACACCCTTGTGCATGTACTAACATCTGTGAAATCGTTTACAGCAAGGGAAAAAAGTGTACTAGCAAACACAGTTTCTTTGTTCTTTCTGCTTGTGAACCTGCAGTCTTGTCCCTAGTCATCCTGTGTTTTTGAAGAAGAGGATTAAATTTCACATATACAAAGTATAACAGGGATTCTCTTGTGTCCTAAGTATAAATGACAAATTAGAGATTCACACACACAGAAAATTAGAAACATCTTGGAGATGAAACTATACATATTTGAAATATTTTAACTGGGGGAATCACACAATAAAAGCTGTCCAAAAAGAATTTACTCACATTGCTCCCTCCCTCCTTCAAATTAATTATCTCATAAACACATACAAAAAGATGTACTTAATAAAATGGCCACAAACTGGAGAAAAATAAATCCATGGTCCTTTAATTTCACTCAAAACTGTAGGTGAAAAATTGTAAAGGCAAAAGTGACTAACAAGAAAGAAACATAAGCCAGAAAGCTGAATCAGAATGTCAAGACAGTGTGCAGACACCATGCACTGAAAGCAGGATTTTTGAAACAGTAGCAGAGGTTAAAGCAAGTATTAGTGTTGGGATGAGCCATGAATTCACAGAAAAGGCTAAAATGTGTATAATAAAAATTATCTAAGAAGCCACAGCAAATACGTTGTCTTCTCACTGTTAAGGCAAAACTTTGCTATTTAAGTAAAGCATAAGTGAGGGAAGTGTGGATGAAGGGAAATCATGGATGGCATTGTTACAACATATTTTTCAGAGTCCTATGTCAGGCCAAAGGTCAATAACTTGTGAGCTCCGTTTGTTTATTTAGGTAGTTAGCTTTGTATTGATTTAAAAGAAAAAAACCCTGGTTTTGGTGCTTCTATCTACATTACCAAAAACATAAGAACAGCATAAACATTACTTTAAAAATATCTTTTGCAGGTTACTTTTAAGTCTCTTCTAAGCTTTAACAAGAGCTCAAAGTACTTACATCACCATGCATTTATATTACATATAAATTATTTTCTGTACAATAGACTACTGACATGGAGAGTTTAAAGAGAAAACACATTGTTTAGTGGGAAATGAGGAAGCATGAGACAAAATTTCAAATCAATGTAATATTTCAGTGACCTGAATCAAACAGTAGTTTGATTAATTTTATTTGGATGTTGCAGAAAAAAAAAACTGCCATTAGCTTCCGGCGCAAAAAATCCAATTTTGATAACCAAAATCATAGTGGAGGAAGTGTTTGAAAACAGGAGCTGTATAAAAACAAGTTGTCCTGTGGAACTTTAAAGAGTAACAGACTTATTTGGGAAGGAGCTTTCATAAGCCACTTTGTCCCACTTTGTCAGATGACAGATGGGTTTTTGCCCAAGACATCTCGAGACCAAATAAATCTATTAGTCTTTAACTAATCAAAACAAAGGTACTATAAGACTGCTCATTGTTTTTGCAGATACTGACTAACAGGGCTACCCAATGATAGAGGCTATATAGTAAACAGTTGGCAAACTTTACTGTTAGAATGATAATCATTGCTCTGTAAAGACAAGCTGGTACAAAAGATATTTTTAATGATAATATGGGCATTGTAATAATTCATTATGCATAACCCACTCTTGATTCCACTAGATAAACTTCATCTACAGCAAAGTTTGAGGAGTATCAGACCCTTTGCCTCACGATTGCCTAATTCATATAGGTAAGTGATGAGTTAGGCCCTGGCCTGGAAAACATTTAACTATATGGATAATGTATGGGACATCCCCTTGATTTATTGCTGGTACAACTGCCTGAGGTCAATGGGAAAAGTTGTATGTGTAGTGTTATGCATGTGCATACATGCTTTGATACATGATGGCCTTAAAGAAAATAACAAACTCCCCACAAATATATCGACCTAATGCATTAAAATGTGATGTCTAGAAACCAAACCATATTATGACAGTGTCCCAAAATATTAATTTTTAAAAATCAGAGAACTGAAAGCAGATAGACTTTGAAGAGAATCTTATGGATGAGGTTATGTTTAAAGACCCGACTAGCCAAAAATAGCTAACTAGAATTCTGGCATCCTCTAAGAGATTTGAAAACAAATATTCAGCCTTACTCTTTTGCCACTGATTACACCTGAGAATTCATAATACCAATATATATATATATTTTTACTCCTCCTACTTATGAGCCATTGTGATGGGGCAGAAAGGCCCCATACCATCAGAGACAGATTTATGGCCATTATTTGTTACCACCTAGACCAGCACTATACCTGCAGCTAATGTCAAACCTGGCAGGGAAATAAAAGGAAAGAGTCTGGTACAGTTCAAGGCTGACTGGTGAGGAAGGAGAACAGAGTTCGGCCTGAATGGTGAGTCAACTGCAGACTTGCAGAGACAGGCCAGCTGGTCAGAGCAGCCACTGGGGAGAAACCAGAAGACTACCTTGGGAATTGAAGTCTGAATGAAGGGACAAGAGCCTCTCCTCCCCTCTAGGAGATCTGGAGATGGTGCAGCAGTGATTTATGTTTGCTTTCGTGTCGTAGAACATGTTGAGGAAGCACATCCTGCTTCCCTCTCTCTCATCAGAACACAGGTGTTTTCCTGGATCATGGAGACTATGGCCAGGCCCACACTAGGAGGTAAAATTGATTTTAGATAAGCAAATCCAGGTATAAGAATTGCATATCTGGAGCTCTAAAACTGATTTTTGCCACCATCCACATGGCGGAAGGTGGATAGGAAAAACTCTCCCTTTGACTTCTTTTACTTCTCTTGATTGCCAGGAGTACTGGGGTTGATGACATTGTCATGATAGTTTGATTTAACATGTCCCCACTAGGTGTGCTAAATCGAACCCTAGAAGGTCAACCTCCAGCAGATTGATCTTCCTTTCAGCGTGGACATACCCTAAAGGTAGCCCAGTTCAGAAGTCTGGAACCATTGGACTAGACCCTCTATTCCAGAAACTGCTGATCTACCTCATCTTAATAAGGGGGCAATCACTGAAAGCAAAGTAAGGGGACCCCAGGAAGGCCCTTATCACCACCCAATATCCCCAGATATGTGAGCTGATGGAATGGTCTGCAGAACTCTAAAGAATATGTTAAAATGGTTCATCGTTACAGGTATCCACATTGGGAAAAATGCTTCCTCCCTTTCTGTTTGCTGTACAAGAGGTACACAGTTTCAAACTAATTAAGCTACTGTAGGTAAGATAGCCATGACAAATTTTAGTCTTCAATGAGGATATGTAGGAAGAACAGTCACCTTGAGTTGATAACTTTGTATGGTACATTCTGAACTTCAGCAGAAGTTCAAAACTTTAGGCTTGTTCTCCGGGAAGAAACTTCTTCATGACCAGAGCGCCTGCCTACAGGACAGGAGGTCATTTTCAAGTATTTCTATACAGGGATCAAAGCTGCTACCCATTAGCAGGGGCCTTATAAAGTGACAAATAGGACCTGTGAATTATGGGACAGGCTACCAGACAGATGGAAACTCCACAAATTTACCATGTGAATATTTTCAAACCATGAAA
The DNA here is from genome assembly GCF_033958435.1 of Carettochelys insculpta. Lineage (NCBI taxonomy): Eukaryota > Metazoa > Chordata > Testudines > Carettochelyidae > Carettochelys > Carettochelys insculpta. The sequence goes on along the minus strand of NC_134142.1, from coordinate 55,205,215 downwards.
AGACAAAGAAAGCATGTTTATAGCCCTTTACACATGGTAGGCAATATTGGGCCCACAGGTCACCAGAACTTCAAACCCTGGGATGGTGAACCCCACTACCGAATAGAGGGCCAAGAACTGTCAGTTTATCAGTGGTTTATCCACTGCATTTTCTGTGCCACCCAGACAAACTTATTTAACTTCCTCACATACAAACTGAACCCGGACAAAGAGAGCACCCATGACCCTTCCCCAAGGGATAAGAGAAACTATGAAGCAAGACTTCAGCCACTATTAAAGCTGGATGTAATCATTAGTGACAGGAGAAGTCCAACAGTGCTGGTCAGTAAGGCCAGTGGAGACACTCATTTTTGCATTGATTTCTGAAAGGTTGTCACCACGTCAAAGTTTGATTTCTACCATATGTCCCATGTAGATAAATTACTTGACCTTCTAGGCAAGACAGAGTACTTTACAACCTTTGTTATGACCAAATGGTATCAGTAGATTCTCCCCAACACCTACTCAAAATAGGTAATGATCTTTGCTACCCCTGTTGGTCTTTTTTTGAATTCTGGACTATGCCATTTGGATTAAGCGGTGTCCTGCCATTTTCCAGGAAATGATGGCCCAGTTCCTCCTGTCTCAGTTATGCCACTGCACACTTACACAACTTCATAATCTATAATTATATGTGGCAGGACCACACAAAACATGTAATGGTTTTACTGCAGTCCTTCAAGGTTGTAGGTCTCACACCAAACCTCAATCATGCCAAGTGGACAAAAATGAAATCACATATTTTGGGAAAGTCAAGGTATGACCTTTGGCTGATAAAGTCCAAGCCCTCCATATATGCCTGACATCAACCTTAAAGAAACTATTAGACCATTTCTTAGAAATGATTGGATATTATTTATAGTTTATTCCAGGTTTCTCAACCTTTGTGGATCTTCTTACACATCTCCTTATACCTAGTAGCTGAAAGCTGATTCAGTGGACCAATGTATGTTTGGAGGCTTTTCAAATCTTTAACAGCCATCCCTACTGAAAATCAATCCTATAATGCTCCGAGCTCACAAGCAAATTTCTATTACATGATGTCAACTCTAATGTGGAACTTGGGGCAGTGTTATGTGGCAGAAGGCAAAGAACATGTCATCCTCCACCTGACTAGAAAATTATTCCAAAGGGAGAATGTTGTTTTTTTCTTCTTATGATGGGGAGAGTCAGCAGCAGAGGGAAATTCCCCTATTGGATCATAGGGAAGAGGATGTGTGATGTGGCAACCAGGCCCCATACCAGCAGAGCAAGGTCCTGTTAGCCTGAGCACATCATAGCTGCAGCAACCACCAAACCCATCATAGCTGCAGCAAACCACCAAACCCAGAAATAAAAAGAGAAAGCATTGTTCAGTTTAGGACTGAATGAGCAGGAAGGAGACTGGAGCTCTGCCTCTCTGTCTGCCCTAAGGAAGCTTCACTTGTGGTTTTCTAGTCAAAGCAGCCAATAGAGAAAACCAACAAGACACCAAGAAGCATGCCACACTAAGGGATGTTACAAGAATGAACCTTCCACCCTAGGGCACAGATCAGTATATTTGCTTCTCTATCATAGGATACTTTTGTGGCTGAGTCCACCCAGAAGGTGATAACTAGTGTGTAGAGCCTGTCCCAGTGTAGCCTGGAGACAAAGATAGTGACTTGTACAAGACTGATAATCATCAAGGTCACACTTTTTTTTTTCCATAGATTAGGTTTGGTTTAGGGAAAGACAGTGTGAATTTTCCTGCACTGACCATCCAAAATTTCTTTCCCCTCTCATGGAGAGATTACATCCAGTAATGAGAGCATAGTGTAGCCTCTGTGACTAGTCAAGCTACCGATTTCTGTGTTGAAATTTTACATGAGATTTCTCCTATTTTGAGCTGTAATGGGGCTGTACTTGTGTGGCGGGGATCATCTTTTTAGTAGGAACTGGATGAAAGCCAGCAAAGATGTAACAATTTAATTTTGAAAAAATCAAAACCGGGGACCAATCTTATATAATACAACTGATATCTTAATGCATAAGTATCTAGTTATCATGCTGCTAACAATACACATCGTATACTGATATATTTAATAAGTGTTTGAATTGTTGATAAATGTAATCAAATAATTCAATATTTTAATTGTAAGAAATAGCAGAAAATGCCCTAAAATGCTTTAAAACCATTAAACATCTCCTGAGTAACTGTGCTGAGCCTCATATAAACAGTGGAGCTATTAACAAGAACACATTTCCATGCTTGGTGATATTTCATATGGTATTTGACAATCCGTAGGGGGCTACTTCTGCTTCTACATAAATAAGATATACATTTTAATGGGTCTCTTTTATCTTACACATCATAGTGAATCTACAAGAACATCACTTAACCTCCTCCATCCATCTTTCACTTGACATGTACTTACAGACATGAATGAACTGAAATGATAATACTTTAGATTTCATATTATGAATATGTATTTTCATATTATATGTGTTAAATGTTGTCCCATCCACATCAGGTTTGGGCCTGTCAGATATATTTGAAAAAAAAACCAATTCACAGGGAGTATATAACTTTCAAATATCTAGGGGATGTGTAAAACATGAAATCAAGTGACTGTGAGCTATGACCCACATACTTTAGCTGTAAATTTCCAGAGTCAAATATGTATTGAAAATGTTATGCTAATACTCTCTTGTTCTCCATCATGAAACTGCCTCAGCAGATCCACTCAGCAGGTGTCACATGTCATGTTTTGCGAGCCATAGTATCTCTGATTGTAGTAGAGTGACAAGGAGGCAATTGCTCATCAAATTGAAATCTGAATGTTCTAGCCTATGGGTATAAAAGCACCAGCTCACCCCTATCTTTAATTCCTCCTGATCTGCTAGATGGAGCAGGCACGGAACATACTTCATCCATTCCCTCTTTTCATTAGGTATTTCAGTGTTATGGGGCTGCATCCCCCAACTGGCATAATTCCATTGACATCAATGTCAATTTTTTTTATAAGCTCTTGCTCGACTGGAGTAGAGAATGAGCGCCAGGGGTTGCCTTCGACGGTGGGAGAGATCCTCGCATCTCACTGGACAGTCACCGCCCACCTCAAACTGGGCAGCCCCCAGCCAATAGGGTACTGTCCCACCACAGTTCACCTGCCTCGCTGGGTGTGTGAGGCTTAAGGTTCCTGAACCTAACAGGTGACTGAAATTTGGGCATCAGGCAAACCAATAAGAAAATCAACAAGAAATGAGAAACATCAACAATTCAAGCTTGCTTGCTGGAATGTGCGGACCATGCTGACCGGCTTGACTGAAGATCTTCAGGCCATCAGTGACACCCGCAAGACCGCTGTCATCAACGAGGAACTGAAGAGGCTCAGAGTTGATATCGCTGCACTGCAAGAGACGCGACTCGCAGATTCGGGATCTCTAAAGGAAAAGGACTACACCTTTTTCTGGCAGGGTAAAGCCCAAGAAGAACCCAGAGAGCATGGTGTTGGCTTTGCTGTCAGAAACACCCTTCTACAAATGGTGCAATTAGTCATGGGAGGATCAGAAAGACTTCTTCGGATCATGCTTCAAACTTGCACTGGTCCTGTCCACCTGATCAGCGCTTATGCTCCAACCCTGTACACCACACCAGAAGTAAAAGACAAGTTCTACGACGTGCTTAGTGCTGCTGTAGCGCAAATACCTGCTCGTGAACAACTGTACATCTTGGGTGACTTCAATGCAAGAGTTGGAGCTGATTGGGCCTCATGACTTCCTGCTTAGGACACTTCGGTGTGGGAAAAATGAATGACAATGGACAGTGTCTCCTTGAACTGTGCACGTACCACAATCTGTGCATCATGAACACATTCTTCCGAACGAAGCCACAGCACAGAGTGTCATGGAGACACCCACGCTCGAAGCACTGGCATCAACTAGATGTGGTAATCACTAGGCGTAATAACCTCAAAAACGTCTTTCTGACACGCAGCTATCATAGTGCTGACTGTGATACAGATCACTCGCTAGTTTGCTCCAAGCTCAAGCTGAGACCCAAGAAGCTGTACCGCTCTAAACCTGCTGGAAGGCCCCACATTGACGCCAGAAAGACGGCAAACTCGGAGAAAGCTGAAAAGTTCAGAGAGACCCTCCAGGAAAATCTGCGCAGCAGCCCTGGGAGCGCCAATGCGACTTCCAAATGGTAACATCTGAGGGATACAGTTTACAACACGGCCTTGTCGGTGTTTGGAAAAAGAGCTAGAAACACGAACGACTAGTTCGAAGCTAACTCTGATGAGATGATTCCAGCCATTGAAAAGAAGCGCATTGCACTCCTGGAGTACAAACGCTCACCAAGCCAGAGTACCCAGCAAGAGCTTAGAGAGGCCAGAAGAACAGTACAGCAGACAGCCAGGCGCTGTGCCAACAACCACTGGCTCCAGCTAAGCGGCAGCATCCAGACCTGTGCCAACTTTGGTAATCTCAAAGGAATGTACGAGGGTATGGAGAAGGCATTAGGACCCACCCAGAACAAGATGGCCCCTCTGAAATCCAAATCTGGTGAAGTCATTGCTGACAAAACCAAACAGATAGAGCACTGGGTTGAGCACTACTCCAAGCTGTACTCAAGCGAGAACGTTGTGGTTGACGCAGCCCTCAATGCCATCGAGCTCCTACCAGTAATGGACGAACTGGATCAAGAACTGACTGTGGATGAACTGAAGAGAGCCATCAACAGCACTCCAGCAGGAAAGGCCCCTGGTCAGGATGGTATACCACCAGAGGTAATCAAATGTGCCGCGGACACACTCCTGGAACCCCTACATGAGCTACTGTGCCTGTGCTGGAAAAAGGGTGAGGTTCCGCAGGATATGTGCGACGCTAACATTGTAACGTTGTATAAGAACAAAGGAGACAGAAGCGACTGCAACAACTACCATGGAATCTCCCTCCTAAGTGTCACTGGTAAACTGTTCACTCGCGTCATCCTTGGCAGACTCCAGAAGATTGCTGAGAGGGTGTACCCCGAATTGCAGTGTGGATTCCACGCAGAGAGGTCTACCGTTGACATGGTCTTCTCTCTAAGGCAGCTGCAGGAGAAGTGCAGGGAGCAGAGAAAGCCACTCTACATAGCCTTCATCGACTTGACCAAGGCTTTTGACTTGGTCAGCAAGGATGGTCTGTTCAAACTGCTCCACAAGATAGGCCGTCCTCCACGGTTACTCAAGATGATCCAGTCATTCCACGAAGACATGAGAGAAACCATCCAATATGACGGCGCATTATCAGATGCTTTCAGAATCAGGAGCGGCGTGAAACAAGGATGCGTGCTTGCTCCGACATTGTTTGGGATCTTCGCACTCCTCCTGAAGCATGCCTTTGGATCTTCAACAGAGGGCATCTTGCTGCACACAAGATCTGATGGGAAACTGTTTAACCTTGCAAGGCTGAAAGCTAAGTCTAAGGTGCGAGAAGTCCTCATCAGAGACATGCTGTTCGCAGACGATGCTGCTGTAGTGTCTCACACAGAAGACCAGCTTCAAAAACTGCTGGATCAGTTCTCCAAAGCGTGCAAGGACTTTGGGCTTACCATCAGCCTAAAGAAGACAAATGTACTCGGTCAGGATGTTGCTGAATCCCCATCAATCAGCATTGACAACTATACGTTAGAGGTCATCCACGAGTTCGTTCACCTCGGGTCCACCATCACTGACACCCTGTCATTGGACACTGAGCTAAATAGGAGGATCGGAAAAGCGGCCACAACTCTGTCCAGACTCAGCAAGAGAGTGTGGAATAACAACAAGCTGTACACTCACACCAAAATGCAAGTCTACAGGGCCTGCATCCTCAGCACCCTCCTTTATGGCAGCGAGACTTGGACCCTGTATGCCCGCCAGGAAAAGAGGCTGAACCTCTTCCACTTGCGCTGCCTCAGGCGCATCCTTGGAATATCATGGAAGGACACAGTGACCAACACCGCCGTCCTCGAGCAAGCTGGAATCCCAGCCATGCACACCCTCCTCAGGCAGCGTCGACTCTGCTGGCTTGGCCACGTCCACAGGATGAATGATGGAAGGATTCCAAAAGACATCCTGTATGGTGAGCTAGCCTCTGGCAAAAGACCTCTGGGACGCCCCCAGTTGCGTTACAAAGATGTCTGCAAGAGAGACCTCAGAGAGGTAGACATCGAGCTGGACAACTGGGAAGAACTAGCAGATGACCGCAGCAGATGGAGGCAGGGGTTACACAAGGGCCTTCAGAAAGGCGAGTTGAAGATCAGACAGCTAGCAGAGGAGAAGCGAGCGCACAGAAAACACAATAAGGACTTGCCAGACACCCACTACATCTGCAAGAGATGCAGCAAGGACTGTCACTCTCGTGTGGGTCTTTATAGTCACAATAGACGCTGTAAATGAAGTCCTCAATTGAAACTTTAAAGGGCGCGATCCATAGTCTATGCAGACTGAAGGATGCCTACTACAATGTCAATTCATGTTTGCTGTTGAGCTGAACCAGGCACAGATCCTCAACAATATGTGGGTGCCTAACTCCCATTGATTTTATTGGAAGTCAGGTGCCAAAATATCTTTGGCAACCTGGGCCTCAGGAATGTAAATATATTGTCTATAAAACGATTTCAAAAATATTTACTGTTGCCTATTTTAACTATTAATAATAATGATAAAATAATTTTTCTCAGTGCCTCTCTGAGCTTAGCACCATACACACAAACAGAGAAACATCTCTCCCCAAATATCTTCTAATCTAAACTACAGAAACAAGAACATATTAATTAAGGAACGCCTTTCTGCTTACAGTATTACTTCACTATCGCATCAAAGGCATCTCAAAGTTATCATCTTCTCTTGATGTTTCTGTCATCCTTGTAGAAGGAGAACAAAACGCAGCACAAACTGATATTTTCTTATTTTGATTCTGCTCAGTTCTGTACGTAAGAGTTTGGGTTACATAGCTTGAGTAATATCCCAGGGCTAGATTTTAATGTTGCAGCACAATTCTGAGAAAGAAATGGTGAGATGTTTAATTCACTTGGCAGTAAAGAGGAACTCGGTGATGACAAAAATGTGCCAATATCCCATGCAGGTTTACATGTCAAGTTCCAAGCCAAAAAAATTAAAACACTACTGAAATTCAGTTTTGCTCAGTATTAATTATATGATGGCTACAAACTAGCCAGGGACCTCAAAAATAGTGACTTACAGTAATCTGATACACGTTTTTTAATTTATAAAGAACATCAATCACAAACAAACAAAAATACCAAACCTCCCCTTAGCCCACAATTCCCTGATCTAACTCCTAGCTCTCAGGAACTTTAACAAATTCCTTCTGAATCAAACTCCATACGACCATAAAGAGCTCCCATTCCAGTCATGATGCTCTGCCCTTGCCTAAGAGTGAACAAACAACATTCAACTCTGCCTTTTTGAGTCATGCTGCCTGCAGTGGTACTTCCGGAAAATATGTTCAGCTATTGTTCATTCATTTTTTCCACATATCAACAACCTTAATCCCTGGGCATTTTTGAAGCTTTAGGAAAGTTAGGTGTCAAAACAGGCCAGGCATCACAAGTTTTTAACTACTTTTATTTCCATACTGCTTCAAATACAAAACAACATATCAATAAATCCCTAATAGTTTTTATTCTTTATCTTGAGATTAGACACTACTACGACTGACCAACTTTAAGTTATCAATTCCCATCTGAGATAGAATAGAATTAAGTTAAAAATGCACAGGACTATATGAACCCTTTAAGTTCAGGTGCAAGGCGGGCATAATATGTAAACGTGTATGCATTAGGTTAGTGACAATAGCAAACAGTTTGAGCAGAGGCTGATGTTTATTTGGAAGTAAGGTATAAAAAGGAGACCAAACAAATGAATAGACCCTGAAAATGAGATCTGTTTTCACAAAGACAGGGAATGACTTAGGAAAACATCCAACGGCCATGGTGTGAGAAATTGACTCTATCTCCTGTTCTCTGGGTGAGGTTATCTGGGCACATCCCTTCATGTAATGCATTTGGTAAGATAGAAGGCAAACCAGAGGAACTTGAAAAGTATGACAGGGATTTGAATAACGCCGGGAGGATGATACCCACCTGCAGGTAAGAGACCTTTTGCCTGCTAAAGGACCGGGAAGGAAGTGACTAGCTGAACAGAGAAGATGAGCTGTCTAGTAATATATGATTATGTTTTTTGCATGTCACTACACATATGGAAGCTATTAAGATTAGCCTTGAAAAAGGGTCAGAATAAGACATAGACAATATAAATCATCTCCATTTCTAAGGTTTCATCTTCCAGATTTGTATGATTGAATTAAATTCTAAATTTTCATATTAAGAAATAATTTTCTTGCCATCTTGATTGTGAATAAAAGCTTGAAAATGTGAATCAAACATAACCAATGTCTGTCTGAGTCATCAGATAGGCTGGAACAATAGATCTGAATTCTGTGAAGCATCCTGTGAAATTCCCAAATCCACTACTCTGGGATACCCTAACAAAGTAGGACCATGTGCGTGGCAGGAGAACTCTGCTGTAGGCCTTTCCCATCCACTCAAACAGATACACACACTTGCTACCTAGTGATTCTGTAATATCTATTTTCTGCCTTTTCCAGGAATTATCCTTATCAATTGTTCTGTCACAATCAACTAGACCCTGTACCATTGTTCTAGGTGCCACTACTTCTGAAACAAAATAGGAAGAAGGGTTCTTTCAAAGATGGGGTTTATATTCAAAAGCACCCTATCTGCAGTGCTTTTTTTTCCTTTCGAAAGAATATCTTCCAAAAGGAAATTATGCAAATGAAGTGCAATATATGTAAATCAGTGCCTCATTTGCATTTTTGATTTCCCTCATTTGCAGTCCTCTTTTGAAAGAGGAATCCAAGTGTAGACATAGCCAAAATGCTGGTAATGGGTTTTCTCAGAAATGTACAAATAGTTCAAAATACTGGGCTTTTCTTGTTTATATTCCTCAACATGTTCCAAATCCAGTCCCAGACTGCTTATGCTTCATCTATCAAGTCTGAAGCCCATGGCTCCAATGTAATTAAAAAGGCCTCAGGACTGGCCCTGTCTTGGTTACCTCTACGTGTATTGGCTGGGAAGTATGGCATGGTATAGCACAGCATGGGAAGCATGGCACGGGATAGCATCTTCACCCTATCTGTTGCATCATCTACTTGCAGAAGTCCTACTTCTGGTTTTTCAGCTTCCTCAGCAGCTACTGTTACTACACATCTTTTATTTGCTATTGGAGGTTCATTGCTGGAGCAGTAACCGCTGGAACTACTGTTGCTGAGTTGCTTGCTGCTGCATCTCAACCAGCCATTTGCCTCACAGCTTCATGCTTTTATTCTTCCTATTGTGGTTGTTTTCATTTTTTTGTTTTGTTTTGTGTTTTTGCTGAGATTCTGCACAGCTTGTGGTGAGTGGACCCTTGAATCCTCATTAGACCATTAGTTGTTCCATTCTCTAGCACTGCCAGGCTATGTCTACACTTAGCAAAAACTTCAAAATGCCCATGCTAATGGACAGACTGAAGAGTACTAATGAGGCCCTGAAATGCATATTCAGTGCCTAATTAGCACACCGCTAGCCCCAGCTCTTCGAAATTGCTATGTTTTGCTCCCGCTCAGCTCATCTACACGGGGGTCCTTTTCAAAAGGACCCCACCAACACTGAAATCCCCTTATTCCTATGAGCTCATAATGGCTACGTCTACACGTGAAGCCTACATCGAAGTAGCTTATTTCAATGTAGCGACATCGAAATAGGCTATTTCGATGAATAACGTCTACACGTCCTCCAGGGCTGGCAACGTCGATGTTGAACATCGATGTTGCGCAGCACCACATCGAAATAGGCGCTGCGAGGGAACGTCTACACACCACAGTAGCACACATCGAAATTAGGGTGCCAGGCACAGCTGCAGACAGGGTCACAGGGCGGACTCAACAGCCAGCCGCTCCCTTAAAGGGCCCCTCCCAGACACACTTGCACTAAACAGCACAAGATACACAGAGCCGACAACGAGTTGCAGACCCTGTGCATGCAGCATGAATCCCCCGCTGCAGCAGCAGCAGCCAGAAGCCCTGGGCTAAAGGCTGCTGCCCACGGTGACCATAGAGCCCCGCACGGGCTGGAGAGACAGCGTCTCTCAACCCCCCAGCTGATAGCTGCCATGGAGGACCCCACAATTTCGACGTTGCAGGACGCGGATTGTCTACACGGTCCCTACTTCAACGTTGAACGTCGAAGTAGGGCGCTATTCTGATCCCCTCATGAGGTTAGCGACTTCGACGTCTCGCCGCCTAACGTCGAAGTTAACTTCGAAATAGCGCCCGATACGTGTAGCCGCGACGGGTGCTATTTCGAAGTTAGTGCCACTACTTCGAAGTAGCGTGCACGTGTAGACACAGCCAATATGTTCATTGTCTAGAAGCCTGAGACTCGTGAGTTGTTACCTATTAAAGAATCAAAATAAAATTAAACATAAAATAAGCAATATTGTAGGGCTGCAGCATATACATTTTAAACCTTTCCCAGGAGCAAACTCCCCGGATGATTACATGCAAACAGAAATTTACACACAGGCATGTCTGTCAGTCTTTGATTACTTAATACAGATATGCAAACATTAGTTTGCAAATAGAAGGGTAAGTACTTGCACATGTAAACAGGTGCACACAGAAAATTTTGCTTGTGAAATTTTAGATGCTCTTTGAAACAGTGTACAAAAAGGTCTGACATGTAATTCTCCCTTCTTTCATATCTTTCTGGGATGTTATGTCCTGTCGTATTTTTATTTGCTCCACTCTATGCCTAACAATTAAGGGGAACATAGGAGCCGCAGACTTGTCTAGTACCACTAAATAAATACTAGTTTGTGCTATCAATTAGCATAAGGATATAAGAGATGTCATGTTTATTTTTAAGGTAGATGAGTTTATTAATCATCAAAGCTGTTTTTTTATATTTCAAGAAATTCCCTAATACAGGACCCCAGTTCCTAGTTTCAATTTGCCATCTGTGGGAAGGTCATCAGAATGTATAAAGTGCTATGTGATTATGTTTTTGAAAGGCTGAAATCTTGACATGCGTGTGACTTGCACATGCAGCATCAAGATACCGAGTAGCTGAAAGAGCAATACCTGTCTTGATCATTGCCATATTGACTTATAGAATTGTGCCCTTGAGAAAAAGACTGAGAGAAAAACAGAGAGCCATGCAGTGACAAAAATGAAATAGGACTGTCATCTGGCAGCTCTTCATAGGCCATCAAGTAAACTATTAAAGATATAAGAAGAGCCACAGAATGCTTGGACAAAGGCTGTTAAACCACAACTCCAAGGGCAGTCACTGTACACTGCTAAAGATTGTTTGTAAAAGATAAACCATTTTGCTCTATGAAATCTGACTTTGCCAGTTTTCAACCTAACCTTTAATGCCGTATGCTTGCAGTCAAGGTCCCGGTTGGGTAAACTAACAATCTGAGAGGTTTAAAGGAACAGTTTTTACTGAAGTTGAGGGCACTCTATATGAAAGAACCTGAGCTTTTTTGTCAGATAGCAGTATTCAGCTTTTCACATGCCTTTGCCTACTTTCCTAAATGTCAAATATCTTTTACTTTTTCTTGCTCTAGTTAAAAAAAACAAAAACAAAAACAAAAAAAACAAGAATTTATTTAAACTTGTCACAGTGAAGTTATTTCTCTTTCAGTGTACACAACTCATATGGTCAGAATGCAGCAATTTTTACTTCAAATATCCAAAAATCTTCAGACTGGTTGTGGAAAATCATGAAATTGGCTTCAAAATCATGAAGGTTTAGAAAAAAAAATTGGACTCTCCCTCTCCCCTCTCTCCTCTCTTTCTTTCTTTCTTTCTTTCACTTTCTTTTTTTGTTTTGTTTTTTCAAACCTTTATATACCCTGGATTCCTACTTTCGCGATTTTCTTTATGACCATGAGTTGGCAGAGAGTTAGCTGAAAAGAAAAGGAAAGAGAGCTTTTCCTTAACTCACATACCTAGGGTGACCAGATCTCTTGTGGCCACCTACCAGAGGGAAGGGACTCCCTCCCACCTTCCCCGAGCCTCGGGGAAGCAGCAGGGAGGAAGCAGTCGTGGCGCTTCCCACCCCTTCGACCTTTCCCGAGCTTTGGCAGGCTCCCTCTGTTGCAGGGTATGTACAGTACATGCTCTTTGGCAGGCAGCTGCGCCTGCACAGGAAATATGGGACAATTAGTCCCTTTTATAAAATAAGTCAATATGCCCCTCTTTTTGGTGTCCCAAATACAGGACCATCCTGCCAAAAACAGGATGGATGGTCACCCTATACATAACCCCATGAGCCAGACCTATTTGAACATCAGTTAATATGATACTTGCAATTACAATCATGAAAATAGGCAATCCTGCTACTTAGGCCCTGATTTTCAGCTGTTTAAGGGTGTCACAACTTTGGCCACAGTCACTGGGAACAGTGGGTGTTTAGCAGCTCTAAAAAGCAAGCACTTGGAGCTTTATATTAGTGTTGATGGATGTTACTGTAAGCTATTGTGCATGGTCTATTTGCATAATACATATCAAGTGGGATAAACTGTGTTTGCCTTATAAAACACCATACCATGCACAAAGCATTAGTTATTTTAACCACTGTGCAATATAAACATAAAAGTGCTTGTGGTTATCTTTGTTAGTCCTTTGATGTGCAGCAATAGTCTATGAAACCAAGAAGCTATATCCAATATTAATTTTTACTTCTGCATTTTGGAAGTCAGTACAGGTCACTGCTCAATTTTATGAGGAAGTTCAACAAGAAAAGCCTTGGAACCTAAAAATTGAAAAATACAGCATTCATTTGATTTGATTATGCAGTCTGGCATCCCTCTCTGCCTCAGTGAAGAGTGTAAAGTTAATGAAAGGGTTAATTTGCCTATTGCCATATAGCAGATGTTGCATAAACACACATAGGGTGTGGCCCTTTCGGAGGGGCTATGGTAACGTGGCACTTCAGGATATGCTAATGAGGAGCTTCCATGCATATGCAGTGTCTCATTAGCATATACCAAAGTGCTGCATTACCACAGCTCCTCCGAAAGGAGTAGCCACAGCCATAGTGTATCTCTGTTTTCTGGTGTTGGGGTGAATATGCTGAAGCCATTGAGCAAGAAATAGCTGACAGAGGAAGTAACTTTAACAAATAGTAATGTTTACTTAATGGTTAAACAACATAAGAAGTTGACAAAAAATAGGAACTAGAGTTAAAACCATCTGAATTGTTGTTTTGTCACCCAAATGCCTTGTAGTACCAAGAATACAATTGTTTAGGTATTTTACACGCATATTTAACTTGCAAAAAAGAAGCGTATTTAGCTGGATGACTATAAATGTAACCCTTCTATTAATAGCAGGTGACTGCAAGAAGGGCCAGGTTCAGTTCCTAGGGGATTCTGGTAATAATGCAACCAAACTGGCTCGAGCCCCCACTGCAGGGACAATCTGATCCTACTGCTGGGTGGCCTGTAAAGGCAGTTCTTCCACTCTTGCAAGCACAGACATAGAAACAGCTTGTTTAATAACAGTAGCCTAACATAAATTTAGGCACATGCGGTATTCCTAAACAAAGGAAAAGAACAACCCATTAAGCAAGGCACCATTCTCAGAGGCTGCTGAGCCAAGCCCCTGGCTTAGAGCTTTTTATCTGCATACCCCTACTTATAGGCTACATCTACATGAGAGGCTTTTCCCAGCAAAACTTGACTTTTGTCAGGAAAAACTGCAGTGTGTATACAGACAAAATGTGCTTTGTTGACATTTTGTCGTCAAAACCCAGCACATCTGCCAGCAGAGTTAGACCTGTCTGCATTCAGGTGTAATGCCTCTCTCAACAGTTTCCTGTCAACAAAACAGCTGTGTAGATGCTCTGGGGCCCTTTTGTTGACAGACAGGGCTTCTGGTTCACTGGGCAGCCCAGTTTGCTGAGCTCCTGGTCAGCCATTCTGTTGAGAGAGGGCCAGGCAGTCTGGTAGCATGCACTTTGTTAGAGCAGATTGGTCTTTCAATCTGCTTTTGTGTGTAGATGCAATCACCCAACCGAAATTTTGCCTGGAAATGTTTTCCAACAGAAACTTCTGTTGACAGAGTTTTCTCATGTAAATTTAGCCATAGAGTGTACCTCCACTTTAACTCTCCACTGCCAGTATGGTCTAGTCTGTACAAACCCAGAGTTCACAGGAACATCAGCATGGAGTCTCTTGCTATATGGGAGCAGGATCACCTGCGGCCACTTGCCTGCTGTGCCCATCATCTGTCCCTTGCCAGTTGCTTGCCCACTTGCATTCTGCTGGCCACTTACTCCATGGCCATACTTGCTGGCTGCTTGTCTGCTGCTTTGTGGGTTTAGTGCTAGGCAAAATCTGTGATTTCAGCTTTTCGTGGCTTCAGCTGCCAGTGACTTCTGCTCTCAGTGGCTTCAGCTCTGAGCCCAACCACAAGAATCTCAGTATCCATCAGAGTGAATTCTCACAGAATAACTACTGACCCCAGCATTGGTTTGGGCTTTAGTTCTGTCTTTGAACAGTCAGGGGAAGAACTCGTCAAACCAGACTTATAGCTACAGAGCCAGAAGACTTCCAGCTTGTTCAGCCAGTACCTCTTCCCCGCTTCTTCTGCATACTTCCCTGAGTGATCCACATCTTACACAGTGCTGATGACTGCCTTGTATGCCCACAATAATGTAGGGATACAGAGGATGGATAGCTCAGTGGTTTGAGCATTGGCCAGCTAAACCCAGGGTTGTGAGCGCAATCCATGTGGGGACCATTTAGGGATCTGGGGCAAAAAAAAGGAATTGTGCTTACTCCTGCCAAGAGTGCAGGGGACTGGACTCAATGACCTCCTGAGGTCCCTTCCAGCTCTATGAGGTTTGTATCTCCATATATTTATACATATATATTGTCAAGCATTGTTGATATTCCACAATTCCTGCACTGGGTGATAGCTTAATTTGTGACTTTACAACAAAAAGTTGTTTAAAATAGGTGAAACACCACTGCTTTTTTCTGCTACCCAGCAGGTCTTACAGACAAAGCAATTATTCACACATCCTGAAACTCTTCCCATTACTGTGTACATGATCTGTAAAGAACACTTTTCTCAAATTCCTTCAGCTTGTGCTTCCACATTCCTTACATAAAGAAGACTTACTTATGTTTCTATTCCAATTGTGCCTTGAGTGGTCACGCCTTTATTCCATGTGAACCGGTACTATCATGTACTGGTTGTGTACTGGTCTAAATGGAGCCAGACTTGTTCAAATGTTTGCATATCTGGTACTGTCTCATTTAAGGCCTACAAAGAGCATATGAACCTTAATACTCTTTACAGACAGCACAGGGTTGCAGGGCTTTTTTGGTCACAAGGTAGAGGCCTAATTTTTGGGAAAATACAGATTTGAATTCAATTTTCCATTCCTCATACAGATGGCTTACCAAACAGTGTGTTATCTATAAATATGTAACCATGGATTGTTATGCCAGTTCACATCCGTGTGTTCCATTAACTTCCCCTTTTTATTCAGAATAAGCAACTCACAAGTGCTAAAATGTGTGTAAAACTACAACTAAATCCTATAGCTAACATTCTAGCATGATAGTGACACGAGGTGAATTTATTTGCCGCTGAATCTTGATATTTTCAATTCTGAAACTTACTAAAATAAATATGATACCCAACTTTTCTGAGTAAAAGATAAAGGACTGACTCTCAATCCCAACAGACAGACGTTACATCAGTGCAGCTCCCTCAAAGCTAAGTTACTGAACTGAGGTACAGAATAGGCCCATAGATTTAAATTCTCTCCTCAGTGCCACTCAAAAGATCTCAATATTTTTCTGACATTGATGTTGCCAAGTGGGCTTTTGTGCACCTATGAAGAACAAGAAAGCCCCAGATCATTAAGTAATTCAAAGATATTTACCACTGTCCAGTGGACAAACTCCTCAATGGAAAGTGGAACTTTACCTGGGCTCAGCAAATATTAGTGAAAAATTGCAGAGGCCAAGACCTACTAGTTTTACACACTTGGTGGCAGAATGGGGTTACTGCTGGCATGGGCAGTAATTTTTGATGGGGACCACTCCAAGAATTTGGTAACTTGTCAAGGGCCACACTCCTTCATGATGTTAATGGAGGATGTGCTGATTGTGGGATAAAGGATGGGGTGAGAAGGGAGTTCCAGGTAGAGGACTGGGGTGCAGGAGTGGGTGTGGAATCTGGGAGGGAGTTTGAGTGGAGAAAGGGGCTGTGACCTGGGACAGAGAATTAAGATGCAGGTGGGGGTTTGGGTTCAGGAGAGGATTCTGACCTGGGGGAGAGGTGTAGGAGGAGGTGCAGGGTCTGGGAGGGGCTTGTGACCTGGGACAATGGTGCAGGAGGGGATGTAAGAGTTCTGATTGTGACTGAAGGCAAGAGGAGGCTGCGACCTTGGATAGAGGATATGGGTGTAGGAGGCAGTGAAGATTCTGGGTGGGGATATGTCTGCAAGAGTACAGAACATTTGGCTTGTGACTTCAGGCAGAGTTGCAGGAGTGGGACAGAGTGTTGTGGGGAGGGAGAAGGCACAGTGTCAGATATAGTTTCTGGCTGGGAGGCATTTACCTTAGACCAGCCATCAGCCAATTGGGACCCATGAGGGGGTAACATGCCCTTCGTGTGCTGCCTGTGCTGCAAGCATGGCCCAGGCAACTCCCGTTGGTTGGTTTCTGGCCAAAGGGGAGCTGCAATATTGTGCTGGGGGTGGGGATGGTTCACTAACACACACCCCCACACAGTGTGCTCAGAGTACATAGTGTCTGCAGCTGACCACTTTGAGAGGGCACGTAGGAGAGTTGGAAGACAGGGAGCCTGCCTGAGAATCCCACTGAGCAGGGTGTGGTGGCTAGCTGGACCTGGCAGTTTGGTGGGCCACATGTGGCCCATGGGCCATATTTTGCTTGCTTGTGATCTGGGGGTGAGCATTAAATGGGGCACAGGAATATTGGCTGAAGACAAATCAAGGAGTCTCTTTTGTTCTGCTTGTATAGTGCACTTATGGGTCATGCATAACAATGTAGCCTTTCTCTGGATGCTGCAATAGGTTCCAAATATTTCACTGGAAGTCTTGTCACATGAAACAATACCAAAAATGTAGATCTAGTTGATTTGCTATAGGAGCTCTTAAACAAAACTTCAGTCGACAGAGTACAGCCATGCACTAAAGCGGACTGGAAGAGTGATCTGCTTTGTCAACAGAGTGGCTGGGCAGTCAACCAGAAACACAGCAGACAGGGCTCCCCAGTGTCCTGGAAGCTCTGTCTGTTGACAGAAGAGCCCCACAGAGTGTCCACAAAGGTTTTTTGACCACAGAATACTTTCTCTTCATTTTCTTTTTCTAACAGCTCTTGTACTGTTTCATCTCCACTGCAATTTGTGCTGTCTTCCCCATTTGATACATGGTCCAGACATTCCACGTACCAACTTGGTGGTTGTCCTGGAGAAGGGTCATCTGTGGGGCACCTCTCTTTCATTTTTCCCTACCACACTTTGTACTAAATCCATGTGGATTGCTATAGCCTCCCAAAACTTGCGAAGGTGTGGGTTTCTCTGTAAATGTTTCAGTAACTTTTGGCTTTTTATGGCTAGGGTTGTTAACCCTATGCCAACCCTTTTTACTTTAGGGAGCAGTGATACAAATTTTTCTGGTCTCTACCTTTTGACATGTCCAGTTTGGGTGACTCTTCCAGGAGTTGTAGTTCCCAATGGCACAGTGCTTTGGGTCATTGAGACACACCAGCCACCTCACTAATAGAAGGAATGGACCATGAGCCTCATTCACACTGCCTGAAGCTAATAACTGACCATTGAGAATCTGGGAATGTTGAATTGATTTTAGCCTACTCCCTTCTCGCACAGCTTCCTACACCACTTCCTGCACTTCTGATTGGCTCTGTACATGAGTTATTGGTGGACAAGTGGTGAAAAGGCAGTTATGGCAGATTTGCTCCATCAGAGAATTCCCCTCCCTCAGGAGTAACCCATGGCAGGATCTTTTAGCTAAACATTTAATCTGCTAGCTACCAATTGATTCCCTAGTTTCTAGATAACTGTGGACTACACTGGTTGAGGCAGATTGGGAAGTAAATGGGGAAGGATGCACATTATTCTGATTTAGGGTATGAAAGATGGTGTTATGCCATAACAGAAGTGAGATGATATTGTCATTCTTTCCTCCTGACCTGCATATGAAAGCCATTCTGAATTTCAAACTAATCTTTCTGAGATAAAACCTAGTAACATTATCTCAGCTCTCATTTATGCCATTTAAAAGCCACTCCATCTGGCTGGGGTTATATACAGATTATCAGTCAAGGTTTAAGTACCCCAGGGATACTGCTATGTCAAAACAGCCCCCTTTTGATGCTGCCCTCCTTCCCCTTCATACTGCCAAGACGGGAGCTGGGTGCCATGGCCTGGTTTTTCACATCCGCATATTTCTAAGCTCTACTGGGGAAACTTCAGCACACACTAATGCTATTACCCATATCACTCAGCTCAATATATAAAGTGTTTGGATTTCATTATGTCTAAGATTAGCCATCAGACATATTGACAATATCACAGTAGAAGAAATGCCCAATTCAAACACTATAATTAATTTGCTTGGATTGTTTCAGGGATCACTGTAACAGCTTACAAGATAACAAACTTCTTCCTTAGGAAAAAGATATAATCACTTTTAAACAGATTTAAACTTTCAAGTGTGTGACTCTGAGTTTTACATATACAATGGCTAATGTAACCTGTAAATTGTTGCTTGGAGACATACCCATGTGTGCATGCATCAAAATTAGGCCTCTGTACTATTTGAAATTTGGGTCCCAATTTAAAACTGAAATATTTATGCCAATAAATTTGCACATGGGGAAAAAAGTTTATCTCTGTATTAAGAAAAAGCGGGAAAGTCATAATGTCATCTTATGAATACATTTTGCTGGTTCAGAAACATCTGTGGCATGACCATATCTCTTGGCATGATCGGATAGAGCACAGCAAGCTACATTATCTTGTTAGGACAGTTATATTCTCTCATATGACAATGACTTGCAATATGTAGTCACTGCCTTCTGGGGGAAGGAAAAAAAAACAGCAATTACTGTGCAGTACTTGAATCTGCCTGCCAAGAGCAGAACAGTGATTTGTGAGACACATCAAGAGCTTCTGGCAAGATCAATCTACTGAGATTCTTCTGATAGAAGAATAATGAGTTGACAAAGACCAATGTTCAGTTGGGCCCAAGCCCAATAAGATTACTGTACAGCATCATCAATATTGTCGGTATTTGGAACTGACACAATCAGAATGGAATCAATTGTATTTTCTACAGCACTGTCACACATGATTTTTAACTTTGGCTCACAGCAGCGTAGAGAAGCTTGCAGATGTTGGCGGATTTTTTTTTTTTTTGCTAACGTATGGGATGTCATTATTAAGTAGGAACTGCGCAGTATAGTAATTTGTGGTTCTGCTGTGTTCCTTCATATGGTCTTTGTGTTAAGGAGGAGAAGATGCAATAGCCAGAGGGATTTGTCTGTTATCACCCTCATTTTACAGTGATGGTTGGAAATGCCATATGATATTTAAAGGTGCAGCTTTTTTTCTAGTGTAGGCTTAATTTGGGCCGTGTATCTAAACAATTTTACATAAGCATTGGCAAATTTTACTTTGAAAAGAGACAACAATGAAAACAGTCTGATTCTCTGTCAAATGACAGGGAGAGTATGTAGATGACCCCATCTGCCAGATAATAGATGTTATTCAAGGACTTGAGACTCTAATAAGTGAACTGATTTTCAAACAATTCCTTCAGTCTCCTCCTAGTGTGTTTCATAACCTGTTATTCTACCTCAGAACACTATCAACTGTACGTTCACTACAATCCATTTGTGCACCATTTATGTGGATAATGTAACAATCCCGTTTGCCATAGTTACGTTATGAACATTGTATATTACAATAAGGCTAATTAGTATGTAATTAAAATAAAAATATACAAAATGAGAGAGAGAGAAA
Organism: Carettochelys insculpta; assembly: GCF_033958435.1. Taxonomy (NCBI): domain Eukaryota; kingdom Metazoa; phylum Chordata; order Testudines; family Carettochelyidae; genus Carettochelys; species Carettochelys insculpta. Next base: position 55,185,061 of record NC_134142.1, on the reverse strand, counting down.
TGTTAAGTTTCTTCTGTGAATCTACAGCCATTATGGGATGCAAGATTCCTCCTTTGTTTTTTTCTTATCTTCACTTCAGTCTGCACCCTACTTGTGTGCATGAGTGTGTGTTTGTCTGAATTTAGTGCAGGTGGGAGAGCTTTGGAGATTGCAGTTGAAACTTTACCTATGCTGAAAGGCATAAATTTAGGTGTGGTCAGGTAGGTTCGTCTGCTTAAGTACTGTGGTTGGTGGCTTCACTGATACTGCAGACAAGGGTTCAGATCAAGGCATTTGTTGATCACTAGGCAGTTAGGAGAAAACAACTTCACAGACACCCTGAAAACACCCTCAGATGGGAAGAGCTTCCAGTCACTATCAACCGGAGTTGGAGCTGAGCCAGCAAAATGGTAGTGAAATTTGATAATCTGGATGGTTTAGAACCTAGAATATTTTGACCAGGTTGCTACTAATCTACTCAGTCACAGTGACTGGAGGTATCGATGGATTTGTTTGTGCTGAGAAGGCGTATTTCTGCAGTATGAGGGATGTAGAGATTTGTTACCCAAATGGAAGCTCCAGCAAAAAGTACACCTGATAAACATGTAGAACCTCACAAACTGGGAAGCATGAACCAGCTATTCTGTTTGGTGTGGAGGGGACAGGATCTTGGCCTAAGCTGTTCCCTCTGCACCTTCCTTCTTTGACTATACTAGTTCCAACATGTAGTCTAACCCCTGGTGAAATCCTGGCTCTGCCGACATTAATGGGAGCTTTGCCACTGGCTTTCATGAGGCTAGTAGCTGTTCCCTGCAATGGCTGGGAATGTGTGTTTTACCTATAGCATGGGCTGGACATGGAGAAACTCCTTGAATTCTCCTGTTCTTCCACTCCAGTTCAGGTTCCAACACAATCAGAACTGATCAAAAGATTTTGACAAGAACATTTGGTGAACATTTTTGTTCATCGTCAAGCAGTTTGTGCTGTTGAAGATGGTGGCCAGGTCCCTGGTGGCTGAGTACTTAGATCAGTGAGTAAGTGGGAGGGAAAAGGAGGGTACTGGCCACTTGCACCCAGTGCTCCTGGCTCATGATCTCTGAACCACTCCCTTGTCAAGTGCTTAAGCTTGGAGCGTTGCCCCCAAAGTCCAGATTTCTCTTGGTTAGGGCTTCTCAGTAGGTTCCCCCAGTTTTTCCAGAGGGTAAGGTGGGGGGCTTACTTGCTTCCATTGATACTGGATGAAAAGGCTCTGGTTTGTGTCAGGAGATTTATTTTCTGCTGGGGCCTGTAAGTGAATTATTACAGAAGAACTGCTGAGCACTACCCAGTCCTCTAAGTACTACCCTATCCTTTTCCTCCAGGCGGGTGCTAATGGTAATGTGAGGTCTGATCCTGAGTGTATCAGAAGTAACTACAGAGCTCTAGGGTGAAGGAGTTGGAGGCAAAAGAGGTGTTCTTGTCAATATTTCTGATCAAGTATACGTGCCCAGGCAGAGACAGACACTTCCTGGAAATGAATGCATGGCTACACAGATAGTCTCACCAAGAGAGCTATGGCTTCTTCAGCTGTGGAGTGGGGAAAACATGTGAAATCACAGCAGGGACAAAGGAGAGGACACTGGGAATATAGAGGGAAAACCAAACAACATGTCTTAGGTCTGTAGGATAATTTAAAAAGAATGGGGAATAAAAAGGAAGAACTAGAAATGCTAATACTTACCTGGCCCTGCAGATTTCCAAGACCAGCATTTGATGAAGTGAGTCTGTGCTCATGAAAGCTCATGCTCAAAACTTTTCTGTTAGTCTATAAGGTGCCACAGGACCCTTCGTTGCTATTACAGATCCAGACTAACATGGCTACCCCTCCGATACTAGAAATACTAGTGAATCATCATAACAATAATTGCCACCAAAGAGGCATCACATAAACTTGATGGAATCATTCTCATTACAGGAGTCAGTATAAAAGTATATAGTTTATGCAAGAACAGGAAAAGGGAAAAGGCAGGGGAGTTGCCTTGTTTATCAAAGATTTGCATTATGGATGGGATGAAAATGGGAGGCACACCAGATGAAAGTCTTTAGGTAAGGATAAAAGTGTAAAAAATGAAGGTGATAACATGACGGGTGTCTACTATATACCACCTAACCAGAAAAAAGAGCTGGATGAAGTTTTTTTAAAAAACAACTAATAAAATTATACAAAATACAAGACATGCTGGTAACATGGGACTTAACCTACTCAGGTTCTTTGGGGAAAATAATATAGCAGGGCAGAGATTATCCAACAAGTTCTTGGAATGCATTAGAGACAACATTTTATTACAGGGGGTGGAGAAAATGATTTGGGAGAGCCTATTCTGGATTCGATTCTGACAAACAGGTTGAAGGTGGAAGGCAGCTTGGGTGAAAGTGATCAAGACAATAGTTCATAATTTTAAGGAATGGCAAGAGAGAAACCATTAGAATAAGAGCTATAAATTTCCAGAAGCTAGACTTTAGTATGTAGGATCATGTGGCAAGCATGGATAAGAGCTGAGGAGAGGTGGCAGCTCTTTAGAAAGACAGTATTCCGGTCACAAGAACAAACTATCCCAATGCAAAGATAAGAAATATGGTAACGGACCATCCTGGTTTAATCAGGAGATCTTCAATTGCCTGAAAAGTGAAAAAAAAAATCATACAAAAATGGAAATGATGTCAAATTAAAAAGAATAAATATAAAAACTCAGGTAGGTAGTGGAAAATAAGAAAGGTGAAGGCAAAAAATGAGATTAAATTAACTAGGAGTATAAAAGATAAAAAAACCACATACATTAGAAGCAAAAAGAAAATCAAGGACAGGCTAGGCCCATTACTCAGTGGGAATGGAAAGAGAATAACAGAAAATGCAGCAATAGTTGAAGTGTTAAATGTCTTTTTTTCCTTTCATTTTTCACAAGAAAGTTTTCAGCGATTTGATGACTAACATAATAAACATCTCTGTAAATGGGTAGGATCTGAGACCATAATAGAAAAAGAACAAGTTAGGAATTACTTAGACAAGTTAGATATCTCCAGGGCCTGATGAATTACAGTACAACATGCTGAAGGAACTGACTTCTGAAGAGACTTCTAACCCATTAGCAATAATCTTTGAGAACTTGTGGAGGCTGGGAGAGCTACCTAAGGAGTGGAAAATGGCAAATATAGTACCTATCTATAAAATGTGGAATAAGAAAAAAACAGTGAATTTATAGATCAGTCATCCTACCTTTGGTACCTAAATACATAATGGAGAAAATAACTAAACAACTAATTTGTAAACATCTATGAAAAAAATCGGGTGATAAGTACAAATCAACATGGATTTGTCAAAAACAAATCATGTCAAACCAATCTAACATCTTTCTTTGGCAGAGTAATAGGCTTTGTGGATAGTACAAAGCAGTAGATGTCATATAGCTCTACTTCAGAAAGATTTTATTGTATTATTTTACATGACTGTCTCATAAACAGACTGGGGAAAAATGAACCTACTATTAGGTGAGTGCACAACTGGTTGGAAAGTGCACTCAGTAGCTATCAATAGTTTACAATCACTGTAGAGGGGTATACTGAGCGGAGTCCTACAGGGATCTATTCAATAGCCTCTAAATGGTTAGGATAATGGCAGAGTGAGTACACTGATAATGGTTGCAAGCATTAACAAAACTAGGAGGGACTGCAAGCATTTTAGATGCCAGGATTAGAATTCAAAATGATGAAGAAATGGATGAAATTGAATAAGGACAAGTAAAAAGTATTACACTTCGAAAGGAATAATAACCTGCATCAGTACAAATGGTTAAATGATTACATAGGAAGAACTATTGCAGGAAAGGATCTTGGGATTATAGTGGCTCACAACCTGAATATGAGCCAGCTATGTAATACTGTTGCAAAAAAGGCAAACATTGTTTTGGGATGCATTCTCAGGAGCATTATAAGCAGTACACCAGAAGCAGTTCTTCCAATCTACTCGTCTCTGATAACACCGCACTTGGAGTACTGTGTCCAGATCTTGACACCATCCTTCAGGAAAAATGTGGACAAACTGAGGAAAATCCAGAGGAAAGAAACAAAAAAGGATTAAAATTCTAGAAATCTTGACCTATGAGTAGGATGGGAGGATGTACGGCTAGTCCAAGCTGTTCGCCTTCAGTGCCAGAGGCTGCTCTGCTTGATTACCACTCCAGCCCTGGCTGGGCTGCCAGACACTGCTCCAGCCCTGGATGCCACCTCGGCCCCCCACCAGGCTGCCAGACACTGGCCCAGCCCTAGTCCACAGACACTGCTTTGGCCACAGGACGCTCTGGCCCTGAGGAAATTACAAAACACTGGAAACCTTCCTGACAATACCACCCTTGCCACCACGGATGTAGAGGCTCTCTACACCAATAGTCTACATGAAGATGGACTACAAGCTATCAGGAATACTCTTTCTGATATTACCATAGCAAATCTGGTGGCTAACCTATATAACTTTGTTCTCACTCACAATTATTTCCAATTTGGAGACAGCTTATACCTCCAGATTAGCGACACTGCATTTGGGTACCCACATGGCCCCACAGTATACTAACATTTTTATGTCCAACTTAGAACAACGATTCCTTAGCTTTCGTACCCTATTATCTCTCCTTTAGTTACGCCACATAGATGACATCTTTATCATTTGGACCCATGGTAAAGAGACTCTGGAAGAATTCCACAGATATTTTAACAACCTGCACCCCACCATCAATCTCAGCCTCGACTATTCCACATGAGAGATACATTTTCTGGACACCACAGTACAAATCACAGATGGCCACATTGACACTACTCTCTAGCAGAAACTCACTGACTGCTACGCTTACCCACATGCCTCCAGTTTCCATCCAGCTCTCACCACATGTTTATAGTCAAGCCCTTAGATACAATTGTATCTGCTCGGATCCTACTGACAGAGACCAAAAACTTCAAGACCTCTTCCAAGCATTTTTAAAACTTAATTACCCACCAGGAGAAGTAAAAGAACAGATTGACAGGTGAACACCCAGAAACCAGCTACTTCAAGATAGGCCCAAGAAGATCAATAACAGAACACCACTTGTCATTACCTATAGCCCTCACCTCAAACCCCTGCAACACATCATTAAAAACCTTCAACCTATTCTAGATCATGATGCTACACTCCAAAATGCCCTAGGTGACAGGCCTGTGCTGTCCTATAGACAATCCCCTAATCTCCTATAGACAATCTCCTAATCTCCTGAAATATTCTCACTAGCAATCACAGGCTACACTACAGTAATAAAAATCCTAGAACTTTTCCCTGCCACAAACCCCGCTGCCAACTTTGTCCACATATTTATTCTGGGGATACCATCACTGGACCTAACCATGTTAGTTACAAGATCAAAGCCTCATTCTTGTGTACCTTGACCAATATTTTATATGCCATCATGTGCCAACAATGCACCACCACCACATACATTGAACAAGCCAGGTAAACTATTCCCCAAAGAATGAATGGACACAGAGTGGACATCAGGAATCTCAATACACATAAGCCAGTCAGTGAACACTTCAATGGAGTGGGCCATTCTGATAAAGACCTGAGAATATGCATTTTACGACAAAGAGACTTTAAAAACAGATTGCACAGAGAAAATTGAGAATTGGAGTTCATGTTCAGATTCTACACATTAACACTTGGTATGAACAAAGACAGCAATTACCTCATGCATTACAAGGACTCAAGTATCAGTGAGGTAGCCAAGTTAGTCCGTATCTTCGAAAACAACAAGAAGTCCCATGGCACCTTATAGATTAACAACTATTTTGGAGCATAAGCTTTCATGGGCAAATATCCACTTCGTCAGAGGCACGAAGATACACAAAGAGGCATCTGATGAAGCTGGTCTTTGCCCACTAAAGCTTATGCTCCAAATATCTGTTAGTCTATAAGGTGCTACAGAACTTCTTGTATTGCAAGGACTGCTTCCTTTCCTCTGATGCTCATAATTATCTCAGGCAAGACACTTAACATCCCCCCCACCCCACCCAACACCTCCTTCAGTCTTATGTACTTGATTTGTCAGTTTTTGTTGCAATTTTTTTGGACCTCTGTACTTATAGATGTCAGTCTGTACTGGAAATGCTATTGATCTGATGAAGTGGGTTTGTCTCACGAAAGCTCAACAATGAATAAATCATTTTGTTAGTCTTTAAAGTGCTACATTACTGCTGTTTTGTTTTCCCTAGTTCAGGATCATACATGGTCCTGCTGGACCACAGATGTTGCTGGATGAGGAAACTCCCAGATGCGGGAGGTGCAATCTGTAGAACTGGCATCACTAGTATACTGAAAAATTCTAACAAAAGATTTTTGGTAGTGCAGCAAAATTTGAAAGATTCCCCTGAGAGCTTGCTAGTTTCTCTAAGATTATATTTTTTTCATAGTTTTTAACAGTGCATGTGTGTGTGTGTATGTGTGTGTGTGTGTAAACAGGCAGAAAAAGCATGGAATTTTTGCTTCAGATTGTTCCTGTGCCCATAGTCTCTATCTGCTTTCATAATACTTTGCAATTCATTTCCATTGGCTGTACAGTAGTTGTTATGGTTTTTATTTATTTATTTATTTATTGGTTATGGATGCCAACATACACTTGATCCCAAGTAACAAATATAATATTTTTAATACTTGTCCAGATTTTCATGGATGACTATGCTGGTGCAGAATGATCTAATGCCACAGAAACTATGTGCTTGGGGTGCCCAAGACATCAGTTCAAAGGGGAATCTCTGGAGGTTACTGGAAATTTTTGGGCATGCCCCAAAATATACGAGCACCAAATTAACATGCATGTGAATAATATGTTCAATTAAAGCTGCAGGGGAAGGTACTGAATATCGGTGATATGGTTAACAGTGTTATCAATACAGTGAAGACATACACAAAAGATGATGCTATAATTGTTTATTTGGATCCAGCTGATGCAGTGTAGCCAGACAAACCGCGCTCCTTCTCCTCTCACTGTAACTACTTCAAGGCACAGATGTGCTGAGTCGTCAAAACCATGGGAAGCACAGAAGAATAGACAAAGGGGACAAGCAGGCTGTTCCTGGAGCTAGGGGCCTCCGGCTACCCTTGAACAGTACTGATAGTGATACTCCCACATAATGTTCCAGGAAAGAAATCCTATGCCCTTGTGAAAAGAATATTCTGTCTTAATGATTTGGCTAACATTGGGCTATCTTCACCTAACAAATTCCCATTAATTTAGTAACCTTCTTTTGAGACTGGTGTCACTGAGACATGCCAGCACAACTGGTGTTAAGGAAGATGTGTACATGACCCAAGGGGTATAAAGTAGGGCCTAGCAGCAGACATGAGCTGAGCTCCAATTGCCTGACCTGCTGGTCAGAACAGGCCTTTGCTTCCCGAGGGGAGGGGATGCCCTCCTCATACTCTTCTTCCTGAGGGATTGAGTGACAGACACTGGCAATGCTGGAGTCGGATGATGCAGGGGTGAGAATTATACCTGCTATGTATTATTTTGCACTCATTTAATAGGTTAAATGGCGTTGTTGTTGTTGTAACTAAAGTTAAGTTGTAACTGAAGTTGTTTCATCATCTAAATTACCTTTAAGTTTACACCTCTTACATACTAAAGTTTTGACTGTAATAAATCATAGTAACCACTACGCTAAGCCTGACTCCTCCAGTAATTGCATCGAGCCATACACAACCAAAGAACCCTAGTCAGCTTTTGGCTAATTAACACCTTAGGGTCGGTGGTGCTAGTGTGCTGGAAACTGGGCGTTGTGTCTGGCCACCTGCCAAGGGGCAAACTCCTGGGGCATCCGTCAGCCACCCTGGCTGCCCTCTGCAAAGGTACTGTCTGTCCTAGCAGTTAAAGATGGATGTAAAAGGGACTCCTTCCGGCACTAAGCACTATCCTGATCAGCCACCGCTTTAGTGTCAGCTAATATGCAGTTATTCAACTTTCGTATTATCTTATCAAGTTTTGGGCTTGGATGAGCTATAGTTGGTTGAATCTCAATCAACCAAGCTGGTGGTGCTGTAAGGCAGATAGAAGCATCCACAGGACTGACAAAAATAAGATCTGTGTTTTCAGCTAGGGGATTTTTTGGTCTGTGGATATGTTGAAAGACAGCAATGTAGGGGTCTTACTGGATCCATAATTGCTCCTGAAAATTCTGATAGCAGCAATCACCAAAGGAGCTGGTTTGCTCCTATGTCTGGCTATGCCATTCTACACATTTCTCCCTCTTGTGTGCCTCACCACTATTATCCTTGATGTTATCATCTGCAGACTAGAATAGTGCATTATGCACACCACAGTGTGGTACCTCTGAAGACCACTTAGCTCATTTGTCTAACTCCTGCTTAACAAGGCACTTTGAGCATATGCCTAAACTTAGGCACATGAGTACTTCCACTGAAGTTAGGAGCAGTTAGGCAAGAGAAAAGACCTTGGACTTAGGCTGAGCACTTTACTCATTTTAGCTTTTGCAACTTGGTGAGCTTTTTAAATGAAACTGTGTCAGCTTTGATTAAATTATTTTTATTGTAGGTTGTGCATACACCTAATTAATACTTCATTACTACTAGCTGCATGGCACAAATACTCCTTTTCTTTCTTAAAATAATGCTGGGATTCATGAGCTGATTGGGCTTTTACATATGAAGGGCATACTTCTAATAATAAACAGCATTTAATTCCTATTTACCAAAATCAAGTGGTGTTAGTTCCCTATGCAATTTGTTGGTAATTCAACATTTTTCTCTAGCTCTGTCTCTCTTTTCATATTGCTCTGTAACAGATGGTAAGACATTTTTGTTGTGTAGGACGGCTGTGTCTTCATATTGCTATGGCATTCATATCCTTTATTTCCTTTTGCTGTTCATTCGTCTTTCCCCCGCCTGTTTTTATATGACACCTCTGAGATGGTCCCCATAGCAACACCCACTAGTAAGGGTGAGTCTGTGAAGCTTTTGCAGTCATCCCCATAGTTCAGTTCTGACAATGCCAGTCATTAATCTAGCCGCGTCTTCTTACTCAGATCTCTACAGTGCTTCCTCTGGTCTTCGCTCCCTCTAGCACTAACCACTCACTGCACAGAGATCCGGAAACTTGCTGTTAATGATTTGTCACTTGTTTAGAACAGCAGAATTTGGCAGCCCTGTATAATTTGCCCTTATTGGCAGTGCCACATTGCATTATGGAACAATTACCTGGTATGTGACTTGCAAAGTAGGTCCCTGAACCTCCCAATTAAATTTAGATATGTCTGAGACACTAGAGTACCTTTATTTAGGGGAAAAAATAAATGAAAAGACACAGCATTTTTAAAAGGTCCCCACATATTCTTAGTGAAAAGTTCCCCAGCTTCCTCATTCTTTCATAATATATTATCATATTCTTACTAATGGTTGCAAATATCTTGCAATGGCATTACTTCTCTCTTTGAGGCCACTGGAATGCTGTCATATTTATTTAACACCAATGATATAGGATGTATTTTAGCTGTACTAATATGGATAATTTTCAGCCTGATGTTCAAGGGAATTCTACTCCCAATCCACTGCATAAGCCTAGATGTTGGTCTCATATATAGTAGTGAGTTTTATTCCAGGTGAAAACTATGGATGACATTTTCAGATGTTGTTGAGGCAGATAGGATTGCTAATCCCATTTAAATTCATTGAAAATTAGATGGTGAACAACGAGAAGTGGTTATGAAAACCTCACTCCAGCCTCCAAAATTTGTCTTTTCTAGAGTCAAGGCAAGGACCTTAAGCAATGACATCTCAGGGGGGCCATTATTTAGATATTTAAATTCCCTTAACTGCTTAAATCCTCATGCATTACGACAAATACATACCCTTATTGAAATAAATGCATTTAAAGTATTTGCTAGAAACTCTTAGGCTGTTTCTACACTTGCCACTTTCTCTGAAAGTGGCATGCTAAAAAATGGCCCAAAATATGCTAAGAAGGTGTGGATGCAAATTCCCCATGTCTCATTAGCATAAGGTCACATGATTTGGAGTTCAGAACAGCATCATCCAGACTCCAAATTATGTAACCTTATGCTAATGAGGTGTGTGGAATTTGCATCCATGCCTCATTAGCATATTTTGCACCCTTAATTAGCATGCCACTTTCAGAAAAAGTGGCATGTGTAGAAACGGCCTCATGGACATTCCACTTTCTCTGTGAGCACCAAAAGCTGTGTGGTTGTAAGGATACTGGTGGTGCTACATATTGCAAAATGAACATAAAGCCAGAATAATTGTCCCTAAATGTGTCCAGTTTCAAAGCCCCCGACCTCCATTCCGATTGCCATTTATGCTGTTTGGTGAGAATAGAAGTAAAGCATCTGAGCTGTGGGAGCAGAGGGGTTGTCTTTGTGGAAGCATGTCCGTGTTCAATGATGTCAATTAGGAAGATATGCTGGAATAACTGATGGATTTATTGATATCTGAGGCTGAAAAATCCAGCCAAAAATCTCAGAAATACAGGAAAACAACATCTAGTCCCACTGATGTCCTGGAAAAGATGATGAGGCAAGTTGCAGGTGAGTCCTTATTTTGGAGGATGTGCTCCACAAACCTGTGTTGCAGTTTTCATTTGATCAATAAAAGCTTTCAAAATATTTGAGCAGGGTGTATTGCTGTATTGATATAAAGACAAATATTTCAAAAATAGGAATCTAAAAGTAAATTCCTAAATCCATGGGTCAGTGCATAAGAATAGGATTTCCAGAAACAACCAAACAATTTAGGAAATAAAGTCACATTAACTTGGAGATTTAGGCTCCAAAGTCACTTAGACACCTTTGGTAAATTACTAGTAAGTGAATGATAAATAAGTGAATGGTTGTGGGTCTGAGATCTTTAACTACTTTGAATCTGATTTGAAGTATCAGCAAATTAGTGGATTTTTCACTGAGCTGATCAGGAAAGCATAGTCCAGGGGAATGGGTTTTCATTGTAAAGAACAGTATTTGGAAGAAAGACAAAAGTCGTATCTGCATTGATAGTTTCTAAATTCTCATTTGCTCAGCGTGTCTGTTAATGGCAATTTTTCAGTGTTTCAGAATAAAATCAGTACATTGTGGTTGGGATATTCAAAAGCACTCAGCCCTGGCCTTGTTCTGCACCCACTCAAGCAGAGCTAGACCACTGCTGGACTCTTTTGAAAAATCCCACCCTCAGATACTAGAAAATGTCTTCTATTTTAAGAAATATTGGGGAGTCACAGATGAGTCAGGAGTTGATAGTAGCAAACCCAGCATACCTTAATAAAAAGTAAAGGTGTAAGAGCAAAGTATTATTGCTGCTGTTCTTTTGTGCATTTCTAGACCATCTTTACACAAAAAGTTTTAATGTTTTACTGTGAAAATATTATCTCCTTACACAAAACAATATTACTTGGACTTTTGAGAAGGAAGAAATGAATTTCAGCCCTCCTGAATAACTTATTAGTTAATATAACAAGTAACGTTACAAAATGTTTACACAAAATATGCACAATCTGTTAGATCATAGAATCATAGAATCATACAACAATAGAACTGGAAGAGACCTAAAAAGGCCATTGAGTCCAGCCCCCTGCTCTAGACACGTGCTCAGTGCTTTTTGGTGAAAAAAAAGAGGATCTGGTACGATTCTTTATCTTCCTTCCTCCCCCACTGCCCTGCCAGGTTTCCATGTCTGCGGTGCTGGAGGGGTGGTGGGAGCTCCTGCTTCTGGCCCCGCACTGCTGGGGGGCTGGCGGGGGCTCTGGCTCCCAACCTCACTCTGACGAAAGGTGCAGGTTCACAATACCAGTGTGTACTGTCCCAAAACCAAGCATTACATCTGCTAAGAATATACTTTTCAGTTGTTTAAGTCAGCTGGCTAAAGTGTGCAGACAGACTTCAACACCTTACAAAATAAGGAGCCGAAGTCCACGCTCAGATACAATATAACCATCTCCCAATGACTGCATTTCAAACTGCTTAGCTGAGGGTGTGGTCTAGTTCCAACTAAGTTAATAGTCACAGCAAAAAGGTCATAAATTTGGAGATGACATTTCATACCTCACATATTGGAAGCCACAAAGATGCAATCTTATTGTGGTCGTTCCAACTGCTGTGCAATTCAGCCCTTGCAGATATAGGGTTTATTATCTCAGAGCTATTGTCTGAATGATGGGATTTGGGATGAGAATGGGGCTGGAACCTTTCTCTAGATGGAGATAAAACAACAAGAAATCCTATGGCACCTTATAGACTAACAGACATTTTGGAGCATAAGCTTTCATGAGCAAAGATCCGCTACATCAGACAAGGCGGGTCTTTGCCCACGAAAGCTTAAGATCTGAAATGTCTGTTAGTCTATGAGGTGCCACAGGACTTCTTGTTGTTTTTGAAGATACAGACTGAACCGGCTACCTCGCTGATACTAGCTGGAGATAGTGTCTTATGCTGTGCTGTGCCATTAGGATAGAAACTTTCTGGCATTGCATCTAGCCTTGGTTAGGGACCCAAAGGATCAAACTGTTGAATTTAGATCTGGGTTACTGCATGGAATTCCCCTATAACAGTCTATAGGGAGTATCATGAAGGCAAATTCTGCTTATTACTTTTTCAAAGATTGTTGTTAAATAGTGAGTATGTCTTTAATATTTTTACTTATTTATATAAGTATATTGCCATTTATCAGTAGCTGTGTCAAGTGGGAGAAATCATATTGCATCTGGTTTTAATTTTAAAGGCAGAGAACCAATTTTTAAAAAAAATTCCTCTTAATGAAATTGGACTAGACATCAGTCATAAATCTTGCTACTTTAGTGGACAGTGCTTAATTTCCCAGAATGTACGCAAGGATACAGGGAAGGAATTTCCTAGGCATTAAAATGAAAGCAGCCTGGACATTAGTTCCTCAGGAGTCAGATCCTTACTTATAGTGAGTAATGCATTTATCTGTGAGTTGCTCTGTTGATTTCAAGGACCTATTTAACTAGTAAGGTAATATAGAACATGGGCAAAGGTGGCAAATTCAGTATCATAATTTCTTATTCCTTTTCAACATACATACGATAGGGCCAGATCGTCAGCTTGCATAATTGACCACTGCTGGATTTAAATTAGTTGTGCTATGCCAGTTTACTCCAGCTGAGGAAATGATCCACAGCGAGTAATGGAAAAACTCAACTTTAAAAAAAAAAAGGAACACAAAAGTGCATTAAACATCCATTCCACTTAATTTATCTTTTGCTGTCAAGAACTTTGCTGGCGTTTCCTTTGTGTTATAGAGATTTCCACACGGTGACGTCATTGAGTAAAGAAGCCAAGTTGAAAGTGAGATGCAAGCTTATTGGGTGGGAGGAAGCAAATTTTAATAAAGGAAGTAATTTAAAAATACACTGGATCAAATTTCCTGTTGGGCAGAACTTCAGACATGATCTATTTAATGTTTTATTGCATAGTTGGAGCACATGATTCTAGCACAGAATAGCAAATTATTTTGGGATGCTGATGATGAAGAGCCAAGTTTCATTCTAAATACCAATAATAAAATATAAGCCATTGCAACAAAAACTTACGAGTGACAAAAAAGGTGTCTTTCCCAGAACACTGTGAGCTCAGAAAAATACTTCTCAGCTTTTGTTAAAGTTTTCTAAATCAAATTAAGAGCATGAAGTTACTTTGGAGGATGCTTAATAGGAGTGTTGTAAGTGAAGGAAAGCAAGGGTAAACTTCCACGCTTAGTGATATCAGTGGGAGTTTTGCTATTGATTGCTGTGTGCCAAGATTTCATCCCAAAAGTAGAAAATGCAATTGTTTATGTTCAGGGCTGATCTTTTTTTCCATGGCATCTCTGACACAATGGCTACGTCTACACGTGAAGCCTACATCGAAGTAGCTTATTTCAATGTAGCAACATCGAAATAGGCTATTTCGATGAATAACATCTACACGTCCTCCAGGGCTGGCAACATCGACGTTCAACATCGACGTTGTGCAGCACCACATCGAAATAGGCCCTGCAAGGGAACGTCTACACGCCAAAGAGGCACACATCGAAATAAGGGTGCCAGGCACAGCTGCAGACAGGGTCACAGGGCGGACTCAACAGCAAGCCGCTCCCTTAAAGGGCCCCTCCCAGACACACTTGCACTAAACAACACAAGATCCACAGAGCTGACAACTGGTTGCAGACCCTGTGCATGCAGCATGGATCCCCAGCTGCGGCAGCAGCAGCCAGAAGCCCTGGGCTAAGGGCTGCTGCACACAGTGACCATAGAGCCCCGCAGGAGCTGGAGAGAGAGCATCTCTCAACCCCTCAGCTGATGGCTGCCATGGCGGACCCCGCTATTTCGATGTTGCGGGACGCAGATTGTCTACACATGCCCTACTTCGACGTTCAACTTCGAAGTAGGGAGCTATTCCCATCCCCTCATGGGGTTAGCGACTTCGACGTCTCGCCGCCTAACGTCGATTTCAACTTCGAAATAGCGCCCAACACGTGTAGCCGTGACGAGCGCTATTTCGAAGTTAGTGCCGCTACTTCGAAGTAGCGTGCACGTGTAGACACGGCTAATATATGCAGATCTATATGGTGAAAGTGATTGACAACATTTACAGTATTTTGCTCTGTGAAACTCTTAGAATGTTTCTTAAGTCTACTAGTATTTTACAAAATACTTTATAATTTAATGTGTGAGAATTTATTGCTGGATCCTAAAGAGTTCCTGGCCTCACTGGAACCACAATTTATACTAGTTATGGATCTGAACACTAAGCAGATTAAACATGTTGTTTTAATGTAAATTGAGTAGATGATGTTTGCAGCACAGAAAAACATGATCTGAAAATGTTTTTCTGGCAGGGATCTCTTGGTGGTGATATTTAGGCTTGCCAATGAGTGTGGGGAGGGGAAATGGGCAATTGCCCTGGAGCCCAGTGAACCAAAAAGGCCTGAAACTCACAGCAACTTCCAGCACTACCGCAGCAGCAGTCATGAAAGGAGGTCCAGGCCCTTTAAATCACAGTTGGAGCGTGCACTCTGGGAGACTCTGAGGGCTGCATGGGGGTGGTGGCCCGGCATGGTATAGTCCAGATAGCACAGCCATGCCTCTTCTGCCCAAGGCCCTGCCCCTTCTGGAAGCATTGCACTACCCCCTTCCCCCCACCCTACCTGTACCTAGCTCAGGGAGCCCAGCAAGCCCTGCGAATCTGTCAGCACCATGATATTTGATCACTGCATCCTCTCTTTCACTCCCTATCTCCATTTCTCCATCCTTGTCATAATCTTTACACTTTTACTGTTTCCACTTTTCAATCCACACCCTCTTCTTTCTTCTGTCTCACTTCTAAGTATGCTTACAAGTACCTCCCCAAAAAAATCTCCATTTTACTGATGACTGTGTTATATTCATGACAAAATAGGTTTAAATACAGTTTATTGAAATCTTCCTTTTTTTGTAACCCCAAATCCCATAGGGACTACTCGGAAGGATATGGGATGTTCAAGCTGTTACTGAAATGGTATGAAGCATTGATGAATGCTGGGACTTGTGTACACTGTGACCTTACACTTCACGCTATGTATTACCTCTCACTTTTCTTGTGATGTTTCACTGAGGGTAGAATTACAGGGTGGTAATTTTAAGTCTGAGAGTCAGTTTAGGGGCAAAAGAGAATCTTTGTGCAATTAAATCTTTGCAATATATGGATATTAGTTTGTTCTAAATTCCTATCACATTACAAGAATACATTCATGTTAGTCCAAATTATGTGATCATATTTAATGAAATTTCAAATACCAGTACAGTTAATCATAATTAGGCAAATGTAAAGTGGAGTTGAATAAAATATCTCCCTATGGATTTTTTGGTAGTAGTGAATTATGTGGAAAAAGTAATAATTATGCTGAGAGTACTTCAAATGGAAGTATGTTAAAGAAGCCGAACTATATTACAGAGCTAGGCTTGCTTAATGTTCTTTTTCCTATTTAAATAAAGACTTAGGCCATTTTCCTGGCCACTCTACAAGAACAACAGTAAACTCTTTCATATCAAGAAGCCCTGCGACCAACCAGTTGTGGGATAGTCAAATATTCTGGATAATAGAGAGGTATACCTAGCAATGCATAACACTAAAGAAAAACAAGGTTAGATTTTAAGAAACAAACAAAAATGCATGCAGAGTACTTTATTTACCAACAACACAGTATTGTATACTGTAAACTTATACTGTATTTACTTGTATTTGCTTTCACTATACTGTACGTATGAAAATCATAACTAAAATTTACTTATGGTTAAAATGCCAGTTATTTGAGAGTTCTGGATGATAGAATGCTAGATCTGAAAGAGTTTACTGTACTAGCTAAAACTTGGGTCATGGAGTGTGGATATCCATTTTACTTGTTTATGTTTGCTGACATAGTCCCCATCATGTATGATGTTATGTCACAATATAATGAAGTAAAGACTTACTTAGGCTTTTTTAATTTTCACAGAAAATTGACTTTAATTCAGAGCTGTGGTGGACTGTATGGCCTACTAGCCTGAATCATTATCACTACCTTTGGGGTTATGGTTGTGTGGCCTAATATTCAGAGTCAATATCAGTGCCCTAGGGGCCAGGGCTGTGAGACCTAATAGCCAGATTCAAAGACATGGACCACCTTCCTGGGGTGGGTTACAGCAGGGAGGTAAGTGTATTCAGCCCCTACCACTCTACTGGTCCCAGGCCAGGGCCCTGTTAGCAGTACATGTGGTCATCATTTAGTCAATGGGAACCCTACAGCAATATGCTGTCTTCATTTGCAAGGTACCTGTCACTATACCCTCTGGGCCACTTCCTACAATGAGTCCCAAAGTCAAGGTCTGTCTGACTTGGGGTCTCCGCATTCTTTGATGCAGTTAGCTGATGGGGCTATGACTCTTGGCTTGGCTTGGCTTGGCTCTGACCTAGGAGCAGCCCATGTCCGGTCTGGGCCCCAGGATCTTTGGTTCCTGCAATTGAGGGATGGGAATTCTACCACCCATGCTGTAATATTAACTCTTTCCTGCCTAGTGCAGCTCATGAAACCCCATCACAGGAGGGCTCAGTCTATAGCAGTGCTTCCCAAACTTGAAATGTTCGTTACTCGTTTTGGGACTGGAGCCTTATGGACATATCCCCTCTACCAGTGCCATCCCAGTGTGTCTCTCCTGATTTTTAGTAATTTATTTTCTGCCGTGCACCCCTTGAAATCCTTTTGCACACCACGTTTGGGAAACACTGGCCTATAGTAATTCTTCTTTGTTAATGTGAAAAGGCATTATGTGGTAATTTATAAGAAGCCATGAGGTCATCCAGTGGGAATTGTATAAAACTGTAGTGTTGCAAGGTACTATTATGCAAAATTGAGTCATTTTCATGAGACATTTCATTTCCAGTGATAATGTCCTCTTCTCATTTTAAAGTGTTTTTCCTTGCCATCTCCTGAATTTCTTCGCATGGAGACCATGAAAACCTGCTGTTCCGAGAGTGGAGGGTTAGAAAGAGCCTGTAATATGAATCATACCTATTTTACCGCAGGTGTAATTTGATGCTCTGACAGCAGCTACAGCACAAACTCCTCAACGTTGTCCTTCAAATGACCTTAACCTTGACCTGGAGGGACACCATCTCCATGGATGAGAGGTATGTCATTACATGTTATTTCATTACATGTCCCCTGCTGAGAAGAGACTGCCAAATGGGCTCAATTAAGTGTTTCTTGTGACGTGGATTACTGTCTAGTGAAATGAGTTGATAGTGGCAAACATATTTTATTTTCTTCAACTTTGACTGGATAAGAAAAGCATGTGTCTTATTTACTTATGTGATACTACGCTATATGATTTATATTTAAATTGAAAAATCATAATATATATGCATGTTAGGTACTACAGCCCTTTCTTATTCCCTGACCCTCAACAGCAGCAAACAAGAAAGCCACAATATTGCTTTCAAGGGCTGTCTACTTGAATTTAAACACACGTTGTTTTTTAAAAGAAAATTACATCAACTGCTGTAGCCTCCTGATCTGCATCAGCCTGTTCTTTAACATGGAGGGTGAATTCCAACAAATTCACAGAGCAGACTTAATATGTTTTCTGATTGTGGAAGTGTTATACTATTTTGTTATATTGAGATTTAAGCAAGTATATGTTGCACCTCCCTTGTCTCGCACCATCAGGACCTGACTGGTACCAAACAAGGGAATCTGCCAGACAAAGCGAAGTCACCTCCCTTTGCCCCCCCGCCTCAGCCTGCTGCCTCTCTTTGCTGCCAGCTCTGCTTCCTCCCCTTTGGTCCCCCTGTCTATAGCCCTGCTGCCCCACCTCTGGTCCCAGTGGCCCCCGTGCCTCTGGCCCAGTCCCATACTCTGGCCCTGACCCTTGACACAACTGAGCTGCCAGATATGCCACAACCCCAGAGGTGCCAGCTCCAGCAGCAGCTGGGCTGCTGGACACAGTCCTGAAGCTCTGGCCCCAGCTGCAGTAGGATGCAACTCCAGCTGTGACAGCACCAACTCCAGGCGCTGCTGGGCTGCCCCAGCCCTGTGGGTGCAGATGCCAGGGGCACAAGCCCTGCCAGGCTCCCCTGAACAAGGCCACAAGCCCACTTGTTGCTGGGATCCTGCCAAGCAGGGCTTCCAGCCAGAAGTTTTGTGAAGTGCAAATTGTATGGGTTAGAACAGTGGTTATGGTTACGTCAATATTGTATACTTATAACCGACCTAGGCTGGAAGTGGAAGGGGGAAATAGTACAGCAAAAACACATACACACACAATTAAACTACACCAACTATATTTTCTGTCTTTAATTGGCCCTTAATACTTGATTCAATGTCCTTTGAAATCACTGGAGAAACTCCCATGCACTTCATCAAGGGCCCTCTGTCAATCTCTTAATAAACACATGGGATATGAGGCTCAGCAGTGGCAAACTGACATCTGTGCATTTTGTCTGTTACACAAATAATCATCTTCTTAATTTTTATACTGTTTTAACCAGTCATGATGTACATATGTCCAAACTGAGTATTCATGTGATCCTATTGCTTGGAGCCTTGTCCTTCCTTCCCAATACCTTCCTACTGGATTTTGCCCTCCCACACCTTATGCTATTAAACTCTTTCATTTCCAGCAGCCCTGGGACCAGGAGGTTGCCTGACATTCAAATATTCTGGATAAGAGAGAGGTATACCTAGCAATGCATAACACTAAAGAAAAACCAGATTAGATATTAAGAAACAAACAAAAATGTTTGCAAAGTACTTTATTTACCAACAACAGTACTATTGTACACTGTAAACTTATACTGTTTTTGCTGAATTTATTTGTATTTACTTTCACCATACCATACTTATGGAAAATGTAACTAAAATGTATTTATGGTTTAAATGCCAGTTATTTGAAAGTTCCAGATGATAGAATGCTGGATATAAAAGTTTACTGTACTAATAAAATTTATTTTAAGCCTTTTGTGGCAGGAACTATGGTGAAATTATGGACCTATGGAAGTCAGTGGAAGTTTTGCAATTGACTTCAGGTGAGTCAGGATTTCATCCCTGTGTCTCTCTTTGCCGTCTGTGAAACAGGAGACACAAGACCATAAAGTAAACAAATAGAAACATTTTAAAAAAGGGAAGAAATATAGACCTGATGCCATCTTTATACATCAGAATTGAGCAATAAAGTGTGTAAGTCAAATATCTACCACCTTCTCAGCTACTCCTCTTTGAAAAGGAAGTGGGTTTTGTGACAACCTTTGATTTTTTTTGGAAGATTCAGGAATGTAAGAATGGCTATACTAAGTCAGACCAATCTAGTGGATAACCTGTCTCACATCAGTGACGGATACAGTTGCTTCAGAGAGAGTGAACAGAACAGGGCAATTTATCAAGCAAGCCATCCCTGTCATCCAGGCTCAACTTCTAGTAGTCAGAGGCTTAGGGACTGCCAGAGGATGTCTCCAAACATCTTATCTAACACTCATTGATGGACCTATTCTTCTTGACTTCTCATTCTTTTTTTTTAATCTGTTTTTCTTCTGAGTTGATTACTCAGGACTCTTGGGAGAACATTGTTTAACATGAATTAGATACCTACACAATGATGTCTGCTTTAAACTCTTTAGTTCTTGGATTTACAGTAGGTCTTGCTCTTCTAATAGTTTCTTCAGTGTAAAATGAATGAGAAAAGGCTCATTAGTGTTTTCCTCAGCTCAGCTAAGCAACAGAGCATAGGAAAGGGTACCCTACTTCTAGGGGGACTGTATTTGATTTTTACTGCCTTGCCCTTACAGATGTGAGAATAGGAATTCAGACAGGATGTAAAGAACTATCATGACTATTTAACATTCCACATCTAATGTGCATACCTTTCGCATAGGTACACGTGACTACATCAGCAACAAGATACTATCTGATTCTCCAGACTTACTGCCACATTGTTTCTTCCCACAGAAGCAGGAAGCAGCAGGGTCTACTGTACTCTTTTTTTTCCTTTTATTTTTTCAATTTCTGTTATTCATGTTATACTAAACAATGAAAAGGAAATTCCAATCCCCATGGAACTCTTCTGCCATGTTTTTTTACAAAACCAAAATTTGGTCCTGCATTTTTGAAAGATCTAAAAAAAAATGTTTTGGTATACTTTGGCTGAGTAGTGATTTTGAGGTATTGATGATTTCAGGGAAAACATCACAAAATATTTAGGATGGCTTCAGCTCTTAAGGAGGCAACACTTGGTTTTATGTTAATTTAATATTCATACTCAGAATACCACAATGAAAGTCAGGGGAGACAAATTCACAAGAACTTAACAGATCTTATATGAACTCCTGAGAAACAAAACTCTTGGGTCTGGTGTCATGTGATCCAGGCTGAATTTAAAAACCAATTTATCTTCCACTCCTTTACAAGTCTCAAATATAATAACATTAAATAAAATCTCACAGAATAAGCTTCCATAAGATTCAGAGATGTGAAGATCAAATTAAATCAGTTAGAAACATATGAAGATACTGAAGGATCAAGGTTCAACAACTAATTCCTCTCCTCACCCAACATATTAAAAATGCAATAAATTGATCGTGAGTCCATTTGATGCTCAAGAATGAGGCTTCTTCACTGTTAGTGGTAGTGCCACACTTTGTACCAAATGCCTTCTTTAGTGACATGAACTTGCAACTTTGGAATACTCCTCTTTTGGTATTATTGGACAACTTAGACTACTCACAGTGACACTAATTTTTCTACCATTCATTATGTTTGATATGTACAATATCCCAGTTGGCCTCTAAGTGTGCAATGTCTCAGTTAGAGGTTATTCACTATCAAATACTATTGGAGGTGAAAGCCTAGCAAAGGAGATGGGAAACAAGCATTTTCTTCCTGCTTATGGGTAGGCCATGAATGCGTAACATCCTGGAGTTGAAAATCCACTACAGATATATCCACAGGCTATCTCTGTATAAGAAGCCTCCATCTACAGAAGTCACTGTCAGAAGGGGTTTCCCAGCAAAACCTCTGTCAACAGATTGCATGTACACATAACAGTGGATCAAAAGAGCAATCTTTGTTGATAGAGAGCAGCCAGACTGCCCAGCCCTCTCTCAACAGAATGGCTGACCAGAAACTCTGCAGACAGGGATGCCCTGTGAACCAGAAGCCCTGTGTGTCAACAGAAGTGCCCTGGAGCAGCTACATGACTGTTTTGTGGACAGAGCACTGCTGAGAGAGGTGTTATACCTGAACAGGGAGAGGTATAATGCTGCTGGAGGATACGCCGGGTTTTGTCAACAAACTGTCAAAGCGCATTTTGTGCGTAGACACTCCATGGTCTTTCCTGACAAAAGCCCAGTTTTGCCAAGAAAAGCCTCTTGTGTAGATGTAGCCACAATGTAAATCACAGAGCAGCAACCTAGGTTAGCAAGTGAGCTGCATGACTGGCCCTCCTTCACATCCTTCATCTCAGTGGACTTCAAGATTGTCATAACCAAGATCATCTCCCAGGATAGGTAGTTTTGCTAACTGTGCTTGTGTACCTAGCATCTGTGAGTTGTGCCAATTGAACAGTAGCAGCACTTTGATTGGGTGTAGATGGAGCACATGGCTCTCACAATGTTGTTTGCCATCAGCCTGCACCTCTCTTCACATTTCTGCACTTTAAGTGTGTGTCACTTTTGTAATATCAGTAGGAAAAAATTATGAAAATGGAAACCAGCAGAATCTGGCAACCTAGTGCATGGACAATGGTAAACAAAATGTCTTCTGAGCCACATATAGAACTGCACCTCAGGCTGCAGGTTGCCCAATGCTTCTGTAAATGAACATAAAGTCTCAATCATGGGACTTTAAAAGCACAGTGGTCTGGTGAATTTTGATATCTGGAGACCTAAAAGCACACCATGACCTAGGTTTCATACAAATAGAACTCCTGTATTCACATTAAAAACATCCTAATGGCCATTATTTAGTATGTTGTTTGGTCTTTGCTGAGTGGAAGCTATGGACTGGAATAGCAAAGGTGTTGCATGTCAAAATGGAAGGGAACTGGCAGAGTTTAATGGAGAAATTCGCAATCAGAATGTATGGTCATGTCATTGTTTTTCCCTTTTAGAAGTTCTAAATTAATTCCAGAAATTTTAAAGAAAAAATCCCCCATCACAATTACATGGCCACTTTGTCAGCAGCTGTAACAGTTGCAGTTACAGAATAACTACAGATAATTACAATCATTTAATTTCAAAGTACTAAATCACTTCATGCAGAACAAGTAATTTATCATTATTGACCTTAGCAGAAGCAAATTTACCCAAATCAATAAAGGCTCCAAATATCCATTAGAAGAGGCAATGATTGGTTACAAATGTTAGGCACTTCATATATACCTGTATTAGTAGAGGAAAAGCAGGTCTGGATGTTTTTGATTAATGAAGAGGGCTGTTTTTTTCGTGGTAGAGACAGTTATATAAAATGGAGTCAACCTTAATTCACCTTTAATTAATATTATGGAAAACTAGTTGTTTTTGTTAAGACCTATTAGCTGTTAAAACAAAGATAATTTAAAAAGTATTAAGGTTTATAAATAGAAAAAGTTAAATTCTTCCAAAAGAATTTGTGTTCATTTGAAAGTATATATATAGTTGGAATTAAATATGTAGAAAGATGCAAACTATGATGTGCATTCTCCAACCCACTAGAGGCATGGTAATATTTTTCTTTCTTCAGAGCTGGCCCACACCAAATGGACAAAAAGTGGTCACTACTTTGCTTTGTTTCATTTTTTTCAGTGTGCAGACTGAGATACTTCTTTTCAAAAGTGTTAAGTACCACAAATCATGTCAATAGTAAGACTCATACCCAAGGTATTTCAAATAGGTCACTCAAAATTTGAAGAACCCAAAATCTCTGAGCGCATGCATCATTTTGTCATTAGCCTTTGAATTAGTGATGGGCAATCAAACATTTTGTCCTATGCAGACAAGTCCGTGTCTTCACTAAAATACTAATGTTTTCAGGGATTCTCCTTCTTATGTCATCTCAGACTTATTTACATACTAGTGTTCTGTCTTCTCTGGATAAAGATTGGTGGTGAAATCCAAGCCAAACTGAAAACAACGGGTGTTTCAAATTAGAACCTGGGCACAAAATCTGACAGGGAACATGATTAACAATTGGAACAAACTACCAAGGGAAATACTGGATTCTTGAAATCCTTTTATTGAAACTGGATGCCTCTCTGTAAAATATCCTTAATCAAACACAGGCTATTATACTCTAGAGAGGAGTAAATGGATTAAATTGTATGGCTGGTGTTATACGAGGGGTCAGAGTAGATGAGCTAATGTGACTGGATCCACAAAGGGATTAAAGTACCTAGAAAATTATTGAAATCCTCAAAACCCTGAATTAGGTACCTGGACTCCCTGTGCAAGCAATGGGGGAGACAGTTACCTAAGAATGAGATCTACAAAAGCCAGCACAGTAGGTATGGAGCCACTAAGCTAGCGAATGGGAAATGCTGATAAGAGAAGTGTGTCCTAATTCCAGCCCCTCTCAGGCTGTGGCTACACTAGCACCACACCTTTCAAAAGGATTATGCCAATGAGCCACTTCAGCAGATGCTAATGAGGCACTGCTATGAATATGCAGCACCTCATTAGCATAATGTTGGCCATGCTCGTTTCAAAAGTGCCGCTTTCAAAACACACACAGCTCATGTAGACAGGGGCCTTTCAAAAGGACCCCCAGATTTCAAAAGCCCCTTCTTCCCAAAACCAAATAGGGAGAAGGGGCTTTCGACATCTGGGGGGTTATTTCAAAAGGCCCCTGTCTACATGCGCAGCGTGCATTTCGAAAGTAGCACTTTTGACATGCGTGTGGCCAGCATTATGCTAATGAGGTGCTGCATATTCATGGAAGCACTTCATTAGCATCTGCTGAAGTGGCTCATTAGCATACCCTTTTGAAAGGCGGCCTTTAGCCACAGCCTTTCAGTGTTAAACTCCTAAATCCAGGTTGCGAGCACATAACCCACAACTGAACATTCTGCCCCTGGAGTCAAGCAACTAAAGCTATGTCTACCCTATGAAATAATGTCAAATTTATTGAAGTCAACTTTGTAAAACTAGATTTTATAAAGTCGAAGTTGCGTGTCCACAGCTGTTCACAAAGTCGACATAATGTGTGCTCACTAAATTCCCAAAATTTGACTCTTGCAGCAGTGCGTTGAGGGCACCTACCCCCCTGTTCCTTTAGCCCTGTTGCATTCTGAGTTCTTTTTGCCCATGTATGATGGGGAAAAAAAACCCATGCAAGTGGTTATGGGTGTGTGATGTCATCTTCCCAGATTGTATTGCCCTTACTCCCCCTGCCATTGGAAACAAATAGCCATATTTCAGTTGAGACTTTGGGTATACATCACCTTCCTCAGGCTTCTCTGCTAAATCCTGCATGGGGAAAAAACCCCTCTCTAGCACTGAAACCCTGTTCAGGGCAGGAAATGCTGCTGTCTGCAGGCATAGTACACACCGCCCATCTGCCAAGTGGTGTGGTCGCAGGGGGCTAGCCCCCAGGCACATGGTGTCTTGGGTGAGCCAGCCCTGTAAAATGTTTGTGGATGGCCATTGTAAATTCCAGAGTTTGAAGCTTTTAAGATGAGAGGCAAAGACTTCATGATTATGTTGCCCTCTTCCAGCACTGAAATCTCATGCCGGGCAGGACATGCCACTGTCTAGAAGCATGGCCTGCACTGATTGGCAGCCATGTGGTTTTGGGGTGGGGCAGCTAGCCATGTGGTGATGGGGGAGAAGCCTAGCCTGCCAGCCACATGGTGCCTGCGGGGTGGCGGGGAAGCAGCCCCTAAAAACTCTGAAGCACAGGAAAGAAGTTTCTTGGCCTCACCTGTGCAGGGAAGAAGCCCTCTCAAGCACTGAGGCCTCATGCAGAAGAAGACATGCTGCTGTCTGCAGACATGGTCTGCACAACCTGGCAGCCATGTGGTGCAGGGGGAGGCTTGATTTTTGCCCAGCAGCGTGTCCCTGGTGTTTACTCAACACATATTCATCCACCCACACAGGAATGAGATCCTGGATCTCCTGATGGCACCATGCTGGGGCTCTTTTGTGACCCTAAAAAATCATGGCTAGATGTTATTGCCATGATGGCCAGAAAGAAAATTAATTCAAATTGCTGTCATCCTGTTACCTACTTCCTGCACACCTGGAGTGCAGCGGAGCTGGCAGTGGCGAGAATGGACACAGTCAGGTCATCAACGGATACCTCTGGAGGCTGATAAAAATCAATGCTAGTTTCCACACTAGCATTAATTCGACCTTGTAAATCCAAATTTGGTGTTACACCATATTGGAGGGGTAAGGTAAGAAAGTCAGTCCTAGTGCTCCTTAAAAGTAACCCAATGGTATTTGCAGTGAAGGCAGTCACATTGTAAAATCGAGTTAAGTGCCATAAAAGTAAGTTTATGCTTTAGTGTAGACATAAGCCATTTTTGCAGAGAACATTGAAGAAAGCTTTTGATTTCCTCATTTATTGCTTTCAGCTCAGTGGTTAAAACACTCATACTAGGATGTAAAAAACACAGAATCAAGACCCTGTCATGCCTGATGAGCTGACAGGATTTGAACAGGGTCTCCCCATCATCTATGGTATGGTCTACTGTAGCTTTCTCTCAGGGTGCGCCTACACTAGCCGGCTACTTCAAAGTAGCCGGCACAATGTCGAAATACCACACGTCACGTCTACACGCGCCATGTGCTATTTTGACGGTGAAATCAACATTAGGCGGCTAGACATCAAAATCACTATTCCCATCTTGGGAATAGCGCCCTACTTCGACCTTCAATGTCGAAGTAGGGCATGTGTAGATGATCCGTGTCCCGCTACCTCAGAATAGCAGGGTCTTCCATGGCGGCCATTATCTGAGGGGTTGAGAGACATTCTGTCCAGCCCCTGCAGGGCTCTATGGTCACCACGCACAGCAGCCCTTAGCCCAGGGCTTCTGGCTGCTGCTGCTGCTGCTGCTGGGGGTCCATGCTGCGTGCACAGAGTCTGCAACTGGTTGTCGGCTCTGTGGATCTCGTGCTGTGCGGGCCGAGTGTGTCTGGGAGTGGCCCTTTAAGGGAGCGGCTTGGGGCTTTGCTGCCCCCTTATTTTGATGGGGAGCACTTGTGTGTGTGGACGCTCCGCGTTTCCTTCCAGGGAGGCTCCTTTCAAAGTTCTCCATCACTACTTTGACGTTGAACGTCGACGGCACCAGCCCTGGAGGACGTGTAGATGATGCGCATTGAAGTAGCCTATTTCTATGTTCTTACATGTTCATCGATGTTCGATGTTCTTCGATGTAGTGTGCTAGTGTAGACATGGCCTCAGCCTCACATTTGAAAGCTGTTGCACTTTAAATACATATTTAAAGTGTCATTGGCCAGAGGAGAGAATGGAAGATCCATCTCCTTTCTGTAATAACAGATACCACCTGAACATAGTTAAAAGATGGGATCACACCAATGAGCTAGACATGGGGAAAAACTATCTCCACCTGATTTAAGGATCTTCCTGGGGTTAATGCATGAGGCAGCTATAGAACTTCTAAAGTTAGGAATTATGTACATACTTAGAAGCAGAAACTTAGACACCTATCTAGGCACCACTGTGAGCTCCATGTACCTGCTAATTAAGCCTGTAGAAGCCTAAACTTATTTGGAGTCTAACTTTTTGCAGTGTAAGTGTAACCCACACACCTAGATGTTGTTCACTGTCCCATGTAGTGATACCTAGATGACTTCACAGAGAAGGAATGTGTCCCTTACAGCTGACAGGCAGTTAGACTTTAGCTCAAGTTGTAAAGGTACTTGTACTAAGCTCCAAAAGTCCCACATTTGAGCCTCCTTGAGGGTAGTTACATAAGTTGCCTAAGTCCTTGTGGATCTGGGCCGTCTTGGTTGATTGGTGTTTTTGGCTTAAAATTTGTTACCTCTCCCCCCATCTTAGGATGTCTCCTCTTGCCCGCCTTTCCAACTCTTTCCTTTAGCACCTCTTTGGAAATATTTCATAACTCCCACTCATCTCAGCCTCATTATGCTAACTTTCCTTCTCCATATCCCGTATCAAGACATAATTGGCTACCGTCATTGATACACTCCCTGAAATCTATTGTGCCTAGGTGTCAACAGGTCTTGCAGTTTTATAAGTCTGGCTGTTGTCTTTTTCTAATGCACGCATCAAAGGACCCCTCACTCTGTCAGAAGGAAAAAAAATACTTTGTACAAAATTTTCAATGATGGAATAACAGCTAGGCACTTTTCTTGTTAGGAGTTATGAATGAACTATGTTAAGGCTTGCCAGGGCAGCATGAAGGAAAAGTTTCTCTTCCCACACTTGTTGTCTCAGCTGATGGGAATTACGGCAAATCAAAGCAGAGAGATTTTTCCTTCAATCTGAGAATCTGCTGAGCTCATTTAATACACAATTGCCTCATTAAAGTTATCTAGGCATAAATAAGAAGAGGAGAAATTTGTTCCTTGGCTTCATCCTGGAGTAGGAGTAAGCCTCAAACATTAGGCTACTAAGAAGAGAAGAGTTTAGAGGGGAAATTAACTAGATAAAATTATTTGGAGTTCATATTTTAGAGAAACCAGAAATGTCCTAAAAAAACAAGAAAAAAACAAAAACCCTTTACAGGAAAGCATGATAGTTTTAATTCTCCATGAACATTGTCTGTTTGACTTTGTCTAGTATCAGGTCTAGTGACCACTCACATCTCTAGTCTATATTTGTGTTGTAAAGGCAGCAGATAATCATGTTGTTTATCCATTTGCAGTTTTGATTAACTGCTTAGGCAGCTTCAGGGCAGGATATATATAGTGCAATGTAGTACTAATGTACATCTTAGATAAGTGTTTTTTAACAAACAGAATAGGTATCCAATTTGAGAAGGCAAAGGGGCACCTAAAAAGCAAGTTTCTATAACCATTGTTAGAGGACACAGTAGTTTCATCCTTTGCGGATCTGCAAGGTGTTGTTTAATGTAATAAGCTACGTCTACATGTGAAACCTACATTGAAGTAGCCTATTTCGATGAATAACGTCTACACGTTCTCCAGGGCTGGCAAAGTCGATGTTCAACATTGACGTTGCGCAGCACCACATCGAAATAGGCGCAGCGAGGGAACGTCTACATGCCAAAGTAGCACACATCGAAATAAGGGTGCCAGGCACAGCTGCAGACAGGGTCACAGGGCGGACTAGCGCTTCCGGGGCAACAGCTAGCCACTCCCTTAAAGGGCCCCTCCCAGACACACTCAGCCTGCACAGCACGCGGTTTGCAGAGCCATAGGCACGCACACCTCGGGCAACGCAGTCATGAACCCCCACCAGCAGCAGCAGCAGCAGCAGCAGCCAGAGGTCCACCCAGCCGCCCCTGCAGGAGCAGTGCTCGCCCTGCTCCATGCCATGCAGGAGGCAGCTGAGCACCTCCTTGCCACAGAGGAGGAGATGCCCGCAGCGGAGGAGGACGCAACCCCCAACCCTGAAGCACCCCGACCCCCCGCCACCTCATACGCCAGTGGCTGTGGAGTTACCCCACCAGCACCAACTGGTGGGAGCAGCTGGTGCTTGGGGAGTGGGACGACGACCGCTGGCTCAGGAACTTTTGGATGAGCCGGCAGACATTTATGGAGCTATGCCAGTGGCTCATCCCCGCACTCAGGCACCAGGACACCACCATGCAGCGTGCCCTCCCTGTGGAGAAACGGGTCGGCATTGCTGTCTGGAAGCTGGCCACTCCAGACAGCTAGTGATCCGTGGGACAGCAGTTTGGCATCGGCAAGGCCACCGTCGGGGCTGTCCTCATGGAGGTAAGAGGACCCACGGGGCTGGGGGGAGGCAGCCCTGGCAGAGCAGGGCAGGGCAGGGCAGGGGAGGGGAGGGGGGCCCTGGCAGGGAAGGGCCACACACACCCTGCACACCCCTCATTGGTGCTTTCCCATGTGCTTCCCCTGCAGGTCGTCTGCACCATTAGTGCCATGCTCCTCCACAGGCTCGTGAGGCTGGGGGACCCAGATGCCACCATCGTGGGCTTTGCCACCCTGGGCTTCCCCAATTGCTTCAGGGCTCTGGATGGGACTCACATCCCCATCTGCGCCCCGGAGCACAGTGGAGGACGGTACATAAACCGCAAGGCCTACCACTCAGTGGTCCTCCAGGCCTTGGTGGACAGCCGGGGCCGTTTCCAGGACATTTATGTGGGCTGACCTGGCAGCACCCACGACGCCCGGGTTTTCTCGGGCCTGTGCCGCTGGCTGGAGGTGGGGACCTACATGCCCCAGCAGGAGATCCCTGTGGGGGACACCACCATGCCCCTCTGCGTCATCGCAGATGCGGCATACCCCCTCCGGCCCTGGCTCATGCACCCGTACACGGGCCATCTGTCTGCTAGCCAGGAGCGCTTCAACCAGCGCCTGAACCACGCGCACCAGGTGGTGGAGCGCTCATTTGGCCACCTCAAAGGGCACTGGAGATGTCTCCTCACCCACCTGGATGCGGGCCCCATCAACATCCCCCAGATTGTGGGTGCGTGCAGCGCCCTACACAATCTGGTGGAGAGCAAGGGGGAGGCCTTCTTTCAGGGCTGGGCTGTGGAGGCCGGCAGGGCCGACGTGCAGCCACCTGCTGCCCCCAGTCGCCAGGTGGACCCCGAAGGGACCCAGGTCCGGGAGGCCCTGCGGGCCCACTTCGATGAGGCCGCGGGGTGAATGCTGCCAGGCCCCCCACTGCCCCCCCCTCCTCCACAACACTCCCTGCCCCTACGCCCACACCACAGAGCACCCAACAGCACACCCCCCCACACTTTTCCTGGACAAATAAAAGCAGACACTTGTTTGTGAAATCAAACTTGTTTACTTTGAACTCTGTTCTAATTAATACTAACTATATATAGGAACTTCTAACTAACTTAAATATGAAATGTGTATGTATACATTAACAAAAAAAACAGGGATAACAAGGAAGGGGAGAACTATTTACATGGAGGGGGGAAGGATCAGACTGTGCAAATGGGGGTCACAAATAAATAAATACAAACTATATACAAGGCCGAACAACAAAACAGTGGGGGGAATATATACGGGGGGGGCGCCATGTCCTGGGCCTCACACCCCTATAGTCCAACACTTGGGGTGGGTGTCCGGCAGCCCCGCCTCGGCCGCAGCCCTGTCCGGGGCTGGCTGGGGGCCAGGCGGACCGGTAGATACAGCCGGCAAGTGTCAGCTGGCCCCAGGTCTCCCTCGGCGGAACAGCCCTCGGTGGCGGGTGGCGGGGCAACGGCGGACGGCACGGCGACGACAGGAGCAGCGGGTAGAGCCTGCAGGGCGGGCACAGCGGTGGCCGGTGTGGCATGGGGGGCCAGGTAATCCGCTATGCGGTTAAAGGTCTCCATGTAGGCCCCCCATGCCTCTTGGCGCCAGGCCAGCGCCCACTCCTGGAGGTGGAGACAGCGTTGCTCCACCAGCAGCCGCTGCTCCGCGACCTCCACCTGCCACCGGTGGAAGGCCAGCAGCTGGGGGTCCGTCGCCGGCAGCTGCTGCTGGGTCCGCCATCTTGCCCGCCGTGGGGCCAGTCGGTCCTCCACCAAGGGGCTGCCCTGGAGCGATGGCCCTGGAGGGGATTCTGGGACCACTGAAGCCTCGCCGGCGCTTTCCGGTCCTTCCGATGGTGCAGCTGTGGAACACAGGAGGGGGGGAAGAAGAGTGGAGACAGGCGTTAGTGTGGGCCCTGAGCCGTGGCCCTTGTCCCCCCACCCCTGTGCTGCAGGTTCCCCATCCCGGTCCCCGGGAGATGCTGCTGTGATGGGGTTCAAGGGTCCCCCTGCACTGCACCCCGTCCCCTGGCGGGAGTGACTCTCACTTCACTCAGCAGGGTCTGACAGGAGAGGTTTCTTAGGCAACAGATGCCCAGTTTCTCCCAGAAGTGACAGTACAGCAGTCAGAGACAGTCCTTCCAACCCGTCCTGGGGAGAAGACCCCGAGGGGTGCCCCTCTGGGGTGTAGCTTTCCCCCTCCTCAGGCTGGCTGCCTTCCAGCTCTCCCTTCCCCTAGCCTCTAACTGCGGCCCCCGATTCAAACCCAGCTCGGCTCCTCCCTCCTCTTTGTTCAGGGCAGAGGTGTAACCTGCCAGTTGTAGCCCCAGGATCATCCTTTGCCCCTGGGAGCTATTCAGCTTGTTGCTCATATCTAGCCTGAGTCTTGCATTTGCACTCCCCCCACTCCATCACATGCTGCTGCTGCTGCTGCTGCTGCTGCTGCTGCTGCTGCTGCTGGGTGTCCCACCTCCTCCTTCCGGGGGACCCTAGAGGTTCCGCTCCCCCCTGCCCCGGGGATGGGGCATGGCACTGTCGTGCTGGGGGCGGGGGGCAGGGGCTGATGCACTCCTGTGAGGGACATGGCACTGCTGTCCTTGGGGCCATGGCCATCTGGGCATGTGGAGGGCCCTGGCCACATATCTATTACCCCCACCCCTCAACCCCGGGGGTGTACACTGGGGGGGTACATATCTGTAGGTCCACTCCCACGGTCGGGGGACACCCGGGGGGCGGACGCCCGACTGCTGCTCCTCGATGGCAGGAGGAGGATCTGGAGCCCCGTCTCTGTGGAGGAGGAGTCCCCCTCCTCCTCCTGCTCCGGTGCCCCGGGAGTGGGCTCCAGGGGGGGCCGCCGGGGTGCGGGACTTGCCTCCGGGGCGGACTCCAGGGCCTGCTGGGGCTCCTCAGCCGAGGTGTCAAGTGTGGCTGGAGGGGAGGAGGTGTGCCAGGGGCCCACGATGTCCCTGAGCTCCCTGTAAAAGGGGCAAGTGACAGGAGCAGCCCCAGATCGGCCGGCCTCCTTGACTTTACTCCGGACATGGTCCGGAGTGTGGGCAGGGTGACCCTGGGCGGCCAGGCCCTCGGCCAGCTGAGCGAACGCATCCGCATTCCGCCTCTTGCTTCCCATTACCTGGAGCACCTCCTCCTCGCTCCAGAGCCCCAGCAGGTCACGATGCTCGGCCTCCATCCAGGAGGGGCCCCGCTGCCACTTCCCAGCCTGGCTCCTGCCCTGGCTGCCCTGGCTACCCTGGTTCCCCTTCGGGGGGGGTTCCCTCAGGGTGTTGGGGGGGCTGCCGGGAGGCCATAAGGTCCTTTGGGGGGTCTCGGTGGCTGAAGATGAGCATGCAGGCTAGACACGTGTTATTGCTGCTGCCTGCATGCTCTCTCAGCTTCCTGCACAGAAAGGGAGGGGGTGGGGACCTTTAAGGGGCCACTCCACGCGGCCACCATTGAGCTGAGGGGCTGGAGAGAGCGTCTCTCAACCCCTCAGCTGATGGCCGCCATGGAGGACCCCGCAATTTCGAAGTTGCGGCATGTGCAACGACTACACGGTCCCTTCTTCGACGTTGAATGTCGAAGTAGGGCGCTATTCCCATCCCCTCATGGGGTTAGCGGCTTCAACGTCTCACCGCCTAATGTCGATGTTAACATCGAAATAGCACCCAACACGTGTAGCCGTGACGGGCGCTATTTCGAAGTTAGTGCCGCTACTTCGAAGTGGTGTGCATGTGTAGACACAGCTATAGAGTCCTAAATTATAATGCCAGAAAGGATCATTGTAATCAGTTAGTCTGACCTCCTGTGTAACACAGGTCATAGGATATTTCTGAATTAACTCCTGCTTGAACTGAAGCACCTCTTTCGGAGAAACAGCCAATTTTGTTTTTTAAAATTAGCAATGATGGAGAATCCGCCATAATAACCCTTGATAATTTTATAGCGGTTAATTACCTTCACTGTTACCATTTTGCACCTTATTTTGAGGATAAATTTGTCTAACTTCACCTTCCACCCATTTATTTCCATTACACCTACTAGGTCAAAGACTCCTTTATTATACAATTTTTGGTAGCCCTGTGCAAATCTTTGAGACCAAGGACCCTCTGTGCTTGGAGCTGCATAAATCTATATTGAGAGATAGTTCCTGCCTCAAACAATGTACTATAAAATTAGATAAAACAGATTAAAGATGGGAGGGGAAACTGACACACTGAAGTGAAATGACTTGTCTAATGTCATTTAGCAGGCTCAGGAAGGACTAAAGGACAGGTTACCTGACAAGCACTGAAGTGCTGTACCTACAAGCCCTCACTGAATTTCAGTTAAATGATATTAACTGCTGAATTGACAGCAACAGCAAAGAAATGTTAGCGACACTTTTATGGTACTAATGAAGCATGCATGCTGTGCTTGCAGAGTGTAATGATTTGGCAACATTGATGTAAAGAAAGTCAGTGTGTTCCTCTAAAGTCAGATGTATATGACTCCACTAACTAATCACTAAATATAGATAGCTCCTTTAGTTGACTGGGAAACAAGAAGAAACTGCCTACATTTGGAAAAATTAAACACTAAACCTGGCTTTCCTGTCACTTTAGCTCTATCAGAAGGGAGCGGGGTAGAGGAGTTGGAGAGCCATTTGGACCAGGCCTCAGGAGACAAGGGACCTCAAATTTTGTCATTTTTTTAACAAGTCATTTCCATTTATGACATACCTTACAGTTCTAACAGAGACAACAAAAGAAGCCATATAAACCTGCAAAAAGAAATGGGAAATCATTGTGGGACCTTGGACCTTCACCAATTTTTTGGTCACCTCTGAGTTTTCATTTGCATGACTGTATTAACTTCTGTGATCAGTGATTCTACACTATCAAATGCTGTTTACAGTACAGAGGTTTTGAGAGTTGCAATTAATTTTGTTACTGTAAAGTGATTTTGCTTTTCTGAGGGTGAGTTTAACCTTTAAATTAGATGTTTATCTCTGCATAGGAGATATTCATGTTCCTGTTTTTCCTTGCATCTTCATAGACAATAAACATATCAGGCTCAGCAGTAAGCTACCTCTTCATCCAGGTTTAGGTTTACCTTTAAAGGATTTATTTGTGATAATAAGCTCTTAATTTTAGTTGTTTAATTAACTATCTATCCAATCTGGCAATCACCCTGTGTTCATATTCATAATAGCACATCAGTTATTAGAGGAATTTAATAATGGAAACCTGTTAGCAAATGAAATTTCAAGACTTTGAAATAAGGATATAAGGGCCAAAATAAATAACCACCGAGCCCCTCAAAAAGTTATTATTTTGTTGGTTTCTTGAGACTATGAGAAGATACTGGTCAGTTTACCAGATAGACCCATTTCTGTATTGCATCCTCATCTGAAACTTGCTTGTGATTAATTCAAATACTGGCGGAGGAAAATATGTTGTGGGAGATTCAGTGCCACTACTTTCTCAAGAGCTAAGAACAGAAATGCTAGAGTCTGGGTAGCAATTGGCTAGATTACTTCTTGTTTACTTTAAAAGGGTTATTAATTATCTCATTTATCCAGGGGTCACCTGACTTCACCAACTAGCAAGGATATATGCCATTTTCACAGCTAGTAGGTTCAAATTTTCTTAGAGCCTCTTGGTTTTTATTAGGAAGTTCTGTCCTCCTTTAAGTATTAAAAATTAGCAGTCGCACAGTCATGAACAGTGAAGGAAAGCTACTGATGGCTACGTGTTAAACCAAAAACATACTTCCATTTACTTAATAAAACTGTTATTTTAAAGATCCAAATGGTGAGGTTCTGCTATATTGTTAAACATTTTGCACATTTATTCCAGGGGCACTATAGACTACCAGACCTAAGAGAGAGAGACATATATTGTACATCCTCCCAGACACATCCTAGTGCATACACATTTAATACTGTGATCTATGTTTTGTAGTTTTGCTTCTTTTTTTTTTATAAGCACCTTATACAGGCGGCAAGAAAACTATATTCCTTAAGTGTGAAATGACATAAATATGATACATGGCCTTCTCCTACAAAATGGCTTTTGCTTTGAGAGCTCTGGAAAAGCCAGCAGTGATTGCAACACAACTTAGCAACAAATCATCCTATACATATTTAATATATATAAAATCTGCCATATAAAAACATGTCAGAGTCTGCGTTTTCTGTTGCTTGACAGCATTAATTAAAGCCTAGTTAAGACTTTTGTATGGATGATTCTGTCCAGTTCTCCAAGTTTTCACTGGCAGCTCTTTAACAGAATAGCCTGAATTTAAAGCGTTCTGTTTTGTTGTGTTAAAGGCATTAGAAAAACACATTTATTAAGAACTAAATTCAGCAGACCTTAAATGTAAATGATACAAATAGCAAAAAAATTATGGCTTATTCAAGGATGCCACCCACATAGTTCTTGGGGGGGAGGGGCATGTAAAATGACATCACATTCACCCAATGATACATACAAGGTAGAGATGCATTACATAATCAGTATAACAGTCTTTGGCTGCTTAAACATCCTTAAGGTAGGAATCCATTGCTCAGCAGCTGATTTGTGATGTATGGTGTTACACACACTGCAAGGTACAATAACATATCCATACTAGTACATATTCTAGTATTTTCGGGGTCATGGGAAAAGTGACTGAGAGGAAGTATCAGAGATGCATCTGTTGCAGAGATGTTGCATCTGATGAAGCGGGTCTTTGCCCACAAAAGCTTATGCTCCAAAAAATCTGTTAGTCTGTAAGGTGCCACAAGACTTTTTGTTGTTCTGAGAGGAAGTGTTTACTGTGAAGATTGTGGTTATCTGGAAGGGCTGATATTTAATTTCTTAATGCCTACTGGTAATGTACTATTGGTCTCCACTTGGGCTAGCCCTCTCCTCCTTTCTATTTTTTTCTGACAATGCATATAAACAAGTTTTTGCACTTGTTCCTTGGATATCCCTGTCTTCATGCTCTTCCCTGTAGAGGACAATAAATCTTTGGGTGTCCCCTTAAGAATTAGTTTGGCCAGTAACAAAATATGAATTTTGAAAATATTTGTCAGTCAGGATGGTTGCCTTTACCAATTCAAAATGAGGTTTTGTTTCAAAGCATATTGCCTGCCATCCAAGGTAATTGGAAAGCAAGTTTGAAAAATCTTCTAAAGTGCTTTTTAAAATTGACCAAGGCTGAAGAGCTAGCTTCTTAAACAAAATATAATTAATTTTTATCTGTCTAATGTGATCGGTGCTGGCTGACAGTCCCTCTGTATTCTCTATTTTTAATGTATGTGTATTTTTTAATAGATTACATCTTCTTTCATCTGCCTCTTTTCCTCGGGTAAATTGGCACTTTCTGTCTTCTCGGAATCTCGTTATTATGCAGTGATTCTCCTTTGCTTTATAATAAAGGTGCCCGACACATGCACCCAAATAAAATGTAAATATATATTTTTCTTTACCAAAGCTTTGCTCCATGTACACCTCTATGGTCTCACTGGCATTTACATGCCTGTTGTGTTCTGAAATCATTCCAACTTCATGATACCTGTTCAATCCACCTCTATTCTAAAAAAATCTTTTAATCTGTGCTATACACTTTTGTACACAGCCTGGAACATTGAAAGGGGCTTCAAGCAATCAGATTCATACACATTCAAGGGAATAATTATTTGTGAAAAGCATGGCAATGATCTGTCACCTTATGGCAAAATTATGAATTACGAAATTTTGAGGTATATTAGACTTTCTGTAATGTCTGTGGTAGTCATCAAGATCTGCATTTTCCAAAAATCAAGCTTCTGTGTAGCTCAAGTTAGACATCCTAAAATTGAAGCCCTGGAAGTTATTTGTCACTTTTGAAAATGCAGACCTGAACCTCTCTCTGTTTACTTCTCCTTCTGAAAAGTGGGAATAAAATTTCCCACCTTCTGAGGATTACCATGAGGCTTAGTTAATGTTTGTGAAATGCATTTAAACTGACAGAAAAAAACTACTACAGAAGTGCATTTATTTTTTGTCATCGTCTTCAGCTTATAATAGCAATGAATAGGATCAGTGTAGGAGATTTCCTGGGGATAAATGACTGGATAAGTTTAAGGGTCTTTATCAGCATACTGGGTCATCATCTCACTTGTCCTAGCTGGTCATTAATCACCAGGATGTGCTTGGCACTCTATCAATTTTGTTTAATTAATGTCTCCTATTTTCAAACTGATTGTATCAACACTTAACCCTAACTTCAGGAGGCAGATTGAACAGCATGTTTCCACTAAAAAACTGTAATTCCATCTATTTGCATACATATCTTAAATTTTTCTGAGAATAACTTGTTCTGTTT
This sequence comes from Carettochelys insculpta, assembly GCF_033958435.1. NCBI lineage: Eukaryota > Metazoa > Chordata > Testudines > Carettochelyidae > Carettochelys > Carettochelys insculpta. Next base: position 55,147,307 of record NC_134142.1, on the reverse strand, counting down.
GCCTCAGGCTTTTTTTAAATGAAAATTATCTGCTGGAATATCACATCCACAGAGTTAAAAGCATCCTTAATGTTTTTCTCTAACCATAATCCTTGTTTTTGTGTGGAGGATGTTGTTGTTTTGCTTTTTGGTTTTACCAAGTAAAATAAGTGAAGAAAGGAGGTAGAGAATGGGTAGGAAAAGGGAAAATCTCTAGTGTGATTGCAAAACTATAGATAATATTTCTGTCACGGCATATTACCTTTTTGTATTACTTGGGCTATGTCTACACGTGAAGCCAACATTGAAGTAGCTTATTTCGATGTAGCAACATCGAAATAGGCTATTTCGATGAATAACGTCTACACGTCCTTCAGGGCTGGCAACGTCGATGTTCAACTTCGACGTTGCGCGGCACCACATCGAAATAGGCGCTGCGAGGGAACGTCTACACGCCAAAGTAGCACACATCGAAATAAGGGTGCCAGGCACAGCTGCAGACAGAGTCACAGGGCAGACTCAACAGCAAGCCGCTCCCTTAAAGGTCCCCTCCCAGACACAGTTGCACTAAACAACACAAGATACACAGAGCTGACAACTGGTTGCAGACCCTGTGCCTGCAGCATGGATCCCCAGCTGCCGCAGCAGCAGCCAGAAGCCCTGGGCTAAGGGCTGCTGCCCACGGTGACGATAGAGCCCCGCAGGGGCTGGAGAGAGAGCATCTCTCAACCCCCCAGCTGATGGCCACCATGGAGGACCCGGCAATTTCGACGTTGCGGGACGCGGATCGTCTACACAGTCCCTACTTCAACGTTGAACGTCGAAGTAGGGCGCTATGCCAACCCCCTCATGAGGTTAGCAACTTCGACGTCTCGCCGCCTAACGTCGAAGTTAACTTCGAAATAGCGCCCGACGCGTGTAGCCGCGATGGGCGCTATTTCGAAGTTAGTGCCGCTACTTCGAAGTAGCGTGCACGTGTAGACGCAGCTTTGGAGAGTAAGGCAATAGTAGGCATCCTTCAGTCTGCATAGACTATGGATCGCGCCCTTAAAAGTTTCAATTGAAGACTTCATTTACAGCATCTATTGTGACTATAAAGACCCACACGAGAGTGACAGTCCTTGCTGCATCTCTTGCAGATGTAGTGGGTGTCTGGCAAGTCCTTATTGTGTTTTCTGTGTGCTCGCTTCTCCTCTGCTAGCTGTCTCATCTTCAACTCGCCCTTCTGAAGGCCCTTGTGTAACCCCTGCCTCCATCTTCTGCGGTCGTCTGCTAGTTCTTCCCAGTTGTCCAGCTCGATGTCTACCTCTCTGAGGTCTCTCTTGCAGACATCTTTGTAACGCAAATGGGGGCGTCCGGGGGGTCTTTTGCCAGAGGCTAGCTCACCATACAGAATGTCTTTTGGAATCCTTCCATCGTTCATCCTGTGGACGTGGCCAAGCCAGCGGAGCCGACGCTGCCTGAGGAGGGTGTGCATGGTTGGGATTCCAGCTTGCTCGAGGACGGCGGTGTTGGTCGCTCTGTCCTTCCATGATATTCCAAGGATGTGCCTGAGGCAGCGCAAGTGGAAGACGTTCAGCCTCTTTTCCTGGCGGGCATACAGGGTCCAAGTCTCGCTGCCATAAAGGAGGGTGCTGAGGATGCAGGCTCTGTAGACTTGCATTTTGGTGTGAGTGTACAGCTTGTTGTTATTCCACACTCTCTTGCTGAGTCTGGACAGAGTTGTGGCCCCTTTTCCGATCCTCCTATTTAGCTCAGTGTCCAATGACAGGGTGTCAGTGATGGTGGACCCGAGGTAAACGAACTCGTGGACGACCTCTAACGTATAGTTGTCAATGCTGATTGATGGGGATTCAGCAACATCCTGACCAAGTACGTTTGTCTTCTTTAGGCTGATGGTAAGCCCAAAGTCCTTGCACGCTTTGGAGAACTGATCCAGCAGTTTCTGAAGCTGGTCTTCTGTGTGAGACACTACAGCAGCATCGTCTGCGAACAGCATGTCTCTGATGAGGACTTCCCGCACCTTAGACTTAGCTTTCAGCCTTGCAAGATTAAACAGTTTCCCATCAGATCTTGTGTGCAGCAAGATGCCCTCTGTTGAAGATCCAAAGGCATGCTTCAGAAGGAGTGCAAAGAAGGTCCCGAACGATGGCGGAGCAAGCACGCATCCTTGTTTGACGCCGCTCCTGATTCTTAAAGCATCCGATAAAGCACCATCATATTGGATGGTTCCTCTCATGTCTTCGTGGAATGACTGGATCATCTTGAGTAACCGGTAGTTGTTGCAGTCGCTTCTGTCTCCTTTGTTCTTATACAATGTGACAATGTTAGTATAGCGGATATCCTGTGGAACCTCACCCTCTTTCCAGCACAGGCACAGTAGCTCATGTAGGGGTTCCAGGAGTGTGTCCGCGGCACACTTCATTACCTCTGGTGGTATACCATCCTGGCCAGGGGCCTTTCCTGCTGCAATGCTATCGATGGCTCTCTTCAGTTCATCCACAGTCGGTTCCTGGTCCAGTTCGTCCACTACTGGTAGGAGCTCGACGGCATCAAGGGCTGCGTCAACCACAATGTTCTCGCGTGAGTACAGCTCAGAGTAGTGCTCAACCCAGTGCTCCATCTGTTTGGCTTTGTCAGCGATGACTTCACCAGATTTGGATTTCAGAGGTGCCATCTTGTTCTGGGTGGGTCCTAATGCCTTCTTCATACCCTCATACATTCCTCTGAGATTACCAAAGTCAGCACAGGTCTGGATGCTGTTGCATAGCTGGAGCCATTGGTTGTTGGCACAGATGGTTCCAGTCACTGAAAAGAAGTGGGCTGCACTCCTGGAGTACAAACTTTCACCAAGCCAGAGTACCCAGCAAGCACTTACAGCGGCCGGAAGAACAGTACAGTAAGGCAATCTAAGTGCTTTAAAGTGTAGTTCAGTTGTAAAATCTAACTAAAATGCTACAGTCTTAAAGAGTTTTCCAAGCTGTGATGGAGGTATTGGCACAGCACAAAGATCCATGAAAATATCAGGAGACAGCAAGGATAAAATGGCAACTAAAAATAAAGGAGATAGTAATGTTCTCAGGGATTTCATGAATGACTCATCAAATTAGTGACACAGGAGAGTCAACTGATATGTTTCTTGATCTGAGAATGCAATAAAATAATTTAGTTAATTTTTGTGATATTTCTTATAATTGAGTCTTAAAATCTTTACTTCTCTGCGAAATACTGGTAGGCCACAATGGTGGCAATTGCTCTTTCTAATTCTATCCCACCAAGGCTTTGACTGGTGGAGTAGGAATTACTCCAGCATAGCAATGTTGAAGGCCATTTTCAAGGAAGAAAATTAGTACTTTCCACAAAACTTGTGCTCAACACCTTTTTTTTTTAAACTCTTGTACTCCCGGTGAAGCATAGGTTATCTCCAAGTCTCCTCTACTTCACTTTGTCTCGCCACCTCAAAGAACTCTGAAAAATATGGCTTCTTAACGTATTTGTAAGAAGCAAAATGAACCAGTTTTTTTAAATGGATAGATCCAATTCAGCCTGTATTAATAATCAACAACACAAATGCTGAAGCACTCTGCTTTGCACTTTCTATTGAAATACTTTACCTTTAACTAAAAAGTAATGCCAGAATTGTATTTTATGGGCTTTCTAAATGTCTCAAGATACTTTATTGGGACTACCAGAATGTTTCATTGTATGAAGGTGAAAACTATGTCAGTGATCAAGTTTTAGACAATGGATGTTGGGAGAAAATCAATAATTTGATTAAAAAGAAAAAGCTCAGGAGGCTTCTCAGCCTAAAAAGTTGATTTGTTATCTCAGTATATCTCACAGAAAAGATAAACTACACTGGTCTGTGGATTTACCAGGTGCTTTACATTTCATGTAGTTTTAAATTAAATACAGTATTGGCAATAATGAGAAAGAAGTCTTTACGTTAACCCCTTGAAACTTCAACAAGCCTGTACAGGGGATCTCCAGGAAGAAATACACCAGATTGTACCATGCAGGTTCAGCATCAAGCTGGATACTATACTTGGACTTCCTGTCTCAGAAGATTGGATTACAATGATTCTGCACCAAGGCTATGTCTACACTTACCTGGAACGTCTATGGCTGTTATGCGATTTTTGGTGCTCCAATTGCACACCAAAAATCAACTTTGCAGCTGTCAATTTCCATGGCTGTCTTCATGGCAGAAGGTCAATGAGAGCACTCCTCCTGATGACCTTCCTTAATCTTCATAGCTTGCAAGGAGTTCCAGAGTCAACGCTGAACCCAGAACATACTGTTTTACCTCTGCATGAAACAGTGCCCAGGAAGATTGAACCTAAGTGGTTGATCTTCCATAGGCAGTGTGGATGTAGCTTTAGAGACCTGAAAATGAACGAAAGCTTGCACAAGCAATAGGGACTGGGTACAGTGAAAATTACACAGTGAATATAAAAACTCAGCAAGGGGGAGGGGGCACAGGAACAATTATGCTATTGCACAAAATATCATAGGGAACAATAAAATATTTTAATGTCTGATTACTGTCATAGAAAGATGACAAAGAAAAACATTGTTCTGATACTCAAAAGAAAAGCAAGGACAAGACGGAAATGTTTAATGCTACAGTTTTCACTAAAGATAATAGTAGCAGGGAACTTAATGTAATAATCTCTAATACGAAAAGGTAGAGCTCTCAAGGCAGAGTATTGAGAAGTATGTTAGCAAATATTTGAATACATTGGGTTTGAGTAATATCTGTTGGTAGAGGGAGAGACCACAAAACTGAGGGAAAATTCATCTCAGGAGATGGCAGCAAGTATTTGTAGTAGGCACTTTTTCTGAGGAGCCTATTGGGGCAGCTCCATTGATTCAAATTTTCAGTGAATTAAGCACCCTCACCTCAGTACCACAAAACCTAACTTTAAACATGTACCATAATTAAAATGAGTAGCCCCACCACAGAATTTGTATAGAAGCCACACAGTAGAACCTACAATTTAGCCCCTTTTATGATATGGCCTAATAGCCTCAGGAGCACTTTCAAGTTTGCAAAAGAATTAATCCCAGGAGATTTGTTTTTCATCTTCAAGCTATTTCAAACATTTATCTCTCAGAAAATCATCAAGAGTGGCTTGGGATCAGGCCTCTGCAATCCTTTTTATGTGCAGTTAAAATGGTCTCCTATAGAGTATATTTTGAGTGATCTAAAATGTACCCAGAAACCTGGGACTGTCAAATCAGGGGGAAAAAGACACCCTTTCCACAATTCCACTAGTTATCAAATGGGAAGATCGCACTGATCTCTCTTCACTTCAGGGACTAAATTATTTCTACCTAGTGATCCAGCATTACTGGTAGAGATAGTAGTAAATGCATTGAGGACTACCTATTGATTTTAATTATAACAGGCAGTCCACCATTAATCTGAGTTGTGATGCCTCTAAAAATGTTAGCAGAGAGGGACTAATTAATTAATTGTAAATTAATAAACTAATCATGAGTAAATCAAAGCAACCATAGAAAATTAATACAGGACTGGAAGGAAAAAATGCAAAACAATGGAAAACCCACAACACTACATGGAAAGAGTAAAAGGTGTGTTCTGCGGTATCCCTAGAGGCAGCTCCTTAGTAAGTAAGCATACTTCACCCATAAAACAAAACAAAACAGCAGTCACGTAGAACTTGAAAATTCTACATACTTTGGGTTCATACTCAAATCTGACACATTAACACTTGGTATGAACAAAGACAGCAATTATTTCATGCATTGCAAGGACTGCTTCCCTTCCTTAGATGTTCGTAATTGTCTCAGGCAACATCCCCTAACTCTCACCCCACTCTTCAGTCCTAAGTATTTGATTTGGCAGTTTTATTGCAATTTTTTTGGAACTCTGTACTATATAACTATCAGTCTGTTCTTGAAATGCTATTGATCTGAAGAAGTGGATCTGTCTCATGAAAACTCATCACCTAATAAATCATTATGTTAGAATTTAAAGTGTTACATGACTGCTGTTTTGTTTTGTTAGACTACAGACTAACACAGTTACCTCTCTGTTACTTTACCCATAAAATTAAAGATCAACTGAAAGACATTAAATAGGTAGAGGAGTTATTTTGTAAAGACTTTTTAGCCTGTTTTTATTAGCAGGAATTAGTATAACCTCCCAGAGGTGGGAGAAAATGAGGCTAAAAGGATAGGATAAGAAAATGAATCTGGATCAGGCTTATGGAATTGAAATCATGGTCAGATAGTTGGGAGAGCCTCATTTGTATACAGACACTTATGCCCCAAATATATTTCTTATTTGCAATCTGTTTCATACAAGTAAATAAAGAGAATTTATTAGTGGATCTGGTGATATATTAATTTTGAACTGAATGTCAGGAAACGTGAGCATCAGTGAATTTAGAATGTGAAACTTTCTATGAAGAGCTCTGGAGAAGGTCCGTGGCCACTGCCTTGCCATCCTGTCCAGGAGCAGTAGTGGAATTCATTTCAAAGCTGAGGTCAATGAGTAGGAAATTCTCATGCTGTCTACATCTAGCATAATCTTGGCTTCTGTCTATTCCTTTGTGTCTGATTATTCAAATGGTGAATTTCTGACTGTTAACAGAAGCCATCTACAGTAACCTACTAATTACAGATGACAGACACAATTAATGATATACTATGCTGCCTGACTTTGACTCACAATTTCTTTGTTCATTGTTTTCATGAACAAAACAGTACAATTGGATGAGGATGAAATTTACTTATGTATGTTCCAGCAGTGGGACATTGCTAATCACAGGGCATGTAATATTTCACTATGAGTAATTTCAATGCCTAGGAAACAGTCACTTTGAAATGGATAACTGTACTAATGTAATGAACAATGGCCTTATTTCACCACTAACTTACCTTCACCTGTAGTCAAACATAATGTAAAAATGCCTTTGAAATGTTGGAGGTCATACAGGAGATTTCAAACAATGGTATGAAAAGACTAAGTGAATATTTGAAGGCAGAGAAAAATATATCTTTGAAGCATATGTCAAGTAACTCAAGTCAAGTCAAGTAACTTAAGAGAAGGATGAATCAATATATGACTGGACCTAAGGGAACAGCAAAAATGTGGATATGATGAGTCTATGGATGACAAAATCAGCATTCAAGTCATTGACAAATTCTAGTCACATGATTTTAAAAATAGTCTGCCAAAGAACAATTCCTTTCATATTTTTCTAAGTTGACAGAAGAGGGCATATTGCACTCAGACCTTGACTTAGATAGTGAAAGTCTTTGGAAGTTATGAAAGTCTATGCCTACAGTTACATAGTAAGTTATGCCAGCAAAACTCCAGTTTTGTCAACAAAAATAGTGGAGCATCCACACACAAAATGGGACTTGTGAACAGTATCTCAACAACACCTGGCACATTCGCCAGCAACCTTCTGCCACTCCAAGATGAGGAAGAGTACCTTTTGTTGACAGGGTCTGTCAACAGAAAAACTCTGTGTGGATGCTCTGAAAGGGCCCTCTCTTGACAGACAGGGCATCCAGAACAATAGGCAGACATGTCTTCTGTGCTTCCCAGTGCCTGCTTTGTCGACAGAGCATGCAAGCAGTCCAGTTGCTCTGTCAAAAGAGTGGAGAGCTCTTCCAATTGGCTTTTGTGTGTGGCCACACTCTGTCAACAGACGTTTTGTTGGGAAATTTCTTCTGACAGTGACTTCTGTTGACAGATTGCTGTAGTGTAACTGTAGCCTATGGGTATAGGATTCTCAACTCTGAGTAGTCTGTATTGTCTATGGTGAATGAGAAGTTCCTTGGTGGGTGGTATTTGGCCTAAATAATGTCAAAACATATAGAATTGAATTGGCCATTAGGTGAGATTTTGCCTAAATTATGGTTGGTATGCAATGTGCAGTGACATCCAGTTCTCAAAGTAAAGCCACTGATAAATAAAAAAGTTTTGGAGAATTTTAGCTTTCATTTTTTTCATGCTTACACTCCTCTATATTTCTTAGTTACTGTTTGAATTAGAAAGAGATGTGACAAAAGCCTACAAAAACAGTTCTTTGGGGATTTCTGGTGTGATCAGAAGCAGGAAGTAACAGCATCTTGTGAGAAAATGGTCAGTTTAATTTTCCACCCCTTTTAATCTTCCATAGGTTCAGATAGTCCAGACAAACACCCAAAATGGGTGTGGGTTCATCTGACCCATATGGAACCCCCATCCCCCACCAAACATACAAAAACCCTCCCACAGTGCTGAATAATATAGTCCTCAACCTGAAAGTCCATTACTGGGTCCACATTCTTCTGTTAGAAGAAGCCATGTTTTCAGAAATAAAAAGCAAAGAAAGGACAGAAATTTAAAAAAAAAAAAGAGCAGATAAAAATGGAGTAATGCTCAAATGGAGAGGAAAAACAAATACAAGACCAGGGAACAAAAGAGCGCAGGGGAAGAGAGAAAACTTAAATGTTGATATTATAGGTCATCTTCATAGAGCTTTATAAGCATACTGTGCTATAATTTGCTTACCCACTAGCCTCAAGGAAGTAGACCTCAGGCTTCAAGCAAGAGATATATCAGGCTGCTGGAATCTTGCACATGCTCACCCTACAGGAAGTCTGGGACCAGTGTCAAGAATGCATGGAACTTACATTTGGATAACAACAATCACATCCTGAACAGAGATGCTATTCTCCCTTAGAAATTTCACAGGGAAACTTTGTCATTCTCTCATGCAATAGCAGGAGCAATACTTACAATGTAAGGACATGATAAACACTCCCAAGTTAATAGGAAAGCACAGAAGGTAGGCTGTCTATCCTGAATGTCTTTATTTCTCTCACACACACCACCACCACTAGTTCCATAGATCTTTACATTTGCAAACCTCACTGTTTTAAACAGCCTATTAGGGATATCAGCATCATATTTAAGTGAGAAAGGCATGATTCACCACTTTTCCATTCAACTTACATGCAATTTCAGAATATGGGTTGCATAAGTACTTGAAAATCTCTGTCAAAACCAGGATGTTGAAGGCAGTTTGACTAGCGATTCAGTACAGTAGTCCCTCAGGATACATGAGGGTTGCATGGAATGCAAGTTTGGATATCCCAAATTTTGGGTAAGTCTGGGGGTGCTTAGGTGGTGGGTTGGGGCTGAGGGGTTAAGTCTGGGGTGCATTGGGGCTGAAAGGGGTGCAGGAGGGTGGAGCTAAGCCAGGGCTTGCGGGGGTTGGAGCAGTGTTGGTGGGCCAGGGGAGCCTGCGCCCGATGTGTCATTCTGGGGGCTGGAGCCCAAGCCCCGTGCAGGGCTGTAGTGTGCTGGGGGCTGGGAGCCCCATGTGCAGGTTGGGGCTGGACGTCCCCAGCATGTGTTGAGGCTGATCTGGGGCTGTGGGGGGGCTAGTCTTGGGGGGCAGGCAAGGGGGTTTTACCTCCCTAGCTGCCTACAGCAGTGCGGGTAGCTGGGGGGGGGGGCTAAAACCTTCCTCCCTACCTTCCCAGAGTGGGGTCGCTGTCAGCTTGACAGCAGCGCTCTTCCAGGAAGGGGGTTTTAACCCACATGGCTGCCCACAGCAGTAGGCAGCTAGGTGAGCTAAAAGCCTTCCACCTAGCTTTCCAGAGTGATGCCTAGCGTCACTCTGGGAAGGCAGAGGGAAGGGGCTCTTAGCCTGCCTAGCTGCCTGCAGCTGCGGGAAGCTAGGCAGGCTGACAGCCACGCATCTTCAAGTTGTGTGAAACTCACTTTAAAGCAAGCTTTGCGCAACCAGAAGATGCATAAAGTGAGGGTTTACTGTAGTTCTCCTTTCCTCTGAGTGAGTACTGTACCACAGGGGTGCACAAAGTTGGAGGCATGCCCTCTCAGAGGGGCATACAGGTTCATAAGGTTGATGCAGCACAATCTGCTGCTGGGTTCATCCATCTCATTAAAAATGTTGAAATATGTTATTGTTTTTATATATGTGTATTCACATTATATACCAATTAATAACGTTTTTACATTCTACATGCTTCTTTTCTTACACATGCCAAAAGGGTTTTTTTTTATATGACCATAACCGAAATTCCGTTGGTTTGGAAAACAATAAACAGTTTGGGGCAGGGAGGTAGGCTGCTAATTGTAGGAATGAAAAGTGGGTCCTAATGTAAAAAGTTTGCTCATTCCTGCTGTACCAATATCCCAGAATGGGGATAAAGACACTGAGCTGATAGAAATGGCATTTTTCTAGTGAGGTCTAAAATAAAGGCCTTGTTGACTTGTGATTACTTAAAATCCCCTAACAATTTCTGTAAGTGATGAAGAGATAGCCAAGTCATCATACCTAAATTCCTGTGTGATATGTTATATTCTGTCTGCCTAAGATCTCAAGCAGTTTCAGTCTTGAGCCGGGGGGAATTATAAGTTGCACTCATTAAATGCTGCCATTTTCCACCACAGAGGAGAAAGCCTTTCACTGATGAGTGAATCAATCATTATATAAACAATTTGCAACTTTTTTATAAATGATGTCAAATACTTCAACATATACAGAGGAAAAGAATTATATGAATGTCAGTGAGTCATTAAATTAGATCTAAAAGTACCTAAGTGTTATATAAAATCCAATTACAAGTCATTCCACATTTTTAGTCGGGATCTTTCCCAAGACTTCTGCTTGAAATAATAAATAACAGATGAGCTGTTGTTTTGTACTGGGTTAAACTGAATCTTCTTTCCTTTTTTTGATATCTTATTTAAACATACAAAATACAAGCACAGTATATAGTCTCCACTAGAGAGAGTTTTGAAACTGAATTAACCCAAATTTTGTCAAATATGAAATACATGCTAGAGCTATGTAAATCCACCTATAATATATATGTTCCAGAAACAGTCTGGCCTGGAGTTGTACTCACAGAGTTCTGATTGATTCCAGTGGCAGAACAGAGTCAGCGGACCCTGAATGGTGAAAGACTGCATTGGGCAGAGTCACAGCAGCAGAAATTATCCACAATACACATTCCACCAGAGTCCCTAGAGATGGCTGGCAGAGCCTAAGAAGTGGAGCACGTCAGCCAAGGAGGTTGATGGTTTGGACACTCAGTAAATATGGTGACTCAATGTATTTTCCACACAGACTCTGACAAGAGGCCTTTTATGGAGCCTGCTACAGTATAAAACAGCAGCAGCGGTATCACTATTTGTGTTTTCCCTGAGATGTGTGTTTTCATTTCTGTATTTTCCCCCAGAGATACAAGAGGTACAATTTGCACTACTCCGTATCCAAGGGACTTAATGAAGCATAAGATCAATTAATTTTAAAATCTATGCTTTAAGTAAGTTTCTTCTTGATCCAATTGTGAATGGCTCCCCTAGAACATATGGCTAAATAATATCTTTACTGATATTAATGGAATTAGTCTGTTTTAGTGCTGAGGTCAATGGCAATAGAGTTTGTCTCATATACAGAAGTTGGAGATTTGTGTACATAGATATCTAAGTTATGCACTTTCAAACATCAGGCATTAAACTTATTCTACTGTTCAAAAGATTAATTTTCATCCACATTCATTTCTTCAATCATTCTTCTGAACATTATTTCATTATATAATGTGAACTGTAGAACTTTCTGTTCCTTCAGTACCATTCTGTAGTACTAGTGATTCTTTTTACTCCTGAAGGATACTGGCCAAACATTTCTGTCCTTAAAGGAAGATCATGATGCCATTGGGGAAATGTCAAACAATTAAGAACAATTCTAATGTTCAGGCTTAGAGGAGAAATCTATCTTTTGAAAGGAAGAACACACATAATGAAAATGAGGTGACAGCTCACTTGATGATATTTACTGTTGGATGTGACGTCAATTGGAAGGGCAGTACTGATCAATTTTAATGGCAAGCAGCTAAGTATGCTTATTGATTTGATGACCAGTTACTTTGCAAATGGCAAAGTTCATTAATACTCTATTCTCAGGGTCATTGATGATACAGAAAAATAGTGACTTTGCTCTCCTTTTAGAAGAAATACATGATTTTCTCCACTGGCAGCTACTTGGCTGAAATTTTTAAAATCCAATACTTTCTTTCCTTCTTGGTTAATTTATTAAAAGGGAAGATAATTAAAGTCTAAAAAATATATGTCAAATTTTTGTTAATAGGCCATTAAGTCAGTCAAAAGTAATCAACAAAAAATTAAAGACAGATAAAGAACACTGAAGAAATTTTCAAAAAACTGGGAATTTTTCAGAGATATGAAAGATAGTGAGGCAAGGTGACTGAGACAGTATTTCTTACTGGACCAGTTTCTGTTGGTGAGAGACAAGCTGTTTAAGTGCAAAAGTTTGTTTCACTGACAGAAGTTGGCCCAATAAAAGATATGTTATACTCTGTGCCTCACTAATATCCTGAGATTAACACAGCTACAACAATACCACATAAACTGTCAATAATGCATGTTTAAACCCCAAAAGGAAACATAAGCCTGTATTACTGTATGATTTCTTGTCCACAGTTACTGAAATATCTCTACAGTTAATCTCCCTTTCTACTTTTCTTATGTCCAATGTAGTTGAAGAAGCCCTGAAAGGAAGACAGTGAAGCAATGAAGAGACATGAAGAGTTTCAGAAACAGGAAGAAAATGTGATCATGTTCTTTCTTTCTCCTTGGCTGGTTAAATAGTATCTGAGTGGTTGTAAAGAGACTGGTGTTGGCAGATGAAATACTGATGCCTGAATGTCCTTTAACATTTAAAAGCTTTTGGGAACTGATGGATAGAACATTGAAATCTGAAGGTTCCATGGCCGTTTAGAGTGACAGTTGAGAAATTAAGTTTACAGTTGGGAGAGATCATAGGAAGAAAGGGATTAGGAAGTACTTGTGTGGGTCAAGTCTTATTTCCCTTTACCAGTCTAACCCAGACACCATAGACTCCAGACAGTGAAGAAAAGGAAACACTGCAGCTGCAAGGATTAAGACACAAGTGGTATCAGCACTAGCCAGCTGGCAGTACATCTCAAGATCACTCACCAAGGGGCTGATCTAGCACCCATTGGTCTCAGAAGGCATTGAATTGGGTCCCTGAAACTAACTCTGTATGTGAGCAAACTCCTGTGCTCAGGAAGATTTGATATTTGTGTGTTTTCCCTCATCTATTCACTTTCCTGTTGAAATGCAAAGTTCAGTGAAGATCTACTGACGTGATGAACATTCTCTAGGGGAAAGTCTGTACTAGGAAAATAAGTTGATTTTAGATTCACATTTCTAGCTATGACATTTGCATAACTAGAATCAATGTATCAGAATTGACTTATTTCCCAAGTGAAGACCTAACATCTATACTCTCGCTTCAACCTCCCTTACTCTTCATGATAGTATAGAGTACAGGGGTCACTGGATGAACCCAGACAGATCGATTTTGCTACATCTTCACCAGACATGCAGAATCAAACTCTGGAAGATTGACTGCCAGTGCATTTATTTTCCAGGTAAGTATAGACAAGCCCTAAGAGAGGAAGTAGGTGAATTGTCATTATTATTTTCACTGACCATATCATATAGCATCACATTAGCCTTTTCTTTTTCATGGGGGTACAACCAACTATAATACGATAAGTAAAACCTCTGGCATTTCCTAAAAAAACATCTTTTGTTTTCCCCATTTTGTGTACACTTGCAGGACAAACCATAAATCTGTCCTCAGGATACCAACAAAATCTATCAGAAAAGTAAAATTAGCATTCTACCAACCACAGATTTGTGTATTTGTGTCTTCCAGGTACTGTGTAATCTTTATTTGTGAATACAAAAAATACTGAAAGTGTAAAGCAAGTAAACTTTTCATTCATCAATAATCAAATAACCATGTATTTTTTTCCTAAAACTAATGAACTATTTTATGCCAAATGGAACAGTGAATGACCAACAGACCTGGAGCGCTTAGATAACCACTCAGTGTGTCTTGCAGCCTGTGTTGTCAGAATCATAGACTCAGATTAATATAACAAGCAACATATTTTATGTATCAGCTGGAGCCCAGAGATACCGATAAATTTGCCATAGAATTGTTATTTGTCACACTATTGAATTCACCCTAAAATCAAAAGAAAGATGTCATACATATATTTCAGATGTGATTGGATTTATGTTATAAAGCTCTGTAATGTATGCATCAATGGTCAACTAATAGGATTAAATGCTTGAAATCAATATGGGATACAAACTCAACCTTCTCAGGAAAGGACATGTAATTTGGGGATAACCTAAGAGGTAGATTTGCATTTAAAGAAGTTAAATGTTAGAAAATGCACATAGTACACAGATTGAGAAAAAGAGTTTCTGTACATCTGGGTGTCATGCTTGGATTATCTACAAATAAAAGATTTGTTTCAGAGTCATGCAAAATATATATAGTATATTATCAACAATCACTGAGATTTAGGTACTATCAAAACAAAAAGCAGTCAAGTAGCAAAGACCAGCAAAATAATTTATTAGGTGAGCTTTCGTGGGACAGACCCACTTCTTCAGACCATAGCCAGACCAGAACAGACTCAATATTTAAGGCACAGAGAACCAAAACCAGTAATCAATTGTCCTCCTTGATTAGTGATCAAGGATGTAGTGATTGCAGAGGAAATGTTGTCCCAGGTAGGGTCAGTCAGAGTCCCATGCACATTCCCCTCCCACAACCACGTCAAGCCATATCTCATATGTTGCATGAGGACTGGATGGCATAGAAATATACTGGAATTACATGATCTGAAGATTTTTATCAGTTAGGAAGAATCTGGCTGCCAATTGTACAAGTATCTCCTAGTTGCTTTTTGCAACTGAGGCTGTGAAAAGTGTTTTGAAATGGAAACAGGATTTTTGCTTGAAATGTCTGGTGTTCTGCCAAACTGAGAGTGGAGTTTCCTGGTGTAGTATAACAAGAAAGATGTTTGTCCATCCAGTGCAGGAACAGAAATTATTGACATTACCTAGATTGACTATGATATTGATTTTTAAGACTGAACAGTTGTTTTGTCTATTGAGCAGTCTCAGACACCAGTCAGGCTGTTTTGTAAGGTTATTACTGGATCCCTGATTGTCTAGCTGGAAAAGCACTGAACTTGCTTCAGGTCAGGAACTGTTGGAGGTGATGGATGATATTTGTTTAAGTTAACACCTTTAGCATGACTAGCAAGAAGCAGCAGTATGGCCAGCATAAACCAGGTGTAAAATAATCTATCAAATAAGTAGAGGATATGTTATAATAGCTGTCAAAGATGCAATTTCAAATATAACCAGAAGTCCTGTGGCTCCTTGTAGACTAACAGATATTTTGGAGCATAAGCTTTCATGGGGGTAGGCCGTATCTTCTATTGGTGTAAACTGCAATATCTCCATCTACTTTGATAGTGCTATACCAAATTTAAACCAAGTAAGGACATGACTCAGAATTTCTATATAGCTATATATCAATATCTATTTCAATATGTGGAGAGATGGATATAAAATATACAAATATTTGTAGATTATATAGCTAGAGATATATTGTTAATTTAATATTTTAGAATTCTGACCCAATTTGTCCATAATATTAAGAAAGCCAGCTGGATTTTTCATCAAATAATTGTTTTTGTTAATATTTGTGTGTGTGTGCATATGTGTGTGTGTGTAATAAGCTTCCTCAAGCATCAAGGTCTCATCAAAGCATTTATATCAGCACACAGCATCCTGGGGTTATGAGAACACCTGGCAAGGAAGGTCAGATTTTCTCCTGATTTTTACAAGAAGGGAGCATGTGTGGGGTTACCTTTTGTCCCTAATGTCAAGTTCAAGTTCTAGGGTAATCCAGACGTTCTGAACTAATAAAGCTCAAAGAAATAGTATGGTGGCTGCAGGAAGTTCTGGCTGTTGCCCTCTGTGACATGTCTTTGAAAAAGCCATTTGACCTACAGGTGACAGGAAATACCCGTTCTGGAAAATATGAAGTCACTTTTCCCAGAAAAGATATCTACAAAAGAATATGTTTAAGGATTGGATCACCACAGCATGCTGGGATGTGCATTATTATAAAGGAGCTAGAACTTTTTGGATCCACTTAAGAAAGAAAATTGAAAATTGAAAAAAAGAACGCTTATAATTTGACAAATTAATCCCAGTAGTTGTCAGTATGCCAGAAAATCCTGCTGAGAAGAGAAGGTTGGAAAAAACTATGACTTTCTAAATTATATTACAAGAGAAAATAAATAAAATGGAAATTCTTTCTGACAGAATACAAACAAATGAACTGTTTAGAGATAAACAACCAGATTCTGAAACTGGGCTAGAATAATGAGGTTTCAACTGTGCTTTCATAACATAATTCTCATTCGAGATTTCAAGCTCTCCACAACTGATAGAATTCAAGGCAGAAGAAAGCTTTGATTCCAATATATACTGGAGTATTGTGATGGTGCTTCAATATATGGCATTTTACCAAGCCAGTAACAAAAATGAGCTCCTGTATCAGCACACTATTTAACAAGAAGCTAAACCGCAGTCCTTGAGAATGTCACCTGATCATAATACTGAGTCCAACTCCCTGCCTTCTGAGGCACCAACAACCCTGTCCCACTGAGCCAGAATCTCTGGTATTCCCCAGCAAAGGCAGAAAAAGGCAACACAGACTGAGAGCAGCTCAGTTCTGGGAAGACTCAGTAACAGGGACTTGACACAGCATCAAGGTGCATAGCCCCATAGGAGTAAAACTCCATATAACTGCATTGTACTCAGTGTAAAAGTTTTATACAGAGCAAACGATACATACTGAGAATGTAAGTTCTTCATTACCTTTATTAGTGAAAAAGAGAGATGCACAACCATTGTTCTTCCCTTAGCAATCATTTACACAGGGTGTAATAAAAATGTCATTTTACTGAATATAAAATGTAGGAATTAAGTGGTTGCAAATGATAACAGACAGATCAAAGTAAACTGCTAAGCAAAACAAAACATGGCAGCTAAGTTTAATATTCTCAGAAATTTGTTGTATGCAATTTCGTTCCCTAACAGTAGTTCTAATCCTCCGTTGTCTCAAGCTAAGCAGCCTTCTAGCTTGGGCCATCATGTGTGGTCTTAGATGTTTCCAGCAGTCATGTCAGTGGTGAGCAGGAGGTCTCTTGGTGTTTGCCAACTATCTCTATTGTTTAATTTCTTGCTTATACTTTATGCTGTTTCAACTCTTTTGCACGACCATAGAAAATCCAAAATGGGGTCCAGCATCATGTGATCAGGTCACAAGTCTTAGCAAGACCAACCATAATTCAGGCTTACAGGGAAGAGGAAGACTATTCAAAGATTGTTGTTATGAGTACTGGGCCATTAAGTTCCTTGAGTACTATTCATGGTTTTCATTAACATATTGAGCTATAAATAGATATTTATATTTATACAGATATAGATACTTATGCTTTCTATTACTATCTTCATCAACAGGAATGATACATGCATACAAATAGAGTATACACATTTAGTGGATTACAAGCTTTTCAGTGGTGGTTACATGCCACATTTTGTATAAAACACATTTGAGTTAGTCATATTCATGTTCTAAAACATATTTCTCAAAATAATATGGTGGTACAACATCACAAATCCTCTTAGGCATTTCAGTCGCTAGCACCACCCAGGCAGCTGGTCTTTATGAGAGATTACTGAAAATCAAATTTATCATATATAATTTTCTTACAAGCCCAGTGGATCAGCCAGTCCCTCAGATCAATACATAGTTTGTCTTATCAAATATCAACCTTGTAGCCAATTCTTTAGCAGCTAAGAGGAAAACAACATAGTTATTAAATGCTTAAAGGAATCACTTAAATTATAAGGCATTTCACAGTCTATAGATTAAGCTTGTAGCAGTGTCTGACAATAGACTGGAGGTCATCAGACCTTTGTTCAGATCTTGCCTTTGGTAGAAATCATGTCCAGAGGTGTTGGGCAGGAGTGAAGACAAATGAGGTCAGACTCCTGTTATACTTTTAGCCTAAGTGCATGGAAAGTTATTGGCAAAAGCTGGAGTCTTAGATCACATGTCCTTAACACATATCCTTACTGTAGTAAGAAGAGGGCCTAAAACATAAGCCTATATATCACAGGCCTTGTGTGAGTCCTGAGGCCCAGGCACAACCAGTCAAGACTTTGTTAGTATAATGCAAAGTTGACCTATGAGCAAAAGGCACACCCTGCTCTCAGCATCTGGCAAGAACAGGCCTGATATTGCAGAAACACACATACTCAAGAGGTACTAGGCACATGTCATGTAAACATATTTCAGAAGGATGATATCAAAATGCCCTGGTAGGCAGGCCTGATGATAGGGAGGCAAAGGAGACACCTGTCTTGGGGTCTGATGATACAAAAGGGCCCAGAGCTCTCACCCCTGCCATCACTACTGTAGCAGTTGTGGAAGTTGGAGCCCCAGAGCCTTTAAATCCTGTCAAAGCCCTGCACAGCATGCTCCAGGTAGTGCTCAGGGCTGCTCAGGGAAGGTGCAGGGGACTTTGGGTGGTGGTAAGGGCTTCCTGGGAGAAACTGGCCCCAGCCACACCCCCGCCACCCAACTCCCTGCCCTTTCAGGGCCAGGCTCTCCCTCCTGCCTTGTCTAGGGGCCCGATGAGGCAGTGAGCCCCACTGCCATTAGGAAACACATCTTGGTACTAACACAGTCCCTACAGATAACAAAAGTGAAATGACTCACCCTACAGATAAGGTCAAGATGACAGCATGATGGATAGGAGTATTTTGAGCAAACCAATATGTGCAAGGTAACAGGTGGCATAAAAACGTGCCAAAGGGTGACACCTAGATGTGTCAGAAGTAACACATAACTTTTTGTGTACCTTAAAGGGGGCTGTATTTGTCCAGCCAAGGGGTCAGTGGAATGTCCTATCACCGACTGAGCTGTGTCCATCATCACAGGCATACATCTTCACTATCCTCATAGAGTCGGCTAGCTGCTATTCCTGTGCTTCCTTTGCAGTTAACCTGAGTTGGTGTCTTCATCCCTTCTCTGATTTTGTGGTCACTGTGGTCAGAGTCTGACTATCTGCACAGAGTTGGGGCAGCACACAGAGGGAGCATATGCACACAGCCAACTGGGTTATCAGTTTTCTATAGTGCAAGATACCTGCCAGAGCATTGGTGACATCTGACGGTGCTTATATGCCTTGCTAAGTCATCCTAGCAGCTGTTATGTCAGTGATGTCTGAAACGTCTCCAGCAGGAGCTCACTGGGAGAACTGGTTGTCCTTAATAGGCCATCAAGCAGGCTGAATACAAATCTGTCTTGGGGTGTAACCCAAGAAAATAACATGTATGAGATACAAACACATAGCAAGTATTCTTAACTTCATATGAAAAGATGATACATAGATTTAAAAAGCATAATAATACTTGTCAGTCTATAACATTTCCATTGGTACCTTATATGGCAAACTTTGTATGAAGTACATCACAACTTTGCAACGGTGGTAAAGTGTAACTAGTCATCCTCCTTTTTATACAGCATCACAAACTTGATAGCACAGACTGTAATTGTGGTTTCTAAAATGCCATTGGGCCAGAGCAAAACTTTACTCACTCTCTCCCTCTCTGTATGTATGGAATAGGACAATTTTAAAAAAACTCTCTGGTGATAGAACTAAACAGAACTACTGTGCCTGTTCTTTTTTATTTATTTTGTTCTGTTGCCACAAAGACAGCAAACCAGACAATTGCTTTTATGTCAGCTCATGGTGCACTGACTGGTGCAGTCTGAAAGGAGCAATAATTGATTTCAATAATTAATTCCTGCTGACTATACAAATATTGCTGTTTATGCACTTCTGCTAAAGCCCAGTAAAAGGACCTTTGAATCAGGAGTGCATGAACAGTAGGGCAACTATATCTCCCTGTCCCAAATACAGGACAGGGAGAGATATGTGGGGGGGTGACTCCTCCAAGCCCCAGGGATCCAGGAAGGAGGTGGCAGTTGCCTGCCCTCCCCGAGCCCTGGGCCGTGGCAGCGCCCAGGAGCCCTGAGGAAGCAGCAGGGACAGGGCAGCCATGGTGCTTCCCCCTCGTTTTCTCCAAGCCCCAGGGAAGCAGCAGGGATGGCACAGCCACCCATGCTCCCACCACTTCCCCGAGTCCCAGAGAAGGGGAAAGTAGGCTAACCTGAGAGCTCCCTGGTCGCTGGCCAGGAGCTGTGCAGCTGCTTGCAGAAAATATGGGACATTTAGTCCCTTTTCTAACATAAATAGGGATGCCTTTTTGGTGTCCCAAATATGGGACTGTCCCACCAAAAATGGAATGGATGGTCACCTTAATAAACTGCAATGTTATTTTGGAGAGCAGAAACCCCATAAAATACTGTAAAGTCTTTTCCTTAGCCCCCAGGCTATATTACATTTACTTTTACATGCTCCCATGTTGCCTATGGATAACCCTGAATTTCTATCAAATTCAAAGGAGCTGGATAACTTAACAATGAATTAGTGGCTATTTTGACAATTCAGGAAGCTTCACAGCATGAAAACAAAACTAAACCAAAGAGATACTTACCAATTTGATTAGCAAATTCTCCAAAATATTCAAATGTATTTTAAAAGAAATGTATTTTTAAAGCATTGAACTAGAATGAAAAATTACATGAAAATATTTTAGGGCCTCTTTATTTATTTTAAGCACTCAAATGACTCTATGCTTCAATCACAATGGTAAAATTAATGTTAGTTTTATTCCCCTATTTCTTTGGTCTGGAATTACTTTCCAATATTTTTTTTTAAAACCTCAGAAACTGAATAAGTATAGAAAACAAAGCAACTTCACATTACATTGTTTTTCCCATCCTCCGAGATTTCTAGGCTAGTAATACTGGTACATGAGAAAAATCTTTCAGATAATGCATGCCTTACTGTGGTGTATGAAGGCCAAATTCAACACAGACATTGAATGTTTTAAAGCTCATATTATTTACTGATGACTGTAGGATGGCCTGTGTCTCTGCACACTTATTATCAGTGGCCAACCTATATTACATCAAAACGGTCTGAGCTATCACATTTCCTGCTTCATTTTCTTCAGCATAGATTAGGTTTCAGCCATGTCTCTGATCTGGAATTTTTTGCTTCAATCTGATTGTCATTCAATGTTTTATTGTTAATGTTATGCTTATAAAAACCATATAACGCAAATATAAAGCAACCCCTGATTATTCTCATCTATTGCACATTAACAGTGTACAGGTACAGAACTTGACCTTGTGTGACTGCACCAGTCACATGGTGAGGAGGTTCCTGCTATAAAAAACAGAATAAAAGCCAAACGAGACCAGATGTTTTTACTATTAGACAGACCGCTAGCCCAAACCTAAAAATTAGGAAAACATACTGGATCTGATTTACAATCAATCTATGATCTGTTGCTGCACAGGGAGCAATGGATAGTGCTTTAGAGCCAAATTGCAATTTTCTAATGTTGGCATGGGAGTTCTATACCCTCACCCCTGACTGCTCTAAAAATGCCGAACGGAGGGCCCCAGTCTGGTGATGAAAGCTGCTCTTGCACAGGAAAAGCTAAGTAAAAACAACATAAAATAATTTCAAGGAGAGTGGATCAGAATTAGTGAGCCCCTACAAAAATTGCTCATCTACAGAAGTCTGAAAACTTAATGTCAAACCCTGCCTTGGGTATTTTCTTTAAAAAATCAAACCTTCAGTTTTCCTGACAATTTTGGGTGAGCCACAAGAGAGCACCAATAGGTTATTCTTTCCCCAGAAAATGGGGCTCCTTTTTAATTGGTACTAACTGCATTTGATGTGAATTGGGTAATAATATCAATTTTTCATAGATTTCCCCCATAGTGTAGCTAAAACATGACAAAGAGTTCATGCTTTCATCTGTGTGATTAAAAAGTTTCAGGAATATAGATGGTTTTATTGAAATGTGCTTATTAAAATGCTTTGCCTATACATAAAATCTGAGAATCTCTGTATTTTCAAAAATCTTTACTGAGCTACCCAAAACTCTGTGAAATAGGTAAATATTGTCGTTTCCTCTTCTCAGATGGATAAACTGAGGCTCTAAGCCTGGTTAAGTGACTTGCTCAAGATCACACAGCAATTTGTCAAATTCATTTATATTAGCACTCATATGTCAAGTCTGCATTTTCTATAGGCTTTATAGGATAATAGTCAAAATGCACAACATAACTTTAAAATGGACATTTGGAGAGTCAGCTGGTTGCATGTATAATCTGTTGGTGGACAAATAGGAAATAAAGGAGTTTTATGAATATGCATTCTAAAACCATGACTCTTTTGTTTCTATCTGCTTTATGGTCTTCTGTCTACACTCAGAACAATGGAGTTTCAACTGGCAATCTGCACATTTGCAGGAGCACTTGAGGAAATGGTAGTGCCTCCATGTAGCAGATTCAGATATAAATATGGGCACAAGCACTTATGTATGCTTTTTAAATACCTTAATACTTATGTGCAGTCATTTGTTAGAATATGAACTCACAAAGCTTACCCACCCCTTTTCTTCAACAAAGCAACTGTTTCCATTACAGGGGGGAGAAAAAAATTCTATTGGTTAAGATACTAATCTAGGATTTAGAAAATTGGGATTTAATTCTCTACTCCAATATAAATTCATATATGATGTTGGTCACATCACTTAGTCTCTCTGATCCTCAGTTCCCCTACTGTAAAACAGGGAAAATAACATCTGCCTTCATCACATGGATATTGCAGGGACACAGGAATTAAACATTGTAAGTCACTGTAATACTACAGTCAGGGAGGCCAACAAATTTGCCAGGCACCAAGGCAAGGTGAGGGAGGCAACTGTGCACTCCTGGAAGGGGCGGAGTCTCAGGCAGAAGGGGAAGGGCTAAGGGCTAGTCTGTCTCTGTTAGCCCTTCATGGCTACCTGGAGTGCAGTGCATGGAGCTCCACTGTTGATTTAAAGGGTCAGGGTTCTGGCCACTTAAGCTTCCAAAATAGCCCCAGGCCCTTGTGAATGGCTGTATTGTAGGGCAACTGCCTGTTTTGCCCATCCTCCCTGCTACCCTTCCCGCCAGCGGGCCTGACAACAGCAATGAGAGCCACACAAGTATCTGACAGAAGTTAAGGATTTCAGACTGCATATGCAATCAGAGTTATGTATATAAAACAGCCCCCCTTTTACACATCCAGTTCATTGCTGGGTCAGATGGCCAATTTCAGCAATTCTGCCACAGGGAAAGGTCAATTATACTACCAGCCAACAAAGAGAGGACTCTTTCTGGCACAAAGCACATGGAGTCACAGCTCCTATCCTATCATCAGGTTTCTGGAGAGCTGATCAAATTAATATTTGGACAAACTCTATCAAGGGGAGCCTACTGGGCAAGGTGAAAAATCAATGTACTACCCACCCACTTTTTCTGCAGCGCTGGTCCATGAGCTTTCCTGTCCTCAGCACTGAAGCTGCAGTCACTTTCAGCACTGAACATACGCTACCCGTCATCCACCCCCACAGATCTCTGTGTGGTTTTACACTACAGGTTGAGCCTCTCTAATCTGTAACTCTCTCCTCTGGCAAACTCCAAAATCTGACAAGATTTTAGTTAGCCAGACGACCACTTACCATGGGTGTAGCCAAGTTTCCCTTGGTCCCAAGAAGTTTTACAGCCACCACCACTGAATCTCAGAGTTCTGTGCTGTTATTTAGCTGTAATATACCCCTAAATGTCTTCTAGGAGCCCAGTGAGCAGTGGAAATGTTGGTAATTTGCTAGAAAATATTGACATCCCATCAACCAGTAAATTCTCTCATCCACCACCAGTCAGGTCCTGAGGGTGCCAGACGAGAGAGGTTCAACTGGTAGTATAAAGCAGCTCGAGAGTGATTCTCTAGGGCCCTATCTTGTCCTGTCCTGTTTAGATTAGGAAGCAGGTTCATCACTCAAAAATAAGAAAGTTCTTTAGCCTGCATCTCTTACTGCAAAAGTTTGCATCCATAGTACATTGTTTAATCTCATGTGAAAACTCAGTTTGATATAATAAATTACTTTCATAAGAAGATGTTATCCTTAAAAATAAAGACAGTTTGGAATTGTCTTGAAGACTGTCAGGGAAACTTTTTGTCTCGTGTGTGAGTGTTTAAGAGAGGTGGATAAATACACCTTGGACAGACAGCTGCAAAAAAAATGAACTATTTTTAAGGAGATGCTTTCTTAAAAGGAGTACTGAATTTAAAATACATTTTCTTACTCTGAGGATTGGTTGTTTCTGTTACTACAAATTTTCCTTCAGAACTTTGAAGCTTTGCTTTCACGTACCTTTGAAAGTTTGTGTAAACACACAGAGAGGGAAGATTTTGTTCTTGTTGCAGTTGCTGCTCTGGGTGAAGATTCCAACCTATACCCTTCAAGGAAGAGATTCAAACTAGGGATATTTGCTGACTGTTAAAAGTTCCATTTCCACATCAGACGGAGAAGTAAAGTGCCAGGCTCTGCCTCACAGCAGTGGAATTTTGGCGGGGCTCCAAGACAGCAAGGGCTGCCTTAGATCTCAGTGGGTGGTGACCATTATACATTTTGGGGAAGCCATTTGAAACTGGTGTGTGAACTAGTTCAATCGCAGAGGAGACAGTACAGGTAGTAAAGTCACCTTGTGACATCTGCCTTCCTGCTGCGTGTTAACTCACAGAAATGGTGCTTTAACAACACGTTCATGAGAAGGAAATTAAACAAAGCAAATTGGAGATAATTTAGTGTGTTAAAAACAGAAGTGTCACACCAAGCACTACTTTGAAGCAGGAATTTGAAGGTCTTCCACTGGGATTAAGCATTTGGCTAAAATATAAGCTATGTTGCAGACCAAAATGATTATTTCTATCCTTTCAACTGACTGAGGATATTGAATAAGCATTTTGACAGGCAGCCTATGACGTAATGGCAACACTTTCTTGGGAAATGGAGGTCTACAGGGCAGGGTTGTCCTGACCATACAGGCAAATTTGGTGCTCACCAATGGTACCAGGATTTAGGGATTACCAACAATTAGGTGGAAGTGAATTTTTTCTGTATTTGAAAATATATTGACACAGTATCTCTTATGAATGAAAGTATAAAATATTGCGTTTACAAAACAGTCCACCACTGCCATATCAGAATTTGAGTTAAATTGTTTATTTGACATTGTGGGGTATGGTGTGTTTGTAATACAATCAAAGAACAATTAGAGTAGATACAGCAGCTTGATTCAGTATTTGGTTAGGGTTACCATATTGGACCTTTCAAAAAAGAGGACACCCTTGAGAGGGAGTGTATCTGTATCAGTATCTACCTGCTCACATTGTATTAATGTACTATATATACTGTAACACAGTGTTGCTCAACTTTTTTTAATAAAGTGCCCCATATAAGAAAGTACTCCTTTCTCAAAAAAGGATGAGAAACACTGTGTTACGGTACATATAGTACATTCATATTTATGTATACCCCCAGTATCTAGAGTTTTCAGACACATTTGTTTTCTACCATTGCAACACATTTGTTTAAACAGCTTAATTGTAACTGGTTGGTTGGAAGAAATTTCCTATAGGCAATAAACTTGTCATCATACTTATGATTGTGCGGAGGATAAATTAAAAATTAGATGAACATAAAATAAGTCCCTTTTTTTAATTCCTAAAAAGATTGAGAAATACTGAGTTAATGTACCCTCTGGAAGAGCTCTGAGTACCCTCACACTGGTTGTGAACCACTGCTATAACACATTAATACAAGTGTATTGGTAGATACTGATACAAATACATTCTCTGTCAGCGGTGTCCTCTCTTTTATAAGGCATCCCCAATTTGGTTTCCTCAATGGTGTGAACATTTTGCAAAAGAAGACTTCAGAATAGATATTAGAACATTTCTTCAAGCTAGAGTTGGCATTACGACATGGAATTTCAAAGGTATTGGCCTAATATATTTGTGCAGTACACTGGCCCGCTGACAGTGGGTGAGTGAATGGAGAAAATAGGGAAGCTGCCTCCGGGCCTTGCAATACAAAAGGGCCAGGAGCTCCTGGTCACTACTGTCACTACCACAGCAGCAGCCAGAATGCTGGGCCCTTTAAATCACCGCCAAAGTTCTGTGCAGCATGTTCTGGGTGGCTTCTTGGGCTGCCTGGGAAAGTGAGAGCGCCATCAGGTGCACTCCAGGCAGCACCAAAGCCTGTGGGGAGGGCACACACTGTGGGGAAGTCTGGGTATTGCTGAAGGCTGACTGACTCCAGCCTTGCCACTTTTGCGTGAGGCACAGGCACAGAGTCCTCCCCGCCCCAATCCCCACCCCCCACACCTTGCCTTGCTGTTGGCCCCACTGGCAGTGAACTGAAGGCTATTCCAGGCTGACTTCCAAAATGACTTTTACCTCAAAATGTACTGAAGTTTATTTCTGAACCCATAGTCACAGATAGCTTTACCAACATCTTCATTGCTCTTCACATTCTCTTGACGCTTCCACTTTCTGTTAAGGGAAAGCGTAGCTTTTCACCATTAAAACTGATAAAGACATATCTTCACTTCCATGCTAAAAGAGAGACTTGTAGGACTGTCCACCGTCTCGATAGAACATGAAATAGCTCCAAAACGTATTGCCCAGTACACAAAGCAAAGTTCTAAATGTTTACACACTCTGGTCATCCAGTACAAAAGGGTAAGAACTTAAAGACTTATTCAGTATCAAAGAACAACGATTTTCATAGTTTCCCATAAATCAGTTCGTTTCTAAGGAAAATAGTTACAACTTGAAACTCAACTGTTTATGGCACTGAGCAGAAACATTTTGTACAGCTCATAACAGTTAACACTTTAAAGTATCAGCTACTGGGAATTTTACCCTGTACGGGATAATTGTTTTAGGATAAATGAAAAGTAGAAAAATCAGTACACATATTCATTTTTATTTTTACATTATTTATTTAGAATGCCAAGTAAATAAAGGTGAAATTTTATTGTAGACTCCTCATTTGGTTCTCTATTGAATGGGTCAGAGAGAACCAAAGCCATAGTTGGGCCAGGGTGCCAAAAACCCCTGTGCCAGTCCTGTGAAGTGGAATTTTCTTCCGATTCCTCACTCATGGGGGTGGATAGTCTCAAAGGGGTGGGAACTTTGACATCACATTAAAGGTGGTGAAACAGCCTTAAAATAAAAAAAAAATATATTATCAGTCCATAAATCTGAAATCATCTTCTAATTACAGGTCCTCCCCACTGCTAAATAATTGGTTCTGGGGCTTCATTGCCTCATCATTGGCTACGTCTACACTAGCCCCAGACTTCAAAATGGCCACGCAAATGGCCATTTTGAAGTTTACTAATGAAGCGCTGAAATGCATATTCAGCGCTTCATTAGCATGCAGGAGGCCGCGGCACTTCGAAATTGATATGCCTTGCCGCCGCATGGCTCGTCGCGACAGGGCTCCTTTTCAAAAGGATCCCGCCTACTTCGAAGTCCCCTTATTCCCAGCAGCTCATGGGAATAAGGGGACTTCGAAGTAGGTGGGGTCCTTTCGAAAAGGAGCCCCGTCGGGACAAGCCGTGCGGCAGCGATGCATGTCAATTTCGAAGTGTCGCAGCTGCCCATATGCTAATGAAGCGCTGAATATGCATTTCAGCGCTTCATTAGTAAACTTCGAAATGGCCATTTGCATGGCCTTTTCGACGTTTGGGGCTAGTGTAGACACGGCCATTATAAAACAAAACAAATACCCCTTAACTCAGTAGCTGCTGCCCTTTAAATTCCACAGAAATACTCAGAACACTTTTGGCCCCAAAAGAAGTGAATTTTTAAAAGAAAAAAAAATGTTCAACTTCCCTGACAGATAACCTGGCAGTTTATTACAGTTATTTCCCATTGAGTTGAGGATGAGGGTGAGATGGAACTAGGGTATTTCACATTGCATAGTATGATAAATATGCATTGGGGTAGCTAAGGATGTTGTAACACTAGCCACTGGAGTCAGCAAGTATTGACCCCTACCATATGACAGAATCAGCAACCTTTGTAGCTCTTTCCTATACAGGATGCACTTCCCTGGTCTAGCATCCTTGTGACTCAGGGGTCCCAAACTAAGGATTTTGCTGGACCAGGGGAGGTTAAGGCCCGTCAGTCCCAGGCTGCCCGCCACTGGACCTCTGGCCATGACTTTTCATTGTAGCCAGCCCCAAAGCCCCAGTTCTGGTGCTCCAGCCTCATGGAACAGCCAAGGGAAGCTAGTGCTCCAGCCCTAGTCCTCGACCCTGCATGGGGCTGCCCATGAAAGCTGTCACTCCTGCTCTGGTCCCTGTGGAGCTGCTGGGGGTAGTCAGCACTCCAGCCCCAGTGCCCTGCAGAGCTGCCGGGGAACACCATCTCTGGCCACAGCTTCACTATTCCCTGCAGCACTGCCAGCTGGCTGCCCTCATCCCTGGTCCTGCTGGTTATAGGAGGTGCAGCCTGTACCATGTAGTTGAAACCAGAAGACAAAGACTGATCTCTTAACCAGCACTCCTGTCCATTACACCATTTGTCAGTACATGTCAGAAGTAAACAACTGTTCGACAAAACAGAAACAAATTAACTCATTTGATCTCATCTACCTGGAAGTGAACCTAGGTAACAATTATAGGAGGTGGTTACAATACTGCCTTGCAAGCGGTATCTGAAGGCATACAAAGAAGGCAAAATCCTTTATAGTGGTGCATGTAGCAAAGAAGATGTACAATTAACATTTTGTCAGGACCACAAATGGTACAGAAAACTACAGGACTATGCCATTAAAAATTTCAGGACACAACACATCACATTAATACAGATTCCAGTGTGCTGCCAAAAATGCAGGAAGTCCCACTAATTCAGAACAACATATGAGCTGTGTCTACACGTGCACGCTACTTCGAAGTAGCGGCACTAACTTCGACATAGCGCCCGTCGCGGCTACACGCATCGGGTGGTATTTCGAAGTTAACTTCGACGTTAGGCGGCGAGACGTCGAAGTCGCTAACCTCATGAGGGGATCGGAATAGCGCCCTACTTCGACGTTCAACGTTGAAGTAGGGACCATGTAGACGATCCGCGTCCCGCAACGTCAAAATTGCCGGGTCCTCCATGGTGGCCATCAGCTGGGGGGTTGAGAGATGCTCTCTCTCCAGCCCCTGCGGGGCTCTATGGTCACCGTGGGCAGCAGCCCTTAGCCCAGGGTTTCTGGCTGCTGCTGCGGCAGTTGGGGATCCATGCTGCATGCACAGGGTCTGCAACCAGTTGTCGGCTCTGTGGATCTTGTGTTGTTTAGTGCAACTGTGTCTGGGAGGGGACCTTTAAGGGAGCGGCTTGCTGTTGAGTCCGTCCTGTGACCCTGTCTGCAGCTGTGCCTGGCACCCTTATTTCGATGTGTGCTACTTTGGCGTGTAGACGTACCCTCGCAGCGCCTATTTCGATGTGGTGCCGCGCAACGTCGAAGTTGAACATCGACGTTGCCAGCCCTGGAGGACGTGTAGACGTTATTCATCGAAATAGCCTATTTTGATGTTGCTACATCGAAACAAGCTATTTCGATGTTGGCTTCACGTGTAGACGTAGCCATGGAAAGCTACAACGTAAGGATGGTGAAATTAGATGTTATTGAACAAATTCAGATACCATGTGACCAGGTTGCCTTGTTCTGTGGTAAGGAACACCCACCCACCTTTCCCTTCATCAGCATCCTCATTTCTGACAGTAAAATGGTGAATTAGAGAAGGTCTTGGATATTGGAGGTAGTTCTACCACAGCAATGACTGAAAATTCTGCCTCACCAGCAGAAATCCTATTATGGGGTTAGGAAAAGTGAAATAAAGGGGGCTCAGCAGCAAGGCTAGCCTTTAGGGTGGGTTGTGAGGCCCCCAGCCCAGTGTGGCCCATCAAAGGGGGTGCTGTGAGCAGAATTTCATTCCTACCTGACCTGCTGAGAACAGCTGGGCTGATGGAGGCAACAGGCAGGCAGGTGAGCAGCAGTACTGGTGGTGGGAAGACCCAAGCTGCTGGAGACAGCTGGATACAGGAGATGCGAGGGATAAGGGTGAAGAGAGTACAGTACAGGGGATAGAAGCCAGGATGTGCAGGAGGTAGGAGTAAAGGGAGCCCAGGGCAGGGGCTGTGGCACAGGAGGGAGGTGCAGGCATTAAGGGCAAAGGGAAACAGTGCATGGGGTTAAGGTTATAGGTGGGAAGTGTAGGGGTTGGGGGAAGGGAAGGTGGAGAATCTAGGGAACTTACGGGGACCATGTTCCTAGTTGTGAGAGAGAGAGGATCACAGTGTTACCATGGGGTAGTTACTCCCTTATTCTAAGGTAATTTCTTCTGTATCCATCACTCCAATTACACAAAGTTTCCAGTCCAGCATTCTACAACTCCAGGAGAAACCTAGCATTTAGAGTCTGTCACTATCAGTAGTTTGGAAAAGTTTGGTTCTTTTGGGCTCTGTCTACACTACAAAAATAACTTTGAAATTGCTTACTTCGAAGTGCAAGCAACTTCAAAGTTCAGTGTCTACACACAACCTATTTCAAAGTTAAACTTCAAAGTATGGCACTATTCCATTGCCAGGAATGGAGTAAGGACTTCATAGTTGTGCTCCCTACTTCAAAGTTAACTTTGAAGTAAGGTAAAATGTGTGCAGACTCTCTGCTGGCTACTTCGAAGTAGTGCCTAACTTTGAAGTTAGTTCAAGTGTAGAAGCACCCTTGATGTCCCTGCTACCAAAATGGTATCTAGCTATTCACATATCTATCATTATTACCATTATCCGAAGTTGTGACGAATTCTCCCTCACTGGAAATATCTAGTGGATTTTTTTTTATTTTGGATTTTTTTTTCTATATATGCTCGTTGAACAACGTCTATGGGATTTGAAGCAAGAATTGATTCAGGAGACTTCTATGGCCTCTGTTATGCAAGAGATCAGACTGCATTATTACTTATCACAGTGATCACTGCTAATATTGGAGTGTCTCCTGTGGTATGTGGGAAAATGAAGTGATTCTGTGCTGTTATCCTCAGTACGGGTACCCAAATACTGTGGTGATAACACTCATAGAAGTACCAGAAATACAGACATTTGATGTAAAATAGAGCTATGGTGATTTATGCTGGCAGACGCTCTGGCCTATGGCATTTACTTGTATAAATGCAGAAAAACACCATCACATCCCTAGATGGAAAGAAAACCTGAGAAGTTTGTGTCTCACAAGCTTGGAGATTGCTTGAAATAATGAGTTTCCAAAGTCGCTTATGAAATGTTGTCATATATTCTCATTGACATGAATAATGAGGTTTCCCCTGAGGAACCTTTGCATCTTCATCAAGATGTCATATTATACCTCACTCAAACCACAAAAAGATTCTCACACAGGCCACAATTATGAGCAATAATGCTTGAGGATCTTGTCACTGTGAAAGTGCCCAACTCTTTGAATCTGAGACAACCAACTACTAGAGCAGTTCCTATAGCTAAAGACAAGCAGAACTGAATCATTCGGAGATATTTACAGAGATGGTATTTTTAACATGCTAGGAGATAGAAAACAAGTGCTTAAACCTACAAAATAATGAAACAGCCTGAATAAAAGTAATTTAATTAAAAAACTTGATGTGCATGCTCTTATGGTGCACTCAAAAGTATACTAAACTATTAAAAGTCAACTTTCACATTTCTGCATCTGTATGCTGCATGGACACACTACGAAAAACAAGCTAAGCATTTTCTCATGCAGCTTGCCCTGCTTTTAGATGAGCTGCCTTGATATGATTCAAATTTCCATCATGTATTTATAATTTAGATCAAATAAATCATAAACTGCTCCAGGAAGAATTTAAAGTAAATATATTGTGAAGAAGTCCAATCAGAAATCTTACAAATCTTGGCTGGCTTTCTTGGCAAAAGTCCTAAATATGTTGGATTACTGCTAAAATAGACAAAAGTAGTTAAAATCTTCAGACCACATGATCCTGCATACTAGAATGAAATGAAAATCTGGAAGGAAAGGATCTGAAAATCCTAGAATAGGGCAAATGTCCGTTCTGCCTGCTCCTTCTGATAAAAACTCCAAAGAAGGCCCACATACTAACAAAATAACACAGAAAGTCCAGAACAAAAATCAAGGTGATGATGAGTCTGACCACCCCTCTCACTGGTATTAACTCCCTGTGAAAGCTGAAGTGCACAGAAAGATTGGAAAGGCAATAGCAAAGTGACACATGTCCCTGCACTGTGCTTCCTGGAAGATCCACAGGAACTGTATTTGTTGCAGAGTCTGGATGAAGCGGAAAATCCAGTGGCTGTATTGTATAACCTGACCTATTCTCTTCTTCATTAGGTTTCTACTGAGCCAAAACAGAAGCAGAAATTTGGCCACAGAATCACAGAAATGCAAGCTACAATGGAGTGGGCCATAATTAACCAATGGCCCACCAGGGTTAATCCCTGACAGGCTACCGCTGTTAAATTCACCTGAGCCTCTACAGGCATTTGGCAATCACAGCTCTTCTTGGCTGCAGATCAGCTCTCATGGCCAAGGGGAGTGGCAGAGAGTGGCACAGACTGAGACACCGCTTCCCGCCACTCCCAAAGGTAATCCGCAGCCACCCGGAGCTGCAATCATCTGATACCAGCAGAGGTGTAGGTAAATATAGACATGGTGGCCTGCCAGGGACTAATGCTGGTGGACCAAATACGGCACATAGGCCAGTATTTGCTTACCCCTGGGCTACAAGGCTGCAAGTGATCATCTAGGCCATACCCTTGCACTTAAGCAGAATCATGTATACTTAGATTTTCCCTAATAGGTGTTGGTATAACTTGTTTTTTAAAACCATCAACCGCAAAAACCGCAACCTTCCTGGTAAACTAATCCACGACTTAATTATCCTTAATTGTTTCCTGTTATCTAACCTAAATCTTCCTTGCTGCAGATTACATTATTTATTCATTGTCCTAACACCAGTGGATGCAGAGAACAACCTGATCACCATCTTCTTTATAATATGCCTTAACATATTTGAGGACCTGTTAAAGGAAACCATTTGAACTTTATGTGTATAGTTAGACTGGGGAAAAGAAGCTATTAAATAGTATAAAGAAAACAATTCAATCCATTTTAAATACATGGTGAAAGCATTATTTTGGTTGTGCTGCTGGAGTAACTGAGCTCAAAGTTACAAAACAAAAAAGCAGTCAAGTAGCACTTTAAAGACTAGCAAAATAATTTATTAGGTGAGCTTTCATAGGACAGACCCACTTCTTCAGACCATAGCCATACCCGAACAGACTCAATATTTAAGGCATACAGAACCAAAAACAGTAATCAAAGTTGACAAATCAGAAAAAAAAAAAATTCTCAAGGTGAGCAAATCAGAAAGCAGAGGGGCAGGAAGGAGGGCGAAGTCAAGAATTAGATTAAGCCAAGTATGCCAAAGAGCCCCTATAATGTCCCAGAAAGTTTGCATCTGGGTTCAAGCCACTTGTTAATGTGTCAAATTTGAATATGAAAGAGAGTTCAGCAGCTTCTCTTTGTAAAGCAGATTGGAAATTCTTCTTCAATAAAACACAGGCTTTTAAGTCATTAACAGAACGGCCCACTCCATTAAAATGTAGACTAACTGGTTTGTGGATCAGGAATGTTTTGATGTCTGTTTTGTGCCCATTAACTCTTTGTCAGAGAAAGTTTGAAGTCTGTCCAGTATACAAAGCATCTGGGCATTGTTGGCACACGATGGCATATATGATGTTAGTTGAGGAGCACGAGAATGTGCCTGTGATTTTGTGAGTAACCTAGTTAGGTCCAGTGATGGTATCTCCAGCACAGATATGTGGACAAAGCTGGCAGCGGGCTTTGCTGCCCAGGACAGGTATTCCTACAGTATAGACTGTGGCTATTGGTTAGAATTTTCATAAGGCTGGGAGGTTGTCTATAGGAGAGAACAGGCTTGTCACCTAGGGACTTCTGGAGTGTGGCATCCTGATTAAGGATAGGTTGTAGGTCTTTAATAATTCGTTGCAGTGGTTTGAGTTGGGGGCTGTAGGTGGTGACCAGTGGTGTTCTGTTCTTGGCTTTTTTGGGCCGATCTTGGAGTAGCTGGTCTCTGGGTATATGTCTGGCCCTGTCGATTTGTTTTTTTATTTCTCCTGGTTGGTAATTCAAGTTTATGAATATTTGGTAGAGATCTTGTAGTTTTTGGTTTCTGTCAGTTAGATCAGAGCAAATGCGATTGCACCTAAAGGCTTGACAGTAAATAATGGATCTAGTTATGTGTGCAGGATGGAAGCTAGAAGCATGTAGGTAAGTATAGCGATCAGTGGGTTTCTGGTACAGTGCGGTACCAATCCGGCCATCCTTGATTAGTACTGTAGTGTCCAGGAAATGCATCTCTTGCATGGAGTAATCGAATCATAAGTTGATGGTGGGGTGCAGATTGTTAAAGTCTCGGTGGAATTCTTCTAGAGTATCTATACCATGGGTCCAAATCATAAAGATGTCATTAATGTATCTTAAGTAGAGGAGGGGTAATAGGGGACAACAGCTGAGGAATCGTTGTTCTAGGTCAGCCATAAATATATTAGCACATTGTGGGGCCATGCGAGTGCCCATAGCATTTCCACTAATCTGGAGGTATAAATTGTCCCCAAATTGGAAATACTTGTGGGTGAGAACAAAGTTGCAGAGGTCAGACACCAGATTGGCTGTGGTGACATCAGGGATGGTATTCCCAATTGCTTGTAATCCGTCTTTGTGTGGAATATTAGTGTACAGAGCCTTTACATCCATAGTGGCAAGGACGGCGTTGTCAGGAACTTTTCCGACGTTTTGTAATTTCTTCAGGAAGTCGGTGGTATCTCGCAGATAGCTGGGAGTGTTGGTGGCATAGGGTTTGAGGAGGGAGTCAATGTAACTGGATAGTCCGGTGGTGAGGGTGCCAACGCCTGAAATGATAGGGCATCCAGGGTTTCCAGGGTTGTGGATTTTGGGAAGTAAATAGAATAATCCAGGCTGGGGCTTAGATGGTGTGTCTGATTGAATAGGGTCCCGGGTAGCAGCAGGGAGTTCCTTAAGTAGTAGTTATAATTTCCTTTTGAATTCCAAAGTGGGATCAGTAAAATGTAGTGGGGGAGTCCACATAGAGTTCTTCCTCTTTTGTTGTTGGTGGGGGGTCGAGAGAGTGAGACTGTTGTTCATAGGTGTGATGGAAAAATTCCTTTAGACAGAGGCAGCGAAAGAAGGCTTCAAGGTCACCAACAGCTTAAAGTTATTATTATTAGCAGTATTTATTT
This sequence comes from Carettochelys insculpta, assembly GCF_033958435.1. Lineage (NCBI taxonomy): Eukaryota > Metazoa > Chordata > Testudines > Carettochelyidae > Carettochelys > Carettochelys insculpta. The sequence continues at coordinate 55,112,003 of NC_134142.1, read as the reverse complement.
GTTGAGCTACCTATGCAATCAACAGTCCTGTTTATTACTAAGTAATTAATCTAATTCCTAAATCTGTTGGTTTTCTTTATATCAATGTAAGGCAAAAAAATTCTGAGTCTTTGGGGTGTACTTTTATTTTATACATGTTTAAAATCCATTATTTCACTGTTAGTAGTTGAACAGATTTCCACAAATAGGTATTGTTTCTACTTGCAAGTAATAGTTCTATATCGACAAAATATTTTTAGTGTCTATTATGGTACCTAAAAATAAATGTAATGTACATACATTGGACTTTATGAGGATGGAGTTTTTTTTAATACCAGAACTAATTCTAATTTCACTTGGTCTCACATGCAAACTAGGAAAACTTCACTGAGTTCAATATGTGACTACACATTTACACTTATATAGTTATGGCTTCAGCTAAGCTTGTCAGTGTTAAAGTACCATCCTAGCAGCTTTTAAGATGCTCATAACCAGTAAAGTTGTTCTGCTTCCTAGATATTGAACTTTTAGGAATTAAGACTTAGACTGTATCACAGTGATGGAATATAAGTAGTTTGTGCATGCGTGGGGAAATGAAGAACACTGAAAAATCATGGCTATGGATCATATTTATTAAACATAGTTTAACATCAGAACATAAACAGTACTATTTCTTGTACCCCGGGTCGTACTGAGATCTGTATCCTGAGCCTTCTTTACATGACTGTTCCTTCTGGGTTTCATTTAGTGAGAAATTGGTTTGTTCTAGAATAACCAGCCCTTTATCAAAAACCTTTTCAAAGCTTTGATTCATGTGCTTTTATTTTTGTACACTTGCATTATGAAGTATTGTTGATGTATCCATGTTGGTCCCAACTTCTGGCTACACCTGCACTACCAGATAAATTCAATTTTATTCAATTCAATTTCATAACTCTGTGTTTTATAAATTTTATTATGAGTATCCTCGCTTCCCACAAAGTCGAGTTAGTGCTGCCACACTAGAGAGGTCAGACATCAACTGTTGCAGCAGTGCATTGTGGGAGCCTATCCCCCAGTTTCCTCAGCCCTGCATTCTGTGCCCTCCCACTGGGGCCTGCTGCACCCCCACTGCTGGCAGCGCTCAACCTGCTGCCTGGTTCCTGGGTCCACACAGCTTGGGGGAGCTGGAAAACTAACCAGTACTGCTGTGTCTGAATCATGGGAGCTGGGAGCCAGGTGCAGCAGGGATCCAGGTGCTGCATTTGTCAGTTTCCCAGCTACCATAAGTAGCAGGGAGCCAGGATCCAGGTGCATCAGCGCCATGAATTTCTCGGTTCCCTGCCACTTGCAGAAGCCAGGAAACTGACCAGGGCTGCTGGAATGGTCAGTTTTCCAGCTCCCGTGAGTGGCAGGGAGCTGGGAGCCAGGTGCAGCAGCGCCAGTCAGCATCTGGAGGCTAATGAATACTATTCAGAGACAAGGCGCTTCCACACTAACCTTCATTCCAACTGTTAAATTCAAACTTGATGCTACACCCACCCAGTTCTGACGATATGATGCTATCGATATTAAATCGAGCTGATAGTATTTACAGTGAAAACAGTCACTTGCTACAGTCGAGCTAACTGCCTTAAATTAGACTTTATCTGGTAGTGTGAATGTAGCCTCTGTTAGCTAAAGGTAGGTGCAATTGGTTAGGATGGCCATGCGGGGGGCCACCAACTATGTGACTACCTCCACACACTACCCTTAGCCTGGGGGAGGGCCAGGACAACTGCCCACTCCACCTCAGGCCTTGCATCTCTCTCTCCCCTCCTCACCCCATCCCACTTCTGCTCCACACACACACACCCCCCAGCTCCACCTGCTCAGGGGACTAGCAGGGGTCTGGCAACAGCAGCCGGGGTCAGGCCTCCTATACTCACTGGCAGTGGTGAGGGCTAAGGAAGTGGAGTAGTGGGGACACAGACTGCTCTGCTTTACATAGGTGAGTGCAGGGGAGCCATCCCACTCCTCCCCCTAGTGACACAGAAGGGAGCTGAGGGGGTGGAGCCACTTTGCTAGTAAGTGCAGGGGAGTCTAACACCTACTGCAGGTACCAGGCCTCCATGCTTGTTTCCTGAGCTGCCCAGAGGCTCTGGGTCCTTCCCCGTCCTGCACATAGTGTTTGGGGCACCATGTGCCCTCTCAATGTCCCTTATGTATCACCCCACCTAAAGAGACAAGATTTCAAGCTGTGAAGAGCTCTTCTTCAGGTCTCAGAAAAGGATTCAGATTGTTCCAGCTAAATAAAAAGTGAAACACATTGTTTAGTCTAATAGATGTGTTTAGGTGCATTCCTCCAGGGTACTAATTACCCAACAACAACTATGTGGAGGGAATCAGACAATCACTATGCTCTCAGATGAACTTAGATGGTGACATGATTTTTTTTTAAAAAAATCATTGATCAGCAAACAAGTTGTGAAGAGATCACTCCATATCTGACCTCATTCCCCATCCTCAAAGGAAACTCTCACACCACCTTCAGAAGATGAGCCCAGGTACTTAAACTCATAACTTTGCTACACACTAAAAATCATGGTGTAGGGGTTTGTCTGTGACGCAGATTATGTCAGTATAAATAAATCACTCCCTCCCCAAAACAACATAACTTACACTGACCTAAGCGCCGGTGTAGACAATATTATGTTGGAGGAAGATCTCGCTGAGGTTGTTTTATTAGGCTGATGGGAAAGCTCTCTCTTGCTTGCATGGAGCACCTTCACCAGACACACTACAGCAACACAGCTGCACTTATGTACATACACCATTGTGGCATTTCCAGTGTGGACTAGCCCTTAATTTATGAGTTAATACAACATCCCTTACCTCTTTCTGTGTTAGAGGTGTTAACTAGCCACTGCGCTTTGAATGGTCTCTTACAGTTTGTGCCACTTTCAATGTTAAACAATCTGTTCCACTTTGTATTTGGCTGTGAACCTTTGGATATGTCTACAGTGAAATTAAATACCTTCATTTGGCTATGTCAGCTGAGTTTGGCTTCTCAGGTTCAGGTTTATCTGTTGTGGAATGCCTGGGCTGGAGCACAGACTCTTGGACTCTTCCCTTTTCTTCAGTGGAAGTCTATTTTGCATTATCAAGACTTTGGGCTCTCTGACTCAGTCTTCTGAAAACTCAGTGTTTTCCAGAAATGGGTGAGTCCCATAACCTTTTAATGTTCATTAGACCACATCTGGGAAAACTAAAACGTCTTTGCAAAAGAGAAATTGCAATTGGCAAACGTTACAGTACAAATGTCTTCTCAGTTTCAAATTATACAATATTGAGTATTTCATCATTTTGAGAATCTCAGCCATTTAAATAGCAATACATTTGCTCACTGTTACCAACAAACATTGGGGGAAGACTTTGCCTTTTGCTGTAAAAAAAAAAAGTTTCATTTTTTATTTTACAAACACTCGTCACAGAGCTGTATGGTTCATACTTTCTGATACCTGTGTATGGGGTTGCCACATACATAAAGTTTTGTTGGAAAGTGTTACCAATGGTCATCACAGGCCTGGCTCAAGGTGATGAGTATACTTGGTGCTCTTCATCAAGCCAAAAGAGGGAGCAATTAAATAATTAAATGCCACTTTGCTTAATGATCGCTGCAACTATAAAAGCCATTACCCCGAGCACCTACCAACATGACACAGGCTGAGTATAAGCTGACCCATGTGGCCCCGGTGGTTTACCTGAAGACTGATTGCAAACAGAGGGCAGTTGTCACTGATTTGGTTGTAGCTGCATGAATTGGTATATGAAAACAGATGAAGCAGCAAAAACACGCTGGGAACCTAAGAGTTAGAATTCCTATTGGGCAGAGTACCTTCTGGAAAGTCAGTCTTGAATTTCTGAAAAAGGAAACTGTTTCTCCTGTGTTTAGTAATACAGAATTTTGTGTAATTCTTTTAACTAATCAGAAATGCAACAACAATGCCTCTCTTTAATATTTCAAGAAGCTTTCATGCTTTAAACACAAAGATTACATGACAACAATCCTTTGAAAGAAGTTCTTCTGGAAGAGATCTCCCAAAAACTCCTTTTGAAAGATTGCGTCCACACACAAAAAAGTGGATCAAAAGAGCAATCCACTCATTCGACAGGGAGGGTCTACACAGCCCCCAATCTTTCAAAAGAAGGGTCCAGGGATTGAAAACTCCAGAGCCTTGAGGACCGCTTTTTCAAAAGAAGGATCCATGGAGCATCTACGCTTGGTTGTTTTTTTGTTTTTGTTTTTGTTTTGTGAGAGAGACAATCTTTCAGAAAAAGAGTATTCTTCCTAATCTGGGAGAGGAAGAGGGCTGTAGGAAGAAGGGCACGTACTTTTGATTTCAGACTGAAAGCAGACTGAAAGGCCGTGTCTACACTTGGCCAAAATTTCGAAAGGGCCACGCTAATGGCCAAATCGGAGAATACTAAAGAGGTGCTGAAATGAATATTCAGCACCTCATTAGCATGCTGCCGGCCGCGGCACTTCAAAAGTGCCACATTTCGATTGCGTGCAGCTCATCTAAAGGGGGCCCATTTCAAAAGGACCCTGCCGACTTCGAAATCTCCTTATTCCTATCCTGTTAAAGTGTCATTAGATGTCCAGAAAACTATTTTTGCAAACAATGGAAAGTATAATGTGACTCCGTTTGTGTCACATTATGCCATCTGGATGAACTCCTGGCCTCAGTGAAGTGTATTGGACTTTCGGCATTAGTTTCAATAGTTTCAGCAGTATTTCAGTTCCCAACTCAAAAACAAATTTGCCATATACCTAACTTGAAATAGCCACTCTAAATCACCATGTCTGTTCAGTTTCTAAATATGAAGTGGTCAAATATTTATACATATTCCATTTTCTTTACCATTTGTGGTTTCACCGATTTTGAAATTTAAAAGATAAACATTCTGTTAAAAATGTGTTCTCCCCACTCTAACTATTTCATCAAACAGTAAAACACATTTTGTCTTTGTTTATATCCTGCGTGCTTGTGTGTGTAGTTACATGTGGAATATAAATTAAAATTCTTTGTTTTACTGCATATAGTAAAATTATGAAACATCAGTGCCTGCAGTTACATTGTCCTTTGCCACCTCTAGAAAAAGTCTGTGTTCAGATTTTTTCCCTGTTTTATTTGCACCCTATTAACAACTGTTACTGGAGCTTTAATTATGCCCCTGTGATTGCAGAGATGTGGCTGACTTGTGTCATTTTCCTCCCAGGGGATGTTTTATAATTACCAGCATCCATCGTGGCTGCCTGTAAGCTGATGCTTTTTTATTACCAGTTCAATAATCACTGCATCCTTTCCAACATCTGCTCTGCAAGCCATGCATTGGAGGTCCCAGAGCCTGTCACTCGTCGCTCCCTTGCTGGGGTGACCCTTTTGCCCTCACCTTCAGTTTATATCTAATTTGCTTAGCAGAAGCGCTGTCCAGATTGCCTCACAGGAATGCAATTAATGCTCCAGATTTGCAAACAAAGAAATTTTTGCACTTCTTTCTTTTTTATCTTATTATCTTAATGTCATATCCCATAATTTGTATTCACAGCAGGGTGAATCAATATAAGTCCAGAGGAAAAATATATTATTTGGTCAGCTATCTTGCTGGATAATAAAAAATATGTCGGCTTTACTAGTTGGATTATTTTTCTCCACATCCAAAGAATTGTTGATAAAAAAATGTAAATGCACACAAGATATATTTGTGAATAAAATACTTTGATAAAAATCAGCTAAGATTGCCTGTGTTTATGTACCACCAAAAACAAAAATGAAAATGGCAGGAAATACATTTTTATCTTTATTTGTTCAATAACTGATGTTTGTGGCCTGAGTTAAGGTTGCAGATCTTGTGTAGCAGAATGGGGATGTTCTGGATGTGGGCCATTTGCAGAACACTTGATGGTGTGGTGAGCTACAGTGGTTTTACTGGCAGTTGGGAGGACCTGCATAATTTACTTGTGGCTTTGTCACTGATGACTAATGTGGCCTCTGGGCTATCCAATCTCATGCCAATAAAACCTTTATAACCACACCATCATTCCATCTTTACTGGGGCATTACACAAGTCGCTCCATTGAAATCAGCAGGACTTTTTCCACATGTGGTAGAGGAACACTTTTTAGAGTATTGCAGGTTGATGTAAGGCTTTGAACTCACACTGTCTTTGGAGGATTTTTTCTAATGAAAAATTTGTGAGCCAGTTCAGATTAATATAATATCCTGAGTCAGAATGCCCAAGACAGGCCAAACATTCAACCTTGTTCAGGGACGTAAGCGAAAGCAAATCCTTGAATACCTGAATGTCCTCTGTCCCTAGTCCCTAGTGTCCAGTAAACAAGAGTGGTTGGAGATGGAGAGTTGGTTAGGCAGATACGGAGATACATGGTGAGAAAGAACTGCCTTATATTACCTATGCCCACCTGGAGCAAAGTACAGACTATAAGATTTTTCACCAGTGTCTATTTCTCCAACTATGAGGACACTGAAATAGAGAGTAGATTTGAATTACTTGTCCATATTTATGTCATTTAAAAATATAAATGAACTTTTCTCCTGAGATATAGTAAATTTAATGCTACATCCTGCATGGTTGGTAAGATGGACCTCACATTAAAAATGAATGTTCAGGATACTCTGATGTACTCTAGTTGTCAGAGATCAGAGGCACTTTAGTACAAAATAAAGACAATTAGGACTCCTCATTGACTTTTGTTTCTGTTCTAAATGTAAGGGGAGGGAGATTCCAGCTGCTTCCCCAGCATGTCCAGGTTTATAAAGTTAAGATAGTAGATGGCAACTTTTCAGAATACTACAATTACAAGGTACACTTCTTTAATCATGCTTTCTCTAATATAAACACCAAGCAGGTATGCATACTAGAAAACACAAACAAGAAAAACCCTTCTAAAACAAAACACCACAATTCACATAAAAATACAGCCAGATGAGGAGTTGAGACACAGGTATGTCAAATGTGACAAATGTTAGTTATGTTACTGTGATGGAGTGGGCAAGGCCCTGAGGGCCCTTGCTGGAGGCCTAGGGGCTGCACCCTACCCTGAAAAAGTAGAGAGTTCCTCCAAGCAGGCTAGAGACACTGTAGGGGCAGCAGCCAATCCAAGTCCAAGAAGGCCATATAAAAGGAGCTGCATCTCTCTATTCGAAAGTGGGAAGGAACTGAGGGATATTAAAGAAGACACTGAGGGAGGCACTGTTGGACTTGTACCCTGGAAGGGGTTTGTTTTATTTTGCCCACAGACTGCACGTGGCTCAGCCAGAGGACAGAGTCACCAAAATAGCCACCATAAACCAACAGAGGGTAGGCACACATACTTGGTCGGGGAGCACTTGCAAGAGTTTTGTGCAACCTCATCACAATCATGCAGTATACTATTGGAAGACCCTACAGTGATGATGATGGCATAAGAGCTCAAATGGAATATTATTTCTGAAAAACCTCAGATCATCTCATTTCCTGGTCACATGAGCAACCCAGTTACTATGTGCAGTTATGAAGACTCATAGGCTGGGTCTACACTAGAGAGTTTTGTCAACAGAAGGGGCCCTCTGTCAACATAACTTAGGGAGCATCTACACACTTAAAGCATTGTCAACAGATTCTTGACACACCTCTGCATTTGTCTCAATAGTATTATCCCTCAAAAATTTGAGGCACAGCAATCTGTTGTCAGAGTACTGTCGACAGACATGCAGCATAGACACGTCTGTCGACAGATAGGGCTTCCGGTTGCTGGGCAGCCCTCTTTGCACAGCTGCCATTCCACTTTCTGGCACCAGAGGGCAGTGCAGTCTGGCAGTTCTCTGTCGACAGAGCAAGTTGTGTGTAGATGTAATCTGTGGACAGATGTTCTGTCGAGATTTCCCTGTCCACAGTAACTTCTGTCAACAGATGCTTCTAGTGTAGACGTAGCCATAATAACAAGCAGCTAGAGCTATATAAAATATGCTGTTTTGAAAAGCAAGAATTTCAAATAAGCCTCAAAATGAAATAAAGTGCAATTACATTATTAACCCCTGTGAATGTCAGCAAAACCAAAGAAATTCTTTTAGCTCTCCCAGCCAATCATAGGGCCTGGAATAAGGGGACTTCGAAGTAGGCGGGGTCCTTTCGAAAAGGAGCCCCGTCGGGCCGAGCCGCACAGCAGCAAGGCGCGTCAATTTCAAAGTGCCGTGGCCACCCACATGCTAATGAAGCGCTGAATATGCATTTCAGCGCTTCATTAGTAAACTTCGAAATGGCCATTTGTGTGGCCATTTTGAAGTTTGGGGCTAGTGTGGACGTAGCCTTTATAGTGTAAAGTATAGAGTTTAGTCACCTAGTTACCTTACCTGAAGTTTGTTTTTTTTCAATACTCTAGTGTTTTCAAAGCCATCTGGAGACATCACCATCAGTACTTACAAATGTACAACAGGGAATGATTTTCAAATGTAATGTTTTTATCTAATGACACAAGTTTATTTGAAGTTGGATTGTCTTTATGTAATCTGTTCCTTCCATTTTACTGTGGTTTGAAATAGAGCTTGTCATTTCAGTCCTGAACATTTTCTGTACTGAGTGCATTTAGTTTTTTTCTGGTTTCATGCTGTGTGGACACCATTAAAAATTAACACCAGCATATAGCTTGATATATTCATATATAGGCTCCTATATTTAGCTATTTTTAGCATAATACAACTAGTAGCTAGAAGGTCGACTTTTCAGAGGACACACAGATCCCACTGAAATCAGTTGACATCAAGGACCTCTGAAAATCAGGTCTATGGAAATAATGAACACTGAGGATTAAAAATAATGGTAACAAGGCTCTCTATAATGGTAACTTCACTGACCACTGCATCTAGAAAAGTCATAAAGAGAGATTGAAGCAATTATTTGATCGTTATCTTTTCGGAGACAGAAGATGTAAAGCAATATAAGAGTGGAATCAGATTACATGGAAAGAGAGCTAAACATCTCAAACAGAGAAAAGACTCTGTCCAGAAAATTATAGGGCCTGATTCTAATCTCACTTTCATTGTTGTAAATTAAGACCAGTGGAGAGAGTCAAAATACCAAAATGGGTGGTGGAAGTTTTTAACTGACAGATCCTTTCCAAATCCAAGAGTGGCAAACATGTAATTTATTTTATGTTTTCACAAATATAGACCTGTGTGTTTTGCACAGAAAGTCATCTGGGGCTAGTAGACGAAGTAGAAGATAAAAGGTGAGCAATTCCTAAACGCTAAGTGCTGCTCTGCTACTTACTCTGAATGGCTTTACTATCACATATTGCTGAATTCTCCCATGTCCCAGTTTATCCCTAAAATGTTGGTTACTCTTCTGAGTGTTTCCAAATATTCACCTAGCACAGATGATGTAGGACTGCACTGTTTATTCAACACTTTGTAGAGTTCACTTTCTGTCTGTGGGCTCAATCTTGAGAGCCTAGCACTCGGTTTCTAAAACAGTTACTTATTTGGCTTATGCTTTTGCATGAGAGTCTTGTTTAAGGGTATGTCTACACTTCTGGGAAGAGTGACCAGATCAGGGTCGATCTTCCAGAATTCGATTTTGCACATCTGGTAAAGACACGCAATATTGATCTCTCTGGGGTCAGTAGTCAACTCTTGTACTCCACATGTGGAGAAAGGGAGATCACGGGAGAAACACTCCTGTTGACCTTCCTTAGTTAGGACAGTCAGGTAAGTCCACTTCTGATATGTCGATTCTAGCTATGTAATTGCTGTAGCTAGAATTGCATATCTGAAATCGACTTATTTCCCTAGTATAGACCTAACCAAAGTAGGATGTGAAATAGTATCACATGAATTTAGTCCTATGTGTATAAGAGCTCATTCAAAAGGGAATCAAGTTATAAAGCCTGAACATGAATATTGGACTCTCCAAAGTTTAACAATTGTTGGGGTGAATTTTGGGATGGTCCTTTCTAGTGCTTATTCTTATTGATGCACATAGGGGAAATACACAGTTTTCTTTTTAAATAATTACGTCAAAAATCATATGTTGGTTTTCGTAAATGTCAGAAGATGACTCTTGCTTAAATAATTCATTGGAGTTCTTTGGTTATTTAACTAATAAGTTTCAAATACTATGGATATTATCTAGATAGATTTTCAAATGACATATGATAATAGTAACACATTATATAGATTTAGATACTTCCTGGTTAAAAAATAGAATAGACAAGGACTTTCCTAATTTCAAGGTGTTATACCCTGGACTTTATTGGGGCTGTATAGACGTCTTAAAATCAGATTTGGCCCAATGAAGATACTAACTTTTGTAGTTGTAGAGAAATTATAATTGTGCAACCAGAGAGCTTGTTTAAGGAGATCAATGTAATACATTATAAAAATTATCAAAACCAAGGATATAACAAAGATGACACAGATAACTTTAGTATGAAAATAAGCAACAATTCAGCAAGATGCTGTGGCTATCATGAGTTTCATAGACAAAACTTCTGGAGCATCTACACACAAAATGAATTGGAAATCCCCTTATTCCTGTCAGCTGAGAGGAAAAAGGGGATTTCAGAATGTACGGGGATCTTTAGAAAAGGACCCCCATGTAGCCAAGCTGTGTACAATCGAAGGCAGCACTTTCAAAGTGCCGCAGCCGGCAGCATGCTAATGAGGCACTGAATATTCATTTCAACACCTCATTAGTATCCTCAGATTTGGCCATTAGCATGGCTCTGTCCAAGTTTTGGCCAAGTGTGGCCACAGCCTAGGTGTTTTGGGACCATGGAACAGAGTATGGGGCATCTGAGGACCATGCAAAATCTCCCATCAGACACCACTTTGTTCAGGGACTTCCAGTATCTTTCTGCACCTTTTTTCCAACTACCATTCTCTACTGTGTACTCCAGCATCTGCAACGAGAAAGAATGGATCCTACACTTCTCTCACATGCTCTGATAACTGTCGTTAGAACCTTTTGCCTAGTAGCAGAGATAATTTTGAAATTACTGACAAAGGAAGAAGACTTGCAGGGAGCTTAACAGTGTGTATGACATGGGCAATGGCACTGGCAGTCACAGAGCAGCTGTAGATGATAGATCAGCACTTTTGGACCACGGAAACCAGCACCAATTGATGGGATCACATTGTCTCATAGGTATGTCTATAGAACTTTAGGATGCATAAAACAACCTTCCTGTAGTGATGTGCTGAGCTGGCCCCTGAACTGAGGAGCAAGGATACCAGAATGATAGCTGTCCACTCAGCTGACAACTGCTGTGCGGAATCTAGCAACTCCCAATTGCTATGGGTCAGTTGCAAATCAGCTCGGAGTGGAGAAGTCTACCATTGGAGCTGTACTGCTGAAAGCGTGGAGGGCAATAAATCACTTTCTGGTACAGAGGACCATGACTCTGGGAAATGTGTATGACATAGTGGCTGGCTTCTCTGAACACGGAATTTCCAGTGGGATTGTGTGTGGGGGGAGGAGGGTAATAGAGCACACACATTCCAATATTATCATCTGTCCGCCTTGCCACCAAGTACATTAACAGGAAGGGATACATCTTAGTGGTGCTGCCAGTGCTTGGGAGTCACTGTGGGCATTTCACAGACATCAACACTAGGTGGTCTGGAAAGGTGCATAACATGCATATTCAGAAAGCTGTACAGAAAGCTGCAAATGTGGACTTTCCAGACCACAGAATTACAGTGGTGGATATGAAAATGCCTACTGTGATCCTGGAAAACCCTGCTTAAACACTCCCCCCTCTGCCCCAGCCCTGGTTTACAAAAGCATACACAGGGAATCTGGACAGCAATAAGGAGCATTTTAACAACAGGCATTGCATGGTGGTTGAATGCAGCTTTGGGACACTGCAAGTAAAATGAAGATGTTTCCGTGGAAGGCTAGACCTCACTGCAGGCAATATTCTCATGGTTATTGAAGCTTGTTGTACTTTGCATAATCTGTGTGAAAATAAGGGAGAAACTGTTGGCTCAGGGATGGCAGGAGCGCTGAGGCACAGCACTTGGTTGCAGAATTTGAGCAGCCAGACCCTAGAGCTGTCAAAGGAGCTCAAAGTGCTGCTATAAACATCAGAGAGGCTTTGACAGTGCACTTTGAAAATGAGGGTCACTGAAATAAATCTCTGTAACAGCTTTTACAGGCTGCATCCACCCTCCAATGCGATACATAGCTGGGAACATGCCTTTAAAGCCAGCACCTGGGATCACAGTGACTGGTCCGGGAGAGAGTTAAACAGTAAATAAATGCTTGAAGGTCTCCATCTATTCCTCCATCACTCTAACAATATATTCTGTGGCCTGCCTGGTGAAGGCCTGGTTATCCTTATGGTTCCTCAGCTCCCTTTCCAAGCCTTGTTCCTAGCATCTGCTCTCACACACTGATATAACACTTTTTGAAGAAAATCCTCCCTGTTTTTTCTAGGACATTTCCTTATGTGTGGCAAACTCCTGATATGGTACGCAGTGGGGCCATCAAGGTATCTGCTGTTCAGCTTAATGGACAAAATGGAGTCTGTGAACATGTAGTCCTACACTGTAACATTTCACTTACAAAGCACTTCTCTATCATTTACGCTCACTTTCCCACTGACCCTTGCAAGAAATGCATCTCAGCAAGCACCATAATCATGGTGAGTGAAATGGTGGGGGTAGATAGTGGCTGTGCATACAAACAAAAGAAATTATAGACAGGGCTAGAAAATTCCCTTTGAAGGAGCAACATAGTTCTAATTGTACCACACTTCTTCACAGGCAGGTGACACCTTACCAGACGTCTTCCTGCTCAGGGTAAGCATGGTAACAACTTCTCCAGGTGTGTGGCTTTTGCACTGCTCCATATGTAACCCTCTTACATTCTGCTTTGGTTCCTCCACAAACAATTGATGAGTAGTAAAAGCTAGTGTCCTACAGCTGGAGAGGGAACAAGTTGCACTGCCATGGAATCTGAGACAGAAAATGTACAAGTGCGTCTCCAAAACTTTTAATAGACTTCCTCTGCAACAAAAGTCATGTTCAAGTGTGAACACTCACATAGTTTTGTCAATAAAGGGCATTTTTCCTAGACATAACTTTCCAGTGTAGACAAAGCCTTAGCCTGCATCTACACGAGGAGATAAATTCAATTTTTAATAAATGTGATTATTTAACTTCAATATTTTGAATTCAAATTAAGTGTCCACAGATCTTCTTGAAATTTGAACCAATTTCTCTTTCTTTAGAAAAGCAATTCACTGAATGGTTTTGAATTCAAGAAACCACACATATTATACGCATTTAAGGCTTGCAGACTATCGTCTTTTGGCTTGCTAACGGGACTTCGGATCAGACCTTTTGTTACTTAATTAATTATTTTCTTTTTTGTTTCCTGTTTTTGTGCGCATAATTACTTGTTACTTGGATACTTGTTTAATAAAGAATTGATAGACTTCTGCCTAGAGATTACTACTTCCCTCTAAAAAGTGTAGAGAGAAATCACAAAGACTCATTTCATTTAGTGCAGTATTTGTTCAATCTGTTTCTGCAAATGCATTGCATAACTTTTCATAAAGACCATCACTTGATTTACTGAAGGAGGCAGTCAAATAGATGTTTACTATCACAAAAAGCTACTTATTCAATGTCTTAATTATTACAAAAAAGTTTGCAAATATGTTACTGTAAGTTACATAGGACAATTATAAGAAAAAATATTCTGTTTTTTGTCGTCTGAACAAAACAGTTTTCCTACCTATAAAGACTCATCTATTAGTAAACTGAAGTGGTTCCCAGCATCAAAACTGTGGTATCATTAAAATGCTCCAGATGGCCCTTCATTTCTACAAAATTCTGGAAAGGCTTGCGATTTGAAGTAGAACTATGCAAAACAAAACTCATATAGATTCCTTCTGTTCTCATTCCCTTTTTTATTCTTTGTCAAATAACCATCTCTTGTAAAATGTTTGTTTAAATTCATGCCATGCCATATTATATTTGCTTTAATTATGTGAGGATAAATAACAAACTAATTACTTTAACTGAAGTTACTCTTCTGTTATTGGCCAGTCCACACTGCCTGTCCTAAAAATGTACTTCAAGTGTAATGTTTTTTTACAGCCGCTGAAATTCAAATTATTTAATTTGTGATGATAAATTACATACAACCTAATCCAAAATCCACTTAGGTCAAAAGGAGTCATTCCCAGGGCTTCAATGAATTTTGGATCAGGCCTATAGAGTCCAATAAGGTATATAATCGTGTGATTTTTTTCCAGTATCATTCACATTAATTCTCCTGGCTCAAAAATAAACTACAACATTATTATCCCTTCTTTGACGCACTTAATTTTAAAATAATAATGACCCTATAATTATCATATAAGAATAAGCTGTTCTTTTTTTGTCAAAAAAGAGGAGCCAGTACTCAGTCAGCTCCCTGATGCGGGATGGCTAGGGACCCATTCCCAGCAGCCACGGTCCCTGCAACTGGGGCTGCCAGTGGGGCTCAGCGCCCCAGCCAGCTTCCCACCACAAGGCTGCCAGGGACCTCCTGTTCCCCCAGCTGGGGTCCCCACATCTGGGGCTGTTGGTGTGACTTGGCTCCCCACCACGGGGCTGCTGGGGACCCCCTGCCTGGGGTCCCCACAACTGGGACTGCCAGTGCCCCAGCCAGCTTCCCACCACAAAACTGCCAGGGACCCCCTGTTCCCCTGGCTGGGGTCCCCACATCTGGGGCTGCTGGGGAGACTTGACTCCCCACCATGGGGCAGCCAGGGACCACCTGCCCATGGGTCCCACGGCTGGGGCTGCAGGCAGGGCTCAGTGTCTCTGCCATCTCCACGCTATGGGGCTGCCAGGGATCCTCTACTCCCTGACCAGTGTCTCTGTGGCTGGGGCTGCTGGAGGGAATCTGTGCCCCAGCCAGCTCTCAGCCGTAACACTGGCATGGTACCCCTGACCCCCAGCTAGGGATGTGCACCTGGGGTGGCTGAGATGCCAGTACTCCATACCAGCACAAAAAATCACTGGGAATAAGAAAAGGAACCCTAAGACTCACATTCTTTCCAACACTGGCCTGGCAGAAGAATGATAGGGAGGAAGTTATGTTTTTCTGATTCTCTGGGCTGAACTGTATCATGGCAGCATAAATTAGACCAGCAAACACCAGAAGAAGATTATCATTGCAAATTTATGTGCAAACCACTGTTTGTTTCTACCTCTCTGCCCCTTCCAATACTACACCAAGGCCATATAAGGGTATGATAAAAAAGTCAGTTACATCAGCCTAGAGTCCCCCTCCCTCCCCAGGCAAATGAAAATTCTCAGCTGGCCAGAACTAGCTGCTTTCTGAGTCCAACTTTGCACAGAGAGGGGTATTTGTAAGGAAGAATCTGATCCTATGATTTGATATCAAGTTTACTCAGACTTTGGTGCAGGGCCTCTGACAATAGAATTTCTGGCCTGGAATTGAAATGACAGCCTCTCTTCTGTAGAGTGTCCTTCTGTAGAGAAACTATTCAGTCTTGCCGCAAAAGTCGGCAGACCATCCTCCAAGGCAACTTATGTGGGTGGAGGTTCTATGCATTACACAGAACTGATTTAAGCTACCTCTGTCAACGGAAACCTTTAAGGAGGACACGTTGGCCACATCTACATGAGCGGCTTTGCCTAGCAAAACTGGGCTTTACTGAAAAAAAAAAACACATTTGTCAACAAAACCTGGCACATCCACAGACAGCCTTACACCTCTCCCCGTTCAGGTATAAGGCCTCCCTTGACAGTGTTTTGTCAACAAAACTGCCATGTAGGTGCTCTGGGGTCCTTCTATTGACAGACGGGGCTTCTGGTTCACCAGGCAGCCCTGTTTGCAGAGCTCCCAGTCAGCCATTCTATCGAGAGAAGGCAGGACAGTCTGGCTGCTCTCTGTTGACAGAGCAGATTGGTCTTTCAATCTACTTTTATGTGTAGGCACAATCTGTCAACAGAAGTTTTGCCGGAAAATCCCTTCCGACAGTGACTTCTGTCAACACAGGCTTCTCCGGTAGACATGACCGCAGTGTTGATAACAAAAGAGGAGGAACTGGTGCATGGAATTCAATTTGCCTGGGTCATCAGGGATAAATCTAGTTTCTTGGGTTAAAGTGGTACAAGAAAACCTATAGTTTAGAAATGGGGCTATGGAAGTTCTAGACTCAGACATGGACAGCCAAGGGTCTGAAATATTTTGTAAGAGGTGAAAATATAAGATGTGAGAAGTCAGTTTAAAAAAGACCCTCAACAAAAAACTCCTTTATAGAACAATTTTCATTAAAAACCCCAACAATATAAGAACAAAATTGCTTGTAATAAATCAATTAAGAACAAAATAGCTTTTCTGACACATTACAAAGCTGAAACGAAGGAAACATATAACATGTCCTTTTTTAAAAAGAAAAGATGATTTGAAGGAGGAAGGGAGATATTCTAGAAAGTACAGAGCTGAATTATAGCAGTGCCTTAGCTGGAACTTGGGAAACAAGGAAATTATTTTATAGCTTTTGGAAAAAAGACAGGGATTTCAGAGGAGGGCAAAAATGAAACTCTCCTTGAAACTTTAATGCCCTTTTCTTTAGTTATGTAGTTTAAAAAAACACTTTATTTTGTTTTTCAAATTCCAACATGTTATCCTTTAATGTGAATTAATCACTATCTCTCTTTTTAAGAAAAATGGTTGTGCTGTTCTACACATCTAATTTGAAGTCTAAATCTCTACCTATACCATAACATCTTTTAAGAATTTGTATCCTGTTGGACCCATAGTAATAACTTTTGAAACCGGTTTATTGAAAGGTTGAGGTTTATCCTGATTATATCAAGATACCAAGTTTACAATCAGGTCCGGCGTCAGGGGATGCAAAGGAGATAGTTGCTCCAGGCACAGCGTTTCAAAGGGGCTCGGAGCTCCAGCCACTATCATAATATTAGCAGTGGTCAGAGCTCTGGGCCCCTTTGAAACTCCATAGAGTGCTGCACCACTGCTCCAGGACTGATTACACTATGCCCCTCCCCTTCCACCCTTGGCCCCACCCTACCCTGTAGTTGGCATCTAAGCCGTACTCCTACTTTGCCCCCAGGCCAACAGTGGCGGACAGTGCCACTGGGTATAATTATATCTATGATATCAGTGGACTGTCATTTTCAGGAGATGTCAAGATCCGTTGAAGACAATGTTTATGTCCTATTGACAGGAGTGAGAGACATTAAGTTTGGCTTTACCATTCCAACAGCTTGCTGCTTCAGAGGCTGACACTGTTTTGAAAGAGTGCCCCTAATGATTTTCTTGAAAGACTTTCAGGAACAAAGGAGAGTGTACGTACTTCACCAAATAGCAAACTGACTTTCAAAACCTCATTACAAACTCAAGAAAAGCAAAGTGGCTTCAGAGCATTATCCCTGTAGAGCAAGTTCTCAAGAACAATTCTGCTTCTTTTATATTCTGACATAAAATGGGGTTTAATGGGCATTTGTACATAAAGTTGATCAGGGAACAAAAATAGCCTACGATGCAAGTTTTGAGCTCTGAATGTTTGGTATGCTTTTGTCAATGAGCCAGTGAAAGAGCATTATTTCTCTGTAAAATACTTGACAAGTAATGAACAAAAAAAAATCTGAGAATGGTGAAAGTTGTTTGCAGATAATTCTGCAAACAAGAAAGGGTAAATATATCTGAAGAAAGTGTTTACTCTGAAATTTTGGATAAATTCTAAACATTGCTGCAATTTAGAATTTATCTGGTACAGTAGGCAACTTAGAGCGAGCATTCAGCAGAGCTATATATGGATCAGGAAATCCCAACCAAATAAATAAAAAAGTACAGGGACTCTGTCAGTGTTTACCTTGTACCATTTCCCTGCCTCAACTTCCCACCACAGTCCTACATCTACTTTAAGAAAAATTATAAAGGATTTTAATAAGCCTCAAAAATTCCCAGTTTGTCACCAAATCAAGGGCCTAAATATTGGAAGGGATTAAAGAATGCCCACATGAATGCTTCTCCCTATTATTACGATAGCACCTAGTGACCAACCAAGGTTGTGGTCCTTTACAAACTTACTAACTTAAAGTAATAGACCCTGCCAAAGAAGATGACAGTTTAAATACCTTATTTGTATATATTTTAAACAGCATTGACAATGATAGAGTCTCCTCCCTACTTTTCCGTGTCCAAGTAAATTAAAATGGATCTGGAAAGTATTATTTAGATTTCACTTTTTTATGGCTTGAGACACCATCCGTGGATTGTAAAGAGGAAGAGGTGATAAATCAGCCATTAGAACTTTAATCCTTTTTCCTGCTGGTCATTTTTCTGCTATCACTGTTCACATAACATTTCAGTAAATGCTATGGAAAGTTCAGCTAGTCCTCATCTGTCTGGCCACACAGCAAGTGCATTCTGTCATACTCACCTATGGCATTTGACAGCAACAAGAACAGGTAGACATTAGAGGAAAAGTGAGGTAATTACAACGCCCATTGTGTCAGAATGTGATTCAGCAAGAGGGCCTCATCTGTCGTGTCCTGCTGACCATCTGTCTCTTGCCAGGTCTTGTGAGGTTCAGCCCTGCATCTAAGTCACAAAGTTCAGTCTCCTTCCAGGGTAACAAACATTCCAACTGAAAGTGACAACTAAACAGCAGAATAACAAATTTCCACCCCATACAGGCTCCACTGAAGTGTTCTTTCTGGCTCCCACACACAAGTCTAACCTTCTCCTGCAGAATTTCTCCTCTCTTGCTTGCTGAAATATCCCTTACCAGCCCTCCTTCAAGGCCTATCTTTCCAGTGCCTAATCTATTCCCTGCAGTTGGGCTTTCATGTCCCTTCCTCAGATACCCAGGTCCACCTTCTACTCTGGTTTCCATCCCAGGGACCCAGTCTGCTTCTTCAGATTTGCTGATGTGTCCCTTGGCTGCTTCCTGCTCCTATGTCCCAAGTCCTGCATCTCCACACCCTGTGCTTAACACAGCTTCCCTTTGGTTCTCAGGCCTCTGGCTTCTCACACTTCTACTGGACTAATAAGTCTTCTACTCCTCTGATGTTCCACTAAGTGCTTTTTACTGACCCTACCTCAGGACATCCCCAGAAGATCCTGACCCTTCTTCTCCTGATTTCCTTTTTACTTATCTACTTTCTCCATGTTTGTCTCCCTTTAGACTGACTTTCCAGTTTTATGTAAGTAGTCTTTGCTGGTCCCTGAGGCATGTCACTAATTATCATTACCATCCGCTGGGGGGGGTTAGCTGGTTTGACTTAAAGAGACAGCCAACCAGTCAGCCTGTGACAGGAACCTTAGAATTTGATCCCTAAGTTATACAGGCAAAAGTTGGATTTTCATTTTAACAAGACTGACATTCAAGTTCAATTTAAAATCTCCAAGTACTACACACACATGTGGTAGCTGCCCATGTTTCAGAGTAAATGCAATATAAAACAACCCATCCAGCACTGTTGGGGACACACCAGCAGACTTGAAACGCTTTTGTCATTAATGAAAACTCTGAGGGTAGTTTCACAGGGAATTTTATGCATTGTTCTACACTCTTTGATTGATTTACAAACTGCTGAAGGGCAATAGGGTTGTAAGTGTAATCCTGGTTTATGATATAAAAAGGACATCAGATCTGAGAAACACCTTCTGGCTTTACAGATAACAGTTGACATTATACAGCTTATTTAGTTAAATAACTGACTCAACTACATGCTAAATTTTGGCCAGTAGGAAATAAAGTAGTCTGGGTAGTTTACTCTCAGGCACAGTGTTCAGCAAAAAATATGGCAACACAGCACTTAGGGGAGGAGGCAGAGCAGGGGCAAGATGGGGTGGAGCAGAGGCAGGACTTGGGACAAAGAGTGGAGCTGGGGCAGAGCAGAGGAGAGGTGATGCAGGGGTGGGGCCTGCAGAGGGATGGAAAAATTGCCTGGACCCTGGCTCCCATAGGGAGGGCCCTGCTTATACCTGCTCTTAACTATGTTTCTAAATTATCTAAATTCTAAACTTCAATATATGTACACGATTTTGTTGCTCACATCAATGATACATCCTATTATGTCCAATCCTGGAAGATATTCAGTGCCTGCAGAACATAGGTCAATAGGAACTCAATACCATTTAGAACTGGGCCTTGAATAAAATTGCTAAATAATTTTGCATTGCATTGTTTTTGAAGGATTAGATGTTTATCAGTAAATATTGATTTCACAGGGCACACACAAAGCGTAAAATATTTTCATTGATAGTCATCAAAATTTATAGGTATACAAAGTAAGAAAAATATCAGTTTGAGCACTTATTAGAGTTTGATTTAAAGATATCTACTTGCATATTTGTATTTTACATGTGATGTTATCCCCCTCCTGAACATGTAATGCAATTGTGAAAACAAGTAACTCAATTAAAATAGAGAAGTTGTTTTAATAATCTATATTATCCATCTAAAGTATATTAAAATTGAATTCCGCTATTTAAAAGATATAATTAATTACTTAATACCTAGGCAGGGAAATAATAACACATATATAATAAGAATACATTATATAAACATCTAAAGACAGATTCTGCTCTGAATTAATAGTATTTTCTGTCCTTTTAGACCTTAGCAAAGACTATCAGTTTGTATTAACAGAAAGCGAGATATATATATATATATATATATATATATATATATATATATATATAAAATAACTCTATATGATATTGTATAACGTAATTTCATAGTAAGAGTGTAGAGTATGTGTAGATGGTGTATTATATTACAAGCTATACTTAGACAATATATTACATTTTTAGCTATTTATTGGAATCCGCAAACAAACTTCATTGACTTTTTATGGGGGAATTAGCAGTCACTAGAGAGTTGCTTGCTAAACAGGAAAGGCTATTGAGAAGGGAAGGAGGCCCAATGCTTCCAGAAAGAGACATTGCTTTCTTTTGGGACTAGAGAAGCTTAAAGAGCTCCTTTGAAAAGAGGAGGAAGTTACAGAGCCCAATAGGGAATAAAGGGTCAGAGTGGATATTCAACACTGAAAATTGGCTGCATGAGCACTGCAACTTTTACAACATTTTGAATATATCTATCCAGTTTAACAGTTTCTAGTCCTAGTTCTCTAGGTAAAGTCCAGTTTGGGTAATTATGTTCCGCTGTTCTAATTCCCCTTGCAGTTTCAATGACTTTAGTTAGCCTTCATACTGAATAGTGCTTCTGTACACTTTCTAAAAGGTGCTGTGTTCTAACCCAGATATGCTTGCAGTTAAGTGACAGATGAAGCAATTTTTCTGCATGTAATCTGGAATGAGAGATATAGTACGGGGCCACATTCTCAGATGGTGAGAACTAACGTAGCTCCATTCACTTCTGGCCTTTAACTTATTGGCTGTGTCTACGCTTGCACTCCTCTTTTGAAAGAGGAATGCAAATGAGGGAAACTGAACATGCAAATGAGGCAGTGATTTAAATATCTTCCACTTCATTTGCATAATCTGTATTTGGAAGAGATGATTTCGAAAGGAAAAAAACCAGTGTAGATGGGACTCCTTCGAAAATAAACCCCATTGTCGACAGAACTCTGCTTCCTATTTTGTTTCAGAGCCCTATCTACACTGCTTTCTACACAGCCGTTGTGAGATATCCTGCAATAAAGTCAATGGCAAAATTTCCATTGACTTCCATATGACCAGGTTTCCACCCATTACTTTAGGGCAGTGGTTCCCAAACATTCTGGCATCTTACCCCCACTTTTCATTTTTGAGAAACCCTCACGTCCCCTAACCTCTTCTTTACCATCTTCCAACGCCCCCTTTAACAAAAAATTTAATTTGTAATTTAAAATAAACACAAAACTTGATATAAAAATGATATATAAATTTTAAAAAGCACTAATAGTTTCCCTTGTGCCTTGTGGGTGCCTGGTGCAACCCCAGCTGCCTGAGCCCTGTGCCAGCCACCAGAGCTGCCCATGCCAGTTGCCTGCACTCCCAAGCCCTGTGCTGCCAGAGCCACCCACCTGAGCCAAATAAGCCCCACGCTGCTGGGGCCAGCTGCCCGCCCACCTGCTGCCAGCTGCCCAAGCCCCACACTGCCAGGGACAGCTGCCTGCCCAGCAGCTGCCCAGCTGCCCAGCCAAGCCATGGGCCAGCCACCCTCCTGAGTGCCATGCTGCCATGGCCAGCCACCCGCCTGCCAACCCGAGCTGCCCGAGCTTCACGCTGCTGGGCCCAGCCACCTGCTGCTCACCAGCCAGTGGGGCCAGCTGCACCCCCTGGCTGCACCCCCTGCTTGCCAGCTGCCTCATGCTGTTGGGGCCAGCTGCCCAAGCCTTGTGAACCCCAAGAGCCACCCACCCGAGCTCATCCTCTCCCCTTCTCTCCCCTAAAGCCGGGCACCACCAGCCTCAGGCTCTTACCCCATCCCTCTCCCCCAAGCCAGGTAACTCCAGCCCCCCATCTAACCCCATCTTACTCCTCCTCCCCCTCATCCCCCAACCCACGTCCACTTGCCTTTGCAGGACGCAGCTAGCTCCACACGGGTCTTTCCCGGCTGCCTGTTTTTAGTATTGGCTGTTGCATGTCACCCATGTAAAATGGCAGGGGCTGAGAGCCAGAAGCAAAGGCCAGCTTATTCTTGGGGAGGGGAATCGCTGGGGGGGCTGGATTGCGTCACAACTCCCCTGGAATTTCTTCATGCACCCCTGCGGGGCATGCCCCCCAGTCTGGGAAACCATGCTTTAGGGGATAACACTTGGTATACTTCAGGAATACAGACCCCAGGATATGCATTGTAATATGGGGTTTATAAGATATCTGCTACATGATGCAGTGAGCTAACACCTTGCCTGTCACTTCTGGAGTCCTGTATTTAAATTGAAAATGTGCAAAATACAGCCTGCAGGCCTGATTCAGCCCACCAAACATTTTAATCTGTCTTGCCATAGCCCTGCAGCCCACTCAGACACATTGTCCATCTACTACAGCCCCACATTGCTTCTCAAAGCAGCCAGCTGCCAGGGCTCACGCATGTCTCTGTGCTGCATGCCCTTGGGGGAAGGAGGGTCTCTATGTGCAATGTCCCTCCCCCCAGCACAATCCTAGTAGCTCCCTTTGGTTGCAACCTAGCCAGATGGAGCTGCAGGGACAGTGCTTATGGGCACCTGCAGGATGCAGAGACCTGCTGCTCCCATTCCCCTCAGGGGGCACAGCTCTTCCGAGACACACATGTAGGACCCAGCAGCCGCCATTTTGAATTATGTGTGGGGCCACAGTTGCCAAGGAGCCTGCTCAAGGGTCTCTCTGGGCTTCCAGCTGGGAGCTGCCTAAGGTGAGCACCTCCCAGCCAGAGCCTGCACCTCGCACCCCATCCCCTCTGCAGTCCATCCCAGGTCACAACCCCCTCGTTCACCCAAACTCCCTCCCAGCTCCTCCACCTCAGTCACCTGCCCCAAGCATCCTTCTGCACCCAAACAACATCTCAGACCCCATATCCCCTCCATTAATATTGTAGAAAAGTGAGACCTGTGATCACTTACCAGATTCCTGGAGTGCCCACCCCCATCCAAAATTATTGCCCATCCCAGATTTAAATCATCCTTCAGGTCAGAAATAAAAATGCGAGTCTAGTTAGGGTACAGTTTGGAGAGTCCAATCAAGAGAAACTCAGGACTGAACTAGAAATGACACTTCTGCTTCAGCAGCTCTGTGTTGACCAACGTGTAGAATAATTCTCTGTCCTCCGCCAGATTAATGCAAAATGTATGGAAAATATATAATTACATAGTTTTGACCAAAATTATTTTTAAATGTTATTGGGAGGGCATGGAGGTAATTTATAAATCAGAAATATATGTATTTAAAAATATGTGAGACTCATCAGCAGTGTGATGATAAAAACAAGGACATTCAGCTACAGTGAGAAATGCGAGGCTTGTTCCCTTGCCTCAACATATGCCATCACTGATCACAAAATGATACTATATTTATGTACGCTTTGTTCTGTGTTCTTTGCAGTACATGGCTATAATTGCATAAGCTGAAGCGAGAAGGTCATGTTCTGCAGTGTTATCCTTAGGACATAGCTTAGGATCAGGCTTGGAATGTTTTCTCTAAAAGCAAGCTATGTTTTCATTGAAAGCATTTTTTTTTCCAGTTTGAGTTTCTGGGCTGGTCAGTCAGTGCTGTGATACATCCTCTTAGTTATGTCTGTGAAGCTGAGTTCAGTAGTCCAGGACTGTCTATACAGATTTGCAGCTCAGCTCCACAGTAATTCCCAAAGAAACAAACACAGCAGATTTATCGAGCACACGGCAAAATGCATGCATTGGTATGGAAATCTGTAAAGATAGTTGAATTCCAGAACTGAAATGCATTATCTGCTTGATACAAGAAAAGAGTCAAATTGATAATATTGAAGTAGTATGATTTGTCTAATGTACTAAAAACAAAATAAGCTAAGTTCAAGTGATGACAATCTGACTTCGAATGCCTTTGGTTTGGTGAATCTAAGATAAGGGGGAAACTTTGGGTGTAATCTTTCAAAACCCTTATTCACGTGAGTACACCCACTGACTTCACAGAACTATGTGCATGATTAAAAGCTATTCATCTGAGTAAATATTTGCAAGACCAAAAATTCTGTTCTTACTGTTTGCTCCACAGAAGGGTGGCTTAACCTGTATGTTACACCCGAATGAGCATGTACATCCACAATTCCACATAAGCCAATTGGCCCTGTGTTTGCTGCAATTCCTAAGCAAAACTGGATGGCTTTAACAAAAAGAATGAGCAATATTGTATTTCTGAAATCTCTAGCATCACTAGTTCTCAATGGATTTGAAAGTCCTTATTCTTTAATTGTAACATTGTTATTTTACATATAATTTTGCCTGATTTAAAATATTTTATGAGGTTGGACACAGTAAACAAATATATAGCATAAAAATAGTATAAATACACTAAACACACAATCATCTTAACACCTTTTCCCATGAGCATATTATGAATGACAAAAGAGTGGCTCAAAAGTTTCAAAAAGTTATATTTGTTAGATAGTATTAAGGAAACTTTAGCACAATGTTACGTCTCCACTCTAATGATGAGGGATCCTTTTCAGCATATAGACTTCAGGAATGTGATCTTTATTCCTATTACTTCTGTATTTCCATTCTCCAAATATGGCCAACAGTCTCTCTCTATCATTTTACAAACTCTAGGAACATTTATGATCAACAAGGAAAGTCCTCCCTTTCCCCATTTTTACACATTTCTATAACATCTGCAATCCTGAGGCAGAAGGAGAAGAAGCAATGTACTAATTATGTTACTGACCTGAACTGTACCAAGGTGTGCTACATTTTTAGATATATTTCCATATCAAAGAGGTATGGAACTAAGTATCCAACTAAACAAATGGGTATATGAAATTACAGTGAACTTCTGAACCTTTCAATACTCTGCCGCCACTAATCATGGCCAACAGCCAGGCATGAACACCCAGTCTGCATCTACACTATGAGATAAATTCGATTTTTAATAAATTCAATTTTTTAACCTTTATATTATGAATTCAAATTAAGTGTCTACACAAATTTGACCCACCTGTGTTCTGTGTTGAGGCTCCACGTCCCCATTGCCCTGTGCAAGTTTGACAGCATGAGCAGTGCATTGTGGTTACCTATCCCACAGTGCCTTAGCCCCAGTTGCTTGTGGGTGTTTCATGTTTGAATCCCGGAATTGCAAGCACTCTCCCAGAATTCACAGCATCAGGAACCGTGTGTAAAACAAATTGGAGATTGCGTCATTTCCTGCTGCAGCATTCCAGCACAAGCATGGATCCCCAAACACTCCAACTCATAGCACACATGGTTTCGGCAGCCACACTAGCTATCACACAATTTTTCCTTCAATTACAAAGTTCAGTGATGGCTGGATATCATAATGGTGCTGCTGCTGATGAAGACAATGTTTTGAAAGAAGAAATCCAAGAACTCAAAATTGCTGGCTGCCATGAATGCATTGCTGACAGTGGAGCAGCATTTTTGGACTCGTGAAACCAGTGCACGCTGATGGCACCACATCATTTTGGGGTCTTGGGATGACCAGCAGGGGGTACAGAACTTTTGCAAGCACAAGTCACTTTTATGGAATTTTGTTATATGTTGGTGCCCACTCTGAAGAACAGAAACACAAAAATGAGGCTGGCTTTAATGGTTCATAAGTGAGTGGCAATTGCACTGTGGAAGTTTGCAATCCCCCACAGTTACCAGTCAGCGGCAAGTCAGTTTGGGGTAGGCAGATATACAGTGGGGTCCATGGTGATGGAGGTGGCTCATGCAGTCTGTCAGCATCTCCTCAGGAAGACTGTGACCCTGGGAGATGAACAGGTACTAGTGGATGGCTTTGCTGCCCAGGGGTTTCCTAACTGTGGTGGGGCAATAGATGGCACTAACATCCCCATCATGGCCCTGGCCCACCCGGCCTCGGAGTATATAAACTTCAAGGGGTACTACTCCATGGTGTTGCAGGGATTGGTAGATTGAAAGGTCATGTCACCAACATCAACCTTGGCTGGTCAGGGAGGGATCATGACGTGCACATATTCAGAAATTCTGGACTGTATTGAAAGCTCTTAAATAGGACTTCTCTCTCCAATCAGAAAATCAAGATTGGTGACATGGAGATGCCTATTGTTACATTGGGCAACTATGCTCACTCTCTGCTCCCCTGCCTTATGAAACCCTACACAGGCGCCCTGTACCCCAGCAAGAAAAACTTTAATCACAGACTCAGCAGGTGCAGAATGGTGGTGGAATGTGCCTTTGGCCATTTAAAAGCAAGGTTCAGATGTTTGTTGACAATTTTCGACCTATCTGAAGATAATATTCCTACCATGATTACAGCGTGCGCTATTTTGCATAACATATGTGAATCTAGGTGAGACACTTTCCTGTCAATCTGGAATTCCAAAGCTGAGGCCATAGCCAGCGCTTACTCGCAGCTGCCTACACAACCATCCACCAGCAGCCACACTAATGTAGCTTCAGTAAGGGACCCTTTAAAAATAGCTGCATGAATGATCTGTAATGCACATGCTACCAATGTATTTATCTGACATAATGCCAATAAAACATACTATGACTTAATGAATGAATGCTCTTACTTGGTGGGAGGGGGTTAAGTTGCAATAATTAGAATGCATGTGGCAGGCAGCTGTGCTTTCAGCCTTCCCTCAACCTGCCCGGTTTCCTTAGTTGTGCATCTGCTGTGGACCAGGGAGTATCCCCCCAACTGCCCAGTTCCCTCAGCCATGTGTCTGCTGTGGACCAGTGAGTATCAGTGGGCAGGTGTGCCTTCAGCCCTCCCCCAGCCTCCTGGTTTGATTTGTGTTCCTCCCCTCCCAACTCCTACATGCCACAAAATGACACGGAGCTCAAAGGAATGATTTTATGTTGGAGGAAGGAGAGGGTTAAGTTCCAGGGAAAAGAAACCTTTTGAACAGCCTTTTGCAGTGGGCCTTGGGGCTGGAGCTGCAGGCTTTCCTTGCCCTCACTCCCCATGTGCAGAGACTGCAATGACTGGGGTGGGTGACCTCTCCTCAGGAGACTCCAGCCAGCAGGTATCAGCTGTTGCACTGCTGGGTTAGGAATACCTCTGCAGCTGCAGCAGGGAGTGCAGGACCTCCATTTGCTTTATCAAAACAAAAAGCAGTCAAGTAGCACTTTAAAGACTAGCAAAATGGTTTATTAGGTGAGCTTTCGTGGGACAGACCCACTTCTTCAGACCTTAGCCAGACCAGAACAGACTCAATATTTAAGGCACAGAGAACCAAAAACAGTAAGCAAGGAGGACAAATCAGAAAAAGATAATCAAGGTGAGCAAATCAGAGAGTGGAGGGGTGGGGGGGAAGGTCAAGAATTAGATTGAGCCAAGTATGCAGAAAAACCCCTATAGTGACTCAGAAAGTTCCCATCACGATTTAAACCATGTGTTAATGTGCCGAAGTTGAATATAAAAGCCAGCTCAGATGTTTCTCTTTCCAAAACGGTGCGATAATTCCTTTTCAGTAACACACATACCTTTAGGTCATTGACAGAATGCTCCATTCCATTAAAATGTTGACTAACTGGTTTGTGGATCTGGAGTGTTTTGATGTCTGTTTTGTGCCCATTGACCCTTTGTCTAAGGGAGTTAGAAGTCTGTCCAATATACAAAGCATCTGGGCATTGTTGGCACATGATGACATATATGGGCTACGTCTACACGTGCCCCAAACTTCAAAATGGCCATGCAAATGGCCATTTCGAAGTTTACTAATGAAGCGCGGAAATGCATATTCAGCGCTTCATTAGCATGCGGGCGGCAGCGGCGCTTCGAAATTGACGCTCCTTGCCGCCGCGCGTCTCGTCCCAATGGGGCTCCTTTTCGAAAGGACGCCGCCTACTTCGAAGTCCCCTTAGTCCCCTTATTCCCAGGCATGTCACCCAGGGCCTTCTGGAGTGTGGCATATTCATAAACCTGAATTACTCAGCAGGAGAAGTAAAAAAACAAATTGACAGGGCCAGATGAATACCCAGAGACCAGCTACTCCAAGATCGGCCCAAAAAAGCCAAGAACAGAACACCACTGGTCATCACCTACAGCCCCCAACTCAGACCACTGCAACGAATTATTAAAGACCTACAACCTATCCTTAATCAGGATGCCACACTCCAGAAGGCCCTGGGTGACATGCCTGTTCTCTCCTACAGACAACCTCCCAACCTCATGAGGATCCTCACTAACAGCCACAGTCTATATCCCAGGAATACCAGTCCTGGAACCTTTCCCTGCAACAAAGCCCGCTGCCAGCTTTGTCCACATATCTTCTCTGGAAATACCACCACTGGACCTAACCAGGTTACTCACAGAATCACGGGCACTTTCTCATGCTCCTCTACTAACATCATATATGCCATCATGTGCCAACAATGCCCAGATGCTTTGTATATTGGACAGACTTCTAACTCCCTTAGACAAAGGGTCAATGGGCACAAAACAGACATCAAAACACTCCAGATCCACAAACCAGTTAGTCAACATTTTAATGGAATGGGGCATTCTGTCAGTGATCTAAAGGTATGTGTGTTACTGAAAAGGAATTATCGCACCGTTTTGGAAAGAGAAACATCTGAGCTGGCTTTTATATTCAACTTCGGCACATTAACACATGGTTTAAATTGTGACGGGAACTTTCTGAGTCACTATAGGGGTTTTTCTGCATACTTGGCTCAATCTAATTCTTGACCTTCCCCCCCACCCCTCCACTCTCTGATTTGCTCACCTTGATTATCTTTTTCTGATTTGTCCTCCTTGCTTACTGTTTTTGGTTCTCTGTGCCTTAAATATTGAGTCTGTTCTGGTCTGGCTAAGGTCTGAAGAAGTTGGTCTGTCCCACAAAAGCTCACCTAATAAACCATTTTGCTAGTCTTTAAAGTGCTACTTGACTGCTTTTTGTTTTGACAGTGTATAGACTAGCACAGCTTCCTTTTGTTTCCATTTGCTCTGTAACTGCCATTACAAGCTTTGCATCAGCCTCACTCTGCTTTGTCACTTGCTGCTGCTGGAAGTCAAGCATTCTCTGGTTAAACTGTGCTTGACTGTGGTACCACTGCACTGTATTATGATGCCACTGAGCAGTGTCCTTTGGCAGCTTGGTGTGTTCTGCCTCAGTCTTTTCCATATGCAGCAGGATAAGTTCTTGTTTGCATTTTTTTCATCTACAGTTCTCTGCTATGTTGAACATTGGGTCTGTAAAATGAAGGTCAAAATTAAGATACAATTCACATAGCTTGTGTCTAGACTAGCTCCCAACTTAGAAGGGGGCATGGTAATAAAGGTGATGGGAGATTACTAATGATGTGCTGCGGTGCATGTGCAGCACTTCATTCGGCTCAATCTCCTCCATGGCTACTTCAAAGTGTGAAACTTTGAAGTGCTGCCTTGCACGTAGCTGTGGGTCAGCCACAGGTACTTTGAAGGGCCTGTGCTACTTTTGAGGAAGAAAGGGTCTTCAGAATAGCACAGGCACTTTGAAGAACCCACAGCTGACCTGCAGCTACACGCAAGCCGGCACTTTGTAGTTTCACATTTCGAAGTTGCCACGTGGGAGATTGAGCCTAATGAAGTGCTACATATACAATGCAGCACTTCATTAGTAATCGCCCAACACCCTAATTGCCATGCCCCCTTCGAAGTTGGGGGCTGGTCTAGACACAGCCATAATGTGCTTTGAAGGTCAACGAATGGGTCTCTGTGTCTACTATCAGTGAAACTTTACTGTTGAAGGACACTCATGGGTTATTAAGGATGGGACAGTAAGCATGCATTTCACAATACATCACTTGCCAACACTTATCCAGCACATTGCTTTGTGAACTTGATAAGCTATAGCAATTGTCCACTTTTCAGGGAAAGGGGAGGGCTGCAAACAAAGGGTCCTGGCCACATATCCTGGGGGTGTCCAGTGAGAGAGGAAAACAAAAATTTGGCTTTTCCTGGAGCAATCTTTCCCAATGATCAAGGCACATGGAGGGGATGGTGGGGAAGCGTTCGATTACAGCCACATGGATGGCTGCAGTAAGGGGGCTGTTTGATGTACAATAAAAGTAATGTAAAGAAAAAAGAAATAATCGAAGTAAAGGCTGGATGTAAAGGGACATGGGCGGGGAAATGCCCCGCAGAGCCTTGCAACTGTAGGGCACAGAGGATTTCTGAAAACTAAATACAAATGCTGCTTGGAAGGGGACATGGGAGGGGAAAAGCCCAGCAGAGCCTGGCAGCTGTGGTGCATGAGGGAGTCCTGAAAAATGAAAGCAATGCTGGTTGGGAAGGGACACGAAGTGGGGAAGCCCCACTGAACCTGCAATCCGCATTGTGGGATGGGGAACAGAATGCCCATTGGCTGCTGCAGGCAAATGTAAAGGGGCAGGAAGCGTGGTTAAAAAAAAAAAAAAAGATGTGAATTCCCATGCCTCTGCAGGTAGCCAAAGAAGACATCACCCTTGTAAAACTAACAGATATGGAGAAAGAACAGCTACATCTGCTATGTGACCAAAAGCCTGGAAAATTTGCTAAAATGAAGTGTGGCACCATGACAACAAAGCTATCTGGTTGCCTGGTGTGGCAAGGTGTACTACTGTGGAAGCCACAACAAGTCAGGCCTGCCCAAGATCCTCATGAAATAAATACAAAAGTGTCTGGATGAGGCCTTTGAGGAGATCACCAAAAAGGAGAAGTGCTCCATCCCAAGAAACATTAACATGCTGTTCTGAGGGGCACGGAACCATAGCTAGTAAATCTGTACCCATATACAACCCTATAGCTGTACACACCCCCAACCCACTTCTAGCATGCAGAATGAATAGTCACCCAAACTGCTTCCTCCAGAAGGCTTGGGGACCAGTATGGAGGTGACCGGCATGGAGAGGAACACCATGGAGGGGTCTGCCATGGAGGGGACCAGTTTCAGGTCTATGGTGAAGAGCTCTGGGCTATCTGGCACAACTTCCTCTGTCTCCTGCTCATTGTTCCCTTCCTCCTCTCTGTTGTCCTCTTCCTCCAGGCCAACCAGCTCCTCCAGGCTCACCCCAAACTCCATACCAGGGCCTCCACAAGTATCACAATTCAGATGGGGCTCCATGGTGGGGTCGATCCGCATAAGCATGTGCAGCTCTTCATAATAGCGGTGGGTCCGTAGAGCCATCCCTGACCTCTGGTTGGCTTCCTGGACTTTTTGATAGGCCTGCCGGAGTTCTTTCACCTTCACCTGGCATTGCATAGAGTCCTGGGAGTGACCGTGGGTGGTCATCTCCCATGACATCTGCTTATAGATTGTTGCATTTCCTTTGGCCACCCGAAATCTCTTCACCACTGACCTGTGTCCCCAAATGGCAATAAGATCCAGAATATACTGGTGGGTCCAAGCTGGGGCTCTCTTGAAAGCCTGAGAAGTGCTAGGCAGATCACTGCCTGGAGTGGTCCTGACTGCAGTACAGTGTTACCGATAATTGCTACTTATGCGATGTGATGGCTACCGATGCACTGCGATGCGATGGGCAAAGGAATGTTTTTCATAATGGGTGCTCTTTCTATTTGCAGGGCTGGGCAGCTGAATTCCAATTTAAATTCTAATTCAAATTCAATCAAAACTTTGTGGGCTTACTTCAACTTTCTTCCCAAACACCTGGAGAGTAGTGCACAATGAAGAGGCCATACGTGGAGGGTCACCACGTAGCTTTGTGGGATACATACGGGACACTTCTAGAGGATAATAAATTTGAATTCAGGACATGGTGTTTCCACACTAGGCTTGATTCAAGATTTTAAAGTTGAAATTGACGCTATACCCATCTCCTAACATCGATATTTTGTAATCAATATTACGGCTCAAAATTGAGAGAGTAGTATTAACTGTGAAGACAGTCACATTTTAATATCGAGCTAACGCCCTGAAATTTGATTTTATATCATAGTGTAAACACAGCCCTGCTCTTTTATCTTGGGGAATTCACGCTGATAATCCTAGGTCCCTACCAGTCCATCTTGTGGAAATAAAATGATCAGTAAAATTTAATTTGTAACACTGTATAATGCAGTTTGTGAACTTTCCAAATCCATCACCTTCTCCAGGGGAAAAGAGTGGTGGCAGAGTCTGATGGCAGAGTCCCTGCCCCCCCCACATTTGCAATTTATAGTCAGTTCATCACTTGGAGTTCCCCATACACAGAGACTTCTTCAGTGTCAGGGTATATATTTGATGCAGTTAGCCTGAGTAGTCAGCGCTCCGGTTAACCTATCATAGGTGTGACCAGCCGTACGGAAAAGCCACACTCAGCTTACAGTGTCCTTACTAGCTCTGCACTTCCCTGTGTGTGTAAGTAAGACTTTGCAGGGCATAGCAAATGGCTCTTTTTGCTGCATTAAGCTGAGCAGCTGTATAATTCTTTTGCTGTGAACTTACCTGTCCTTTCAGGAAATTGTGAGAAGGCATTGGAAGCCTGACAGCAGCGGGCTCTAACCCACACCCTTAGTTGTGCCGGATAGCTTGGCTTGAAAGCACCAATAAACCTGGATGACAGATTTTTATGTATGGATTGGAGGAGATCTAAGGGCTTCACCCAAGTAAGATGCCAGGCTAATTCTGTAACAAAGACATACCTTGAGAGGAAGAATGAACAGAGACATTTTGGCTCCCTTTCTCTCCTGCTGATTTTGTGAGCTTTTTTGCTCAGTGGTGCAGAGAAGAGGACTTACATTAAATTAAATTCATCCTAAACCCGGGTGCACTCTGTTAATGCAAGCGGGGGTTTTGGAAGAGACCCGGTATATGCTTACAATTAAATATTGCTTGGGATTTTTGACTTTAGGTAATGGTGGAGACTCACCTATGCCAGCACAACTGTCTCTTTGGGCTCAAATTATGCAGACATGAGTTTGTAAATCTATGACTAAACAAGTGAAAATTATCATCTTCACTTTAACTGGTCTCTTGCAATATGTGTTAACTCCTTTATAATTAACTATCTGTCCCATCTTGTATTTAATAGTTAACTCTCATGACTTTTTCAGGCCATAAAGAAGAGCTCCTCTGTGTAACTCAGACACTTGCTGTTTCTACCAACAAAAATAGGTCCAATAAAAGATGTTACCTCATCCACTTTGGCTGTCGTAAGCTGAGACAGGTAAAATACCATTGATAGTTTCAGGTTAGGGCAGCCACGAACTGGTATTTCTTACTTTGCAGGACACACATCTCCTGAACAAATGTACAGTGAACAAACGGACTGTTTCTAGTTCAGTCATTATTCCCACTGATTACCTTTGGGTTAAATGATATGTTCCCCTGTTCCAATGCAAAATACAATGAATTACCTCAGATTTCATTCAACCTTTTAGAAGATGCTGGTGCACCCAAGCACCACAACATTGCTAACCTCTGTAAAAAGCAGGAGGAAAAGGTGTTCTAAACAAACAAAATGTTGATCTGCCTTTTATTAATTTCATTTTTTATCTTCTTGTATACAGACGCTTGACAGCTGTGACATTCATGGGCAATGCATTTGAAAAGACGACATAAATATTCAGAGACATATTAGAATGCTGTTCAATGTAAGCACCTGTCTACTTAGTGTTGACAGAAAATCATTTACTTTGCTTTATGCATGTTCTCTCCTGAGACCACAGAGGTCCTATTTTATTTAAAGAGTTGGTCCCAACATCACTATTTGCTCTTGAAAATGCAATATATACAGCTAATTATATTTATTGAGGAAACAATTTTGGTTTATATTTTCAATAACACTTAAACAATTTTGTCAATCTTTACTTCAGAATCTGCTTCCTGGGGATGTGGAGGTGGGGGTACTGCAAAGGTATTATGTCATGATGTCTTCATTTATGACATCACAAAAGGTAACTAAAATTCACTATATCATAATGAATAATAAGTCCCACAAAAATATGCACAACCAGACAGAGCCTGATCCTTTCTTCAAGCAGTTCTTACTTATACAAGTAATCCTCTTGCCTTCAAACTCTAAGCAGCCACACTGTCATACTTACTGAATTAATGCTTGCTGGATTGGGCCCATAATCCTAAACCAATGAAAAGAACAGCAGAAAAATGACAGTTTTTAAATCCATAAAGTTAACTGCGTTTTTTTTTTTTCATTTTTTTTATTTGAGCTAGTTATATAGCAAAGATTTTTTTAACTAGATACCATTATGAACAAAAAAATTATTTTTTGTGACTTCTTGATAGTTTGTCAACTGCGCAATTAACAGAAGAATGATCAGAGGAAGCAAAGCACCACAGACACTGGAAATCTCTGTCCACAGCAAACTAATTACAAATGTGATATATGCATAACCAGTGTGGATTTCATCATGCATGTGGTTGGCAAACATACCAGGTGGCATATGCTTCTCTAAGAAGAGATAATAATTTTACAGTGTAAGTTAATTTGCCATTCTCATCTATAGTACAAGACATGTAGAACATGACCAGTGTAGTACCTGTGTAATTTTATATAATCTTTCTTTTCTTTATGATGAGACATGGTTTTTCATTGTGTTAACATATAATCCACAGTGAAACCCAAATCACCAGATGCACAGGTCATAATTACAAACATATCATATTAGAAAAAATAATATGAAATACAGGCTAAATTGAACAAAGTCTAATTTTGGCCATGACAGTTTACTGTATTTTATTTTACCTGACAGGAGTATGTAATGGTAACTCAGTCCTGATGATGCAGAATGAGCGAGAGGGGGAGGTTTGAAGAGATCAGAAAAACTGCAAATCTTCTTAGGCTGCAAAACCTTACAATGCTGCCACCTACAGACCAAAAGTTAAAACATCAAGTTCATTATTCAGTGCTACACATTTAACAGTTAAAAGCACAGTGGAAGAGGAGCAGAATGGGATGCACAAATTCAGACCTTTGAAAACATTAAATTCACCAGATGAACAGATGAAGCAGCTACTTTAGTTTAGGCTCTTATATAATTTAACTAGGATCATCACACAACAATCTAAGATGTCTACAGAAATTAAGAAAGACAAGGCCAGATGACATATGAGTCCCTTTGCTCAATTAAAGCTAGATCATTTTTATAAAAGGGTTTTACGCTCTCTTTACTGTGTGCAAAAGGAGCAATGGAGTACCCTTTCTTCACATTAGAATATCTATTTAAAGGCAGCAAAATTCAAAATACTTATCAAATTTTACACTATCACGTTGGGCATTTAAGCTTGTCTTTTTTAAGTATTGTTGCAGTTTTCCTTCATTAGTGGGAAAACAGAGGTGATTACATCTAATCCCTTAGCTACATGACTGTTTCCTAATACCTGTATTAGCATTTACTGCTAAAAATGCTGCGTATAGCCTGAAAACTGAATTTTTCTAAGATAGAAATA
Source organism: Carettochelys insculpta (assembly GCF_033958435.1). Lineage (NCBI taxonomy): Eukaryota > Metazoa > Chordata > Testudines > Carettochelyidae > Carettochelys > Carettochelys insculpta. The sequence goes on along the minus strand of NC_134142.1, from coordinate 55,076,026 downwards.
CTTGTCCCCATTTATGACTGCAATTGACTGTGGTTCATTTAGGAATATAAATATTGCTCTTTTACTGTCACTTCCCATAGAAAGCTCATCCTGCTAACTTCTACCTCAAATTCTACAATCGTTATAGAGAGGCCAAATCACTGAAGAAGCCACTTATGGGCTTGTTATATGGCAAAGAAGTTTAAGAAGAGTAGGTATTATCCCCTCAGATTGGTAGGTATATAAACAGCATTCTTCCAGGTAGAAACTGGATAACATGTAGTGCCTAACTACCTACAACCAGTCTGCATACTCATCACAGATTAAAAAAAAATTACATTTGATAAATAAAGTTTATCTGTAAATAGTCATTTGATAGACTGCTTAATTAGTTTACATTTGTAAAAATGGGTTGTGTAAGTGTTGTTTATTATTATCCCTCAGCACCCAAGGCTGATGCAGAAGCCAAGGCAGAAATCGTGACAAAGACCATAGATGAAAGTGGATGGACCAGAAGTAGGAAGAGAGTTCAAAATGTTATTGGATGTACTATGTGGCAGGGGTATCTGGATAAGAATTCTGTTACTACGTCCAGTCTTCCTTGGCTGTTACTCTTGCAAACTACTGGCATACACGCTCTGCAAGCTGTACTTAACTTCAGTCGTATGCTTAAATACTTTTGTGGATGACAACCTGGACACCCACTACTGTCTGAGAGCTATGATGTAGCACAATGAGATCTATAACATCGTAGCTAGGGACTGCCCAAATTCACAATCCACTGTAGTCAATTTCTCAGTCAGAGGATTTTAAAAATGGTAAATCTAATAATTTCAGATGTTTAGATCTGAAATGTTATGGCATTGTAATTATAGGAGTCTTGAACCAAAAAAGTGTTGCTGGGTGGGGAAGGGAGGAGGGGGTCGCAGTCACAAAGTAGCAATACCATGACTCCCCTAAAATAACCTTCTGATCCCCTCCAACTCCCTTTTGGACCTCAAATTAGTCTTTGAACTGGATGTGACCCTCCACTTAGCTGGATATAAAAGAACTAAAGACAGTGATCTGGGCTATGACCAATAAGACCTCTGCTGAATACTTCCCCCTTTGTCCCAACACCATACTAGCCCTTTCACAGCACTAATATAAAGTTGGGCATCCATGGAGCTAGGAGTAGAGTTGTCAGGTATAGGAGTGGGCAGAGTTGGGGTGGCAGATTTCTGAATGGAAATGTGTCCATAAGCTGTACAAACAGTGTTAAATGATTCAACAAGGAGAAGGAATCACTGACACCTGTTGCTCCTTATGTTGCTGGGCTCAGATGGTGTGTACAAGGAGTGCCAGGCAGAATGTAGGTCTCTATGCTTAAAACTGGCAGAATCTGTGGTTTTTCAGTTGTTCACATCAAATTTAAAATGTCTGTCCCAAAACTTCAACCCTATCTAAAAGAGAAAGGTGAATTATTATAGCCATGTCTTTCAAGAATCAGTCTACTATTTCTGTAATATGAAAATAAATCTTATCCATAAACTATGTGGATTTGGAAAGAAAAGTGCATTAAGAAAGAAAACAAAGACCAAGCATATCATTTGTGATTCTATTAGTTATGACGGTAACTGGGTACTCATAGGAACCTCACAATACAACACAATTCAAAGACAATCTTTCATAAATGCTAGTGATGGAAAGGGCCATTAGGTAATGATCATTTCTTTGCCAGTGCAGTATTGTTCTCTGTATATATTGAACAGCCTAGCATTTTGTTCAGTCTTATTTTAAGTGCCTCAGCAAAGGATCTTCCATCATATCTTTTGGATTTTAGTCTAATGGTGCTATAATAATTTGACCTAATTAACTAGTTAACAGTATAACTCTCTGATTACCAGCTCTATCAGGGAAGGTGATTTTTCTAAGTTTCAAAAATATACAGCCAGTGATGGGATTGGAGTACATTAAAGGTTCAGATGCACTAAAATGAGAAACAGTAATTGGGAAATTGTTAATTTTCTTGCCTTGATAACTAGATATTTGTAATACCTAGCTCCTTTAAATACGAGTTAGATTTAGCTGTAATAAGCACGTTGATGTAAACACAATAGGATATTTCTAAAAGCAATGCAAGTGTTTTTTAATCCATATTTACTACAATAAATGTTATGCCAAAAATTTTATAGCTAACAGAAACATAGAGAAGACTATACCCAAAGCTAGAAAATTGTTCCAGTACAAAGCATACCTAATACATAATCTTCCAAATACACAATATATCCCTCGTAAAGTTGTAAATTATGGTTGCAAATGAGGCCACAAACAAAATTTTGCTTATGGCATGAATCATAAATTCAAACAATAATCATCTCCTACATAACGCAAAACTACTTTGTTTACTTCTTAGACACTGTTTCCTAAACATGAAGATGAAAGTAGGTCAAGTAAATTTAGCATTTTTTTGCATGAAGTATGTTATGATATTGGGTGGCACAGCCTCATTTACAATTATGTGAGTTCTTTGAATATTAAAATATGCATTTTCATGGTGCTGTGTCATTACACATATTGACATTTTACCTCATGATGATATGGAGTCATAGAAAACATAACATTTATGGAAAAAAACTTTTATTACAATAGCAGCCTGCAGCATGAAATTTGGACACAGTTTTCATACCAGGAAAAAAAACCAAAGCTTCAGATGATGCTGAATTATTTTTCTTTTTCTGCTTTCATTTTTGCAGATGTCTTTGGGTGGAGAGTTTTAAGAGGAAATTGGGGAGGGAGGTTGGTTCCTTTTATTTCCCACATTCCTGAACCTCCTGAAGCTGTTTATTGGTGCAACAGCTTTGCTGAAAGATGTGCAGAATTATACAGCTCTAGGCTTTCCCATCACTAGGTTCAAGAATGCTGCAGTTTATAAAACAAGCTCGAATCACCATCTGAGACCAGGAATTTCATCATCTAAAAGTTCTGGCTGCCTAGTCAAGGTTTTAAATCTGACACATTTTGAATCATCCAGGAAATGTGTGAACTGATGAAGCTGATTTTAGTGATATTCATATGTCATAGTGATATTCATAGAAAGGGTTTGGTGCTCTAATCTGTCTCTTTACATCAAGTAGGCTACAATAGATGATTTCCAATTAAATCATATCTTACTCTAAACAAGAGTACACTGATAACATACACAAAGGCTGGGTCTACACAAGCCCCTTCCTTTCGGAAGGGGCATGTTATGCGGGGGTCCAAAAGATGCTAATGAGGCCCCGCCATCAATATGTAGCACCTCATTAGCATAATGGCAGCCACGGCAATTCGATAGTGCAGCTTTTCAAATCGCGTGCTGCCTGTGAAGACGGGGACCTTCAGAAAGGACCCCCCAGTTTTCAAAAGCCCCTTCTTCCTAACACCAGATAGGAGGAAGGGGCTTTTGAAAACTGGGGGGCCCTTTCAGAAGGTACCCGTCTCCATGGGTGGCGCACGATTTGAAAAGCCGCACTTTCGAATTGCCACAGCTGCCATTATGCTAATGAGGGGCTCATGTAGACACAGGGAAAGTGTTTAGGCTGTGGCCACACTAGCTCCTCCTTTCGAAGGGGCTACGGTAACATGGCATTTTTGAATATGCTAATGAGGCACTGCCATGAATATACAGTGCCTCATTAGCATAGTGGCAGTCACGCACGCTTCAAAACTGTTGGTTTCAAAATGCACACTGCCCATATAGACGGAGCCCTTTTGAAACAGCCCCCTGATTTTGAAAGCCCATTCTTCCCATCTGATTTTGCGAAGAAGGGGCTTTCAAAATCAGGGGGTCATTTTGAAAGACCCCTGGCTACACAGGTGGCAAGCATTTCGAAACCGGCAGTTTTGAAGCTCATGCAGCTGCCATTATACTAATGAGGCACTGCATATTCATGGCATCAGTTCATTAGCATATTTCAAAGTGCTGCATTACCACAGCCCCTCCAAAAGGAGGGGCTAGTGTGGCCACAGCCTTACACTTTTAAGATCATTGTTAATAAAGGAGAAAATGGAATCAAGCAGTTTATTTCTAAATAATTGACATAGTATACGATTAACTGATCAGTACTCTCAGACCAGAATTTGGTGTGTTTAACCAACTTAAACCAAACCTGATTATTTAGCTTCCTCTAGCGGCTTGGCTCAACATTTGGTTTCAAAGTATACAAATATTTAATACAAAAAAAACCAAAAAACCCTCAATTCTTTGTTTCCTGAAGATCTGCGCAGTTGCAACTCTACAAATGTAAATGGAGCATGAGGAATGGGAATTAGTCATAAACCAAGTAATTTTCAACTTCTAAAAATATTATTTTGAACATTTTGGGCCCCTATCAGGATTAGCCAAGCGAGCTTGCTATCTAATTTAAAATAAGCTGCAACACTTAGCACTAACTAGCAATTGCAAAGTAGTGGGGATGGGAGGAAAAGGGGACAGCAGGAAACCTCTTAGGATGGAGTAACATAGGGGATGTCTACGCTACAAGATTAGGTTGAATTTATTAAGGTTGATTTTTGAGAACGTGATTTTGTAAAGTTAAGGGTGCATGTCCCCACTGTCATATGAAGTCAATGGAATGTGTCCACTGTAGGGTGGATACCTTTGACAGCAATGCATTATGGGTACCTATCCCACAGTTCATGCCACCCCTTGCATTCTGAGTTAGGCTCCTAGTGTCTGACAGGATAAAAACTGTTCAATGGGTGGTTCGTTGGTATGTGCCATCAGCCTCTCACAGTGCACTTACCTCCTTCTCCCACTTGAAAGTAAAAGCAAACAATATTTTTGCACCCTTTTTTTCTCTGGTTACTCATGTAGACATAACAGCGAGGCAAGTATGGACCCTGTTCAGCTTCAAACAGCAGTGGCAAATATTGTGAACACCTGTGGTATATGCAGAGCCTAGCCAGGAACCACAAGAGTGAGGAAAAATGTGAAAAGAACATGAACGCAGGCCTGCATGAAACACAGGAGTGGAGCAATTGGCAGATGCTAGCAGCAGTCGATCCTGTTCACACAGAGGATCACCAGTTCTGGTCCTGTGAGACAAGCACAGACAGGTGGGACCACATAGTTATGCAGCTATGGGATGATCAGCAGTGGCTGTAAAACTTTCACAAGCATAAGTTTACTTTCATGGCACTTTCAGAACTTCTTTCCCCTTCCCTGAAGCAGAGCAACACCAGAATGGGACCTACTCAAACAGTTAAGAAATGAATGGCAAAAGCCCTGTGGCATGTTGTAATTCCAGATGGCTACCAATCAGTAGGGAATCAATTTGGGGTGGGTAAATATACAGTGGGGCTGCCGTAATCCAAGTATCCAAGGCAATCAATACTCTCCTGCTATGAAGGACAGTGGAAATGTGCAGGACATAGTGGATGGGGTTTTGCCATGATGGGGTTCCCTAACTGTGGTGTGGCGATCGATGGAATGCGCATTCCTACCTTGGCATCTGACCACCTTGCCACAGTGCGCCTAAACCACCACAGCTACTTCTCCATCATGTTGCAGGTGCTAGTGGATCACAAGGGCCATTTCACCAACATCAATATGGGACAGTCAGGAAAGGTGCATAAGCCATTCATCTTTAGGAAATCCAGTCTCTTCAGCAAGCTGCAGGAGCGAACTTTCTTCCCAGACCAGAAAATTAACATTGGAGATATGGCAATCCAATAGTCATCCTTGGAGATCCACCTACACATTGCTGCTGTGGCTTTTGAAGCCATACACAGGCAGCCTGGACTATGGTAATGAGCAATTCAAATACAGGCTGAGCAAGTAGAAAATGGTGTCAGAATGTACTTTTGACATTTAAAAGCAAGGTTTTGGGAGTAAGGGAACTTTGAAGTTTTGCAGGTACTTTGAAGTGCCCACAGCTAGACTGCTTGCCGCAACTTCGAAGTTCACACGGTGAGAATAATGCTAACAAGGTGCTGCATATGCAGCGCAGCACCTCATTGCTATTCACTGATCAGGCTCACTTAGCAGCCCCTTTGAAGGAGAGGGCTCATGGAGACGAGCCCAGTGTATATTAAATGATGAAAGTGGTCTTTGGCTTTCAGTGTCAGAAGTTTTCATGGCTTAGTCCTCCTTCAAAACCAAAAGAAAAATTTTAGTATGACTCATATTTATTATCAATTTGGTACATTACAACAATATATTTATTATTTTAAAGTAAAACCACTTTGAGAAATCCTTCGGCAAATAAAGGAAGAACCCTGTTTTTGAGACTGCTCCGGCACCAGTTAAAGTCAACAAAATTTTTTAGCATTATCTTCAGTATATGCATGATTCAGTTTTAAATGAACAAAGTCCTGTTCGTTAACTAAACAGAACCAACTCCCTCATTTGATACACTTTACTCATTAAACTGTGCTAAATTCTTTTTGCAACTTACTGTGAATACGAGTTTCATTCTAACTAGAGTTTATGATGATTTATGACACTATTGGAATATGGTGCTGCTATCTATGCGTTCTGAAATTTGATACAAAATATTTGCTCCCAGGCTGCGAGCTTGTCTACAATTTCAGCCTGAAGCATTTTTTTTTAACTGGCAAGTTATAGACCCCTGAAAATAGAGATTTATAATAGAAAATACAAGTTTTTATAAAACAGGCAATGATTCTTTTTTCCAGTTTGATCAGAGGAACCATAAACCACATATGAGAAATGTAGCCATATGTTTATCGCTTTTGCAGCTATAGGTGTGCCAAAAGCAATGAGAAGCAGGAGAGCTTGTTTTGCTGAATTTAGAACCTACTGAGATTGTGGGTTCAGATTCTGGAGTTGAAGCCAGCACATAAATCAAATAAGAATAAGTTAAGTTAATAAACAGATACTGATCCCAAGATCACACAGTTGTTTCAGAATAGTGGTGCTAAAACAAATGTAATCTGTTAATGCATAGATTACTTAAATCAGACATTTAAAATTTTACATAGCATGCTGCAGTCTGCGTCTTAAACAAGATATTTTTCTATGCATCATGTCCCATCCCACTTGCAGTTATGTTAGACTCCTCTGACAACCACAACAGTTTCTTACCTGAAAAAAATATTAGGAAAGTAGACAAGATATTTTAGCTGTTTTTCTTGCCATTTAACAGCTGTGAATAAGAAAGAAGTCAATGTCCTTTGACCAACCAACTTTTCATGCCAGCAAGTTCTCTTTAAATGACAGTTTGGGACTCACTAAATTCAGCAACTTTATAAAATCATGAGAGAATGGACAGACTAGAGACCATACAACAGCAAATGTAAACCAGAAATGCCACTCTGTCAAAAGAAGCTAGAGTGTAAAAGTAAACCAAAGAATTTATGCCACAGTCAACAGAGGGGTTCTACAGAAGCTTTAACAATGCTGTATAGCTAAACAGGAGACCTCAGATATAGGTATGCATTGGTTGTGTATTGTCCAAAGTTATATGTGCATGGGGATTTATGGAACTTGAATTCTTGAAATAAAACTGGAGTATTGATGTGTAGATATTTCTAGATATAAAGCTGCAAAAAAAGATCCTGTTTTCTAAATGGACTATGAAAAAGTGATGCACGAAGCACAACTTCTTTTCTGACTGGACAGTTTTTGTTCTTTGTACAAATCAATCAACATATTCTGATACGTCTACATCAGATTTTTCAAAGAGAATCACCCAGTAGATCACCTCGCAAAACTGAATTTTAAAAAGTGTGTAGCACCTACAACCCAGAAACAGATGGAGGAGATGTCAAGAACTGTTGCCTTCAGATGACCACAGTGAGTTCCTCGGACTGGTAACAACAAACACTTGTCACAGATACACATCTTGCTAATTCTCTTTATTTGTAATTCCTATGGGACAACAACAGTATTGATTAAAGGTCACACCTGTAATGCAAGTCTGAATTAAACTGCCTTGAACTGAACTGAAATTTCCACCATCTCAACGGACGAGCCATTGTCAATTTTCAAGCTGAACTGGAGAATTTATACATTCACCCATTTCATTTGATAACTAACAGATATTTTTATAAATTTCTCTATACCCAAATGCTGATTTCATTCTTTTATGTTTATCAGAGTGTGTATAACTAAATTACAAATGATTTAACAATACAGATTCCAAATTATCCAGTGTTCTCTGGCTGCTTAGCACAACTCAGGTGACATAAAACAGCCCTACCACCACTATTGTAGGATTCCCCTTGTAGGGAAGATTGACAGGTAGAACTAGTGAAATGTTTTTGCTGATGTTTTCTTCAATGATAAATGCAGCTTTGATTACATCAGGATATTTCATAACTCCATAACTTCACCAAATGGTGTGGTTAAATAAAAAAATCTTCCCCCCCAAAATGTTCAATTTTGACATTATCATAACAAAATGATGCGTTTTTTCATTTTAAATTACTTAATTTCAAAATTTCCTTTAATTTTAAAAATTTCAAAAATATGTCACAGCTGTCAAAATCAAAAGGCCACATTTTGATTCTGTTGAAATAAAAAGTTTCCATTTATCTGAAGCTACACTTTTTTCAAAAATGTTTTTTCAGTGTTACATGAAACAATTGTTTTAAACTTTTCAATATTGACAACAAACTGAAAATCCTTAATTCTCAGGTACAATAGAACCAGGTGAAAATCCAGTAGCCCAACAAAATTGACTGCCAGTTCTGTTCCTTGAACCCATAATGGCATTCAGCTTCCTATAAGTACTTTAAACACACCAAAAATAGGGTACACAGCTGCAAAAGAAATCACAATTCCTCCAATGTAATAGAGACTGAGTTGTCTGATACCCAGACAGGAGCATAACACAGTAAGGCTACGTCTACACGTGAAGCCAACATCGAAATAGGCTATTTTGATGAATAACGTCTACACGTCCTCCAGGGCTGGCAACGTCGATGTTCAACTTCAACGTTGCTCGGCACCACATCGAAATAGGCGCTGCGAGGATACGTCTACACGCCAAAGTAGCACACATCGAAATAAGGGTGCCAGGTACAGCTGCAGACAGGGTCACAGGGCGGACTCAACAGCAAGCCGCTCCCTTAAAGGGCCCCTCCCAGACACAGTTGCACTAAACAACACAAGATACACAGAGCCGACAACTGGTTGCAGACCCTGTGCCTGCAGCATGGATCCCCAGCTGCCACAGCAGCAGCCAGAAGCCCTGGGCTAAGGGCTGCTGCACACGGTGACCATAGAGCCCCGCAGGGGCTGGAGAGAGAGCATCTCTCAACCCCCCAGCTGATGGCTGCCATGGAGGACCCGGCAATTTCGACGTTGCAGGACGCGGATCGTCTACACGGTCCCTACTTCGACGTTGAACGTCGAAGTAGGGCGCTATTCCGATCCCCTCATGAGGTTAGCGACTTCGACGTCTCGCCGCCTAACGTCGAAGTTAACTTTGAAATAGCACCCGACGCGTGTAGCCGCGACGGGCGCTATTTCGAAGTTAGTGCCGCTACTTCGAAGTAGCGTGCACGTGTAGACACAGCTTAAGGGATGGGTGCAGAATCTGATTAATTAAAGAAAAATAGTAACATTTATACATATTCAGAATTTCCTTATTATTATGGACGTCATGGGTCTGCCATTAAACCATGGCTTGCTCGAAGGGTGACAGACAGCAACTATGAAAAATTGGGGTGTAGGATAATAAACACCTATATAAGAAATTCTCTGAATGCTGGGACTGTCCCAATAAAACCATGAAAAACAAGCAGTCCTGTAGCACCTTAAACACTAACAAATTTTTTTTTGGGTAATGATCTTTCATTGGTAAGACCCACTAAAACGCTTGTTACCTAATGAATACATTTGTTAGTCCTTAAGGTGGTAGAGGACTGCTTGTTTTTTCTGAATCTACCACCTAACTTAGCTACCCTTCTGAGCCTATAAAATCATGACATCCGGTCACCCTCTTTGTTCCACCAGGAATTTTTAAAAGATTCTCTGATTCCAAAGTAATTACCATTAAGGCTTATTCTGGGAATAGACTCATAAATCAATAAGACCGCTTCTACACATGCTCCCTCCTCCGGAAGGGGCATGGCAATGAGCAGCCCAGAAGATGCTAATGAGGTGCAGATGTAAATTTCCCATGCCTCATTAGCATGTGGCCATGTGATTCGAAGAAGCTCTTCCGAACTCCAAAATAGCTGTGTAAATGCTCAGCCTGTGGAAAGGAAACCCTCCTTCCAGAAGCCCCATCTTCTGGACACCTTTGAGGAAGAGGGGGCTTCCAGAAGGAGAGTTTCCTTCCCAGGGATCCCCACAGGCTGCACTTCTACACGGCTATTTTGGAGTCTGCAAGAGTTTCTTCTTGACTCCAAATCATGTGGCTATATGCTAATGAGGCATGAGAAATTTACATCTGCACCTCATTAGCATCTTCTGGGCTGCTCATTACCATGCCCTTGTGAAGGCGCCTAAGAGTGGGGAGTTAGTAGGGAAAAAGACTGAGACTGAATGATAAAGAAGACTAAGACCACTAAGAAGAGTGATGAATGTAATGATACTTTTTAGGACATATATATCAGTTCTCTAGGGTCTGATCGAGACACCAATTTATTTCAGATTCTCTACTAAAGAGCCTTTAGATGGTAGTGACTTTCATTCGTGACCTAAAAGTGAAAGGTCCTACATCCCTTATAGGTACCCCTTAAACTGTCTTTTGTACAGATATTCTGCTGTGACTTTGTTGCTAAGTTCTGTTTTTTCGAGGACATTTTTTGGCTGAATAAATATGCATGGGGGGATATCTTTGCCAGGGGCGGAAGCCAGAGTAACTTAGTCATTTCACTTATGAGAATGTTCTATGAATTGCCTCCCCTGGATAAAACCTACTCTTTCTAACAACAGAGAAGGGAGTGATTCCCAAATTTCCTGGCACTATGTCTGCGATTTGTTTAAATGTATGTGTTCTCTCTCTGACATTTTCACTATACCAAAATAGATGCATTAGTGTTAAGCACTTTGCCAGCTAAATTCCTTCTGAGATTTTGGATGCAATGGAGCACCAGAATGTAAGGCCAAACCCTACCATAACCAGCAATGTGGGAAGTCATATCCTTTGCTCCACAAAGTCTACTAGCCAGGGCAAGTTTCCCTTGGATGAACTTGGAGAAACCACTGCCAGCTGTACTTTAGGTCTCCTCTGAAAAAGCAGTGTGTCCCCTGGCGAGCACATGCTGCCAACTTCGGTGTACGCAGTAGATTGCTAGGGAGTTAAGCTGACCTCAGAATGGCAGACCATACCTATTTTGGAATAGATTTCCTCCTAGAGCTTTCCATGGCTGATCCTTCCCTGCTGTTTGAATAGTGTGGGAGTGAAATGAATCCTCACTGCATCAGCCCAATACCTTGAAGGATCTAACCCTACTTATTTAGTGTAAAACATGGCACTATGTTGGCTTCAAAGAAGTGATAGGAGTGAACTGCATGCAACAATTTGTCCTAGCAACTGGCTAATACATAATATGTAGCAGCCTAAATAACAGCACCTGTTGGAATGAAGTATCTGAGGGGTAGCTGTGTTAGTCTGGATCTGTAACAGCAACAAGGGGTCCTGTGGCACCTTACAGACTAAGAAAAGTTCTGAGCATGAGCTTTCTTGAGCACAGACTCACTTCATCAGATGCTGGTCATGGAAATCTGCAGGGCCAGGTATAAATAACATTGGAATGAATGTGTTCTCCTTTTTCACACTTGAGCTGTGTCTACTTGTGCACAAAAAATCAAAACAAGTGGCCCTTTTATGAAAGAGTGGGAGGAGCATCCACACATATAAACCCATCTTTCGAAATAAAATCGAAAGAACAGGGAGCAGACTTCGAAATCTGAACCCTGATCCCGGATCAGGAAGATTGGCCCCTTTCAAAATACTAAATTGAAAGAGTACGCATGCAGACACTCCACAGTCCGCTTTTTCAAAATACGGGTCTTCCATGGCACTGGTCAGCTGGAGCACGGGGCCTCTCCAGCTGGCAGCAGCAGGGCTCTGTGATCCCTGCATTCAGCTGCCTTAAAGCCACACACATGCAGGAAACCCTTGGCAGGAAGCTGAGAGCATGCTAGGAGCAGCCTCTGCACGTGCTGCAGCCCAACGCTCCAGCGCGAGCCCCATGGCCCCCCCCCGAACCCCCACAGGGCTCCCAGGGGGAATGAAAAAAAGGTCCCGCTCCTGGACGGAGCAGGAACTGTTGGACCTCTTCATTCTCTGGAAGGACGAGGAGGTCCTGCACAAGATAGGGGTGAAGCGGTGCAAAGACACTGCCTTTGCCCACCTGGCTCAGGGCCTCCACACCAGGTGCCACCCAGAGCATACCACAGAGCAGGTATGCTCCAAGGTAAAGGAGCTGCGACAGGGCTATGCCTGGGCCAGGGACCAGGCCAGCCACTCCAGGGCAGCTCCAGCCACATGCCCCTTTTTTGGGGAGCTCTGGGGCCTCCTGGAGCCCCAGGACAGCTCCCCACCCCCATCTTTCCTGGACACCTCGGCCAAGGAGCTGCAGCTGGACGAGGAGGAGGAGCAGCCCAGACCAGGGACCCAGGAGGGCAAGGGGACCACCGAGCAGTCGAGTGAGGAGGGGGACCTCACCATCATCATCCCCTCCCACTCCTCCAGCCGGCTGACCAGGAGGTGGACGTCCCCGGATGTGACTGAGGGACACTCCGGTATGTACAGGGAGGTGTGCACACCTGCTCCACAGGGTGGGGGTGACACAATGGCTAGCTGTCTGCACACTGGACTGGTGGTCCCAGGCCGCACACAGGCCACCCCCCACATGGGATGCAGCACCCCACGGTGGCCCAACAGCAATGCCCAGCACCTGCCCTCAGTGGACAGCACCGCAAGCAGCACAGGGGCAGCAGCTGGTCAGTGCTGGACAGCACCTGGGGCCTGCATACCTCAGGCCGGGAAGGGTCACCTGCATGAGAGACCCCTGGATGCTCTCCTGGGCCAGGAGGCCCAGCCTATGGGGGGTGGGTCAGTGCCCCCTGGTGGGTCAGTGTCCTTTGGAGGGACGGGAGCCCCATGGGGTGGGCTCGGATGGGTGGGCCACAGCCAGGTCCCCTCTGTTTGGGGCACATTACTGACATGCTGTCCTCCTCTCCACACAGACACACCATCCATAGACCAAGAGAGCTCTGCACCATCCCTTGTCCCAGAGAGCCCCTGCCATGGCCCTTGGAGGTGCCCAGACACCACCCCAGGCAGCGTGCCATCAGGGCAATGGCCGGAGGGCCCCCCACTGGGCCGAGGCAGACCCAGCCAGCCAGCACCAGGCCGAGGTGGCCAAACAGCACCTGAGGCTTGCCCAGGCTGAGATGGAGTGGAGGAGGGCAGCCTGGGATAGGGTACTGACCACCCTGGAGGACCTTGGCCACACCATCCGGGACCATGTGGCCACCATTGCCCACCTCCTGGCCCCCCCAGCAGCTCCCCCTGCTAAGCCTGCCCTCCTGCCCCCATCAATCCTGCCACCCCTGCCCCCGCTGAGCCTGCCCCCCCACCCCCACCAAACCTGCCCCCCAGCCCCACCGAGCCTGCCCCCCCCCGCCCCCACTGAGCCCGCACCCTCTGCCCCCACCAGGCCCACTCACTGGCATTATCTGCTGGTGCTACTCGCTCCTTCTCCTCCCTACCAGGGACCCCACACTTGGGGAAGCAAGGGCTCCAGGGGCTCATGGGGCTCATGGCCCACCACCCCTGCCCTGGAATGAGTGCCTCACCCCCCTCCAAGTTAGGTTCCCCCCACCCCCTGTGCATAGTTAATGAGAATAGTGCAGATAAATGGTTATTTATTGTTCACCACTCCATGCTGTGCTCCTCAGGGGGATGGTGGGTGGTGGATGTGTGGGTGCAGTGCTGGTGGGGGTGGGGGGGGTAGGGGACAGTGGGTGTCAGATGTGCATGGCATGTGGGTGTGCATGCGGGTCAGATGTGGCCATCGGCAAAGGCCTGCCTGAGGGCTTCCCAGATGCGGTGGCCATCCCAGTGGGCCTGGCGAATAGGGGCGGTGCCCGGCTGCTCATAGGTGGTGCCGGCCGGAGGGCCTCCTCCCAGGGACATAAGCATCCCCCTTTCCCTCCACAACACCGTGGAGGACGCAACAGGTGCCCACCACCTGGGGCATGTTGAGGACCCCGACCTCCAGCTGTGTGTGGAGGCACCTCCATCATCCCTTTAGATGCCTGAAGGCCCGCTCCATGACGTTGCGGGCATGGTTGAGGTGCTGATTGAATGCCTCCCAGGTGGGGTCGAGGTGTCCTGTGTACGGCCTCATGAGCCATGGCTGCAGGGAGTACGCCACATCTGCCACCCTGCAGAGCGTCACAGTGACGTCCTCTGTCTCTGGGGTATCCTTTTGGGGGATGAAGGTGCTGGCCCCCATGCACCGTCAGAGGCCGGAGTTCTGGAAGACCCGGGCATTATGGGTGTGGCTGGCCCAGCCCACATAGATGTCGGTGAACCAGCTCCTCACGTCCACCAGGGCCTGGAGCACCACCAAATGGTAGCCCTTCCTATTGATGTACTGGCCGGTGCTGTGTGGCAGGACGCAGATGGGGATATGCGTGCCACCCAAAGCACCGATGCAGTTCAGAAAGCCCAGGTCCTGGAAGCCGGCAACGGTGTTGTCCAGATCCCCCAGGTGGACGACCCTATGGAACAGCATTGCATTGATGGCTCTGATGACATGCAGGGGGGGAAGCGGGACACCTGATCCAGTGTGGGTGTGGCAGCCGTCTCCCCCCATCTCAGGCCCATTCTGCCCTCTCCCATCCAGCCCTGTCTAGCCCCCTGCTCCCCTCCCATTCAGACCCCGTCCTGTCCAGCCCCTTGCTCCCCACCCCATCCAGCCCCTGCCCCATCTGGCCCCTTGTAGCAGAGGGTTCCCCTTGCACCAGGACCCACCCATCCTCCCACCCGCCCAGCCCCTCCTTACCTCCATAAGTACAGCCTCCATGGTGGCCTTGCCCAACCCGAACTGTTGTTCCACGGAGTGGTAGGAGTCTGGGGTGGCCAGCTTCCAGATGGCGATCACGACCCATTTCTCCAGTGTGAGGGCTCGCTGCATGCAGGCTTCCTGGTGCCAGAGTGCGGGGGCAAGCCAGTGGCAGATCTCGTCGAAGGTCTGCTTCGACGTGCGGAAGTTCCACAGCCACCTTTCCTCAACTCACTCCCTTAGCACCAAACACTCCCACCAGTCAGTGCTGCTGGGGTGGGTCCAGAGGCATCAGGGCCCCTGGGAGGGCACCCGGTGGTGCCCTGGGTGGGGGAGCCCCACAGCCCCAGGGGGACCACCCAGCCACCCGATGAGATTGGGTGCAGCTGCGGTGATGGTGCACAGCACTGCCAGCAGGGAGTCCATAAGGAAGGTGTCCTCCCGCAGGAACTGTCACTGGGCCTCCATCGTGGGCACGGGTGGGCTCTGCCAGGCTGGGAAAGGCTGGGCAGCACTCGGCTCGTGCGGAGGGGAGGATGGAGGGAGGAGCCCTTTAAAGGGGGTGGCTGGCTGTGGCCCAGAAGGGCTTCTCGGCCATGAGACCCCGTCCTTGGCATTTTCTGCCTCCCTTCTTTCGAAAGAGGGCTTGGAGCCGTGTGGACACTCTCTTTCAAAAGACCTCCAGTGGCATTTCAAAAAAGCAGATCAAAATGTCGATCCAATAATGGCGGTGGGTGTTCCCTTTCGACAGGTGCTATTTCGACTGCTGAACTTTGATTTTCGCCCTTTTGCAAGGGTGCTCACATGGAGACCCAGCTTTTGTGTCTGAAACATAACTGACAAATTCCATGTTTTCTTCTGAAAATACTCCTATACAAGGTAATGCTTTATGCTTCCATAATTCTTTCCATCTGAAGATCTCAAAGCACTCTGAAAATGACTCCCTTCCAAAATTATTGCCTCTGGGCATGCATACGTCATTAGCATAGCCTGATGTTATCCCAGTGGGCATTTCCAGGGAACCGTGACTGACCAGGATATTGACTGTGGGAGTCTGAAAATTATGTCAGAATCTGCCTATTCAGGTTTTTTCTCCCCACTCTCCCACCCCCCACAGCCTGTTTTTCATGCCCTGAGCTCAACACATTCACTTACTAAGCCACAAACTTGCACTTTTCAAGAAATTCAATAAGTCCTAGGAAGTGGATAGAACATACCTACCAATATTATTTTTGAGTAGCGGATTCACTGATTTCAGACCAGGTAAGCTCCTTTAAAAGTTGCTTCTTTTTGGAAGCACACAGGCTTTTCTAGAAGTCTTTGTATTTCCCCTATAAGACTCCTCCATTCTTAATTAGCCATGCTTTCAAATCAAATGGACCAGGTCAAAGAGGAGATGGTGCTCACCTTAATCTAGTTATACAAGACACATGCAGGAGAGTGCCTGTAAGGGTGCTATCTTTTATTGATAGTTATTTTTATCTGTGATTTCTGCTGAGAGATAATGATTACTGAATAGAGAACTCACTGGAAAAAGCAGCACTTCTGTCAGTTGTGAATGCCAGTATCTTGTGGTATTCATATCTCATAACCAATCCTCTGATACTTTAGGGGCTTTTCTAGAGAGTTGGGATGGCACAGTGAATGTACCAGCTCCTATTAGGCTCTAACCTAATGAATAGAGAACAAGTAGCACAAGAGAAGAGGCAGGATGTGTCCATAGAGGCAGGAGAAAAGAGGGATCCATGGCACAGCTAAACAGGGAATGTGACAATTTCTGCAAAGCACACAAATACTTTTGAAAGAGGCCTTGAAAATGCTAGTTACTAAGGGTTATCTTTTTTTAAAGGTAAAGTGATTCAGGAGCCTAACTCCTATTGAAAATCACTAAAAGTCACTTTGAAAAATGGAACTTTACTTCCTAAATTAATTATGACACTTCTGAAAATGTTACCCTTTTTCTTTGGTATTTTTAAAACCTCAAGTGATTTAAAAGCATAAGTCCCATTTTCAGAGAGACTTTTAACGGGACTTATACACTTCACATTTATGTTTTTGAAAGTGTTGCTTTATGTATCTCACAATAGGGTGAGGACTCAGAGTCCTCATAACTCCAAGCCTGGTATTTGCCAAATGCAAGAATGGCCCATGCTCTTCTCACAAATTCCCCTAACTCAAGGGAACCTACTCAGATGTTCTACACATCCTCTTATTCAGAACCTCTGAAAATTGCATTTCTCACAAAGGCTACGTCTACACGAGCCCCAAACTTCGAAATGGCCACGCAAATGGCCATTTCGAAGTTTACTAATGAAGCACTGAAATGCATATTCAGCGCTTCATTAGCATGCGGGCGGCCGCAGCACTTCGAAATTGACACGCATCGCCGCCGTGCGTCTCGTCCCGATGGGGCTCCTTTTCGAAAGGACCCCGCCTACTTCGAAGTCCTCTTATTCCCATGAGCTGATGGGAATAAGGGGACTTCGAAGTAGCTGGGGTTTTTTCGAAAAGGAGCCCCGTCGGGACGAGACGCGCGGTGGCGATGCGTGTCAATTTCGAAGTGCTGCGGCCGCCCGCATGCTAATGAAGCGCTGAATATGCATTTCAGCACTTCATTAGTAAACTTCGAAATGTCCATTTGCGTGGCCATTTCGAAGTTTGGGACTCGTGTAGACATGGCCAAAGAGTAATGAGTAAAGTCTCTCAGCATTCTGAGAAGGACTCAAGAACTACTATCCCAATTTTTAGGTATGGAAGTGAGGTCCAAAGAGATTCAGTGACTTGACCAAGGCCTCAAACTAACTCTTTGGCAAACCTGGGATAGCATAAAGATTGTTGTGCTTCCAGTTCAGTGCATTGCCTACAAGACATCCAATATTTGCAATAAAAGCTTAAGCCATGCAAAATTCATCTGATTTTGAGTTTCATTATGAGACCTGGTAAGATTTATTGAAATGTTCATAAAGGTTTCAAGCAAGTCAGGCCCTAGTTTCAAATGAACAAATATTGATTCATGCTTCTCTTCCAAGTTATGTAATATTAGTAATGTCACTTGGTTTTGGTTGAGCTTCTCTGTGAAATTATGTGAACATAAAACTTTCACTAAATCATGGGGCGGTGCAAGCCCACAAGAGAAAAAAAAACAAGAAAAAGTAATAATTTGCATAACCCAATCTGAAAAATGTTGAATAGAGTGAGCTGGTTCTGAATAGCAAACATTCAACATGTTGAAACAAATAATAACAGATGCCTATGTCCTGAAGTGCAATCCGCCAGGATGGTGTGATACTGAGAATCCGGTGTGATGTAGTGTAGAAAAGATTGGATTCAGCTCTTTTGCAGGAGAGGCTGGTCACATGCCAACAAAGCCATGTCGGAGAATAGAAAAAAAAAAGTCTTTTTGCAGTATTTAGTGTGGCTCAATTCCTCCAGTTCACTTCTGACCATCTAGTTACAGTGCACATTCCTTGAATGCTTTTATAGATCCCATAAATCTGAAATACATTTTACTCATGTTTGGGTGAAGTTGTTATCCTCTGGAATGAGATAATTTCACATTTCCACCAAACTGCAGTAGTAATAAAAATCATTTCAAAATTGGGCAAAAGCATTCAACATGGCTTTAAATCCTGTTCTTCTCAGGATCTGTTCTACCAAAACTGTAAAATCAACAATCCAAATGAAATTATTTCCTGTCCCAATAGAGCAAAGAATAAAGAAAGAAAATTCCTCTCTCAAACCAAGGGCTGCTTTTTAAAGGCATAAAACTGACTTTCCTTACTCTCATGTCCAACAATCATGGCTCTTGCATGCTTATGAAACATAACATCATACTATATTTTTTTTTCTTATGACATATCGTCTAAGTGTAAGTCTGTCCACCAAAAAGAAAACTGGTCTTCTATGCTATAGGTGGATGGAAGACTAAAAAAGAAAAAGAAAAAAAAATGTACCTACAGATAACCATCTGGCAGAATCTTTCTGTCCGTCTGCTATCTGCATCTTCAGCATGTGATTTTTAACACATTGCAAAATGCCAATAAGAAAACAAAGAAAACCACAAGCAAACCTCAAGTATCAGAAAATCTTGTTTTATAAACTGTTGAGAAACACTGACATGTAATGAAACCTTATTCCCTATATGCCTTCCTCTTTGTAAATGATTTGCTTTCCTCCCTTCGTGTTTAAATAAACAAAAGTGTGTCTGTATATTTGGTGTTTTTTTTCCTTTGGTCTTCATAATCAAGGGCTATTACATCAATAGATCTTATCTCTAGAATGGCAGTCCCCCTGCACCTTCAGTTCAGATTTTTGTTTATGCTTGGCTGCAATTGAGGCTGTTTCTGATAGTTTTAGGTCAGCCATGACATACTATGGGTGACACTAAATAAACAAGCTGGGAGTCTGGGACCAGCCAGGAAGAAGTGATACTGGTGCTCACAGTTTGATTTTCTCTTGATTAAGCAACATTGTTTTTACAATAACTTACTGTGTAAAATAACAGTTCATCTGGCTAGGCATATTAAAATGCAAGAGATAATTATATTAAATGGAAAAAACAAATATAACAGGTAAATAGTATTCAATCTAACATTGAGCAAGCTTGAAGCTGAGGTAGGGGTAGGAGGATGGATATTATTGATTTCATTTGTCTGATGCTTTCCTTTTCCTACTTTAAGATAAATTCCACTATAGCAACTTAATTGCAAAAGCAGGCTGGCATGAAGCCTGGCATATAGCACAATGGAGCTTTTACAGTGATAGTCTTGATAACCTTCACAAAAGGGATCAAAGATCCAGGAATCGGTTTGCTACCCTTCTTCCATATAAGAATTCATCAAGAAGAAGGGGCAAAATATCCCATACAAGATGTCCCTCATAATTTTATTCCGAGTCTTGCAATATTTTATGTATTTCATGAAGTCCTACTTCCTAGAATCAGGCTGTGATGGTTTGGGAACTGAAAGGCCAGCTCAAGTATTGAGATACCTCTAGTCAGCCTATTCTGTCTGGGCCCCCCTTAAATGCTGTCTTCTTGAGCTAGGCACTAAGGCCTCCTCTAGCAAAGCTTACAGGAAGGTCCATCCTCAGGTGCAGATACAGACACTGAAATTGGCTCTTGAGGACTCAGTTTAAGGGATTTGCTACAGCACCCAAATGTTTATCCCCTCTTGTAATACAAACCCAAAGTTATAGGAAGTTCATCTGCCTCTTCAGTGTGAAGGAAGGTACACACATCTTCTCCCTTCACAAAGTGGGTTCTGTTGTAAACCAGAAGGAAGTTTTAGTAATTATGAAAAGTTGTATTTTAAGTGGTCAAAGAGGTAGCAAACAGGACAAAGCAGTAACAGAGGGAGCCGTGCTAGTCTATATATTATCAAAACAAAGAAGCAGTCAAGTAGCACTTTAAAGACTAACAAAATAATTTATTAGGTGAGCTTTCGTGGGACAGACCCACTTCTTCAGACCCACTTCTTCACTGTATGGCTATGGTCTGAAGAAGTGGGTCTGTCCCGCGAAAGCTCACCTAATAAATTATTTTGTTAGTCTTTAAAGTGCTACTTGACTGCTTTTTTGTTTCAATAGAACAAAGCAGATTACTAAAAAAGGAAACAAAGCACACAATTGAAGATAGAGTGACTAAAAACTGGCTACAAATAATAATTTCTTACCATCAATACTATATCAGGTAAAGACCTTCATCGACTAGAGCTGTCCTTTCTATCCTGCCTCCAGCAGTTCTCCCTCTTCCCCTTTCAATTGCAGCCCTTTTGTTCCCAGGTGCTTTCAAGTATTTCTTTGCCATGGCAGAGGTAAAGCAAGTTAAGATAGTAATTATTTTCCTTCTCTGCCTTATACAGAATTTCCATAAAACATGAAACTTTTGTTTGACTCCCTACTAAGCTCCCGTGGAACAGTTCCTCAGACCACACTCTGTCCCTGTCCATGAATCAATTGTATTATGGGACTTCTACAGGAAGGCCAGCCCTATTCACAGTCCATTGTACTAGCTGATGGGCCATCAAGACCTGTCTGGCTTTTGCATTTTAGTCCCTGAAGTGTCAGCGGTGACAGTGACCCAAAGAAGCTAATATGAAATACATATACAGGTCAAGATTCCTAACTTCATCTATAAAAATGATGTATATGATAATTGGAGATACACATCCCCTAGACCTGGAAAGGACCTTGGGAGGTCATCTAGTCCAGTCCCCTGACCTCTTGGCAAGACCAAGCACCATCCCTGACATCTATTTGCCCCAATCCCTAAAAGGCCTCCTCAAGGACTGAGCTCACAAGGCTGGGTTTAGCAGGTCAGTGCTCAAACCCCTGAGCTATACATACATATGAAACAGTCATATTCAGTACATTATAGCCTTTCCAATGATATCTTACATGAGCCATCATGCATAAAGCATATCTTAGCTATGTCACACTTGTGTCATGAACATATTTTCTTAATACACATGGAACACCAAGTTACACGGGTAATTTTGAACATCTAATCTCAATTTTCATTGAAAAAAAGTAATTTTCTAGCCATCATAGTTGTGGAGGAAAGCTTGCATATATGAACGCCCAATGTTAAAACTCAGAAATCAAATATTATAAACCTCAGATTTATTATTTCATAAAATCTCATGATTTTAAGGCAGTCGTGATTTTTGGAATTCTTGAGGATGGCAATATTGAACATATAGGAATAAAAGACATACAAAACCACTAAACTGGTGCAACAATCAGTGGGATAAACACAGAAAGTCTCATTCTCATTTTCACTTAGGCACCTTTTCTAGCTGGCCACATCTACACTACAGTGATTGTTCCAAAGATGATCCTCTGGAAGATCTCTTCCACAAGATTTTCTTTTGAAAGAGTATATCCACACACAAAAAAGCAGATTGAAAGAGCAATCTACCCTTTTGATAGAGAGCATCCACACAGCTCCCATTCTTTCAAAAGAAAGGGCCAGGACTGAAAATCTGGCACCATGAGGACCTCTCTTTTGAACAAAGGGTCCCTGGAGCGTCTACACATACTTTTTTTTCCAAAAGAATCTGTTGGAAAAAGGCACTCTTCCTCATTAGGAAGAGGAAGAGGGGCCTCCTAAAGAAGCACGACATTCTTTTAAAAGGAATTCAAAACAGCGTGTTTTGTGTGTGGACTCCCCTCTTGTTCTTTTGGAAGAGTTCCTGATTTTCCAAAAGGACTTGCTAGTGTAGATGAGGCCACTGAGTAAAGGGGCTGTAAAGCAACTGTAAAGGCCCTGGCCATGTAAACAAGCATTAAAAATCAAACTCTAAGTCTTATACCTCTTTCTCACTGGTTAGCTTTGAGTCTGAAAGCCAGTACCCTCTGATAATTGATTGCTTCCCTGTGTGAAATGAGTGGTTGTCTCAACACAGTGCCTAGTGTACAGAGAGAGATTTCACAAAAAAAATCACCACAACATACATCTCCTTTGGCATTCCCTTCAAAGAGGAGAATATCTGGAAAGGCCTATGGGACTGTTTGCCATTAGAGGTGACCTGTCTAAAGAAGGAATGAGCACATTAGCAGAGCGCATTGGGAAAACTTATACTGCTGTTGTTCATGCTGTTATCACTCTGCAAATGAACAGGAGACTTCAGTCTCCAAACTTTTCAGTCTGGCACCTTCCATGACCACTGACTTCACTTAAAAATCAATCTGACGAAAGAATTCAGTTCACTACATCTCCAGTTTCACCTATTCTTAAACTCACAGCTGGTGTAGTAATACAGTTCAGGGCAACAAATGGTTAGCTGTATAAATTCACCTCTGTCAAAATACCATTTCATTGCTGATTTTGTTGAGAAATGTTCTGTGTAGTATAATCACCTATGGGGAACTCTGAAAGCAAAATACTGCTAATAAATGGTACTCAGATTTTACACTAGAAACCACCCCCAGGGTTATACTCATATGTATTGTATTAAATGCCACTAGTGGATTAAAGGAAAAGGGAACTAGCTTTCAAGCACACACCCCATGTACTCATACACTCCTGCCCTCATTCCCTTACGCAGATGAACTCACACAGGTGAAGAGTTGTGCAGGGACAGCATAGGAAGCCAAGGGTGAATCCAGTCATGAATCCAGAGTAGTGAGCTGATGGTATAACCCACTTGTCCGCTTAGAACGTAAGATCAGTCAGTACCATTCATCCTGGGGAAACTTACTTCTGCAGAGAGGTGATGGCAAGAAGCAAAAATAAATAAAGGGAAGTTCTATAGCTTTGCACTCATCTTTTATATGTTACAGTCCAATAGCAATTGTGCTGCCCCACTGCCCCAGGATGCTGTATGACCATGAGTCATCACCACTGTCCCAGGACTCTGTGTGACCATGAGCCACCAAATAACAGCAGATGGGATTTTGACCTTCCCTTGATGGGGCCTCTTTCTCTTTCTTGGGTTACGTCTAGATTACAAGGACTTGTCAACAGAAACAAAACTTCTGTCGATAGATCAGAGCCAAACTGCCAATCGGATCACAAGCGCAATCTCCTCTGTTTACAGAGAGCAGATGGACTGCCTGGCTGCTCTATCAGCAAAACAGCCAACTGGAAGCACAGCAGACAGGGTTGCCTGGTGTCCCAGAAGCCCTGTCTGTTGACAGATTCCCTACCCTCACCCCCGGAAAGTCTAGACCAGCTTTCTGTCAACAGAGGTGTTATTCCTTGTGGGGAGTGGGATACAGCTGTCGACAAAGTGCTGAGTTCTGTCGACTTACTGTCAACAGGATGCCTTGGAAATCTGGATGTTCCACTGGTTTTGTTGGCAAAATGGATATTTTGCCAACAAAACCCTCTAGTGCAGACATAGCCTTGGGTGGATTGTTTTCCAGGGCTCAGCTCCTATTATTCTCTGGCCATGAAAGTGCTGCTGGCAGCTGGTTGTCCAGACAGGCTGGTTTCAGGGACTGATTCCATTGCACAAACACCCACATTAACACTTTCCTCACTCACACAAAGGAAAGCTCACTTAAGAGAAGACAGTTTCTTTTACAGAGATGAACAGTCAGGATTTCTTAGGCTTAATGGTATCTACAAAAAATTTCTTACCAACAATCAGTATAGGCCCAGCAGCTGTCACAACACAAAGCTTCTGAAACAAAACACAACCATATAGAACAAAGCCACATCTCAGAACAAAGCTACTGTTACAAAGCTTACAGAAGGTTACAGGACTTAAAACCAGCAACGAATGGAAGTTAAAGAACTTACATCAGCATTGTACTCTACAGAGCGGTGGCTTTATACAACAGTAACATGCACCTATTTAACATTCAGTGGATACATTTATGATTAAATTGCCTCTAAACCACTAAAATCTTCTGAACTAAGTTTACAAGAGCTCAGACCTTTAGAATAAAATCTTAGCCTGTGTGGGTGACACCGCAATAGTTTAATTAGTTATACATTTGCCTCCTGGCCAGGTCCAATAAATATGTATGCATTGGCACAGCTACATCTCAGCATGCACATTTAAATTAAAAATGTTTCCTCTGAGGCTGTGGTAATCCTGGCATTTGCTTAGTTTCTAGATGTTGCATCAAATTACAAATTGACCATCCACTGTCATAGTGTAGGCGGATACTTGTTACAACTATGAAAATGTGCTACTGGTTTAGCTCTTCACTCACAGTGTAGGAACCTAGAATCCATCATAAACGTTTGCTTTATAGCTAGAGACAAGGATGTGCCTTGTGACTGAATAATATTTAAACTGACAAATAAACTGAATTTTCTACTGATGGCATGTAAGGCTCAGACCCATGCCATCTATTCAGTTCCACTGCTAAACAAATGAGCAAGATGTGTACTTTAATATTTACTTTGGGTTTAATGATACAAAGGATACACAGTGGATAGACTGGCTTGCTCCACTTGACATTGGGAGAGTGTGCTTACAGAATGATTTGACCTTTTCCTTCAAGGCAGGAGAAACACCATCCAAGGTGATTCACTTTCTCATACAGATCACAGATGCATGATGCCCCAAGCATTATAATTGTTTTATAGTAGACTACCAACTTTTGTGATAAGCACTAGATCTTCTCATTAGGTTGATCAGGAAAAAGCCAAAGTTGAAATTGCACATGCAATCCTAACTCTATTCTATGCGCACAAGTGCTGTAATACTGTCTTTCATAATATGATCATATCCCACTTCTCAAATAACATACCATAATACTACATTACTTTTTCTGAAATCTTAAATAAGTAGTATAGGGTCTTGTAATTCTCCTCTTTCTTTTATAATAATAAAAATGTTTATTTATATGGTTGTAAGCAGCAAACTAGGTGCTTTACAAAAGAAATATAAAGAAATCAGGTGTAATTTTGGCTCACTAAAATCTAAGGAAGGTTTTTCATTGACTACAATAGGGACAGAATTTCATCAATGGTATCTGTCCCCGAGGAGTTTACTAGATGGTTGTAGATGTGACACAAGAAATGTGAAGTCAGTGGGAGTTATGCATCTCTCCCAGTTTTGAAAATCTTCATAGGTATCTATCTGAATATGTAGACACAAACATATCTATAAAAATCTGACCTTTAGATACTTTGGATGGTGAAGATAATCCTAAAATAGATATTTATAACCTCATCTCAAAGTTAATAAAGTTTTTACCTGGAAATGAATATCTGTCTATGTGATAGAGGAGCAACCTCCATTTCTGTGTCTAGGTCCAATCCTGTGCCTATTAAGGTCAATGGACAGCTTGGCCATGTCTACACTAGCCCAAATCTTTGACATGGTCATGCAAAATTAGCATACCAGTGACCACAGCACTTCGAAATTGCCGCAGCTCGCTGCCACACAGCTCATCCAAACAGAGCTCCTTTCAAAAGGACCCCGCCAATTTTGAAATCTCCTTATTCCTATCTGCTAATAGGAACAAGGGGATTTTAAAGTTTCCAGGGTCCTTTCAAAAAGGACCCCTATCTGGATGAGCCTGTATTTCAGCCATCTGTATTTCATGACCTCATTAGTAATCTCTGAAATGGCCATTTGCATGGCCATTTCGAAGATTTGGGCTAGTGTAGATTTGGGCTAGTGTAGACGTAGCCCTTGTGTGCTGAAGTTCAGATTGATATAACACTTGTGGGAGGTGTGTTATATTCTTCTTTATTCCTCGGACTACACTGAAAGTTACATGCAGACATGGGTAGCAGAGAACAAAGATACTTTTTATGAAGTCTGAGTCTTCTGGTAAGTCATTTGAAAATTTTGTAAAATGTTCAGAATGGTAAATAATTTAAGTAGAGTTAAGTAAGAATTCATCAATGACATTAATGATCAGCAAGGCACTTTAATACCCTGAGTTTATGAAGCATGCTACAGAGGTGTAGGAATCTGAAAACTGGGACCAGAACAGAATGGGAGACCCAGAGGAGGAGTGACAACTAGCTGTGGGGCTGGGTTGCAGAGCACTCTGTCCTATGCACTGGCCGCATGGAGATTCCTTAGGAAAATAAAGACAGAGGCCCCATCAAAGAGAAAGAGCAATTTGAATGTGTGGAGTCCTTGGCTCTTCTGAACATGAAAATGATCCACATACATGATCTAAACATTAGTTCAGTGAGAAGTTCAGACCCACTACTGACTAAGGAACTGGAGTCACTCCTACCCTCCAGCATAGCTGGACTTTGGGGAAGCCAAAGCATCCTAGTTTTATTTTGAATAAAATAATACGTAAATTCACTGTAGCACACATCTGAGGGTTGCATGATGTATTTGCATACTCTATATAACAGGGGCATTTTTTAAAAGTAGCTTTCTCACTTGAAAAAGTGACAAGGAACTGGTTTAGCACTCACGAGAAAAAACAGTTTCTGCTAACTAAAAACAAGTTTTGAACTGGAATGGAAAGCCAAAGTTTGGAAATTTCCTGTTGCAGGTCTTATAGGAACAAAGGTGTGAATGCTTTGATGTGTCAAGCTAGTTGAAATTTTTCCATCATATACTTCTCCCTCTGTTCAAAAATTGTGCAAAATTTAGATTCAGAATCTTTGAAATGTTTTGTTCAGATAATGTCAAAACTTTGTAATGTAACATGTCAAATTGAAATGAACTGAGATGATAAATTTGAAACAAAGCGTTTTACCTTGTCAAAACAAAACATTTTTACCTTGTCAAAATGAAATATTTTTAACATAACAAAATGTTTCAATATTATCAAAACAAAATGAGAAAGTTGAAATTATACACTTCGTTTTTTCTTGTAAAGCCCTACAAGTTTCCATGAAGCATTCTGAATTTGATGAAACTGCATTTTCCGATGAAAAACTGTGTTGTCAAAAATATTTCAACAAGTTTTATTATGAAGTACTATAGGAGAGTCTTTTTTCTGAATTTTATTTTTGTTGTTGTTGATTATGTTGTTTTTCTTGACATCACAAAGTACAGAGAGAAATCATATATTCTTCAGAAATTCTCAAGAGGACATTACATTAAAATGACAACATTGTAATTGCTATTCATGTTGAAATAATTAGCAATTGTAAGGCCATCAATACCATATTGCATCTTTTTTTAAAGAATGTGAAAGATAAATATTACAACCTTTGATGACTTTTGCTCTTACTGCAATTTAATTACCATCTCTTACGGACCTATTTTTAATAGTATGCTCCAAAATTATCTATTTTTCAAATATAATTACTTTTTCCAAAATAAGTAGCATAGCATAAAATTATTTTGAATGTTTTCACTACTTTTGAGTGCTTACTTTGTAAAGTATTCTTACAGTTGCTAACATCATCAATTACTAAATTACTAAATTCAATTGAAACAAAAATGACAAATTTAGATTTGTTGGTACAAATATATCCCTGTTTTCAGATCATCACATTTTGTGAAGTTATATAAAATACGAAGTTGGACAGAAGTACAGTTGAACCTCTCTAATCCAGCATCCTTGGACCTAACCAGTGCCAAACAAGAGAATTTACCTAACCACGGGATGTCAATATTTTCTAGCAGCATTACTACCACTTACATTGCATACCGGACACTTAAAAGACATTTAAGGGTAAATTATATCTAAATAACAGCACAGAACACTCAGAACCAGGAAAGGTGGCTGTAAACAAACTTTATGGGATCATGGGAAACTTGGCCACACCCATGTAAGTGGTTATCCACCTAACTAAAATCATGCCAGATTATGGATGCTGCCAGATGAGAGAATATCAAACTAGAGAGATTCAATCTGTATTTTCAAACAGTTAAAAAGCTGATGGGACTGCAGTCAAATCAGCAACATTCAGACAGGAACAAAAGGCAAATTTTTGACAGTGAGGCCATTCAACGATTAAAAACAGATAACCAAGGAAGTGATAAATATTCCATCACTTGGACTCTTTCAATCAAGATGTCTTTCAAAATGTATCTTCCAGTTCAATACAAGTTGTTGGGATACATGCATGAATCAGTACCTAAACTTTGATAGCCGGTCCTGTGCAGAGGTCAGATAAACCACCATAATAGTAATAACAAGAAGTCCTGAGGCACTTTATAAATTAGCAGATATTTTGGAGCATAAGCTTTTGTGAGCAAAGACCCACTTCATCAGATCTACTCGTGCATCTGACAAAGCAGGTCTTTGCCCGAGAAATCTTATGCTCCAAAATGTCTGTTAGTCTATAAGGTGCCACAGGACTTCTTGTTGTTTTTGAAGATACAGACTAACACAGCTACCTCTGTGATACATAATAGTAATAGTGTTCAAATCTATGAATCGACAGCATTTCAAAAGAAAGCAAAATCACCCCCAAATGTTTTATAGCCTCCATTTAATATCCCAGTTTTTGATTACCGCTAAGAAGGTATCAAATAGCTCTAGAAATTATACTGCAGGCCCAGAAATTTATATAACAAGGTAATGTCATGAATGCAAAGGAATCTTTCTGAAAGCAGTGCTTCTGGAATTGAATTTGGAGCAAACAGTCCCTTCAGTTGGTAGGTCAAAGGAGACTATGTAGGATTAGTAAATAGGGCTGGAACAAATCCCATTTTCTACATTTGCCAAATGCCACATCATTTGCTTTTGATCTCAGTTTATGCTGGGTCTAACTCCTACTGGCCGTGTCTATACGTGCACGCTACTTCGAAGTAGCGGCGCCAACTTCGAAATAGCGCCCGTCACAGCTACACGTGTTGGGCGCTATTTCGAAGTTGAAATCGACGTTAGGTGGCAAGACGTCGAAGTCGCTAACCCCATGAGGGGATGGGAGTAGCACCCTACTTCGAAGTTGAACATCGAAGTAGGGCACGTGTAGACAATCTGCGTCCCGCAACATCGAAATAGCGGGGTCTGCCATGGCAGCCATCAGCTGAGGGGTTGAGAGACGCTCTCTCTCCAGCCCCTGCGGGGCTCTATGGTCATCGTGTTCAGCAGCCCTTAGCCCAGGGCTTCTGGCTGCTGCTGCCACAGCTGGGGATCCATGCTGCAGGCACAGGGTCTGCAACCAGTTGTCGGCTCTGTGGCTCTTGTGTTGTTTAGTGCAACTGTGTCTGGGAGGGGCCCTTTAAGGGAGTGGCTTGCTGTTGAGTCTGCCCTGTGACCCTGTCTGCAGCTGTTCCTGGCACCCTTATTTCGATGTGTGCTACTTTGGCGTGTAGACGTTCCCTCGCAGCGCCTATTTCGATGTGGTGCTGCCCAACGTCGAAGTTGAATGTCGACGTTGCCAGCCCTGGAGGACGTGTAGACGTTATTCATCGAAATAGACTATTTTGATGTCGCTACATCGAAATAAGCTATTTCGATGTAGCGTGCACGTGTAGATGTAGCCACTGAGAGCAGGAGAGAAGGACAGGGATTATAGTAGTAGCTTGATTTTTATGGAGGGAAGTGAGCTAGGAGCCATGATGAATTTAAAATGACTACCACCATATAACCATGAATATTTTAGGTGGATTTGCTGCAATGATAGGCTGAAAATGGGTACAAGCAAGGCATTTTATTTGCAGCACCTAGAGGAACCTAGCTCTGGATAATTTCGTGTGTGGAACTGGTTGAAAAAATTTCCATTGCATGCAATATTTAACAAAAATGTTCACTTTCAGTTATTTTTTCCTGGAAAATTTACATTTTGTTAATATGTAAATCCAATATAAATCTAAAAGCCAAAAATGTTTCACAGTTTGGCTGGTTGGGTGATTTTAAACTTCACCAGCAACCCCTTTTTTTCCCCCATTCTTTCCACCCATTTTGCCTTTGAAAGATGGAAGGAATAAAGGGGAGGAGGGGAACCCTAAAGCAAAATGTTTAGGTTCTGTACTAACGGAGAGAAAGCCAAGTTGTTCATTGGAAAACTTCTCTGATAAATTATGGAATTTAACTTGAAGATGATTTCCTGTTCCCTCTTGTTGCTGGGTTTGAATGCCAGGGTCCTATCTCCCGGAACCCCCTGCTCTAACAACTAGGTTAGACTCCCACAAAACAAACAGGTTTGTCCCTAAATGCACTCTTGATTTTTCAGAATCTTTTCCAGGAGAAAGCAAGAGTGAGTGTATCTAACATTTTAATGCATCTGATCTTACACATATATAAAATAGAGAAAGCATGGCTCATTTTTCTAAACCTCAGGGGAGGAATGCTCTGATTCTGATAAATTTTGTAGATTGTTGATCTTGGCCATCCTTTGAGCTAAACGTTTAAATAATTTTCTTGAAATTGGCCTGCAAAATATGTGTACGTGCATAAGCACGAATAGGTATCTGCCAGCAGTATAAGTACTTTCTTGTGGAAACAAGACCTGTGCACATAGGTATTTACATGTACATCCAGACTGTTGGATACATTTCACAATATGTTTTGAATACAAAAAAACGTATTTGTAGCACAATTATTTTACCGATACAAATGTGTCATGTTTGTTCAGTGAACAAATATCTGTTTAAATTAAGTAAGCCATGTTTTTGCATACAACTATGCGTTTTTGCCAAATACATATACCATTTTACGTGTTTTTGTGTTCCTATTCTAAGGATTACCATCTGGATGCCGCTGTCTAAAAGGATGACTTTTTAGCGTATGCCTGCAATAGTCAGAGCATATACTATGACCTCAGTCCCCCAACAAGTTCAATAGACTCTCTGAAGGTGGCTTTTTCTTTCCACATAACTGCCCAAAGGCATTTAAATATATTTGAGGAGGAAAACAATAATAACACAACCAAAATACTCCCACAGAAGACTATACAAATAAAGAGCCCAAAACTTTCCAGAGCATCTTAATGAGGGTTAAAGGTCAATGCTAAATAAAACTTAGAAACAGCAAGAACCTAGATCCTGTTTCCATTTTAATGTCTTCTTGTTTACATTTTGTTTTTGGTAGGGGAAAGACTGAAATAATTCCATTTGCAAGGAAGCCACAAACACACTGAATATTACATCTGGAAGAAAATGTTTCTTTTCCATAAAACTGAGGTGACTGTTAGTTCTCACAGAACAGAGATATAATAAGCATAAAACTCATAAAGTTTGTGCCCAGGGTTTCTTATTATAGTTGCATACCTAGGCAATGTCCTTAAGTCCACTTCATGTAAATCATATCCCCAGCCCTACAGCCCTAAAAGATGGCTTTTAATTTCTACGTCACTGTTAAATAAACAACATTTATGAGCAAATAGAACCTCAGAACCTGCTATGCGGTACAACATTAAAAAGAGAATGCCTGGAACTTAAACCTAAGATCCAAGCACTGCTTAGTTTTGAGGGTACTTCAGTTATGAACTCATTGAAAATGGTCCTTGACTACATAATACAGTGAACAAAAACTCTTCCCTGATCACTTCCAAATTCTGAGTCCTCAAACATCCCAATTTTAACTGGGATTCAAATTTTGCAGCTTGATTCCATTGCTTAGTCTGAAAGTAATTTTGCATGGGAACTATCTTTTTTGTTATTTATGCATACAGTGCCTAATGCAATGGGACCGATATCCCTTCTGCCCAATACAAATAAATGCATAACTATTGAATTAATAATAGCTCTAATATTAAACTCTGAATGATTAACATGGTATTTATTGAAGTTTGAGTAGCAAGAAGTCAGTCTATGTTTTAAACCAAGGTATTCCTGTTCAGAGCTATCAAAACAAAAAAGCAGTCCACTAGCACTTCAAAGACTAACAAAATAATTTATTATGTGATGAGTTTTCGTGGGACAGACCCACTTCTTCAGATCATAGCCATAGCAGAACAGATGCAATATTTAAGGCACAGAGAACCAAAAATAGTAATCAAGTAATCTTTTAAAATTAAGTGTCTAAGTTAAATTTAAATTTTAATTTTTATATAGTAATTTTTTGGTTCTCTTTTGGTTTTTTATTGAGTCTGTTCTGGTATGGCTATGATCTGAAGAAGTGGGTCTGTCCCATGAAAACCCATCACCTAATAAATTATTTCATTAGTCTTTAAAGTGCTACTGGACTGCTTTTTTGTTTTGGTAGTATATAGACTCACATGGCTATCTCTCTGTTACTGTTCAGAGCTGTGTACAACACAAAAGTTAATACATGGCATGAGTTCCTGCCACTGGGAGAGGGAGATTCCTCTCAAACTGACTCAGTCAATTAGCTGTGAAAGGAATTTTAAATAAAGCTTCCTCCTGGTTGGAAACTAAAATAGATTTTAGCCAAAGACGGCTAGGCACAATCTCTTTAAGGCAGCAATTTAACATGAGTTGTCTTATTCTTTCAGTTATCAGTTATTCTCTGGGGCTCTGTCTACACTAGCACACTATATCGAAGTAGCCGATTTTGACGTAAGAACATTGAAATAGACTACTTCGATGTGTATCATCTACATGTCCTCCAGGGCTGGTGCCATCGATGTTCAATATCGAAGTAGTGATGGAGAACATTGAAAGGAGCTGCCCCGGAAGGAAATGCAGAGCATCCACACACACAAGCACTCCCCGTCGAAATAAGGGGCCAACAAAGCCCCAAGCCGCTCCCTTAAAGGGCCCCTCCCAGACTCACTCGGCCTGCACAGCACGAGATCCACAGAGCTGACGATCAGTTGCAGGCCCTGTGCATGCAGCATGGACCCCCAGCTGCAGCAGCAGCAGCAGCCAGAAGCCCTGGGCTAAGGGCTACTGCACACAGTGACCATAGAGCCCCGCAGGGGCTGGACAGAGCGTCTCTCTCAACCCCTCAGCTGATGGCCACCATGGAGGACCCCGTTATTTCGATGTAGTCAGATGCAGATTGTCTACACATGCCCTACTTCAACGTTGAACATCGAAGTAGGGCGCTATTCCCATCTTCGGACAGGAATAGCAATTTTGACGTCTCGCTACCTAATGTCAATTTCAACATCAAAATAGCGCGTGGTGCGTGTAGACACGACGCGTACTATTTTGATGTTGTGCCAGCTACTTCGAAGTAGCCAGCTCGTGTAGACACACCCTGGATCTGAAAAAGTGGGTCTGTCTCATGAAAGCTCATCACCTAATAAATAATATTTTTAGTCCATAAGATGCTACAGAACTGCTTTTTTGTTTCATGAGTTGCAGCGGCAGCAACCTTCCTTCCTACATTCATCAAATACAAGTTAGCTGTGTTTGTTTGTTTTTTAATTCTAAAAGAAGTTGTTTCTGGAGCAGATTCTGGCTGAATAGTATAAGGAGTTTATTACTAGGAGGTAGAATATAATGCTAATTATATTAATAATGATTAATAATCAGCCTCTCTGTGAAGGTGTTGAAAATCACGTTGTCTGCATGTCTTTGACATGTGTGGACTAAAAGGAAAAATAACAAGCACATCATAGAATTAGAGGTAGGACAGATCAGAGCAAGGCACACATTTATAAGATTACCAATGCCCTGAGCAGCAATATTGCTCCTTGTTACAGAAGTGGGGCATTGTTTTGTTTAGTTCTTGCTCAGGAAACCAAATTTTTATCCTGGATAAATCAGAATACAGCTACCTCATGTGGATTAATGCTGTTTTTGTCCTAATTTCACTCCCCAGAATGCCACATACATTGGCTGCTGAAAAGGCCCATGACATAATCGTCTACTGCACGTGAAATTCTCTTTTTTGTTCCCAGATACATCTCCCTGCTGAAAAGCCATAGGTGCAATGGTATTATAGGAAAGCTGCTGTGCTTAATTTTGATACTTACATGGATATAATTATTTGTATTAATAATGAAAAGTGTTATACAGTGTAATACTGATGTGTTTATCTCATTCATATGGTCTAACTGACCCATTAATTTCCATATTCCCACTCATATTCCACAAATCTTGAAACCTGCTAATTTAATTATGATCATTCATTTCCTATAAACAGGAGATCCATGTTTAACATTTGATCTGTCTATTTCAGGCCACCAAAGGGTGTCAGGTGGGGGACTGATTGTGTTTTAGTGTGTTTGTTTATTTTTATTGGTTCATTTTTTTTTACTGAATTTCAACCATTTCAGTGCATACTAATTAAGGATAACAATTTCCAGTCTTCTTGGGACTGAGGTTTCAAATTTGGCAAAAGTAATCTGTACTCCCTGCATCAATAAAAACAATCCATCTGAGATCAACAAAAATAAGATATCATAAAATTCAAATTTTTAAAAACTCTTGTTATGTAGATCAGTACAAATACTGTCCATTCTAATAGATCTTATACTTTAAAATGGAGCTCACCAAATAAAGAATCCCCTAGATCATTGAAAGTAACTTTCTGGAGGTGACAAGTATCGGAGGGGTAGCCGTGTTAGTCTGGATCTGTAACAGCAACGAAGGGTCCTGTGGCACCTTATAGACTAACAGAAAAGTTTTGAGCATGAGCTTTCGTGAGCACAGACTCACTTCATCAGATGCTGGTCTTGAAAATCTGCAGGGCCAGGTATAAATAAGCCAGAGCAAGGGTGGGGATAACAAGGTTAGCTCAGTCAGCAAGGGTGAGGCTTACTACCAGCAGTTGATCTGGAGGTGTGAACACCAAGGGAGGGGAAGCTGCTTCTGTATTTAGCCAGCCATTCTCAGTCTTTGTTTAAACCTGAGCTGAGGGTTTCGAATTTGCAGATGAATTGTAGCTCAGAAATTTCTCTTTGGAGTCCGGTCCTGAAATTTCTTTGCTGTAGGATAGCTACTTTCAACTCGGCTACAGTGTGGCCTGAGAGATTGAAGTGCTCTCCTACGGGTTTTTGTATGGAGGTGAGTCTACCCTATTAGCCATGGAAAACTTACACCCCGGGATAGCTATGACATCAGCAGACAAGACTTCAATTTAAGTGATGAAACATTAGCAGATATTCAGGGATCAGATCATTTAGGACAGTTTAATTAAAGGGGTTATAAACTGAACAAAGTCTTCTGTGGAGATTTCAGAGCACTCTTCTTAATTCAAGAGATGAGACAGTGCAGTCTACATTATCTTGAGACCTTGTTGAGGGTGTTGGTGCGGGCAAAGTCGTGGGCCAAGGCCACACTGACCCCACACCAGTATATCGCTCAGATCCTCAAGAGGCCTGGGACAAGGATAAGGAGGGAACGGCAGAGACCCGGCGACGAGTAGAGGTAGCCTCGCCCCTCTGCAGGCCGTCCCCACCCATCTCTGGCAGGAGGCCCCGGGGATTGTGCACTGGCCCTGTACCACCGTTAGAGAGGCTGGTAGAATTTTCCCTGGCAGGCAGGAGGCCGACTCTAAGGGAGAAGGGTGAGACGGGAAGAGGAAGGCTTGTGCAGGTGCAAACAGTTACAAAGTTTATTAACAGAACAAACAACAGGGAAAGGAGTAGTGACACTTGTAACAGTAGACAATTTTTTATAAAGTAACCATATATATGTTAGTGATTACTGCTAATGCATTGAATTGCAACACTAGTATTTCTTTAGACACTTACAATGCTATACACTAAAGAATCCATGAAGCGACCTGTATGATGGTTTTTATTAGGTTGGAGGCAAAAAGGAAGATTAAAGGGAAATTCAAGGAGAGAGGTATAAGTAGTTTTATATTAATATAGCTCCGGGCAGGGGAAGGTCAATTTGCTTTCCCCCTTAATGCCCTGGCTGGTTCGCTACGCTAGCTTATTGGAGGCCTTGGGGCTTTGCCTACCAAGGTCCTCCTCCCAGCCGAGTGAGGGGGAAGTGTGACCTCCCCGGCTGGGGCTCGGAGAATAGGGACTGGTAAGTGGGGTAAGGTAGGATGCAGGGTTTATAGGGTAACTGGGAGGTCAAGCCTCTACCAAGATGACCCGCCTGCTCCTTAAGTATATAAACACGTTGGTTAAATAAATGCTATTGTTACCAGTCTATGACTAATCACTTAGATAATTAATTATTGCTACTAGTACCATTTACTATAACTAACTGACTAACTAATTTACTATAACTGTGAAACTATTAACACAAGTGTGCAGTTTCTAAGATGGTAGAGGAAACCTGGGCTGTTAGGCCCGGCCTTGGGGTCGAGCCCCTGGGTGTGTCCCCTGTTGGCCAGGAGGGGTGCGGTTCGATTCGCGAATTCAAACCCCCCGTTGCGGGGACCCAATGCCCAAAGTATTATGATAATATAATTTGTATAGCCCGGGCTGGGCCTCGGGCCTGTGAAAGCCTATGTGGCCTGGGCTGGGCCTCAGGCCTATGGTAGTTCTTATCGCCTGGGCTGGGCCTCAGGCCTGTGGAAGTCCTTATAACCTGGGCTGGGCCTCAGGCCTATAATAGTCTGTGTAGCCCGGGCTGGGCCCCAGGCCTGTGAAAGTCTGTGTAGCCTGGGCTGGGCCTCAGGCTTGTGGTGAATTTACGTGTCCAGGTGATTGCAGTCTTGTCAGGCAGGTGGGTCATGTCCGGTAGGTAGTGTCGTCTCCGCAGGATGGTAGGCGGCGGGAGCGAGGGTGCTGCTTTGATGGCAGGCTCTGGGCTTCAACAGCTGGGCACGCAGTACCTCACCCTAATGGTGAGGCCAGTTCGCCGCCCAGCTGATTCACCTTGGAGCCTGCTTGCTGTTTAGACGGCAGACCCTGGGTTTCAATAGGCGAGCACGCAGTACCTCACCCTAGTGATGAGGCCAGTTCGCCGCTCACCTGATTCACCTCAGGGCTGCTTGTCGCTCTTTTAGTGCTGAGGTAAAACTGCCAGCTGTCACCGCAGCAGGCGGGCCCTGCTGGGCGTTGGTGGTGTTGACTCAGGAGCCCTTCGCAAAGTCTTCTCAAGCTGGAGCTCTTCGCAAAATCTTTGCTGCTGGTGAGGCAGCTGGCCTAGGGGCTGGTGGATGCCTC
Source organism: Carettochelys insculpta (assembly GCF_033958435.1). Taxonomy (NCBI): domain Eukaryota; kingdom Metazoa; phylum Chordata; order Testudines; family Carettochelyidae; genus Carettochelys; species Carettochelys insculpta. The sequence goes on along the minus strand of NC_134142.1, from coordinate 55,038,819 downwards.
AAGGGCCAGCACCTCCCCATACAGGTAGCGGAGTCGTATCCGCGCCAAGGGCCGGAGAGCGCTGTGCTGCGCCGCCTTATATCCTATGATCTCATGCATGATTCATGAGGCTATTTACATGCAAGCATTCAGAGGACCTGCTTTCAAACAGGTCCTCTGGGCTGTGGAAACTTCTAGAAGCTTTCCACCTGTGCCCAATCAGGTGCCTGGATTTTAAACCCCAGTTCATGAGTTGTTTATGAGTTCAGGGTTACCAGGGAAACCAACTGACTCAGAGTGACTGTTACAGGGGGCTGCTAAATGGCAGCCTATATGATTTTAGATTCTACCTGTACCTGTAATGATATTTAATGGCCAAAGGCTTGTTTCCCCTGACCCACGGGGGCGATAATGCCCGAGGGATGAAAAATCCCTGACAGAGGGTAGGCACAAGTAAAGCTCATTAGAGTAACCTGCAGGTTACAAACACATGGACTGATGTTGTGGGCTCTGGTTCAAAGAGGAACAGTCAGTCCCCAGGGCAGTCATAGAAAGGAAATCACACTGTTCGCCAATACTGAGATTACAGGAGAAGTGATGGGTAAAACATGTCCCTGGGACTATAATTCATCTTGATGATGCTGGAAAAGGCACACGCCTTCACTGAGAAGGTGAGTTCACAAACCCAACCTGTTTCTTTAAATGTGTCACCATTTAATGGTATATTTTTAAGTTTTATTTATGTTAAATAACCCAGTTCGCATCTGGATACTCTCCTAAAACTCTTATTCTTTCGTTGGATAAATTGGCATTTGTTGCTTATCAACAAAGAGCCTTTTCCAGTAGTTCATTCAATAGGACAATTACCACTAATGTTAATGAGTATTTTGCCTGCATAAGGACTATAGAGTGGTGCTCAGATTTCATAAATGAAGGTGCCAATGAGTATGAAACAAGCCAGAGTTGGGTGGTAATTTGGCCCATATACATTTTTCAAGATGAAAATCAATTCATGTTCTCTGTTACTTTTGCAGGCAATGAGACAGTTCACAGATGGTGGTGTCTAGGTTTGAGCAAAAGTAAATGTTTATCTATATTAATAAAAAGGCTGGCCAAAGCATTTCATAGTCTCTAGAGGTAATAAACACAGGCTACATCTACATGAGAGGCTTTTTCTTGCAAAATGGGTTTTTTGTCAGGAAAATCTGCAGAGCATCTATACACAAAATGCACTTTGTCGACAGTTTGTAGACAAAACCCTGCATATCTGCTGACAGTGTTATACTTCTCCCCATTCAGGTATAATACCTCTTGCGACACTGTTCTGTTGAAAAAACAGATGTGTAGATGCTCCCAGGCCCTTTTGCTTGCATACAGGTCTTCCAGTTCACTGGGCAGCCCTGTTTCCAGAGCTTCTGGTCACCTGTTCTGTCAAGAGAAGGCCAGGCAGTTTGGCTGCTCTCTGTCGACAGAACGGATTGCTCTTGCAATCTGCTTTTGTGTGTAGATGCAATCTGTCAACAGAAATTTTCCTGGGAAATCCCTTCTGACAGTGACTTCTGTCAACAGAGGCTTCTCGTGTAGATGTAGCCACAGATGGAAAAGAAAGTTGAGAAAATGGAGCCATGTGGAAAACTGCCTATGTTTTCAGGTCTTTTCAGAGAGAGTAAAAATTTCTTATCATCCCTATTGGCCGTTTAGAGACAAAAGCCACTTAGGCTGTGTCTACACTACCACCTTCCTTCGAAGGAAGGATGGTAATTAGGTGTTGGGAGTTTACTAATAAAGCAATGTGCTGTGTATGCAGCACTTCATTAAGCAGATTCCCCGCCCCGCACCCCTCCTCCCCCATGGCAACTTCAATGTTTGAAACTTGGAAGTACTGGCTCGTGTCTAGCCGCAGCGTGCCCACTGGTACTTCAAAGTTCCGGGGCAACTTCCAAGTCCCTTTACTCCTCAACATCCTAATTACCATCAACATTTTGTGGAGTAAAGGGACTTTGAAGTGCAGCACAGCACTTCTTTAGTGAACTCCTAACACCCTAATTACCATCCTTCCTTCGAAGGAAGGTGGTAGTGTAGACAAGCCCTTAGAGACTCAGTGCCCTCCCTGAGTAAAACAGGGTAAAATTCTGATCAGGAAAAATGGCATTCCTATAAAAAATTACCTCATATCTGGTCCATCTTTTCAGAACAATATAGAGCAATTCCTTGCAGCAGGTCTTCAAGGGAGTTAAGGCAACTTGGATTCAGCAGATTGATCTACTATCCTGCACAGCAAAATAAATTTAATATTAATACTCACATTTCCAAATGTATTCCTGTTTAATTTAGACACAACTGTCTGAACAGGAGCTGAAAGTGATGTCCTTAGCCATATATGTATCACCTACTTTTTGAGGTGTGATTCCAAGTTGTGTAGGCATGATGGTGCTAGAAGTAGCAGTGTAGCTCAGCTGGTAGAGGCAGTGGCTTAGGCTAGCCACCAGGTGTGTATCTGTCTACACCCCCTAACAGCTAGCTGAAGCCACCGCACTTGCTGGGTACACTTCTATTTTTAGCTCTCTAGCTGAAGCAGAGCTATCACTGTTATGTCTACACAAACTGGAATCACACCTTACAGATTAAATATATACCTACATACATACATACATGCATCCAAAAATCAGTGTGACAGACCTTCGGTAGTTGCCAGTTATAGCAGTTAGCTGATAGCGTTATGACAATTGGCATCCCAATATTGGTTTTGGCATACTGAATGTGATGATCAGAAATACACTATCCAATGCTTTGAACGTTCTTGTTGACGACCCCTCTTCCTCATCTATGTCATTCCTGGTATCACATATCTCCCAGTCCTCTGTGTAAAGGAAGAAAAAAATGCTTTGTGTCATGTTCTAAGCTCCTGAAGAAACAACTAACAATGAAAAGGACTTCAGTCACTACAGAAAGGCACTTCTGCTAACACTTCTAAATGTTCCTTAACTATGTACTCCTACTTACTTTGTAATGATTGCATGTTTTCCCTTTGGGCCCACTAAAGTATTTAATTGCAATTACACTCATTTACATAGCAGATGAAGCTAATTGCTGGTATTAGTTACCAAATGTATGCTTGTATTGTGAGGGTAAAAAAATGCCCTACAGAAAAGAAAATGACTATGCCTCTAATTAGGGAGCTATGAGTCAAAGTGAGCTTGTTCAGAGATGTAAATATAGAATCAAGGGCTTTCAGAGCTCTGGAGTGTGCTTTATTATCCCCGACCAATTCCCATAGTCCAGTGATAATGCTGACAGACCTAATAACATATACAGGGTACTATTTTCACTTTCTCAAATATTGTAGTGATGGATGCAGTATAAGAACTTAGGTAAATAGACAGTCTAGATTTCTAATGTGTTGCTAGACATAAATATAGTTGCTTTACTGATAAGGTGATGTGTTATGACTACACTGAACTTACTTTATTAAGCTATCCCACTCCTCTTTTGTCAGAGCCAATTCCTAGGCAAGGTCTTTTTTTTCCTGCCTTTTCTAAGTATATACTCATGCAGCATCTCACTGACTGATGGCCAATGGGTCTGAATTGGCGTTCAGTTCCACTCATGCAATTCAGAAGTAATACCATTGAAGGGAATGTGAGAAGAGAATCTGGCTCAGTCCCTGGTAACTATATAAAGATTCCTGTATTCAAGCTGGATGCACAGGACCATATAAGAAGAGATGTAGGGGCATGTAAGGTGTCATGCAGATAAGTGGCTGTGAGTTCAAAACTACCCCCAAGCAAGTTCAAAATTATTACATTATCCCCCTTCTAAAATACCTCTTTTACATGATGCCCACAAAAAAGTAAGTAATGAATAGACAGCTGTGCTGAGACAAGTGCCTGTCCGCTGACCAATTTTGCCCTCCTGTGTCCAAGTACTGCCAGGTATTCTCTTGTCTCTTGTCCTACACATAGTTGTGAGCTTTCTGGGGGAAGGAAGCATCATTTTTTATCTGCTTTTGTACATCAAGTAGCACAATGGGTTCCTGTCCCATGATTAGGGCTCCTGGGCATGGCATTAATACAAATATATAATAATACAGGTTAAATCAAGTTAGACTCCCTCCCACATCACTTAGACTCGGATCTAAATTTATCTTTAAGTAAATCTGGAGAATCTAAGTGGTGTGGGGGAGGAGGGGGTGTAAAATGTTTGTGGGACAGGTCAGAAGATACAGCTCACAAAAGACGCCTATTCAGACTACCAATAGACTTACTTACGTTTTCTTATGTTTAGATTCCACACTATCTGAATTTATTTCTTTGGTTCTGCATTTCAGCACAAAGTGTTACACCACCTCCAGCCTTCTTACCTGCTTCCCACGCCAAAAAAATTACATTAAATAAGGCACTCTGAACATAAAATATGCTGGTTTTTGTTCTGTTGCCATTCATCTTGTACAGACACCTGCTCTGTGCAAAGTGTGTTCAAACTGAATGAAAACACACCATGTGCCAGTGCAGATGATTGTATGAAATGTAGGGCAATGGAGAATCAAGGCTCCTTGCTTTATTAATGTTGTTGCCATTGCTAGGTGCTGCTCTGTGATAATATTCCATTCTGCAGGACTCAGTTACTAACACTGGTCATTTCATTAAAAGACACTGGCTGTCTGCCAAATATCAGCCTCTCCCTATTTGCTTTGTTAAAATGTGGGGGTAAAATTCCCAAACCACTCAAAATGCATTCCATGGATAGCATAGTTTCTCCCTCCTAAGTGCATAGTTGTTGGTTTTAAATATAGACCTTTTGAGAACTAATCCCATATGAAATGATGACAGACATCAGAGAGTTTCATTTTTCAAACTTGTGTTAAAAACCTTTTCAAGCCATCTCCTCACTTCTTGCGTTTCATCTCATTTCTGGAGCACTCATGCAGTGTAATTATTAAATATATGTGCAAAATATAAACAGAACATCCTTTCAGATAGGAGATCCCAACATGCTGGCAGGGACATGCTTTAGTCCTCCTGCTCTTCTGGAAACAATCTTAAGCCTTCCACAAAAATATTTTGTAGCCTGTCTGCTAACGTGGGATATAAACATAACCTTTAAAACAAAACAAATTCTAGTCTTACTGCTTGATTTGTTGCTACATTTCAGAATAATTATGCTTGCATTACAGCAACCCCTGCAGGCTAAAATTGTTGCCTACTCTATATGACCTCAGCCTATTAAGCTTGTCCAGTAATTAAGAAGTGAAGCCACTGTATCAGAGCTGCCAGCATGTGAGATACTTTACACATTACAGGATTTAAAGCATTGGGTTCCACTTTCGCTACTGGACTTGAGTTACTGTGTGGTTCTTTGCCATGTTGTATTTATCTGGAAAGACTTTACTCCCCCTTAACCACAAACATTAGGACAAATCTATCAAGTTTCTGGGGTGAGAACATATTTATTTTTTCACACTCAGCAGGAAGCCAGTGGCCATCATGAACTTCCGAACAGCATGGCTACAAGGGAATCAAGATAACAGAGCTATAGATGCCGCCTTGACCCTCTGAGAGAAGAACCTCCACTGTGGCACAGAGGGCTTTACAGAATGGATTTGGATAGTTCTTCTGGGGATTCACAAGCTGAGTGAGGGGGTTTATTATGACAGTCTTGTCCTCAGGCTGCCTCCTCCCTGACTGTTTCACACACAGGGATCCCAGGAACTGAACAGATACAGCATAGTCCCTCTCCAAGTAAAAGGTGTGACTTTCACTCTTCGTAGAGTAGATCGTGATCAGTCTTTGCTCCGTAACACTGGAGATGGGCTCCAATTATAGTCCTTATCCTAGTGTTTTAGAAAAAGTACAAATGCAGAATCTAACTTTGAAACTGGGACTTTTCCAGGCTGAATCCAAACTTCCAATTTAACACCTCAACATTGGTAAAGTTCATGGTGTGGGCCCACCCTTTTCCACCAGATGAGATGTGATCGCATAATTACCAATTGCTTTTGCCTGGACTCCTCTACTTAGCATCACTGTGATTGTTTCCCTTAGCGCCATGCAGTGAATGGAAGAATATGGCTCTTAACGGGGTTCCAAGAAGGTGGATGATTTGGCAGTGCTGCCTAGAAAGACCGTAGTGGTTTGAACACAGGACTCAACAACCCCTTGGATGAAACTCCAGCCTCACTGGCAAGCTGCTCCCCACCCCCTCTGGCCTCGAACAGGGCAAGATTTCATGTGTGAGTGCTAACTGGATTCTGATACTAAATCCTTTTGTGACTCTTGTCATGTCACTTAATCTCTGTATAAAATAGGGACAATTGTTCCGACCACTGATGAGGGAGAGTGAAGTCTGCTCTGTACCTTTATCTGAGAGCCCGCTGGCTTTCAGCTCATGTGGTACAGACACATGGCTTTAGGCACCAGGTCACACATTCATTGACCTTATATGTATATACATATGGAATTGTGATGCGTTTATGCTTTTTCATATATTTTTGTATTTCTAGGAACAACACCAAGCATTCAGTAACAGAGAAGGTATATACCCCTACTTTTTGTGTGGAAATTCTACTTCTGTTCTTTAATAACATTTATTTGACTATCAGTAAGTCTGTTGTGAGGATTAGTTAGTTAAAACACATTTTAATGTTGTAAGTAGCAGCATTACTGCACCTCAATTCAGCACCTGTTTTGACAGTGAGACTTAAATAAGTGTGTAAAATAAAAGAGCAATTTGATTGATTGTTTGTTTAGTCCAACAGCCTAATTATTTTCTATTTCATTTTTTTATGTTCTTCACGTATCTGTCAAGTCTTCATCGGGGGAATTATCCCTGTCACATCTCTATTATTTCCACCATCATTTTAATTCAGTGGATTATCAGGAATTGGATACACAGCAAACAGCATTAGTAACATCTGAGCACCTTTTAATTAGCTACGGAGCCAGAACTATTAAGGGTGTTTGGCAGACAGCAAAGAGACCAAAGTGGTGGAAAGCCTCCTGGAGAGGTAATACAGTAGCAAAAGCATTTGCAACAACCTAAATCCCCAGAGAAATCCAGCAGCGTAGTCCCCCTGAAGTTGATGGTGATGTCTGGAAAGGGAGAACAACGGGAGAACCACTGATGCAGGACATCACTGGTGCAACCTGCATCTGTATCATCCTGCAGAACCCTTACAGATGACTAAATGCCTGTCTTTAGTAAATGCCCAGGAAAACACACTGGAAACATCCTGTCTCTCCCCACACATGAGCACACCTTAAGTGCAGTGGCCCTTATGACTCGTAGCTTTGTTAATAGTAGAAGATGTATTAATATTTTGATACTCCAGCTATGGTATCATGTATGTCCCAGGGAACTTGACTGGAATGACTCAGCCATGACTGACAGAGGTAAGTTTCATTGGTAATATGTTTACCACTATATGGAGATGAACAAAGCATGCAAGAGTGCATTTATTAATATTATCTTAGAATAGAAGACTGATAAACATGTATAAATTGTAAAAGATCTTAAGATGGGTGTGGTAGTTCAAAGCATAAAGTCTTGAGAGCCATGTCCAAAGGGAATCTGGACCAGAGCAATGATAAAGAGTCGAAGGACACAGCACTTGGCAGAAAAATTGATGACTCAAAGCTGGAAAGGAAAGTCCATCCTGGCAAGATGGTCTCCTGTGCTGGGACTCTATTTACCTTCGTCTACCATTTCAGATGAATAATTTTTAATTCCCAAACTCTCTTTTTACAATCAAACAATATCTCTTTTGAGGTCAGCATCCAAGCCAGAAAGAAACTTTTTGCTTTAGGTACAGATGCTGACCTAATTTTGTGACTATGGAATTGTCTGAGTTGCTGTAATGGAAAATAGCCCACCACAGTAGCTTAGATCAGATCATGTTCTTAACTTAAACATCCAAGGGGACTATTGCTAGAAATAATTAAAGAGTGCTTTCAAAAGACAGAATGGAATAACAAATATGTTTTTTAAAAAACACTCCTAGCCTTAGTGAGGACTGATCTGCAAAGCCCAGCATGGATACAAAATTTGTATTCACATCTGCACCCATAGTCACAAAAATGAGACACAGATATCCACATATGTGTGCACATTAGCAGGGCTCTACTAATCTGAAAGACATCAATGGAATCATTGCAATATTCTGACAGAGTATAATAAATAATTTAATTAGAGAGATTCAGAAAGTTAAAACAAAATATATCAATTATATGCTCAGGTGCTAAGAAAAATAACATCACAACTAACAATAGATATTTCTCTAAAATCTAACAGCTTGCAACAATCTGCTAAACACAACCAGTGAAACTGTACTACCTGTAATAGTGTCATTTGGCATTCTCACTTACACCCCTAATATTATTTTGCAGAATTTCTGTTTTATTGCTGTGATGGAAAGGGATCTTTGATGTATTTCTCTTCATGATCTCAAAGAAACTTACAAAGTGTGGGGCAAATGTTGTCATATTTCCCGTAAGGAGCCCAACTAAGTGATCAGCTGTTCAAAGTCATTCATCCCTAATGCTACAGGGTTTGGATACGACAATTAACTGCATTATATGATGCTAAGGGAGAAAGCTGGGGACTCATATAAAGGATTTTTATGTGCACAAAGATATGATCTGTACAATAAAAAGACGTTAAAAATGAATGCTGACTCTGAAGTCAGATTTTAGCCGATACAGCACTAATATGTACCAATGGGCCTGATTTTCAGTAATTGTGAGCACTCACAGGTTAAAACTGAAGTTAACATGATAGTCAAGTGTTCAGCAGCCTGAAAATCAGTCACTGATAGTACACATGACATAACCATTTATTGGTTATATTTCTAAGCAGTCCTGTATGTCAATAATGGTTCGACATGTATGCATCATTGAGCATTCTTCTTTTTTCTTTGAGGAACTCTCTACCTGCTGAAAAAGATGCATGCACAGATAAATCACACACATCTTATGTATTTATATATTGGCTGTGGTTAAGCATAGTCATATTTACCCATGAATAAACTGAATATCACTGACTGAGATATTGTTTGGAATCAAAGTGATCATCTCAAAGAGAAAATTTTGTATTGTGTCCTATTTTATTGTTGTTTCAATATTGGATCTATCCACTTACCTTACAAATGAAAAGAAGGCAAACTGTCATCTTTATTTCTAGCATCTGAAGCTGAAGGTGGTATTAGGAAAAAAATTAAAAATACAACAAATCAAAAGTGAAACCAGCAATCACTCAAACCAGGACACAACAAACCAAAGTATGTCAAGCCCAAGCAATACCTGTCTTTATCCCATATATATCAGCTTTCAACAGTGTGGATAAAGAGGTGGGGCTTGATGCATAGTCCAGATGTAAGTAAATGTGGGCTATGTCCAGTCAAAGGGCAGAGTAGTTTCCAAAGGTTAGGGCCTGACATAAACAATGCCTTCTTTAGCAATTCCTTCTCACTTATTGTACCAAGAGAAGTCCAATCTGATTGCCACCAATGAACAGAAGCTGGCCATAAGGAAAGATTCTCTTGGGCTTGTCTACACTTCTGTGGGAGATTGGTCTAAATATGCAACTTTAGCTGCATGATCAACGTAGCTAAAGTGGATGTACTTAGGTCTACTTAAAATGGTGTCTTTGTGAAGTATGTTGACTGGAGACACTCTCCCATCAATTCCCCTTGCATGTCTCATTGAGGTGGAATACCAGAATCAAGGAGATCAACAATCAGTTTATTGTATTCATGCTAGACACAACAAATCACCTCTCACTGGATCAATTGCTACTTCACTGTTCCAGCCCCCAGTGAAGACGTGCCCTCAGGCAGGCAGATCCCAGGAGTTTTCAGGTCTTTCTAGGCTTAAACACCTTCATCATCACTTGTAAAGTATGCATCTTCACCAGCTGTTCATCCTGCGCGTCTCGAGCACAGCCTTAGAGCACTCCATGCATTTAAGGCTCATACATGAATAACAAAGAGGTCTCCTGAGCAGAAGTGGGTGAATATAGGTTTTTCACATGGGCTTCACTTCTGAAAATAAAGACAAAAATTGTTTCTGGTTGAACTAAAAACTAAACATTAGGAAATGTTCCACAAAATAAAAAAAAATAAAAAATGAGGATGAACAAAATGTTTCATTTTGACAAAACTGATTTTGATTCAAACATTTTTGATTGTTGTTAAATAACATTGGAAAAAAAACATTTTGAATGCAAAAAATTAACACACTTCAACCAGAAATGTCCAAATGAAAATGTGTAGAGTTGGAAACATTTTTATGGGTTTTTTAACAATTTGAGGGAAAACAATTACACAAATTTGTAGAACATTTTTGTGTTTTCCAATCTGCATCTTTCAATGAAAAGCAAAAGCTTTGGCTGAAACATTTCACCTGGGTCTACTGCTGGTTCTGTTTACAGGATCTGACTGAGTAGGCAAGATGTCGCCTGCCCTTTGTCTTTTGGTTGCACAGCTAGAGAAGCCAAAGGGCAACAACGAATCTGACCTGAATCTGCTCTTGGTTGCTCCAGTCTGAACTAGTGTAAGTGAGATCCAAATTAGGCCCATGACATTTTGCTAAGATCAAGTTCCATTTTGATTCCATATCTGATATATCCACTATCTGGGGAGTACAGTATATCCTGCTCTGAGAGGAGAACAGACTTCGACAATCTAATTGCTCTTTTCCATTTCTATAATCACATCCCACAAACCCAAATAGTAAATATGTTTACTGATAAGGGAGGTTACAGGGTACACTTTGGTTACTACATTCTCTGTCCTATTGCTGATTGGTGAGAAGTAGAGAGATAGAAGAAGAGACCTTTAAAGAGTATACTTGATAATGCAGTACTTTTGAGGGTTTTTTTGTGATAAATCACTATCTCTGAGGCAGATAACTTTAAGGATAACATCTAATCACTTTAGTACACTTTACCCACGTGGGGAGGATAAGAAGTGTTGCGGTAGATATAGAATGTTGGCAAAATGTTACATGAAAAGGCAAAGAAAAATACAGTTTGGTCTTTTAACAGAACATGGTCTTAGAAATTTTGGGGACAGATTTCTAGGTTTTATATAAACCAGATATATAAGCATACGTATAAGCCATTATATTTAAAAACCATTCTGTTCTTCTTTTCCCAGGGCCACTGGGGGAGGGAAGGAAGGAAGGAAGGAGAGCAGGGAGAATGTTAAAATAGCTCACTTGTTTTTCACTGAGAGGACAGATGGTATGCAAGTTAAAAAAATAAACCCTCATCTGAAATAGTACACCAGCTGCACCATAGTTGGTGTCTGTATGGATGGTAGCATGGTCCATTGGCTAGGGCAATGGTTAAGGAGACAGAGTTTCTACTCCTGTCTCTCCCACTAACCTGCTGTATGAACAAGTTAGCCATTCACAGTTTCTCCATCCATAAAATGAGGATACTGATCTTTCTCTGTAATGAGCTTGGAGACTGAAAGATGAAAACACAATGGATAAGGACTACATTTTTGTGATGCCATGTGGGGTCCATAAAGGGCACATGAAGCATTTTACTTCTCTGATCAATGAAAGTAAAGATAAGAGGAAGAAAACTGCGTGTACCTTCATGGAGGATATTAATTCTGTTTTGGAGTTCTCCACAGCAGTGATTTCTTAACATTCCAAATTGCTAAGCAAAACACATGGATTATTTTGGGATACAAGCTCATGAAACTACCAAAGACATTTCACTCAAAACTTAATCAGAACAACCAGGATGAAATACTTGGCCTCTTGGAAAAAAATGTGAAGTATCTGCATTATCTTTAATTTGTAAGGGTCAATACCTTCCCCAAACCCAAGAGCGTACGTGTTCATTCCTTACTATTTTGTTGTACCAAAAATGTTCTGTAAAGCTTCTTCACTCTCCCTTCAGTTGCTTTGCCAGCCCTTTTCTCTCCACCATGAAAAGCCAAGACATGCAATCATTTTCTACTTCCAGAGAGGTTTCATACTATTTTCCCCAGTGATTCTATCCTGAATCCCAGGGGAAAGTTGCTGTGAACAGACAGGCCTTGTGCGAGGCACATGAAGGCAGGGGCATGCCTCCAGTACCCCCTGGTGTCCCAGAGCACCTCTTTGTTGCACCAGAACCCCAGGAGGTCTTGGAGCTCTGGCTCAGTCCATGAGGGGGCCCTCCATTTGGGAGCCCAGTTGGGGTCCTGGTTGTCCTCATCTGGGATCTGCTGGTCATCTCTCCAGGTCAGGGCTCAGTGGGTGATGCGGGCCTCAGGGGAGTGTGTCTGGCAACCCTGCACTTGTTGTCTGTCTCACACTCTCAGCTTCCTGCTACAGGGTCTCCAGGTTCTTGCAGCTTTAAAAGCCACAGGGCCTGGAGACCATAGAGCCCCTCTGAGGTCACCTAGAGTGTCTCTGCTCTTCAGCGGGCCACTGCCATGGCGGACCTCTTCTTCTGGAAAAATGGTCTGCAAGTGTCTACACACACTTTCAGAAGAAGGAGAAGAAGGAGCTCTTCCTGGTTCCTCAGTGGAGTACAGAATCTGGAAGATGAGGCACCTTTTTCCAGATTCCTTACAGAAGAGCACCTTGCATGCATAGATGCTTCATGGATCTTCTGGAAGAAGGTGCTGGTTTTCCAGAAAATCCTGCATGTGTAGAAGTGGCCACTGTGATTACAACTTACTCCAAAAGAGCCAGTCTCTCCTCCTCCTCTGATGAGTCACAACATAGGAAAACTTGTGACTTCTGCCTCTTTCCAAACATTCAGGGCTAGCTGCACAAGTTACCTTAAATTTGATTAGTCATGACTTTTCAAAACACTGCAAGAGGCATCTTTCCCATTGTCAGGATAATTTTTTTTCTACCAAGCCTTTATGAAAAACCCATGTTAAATTTTCAGTATAAGCACTGTATCTAACATTTCACCTCTCTTGAACTTCAGGAATTCAAATGGCTTTGAAGTTATGATTTGAAAGTAAGTCACCAGGATGTTTTACATTGAATCTATTGTTTGCATAATGCCCTCTGACAGTGTGTCTACATAACAAAATTATTTTAAAATAATGACCACTATTCTGAAATAACTGTGCGAGCATCCACACAGCAAAACTAATATTTCGAAATAATTTCAAATAGCAGATGGATTATTCTGAATTCTGCAAACTGCATTTTCTGAGGAATAGCACCTATTACAAACTAGTTATTTCAGAATAGAGGCTGTATAGATAGGGAAATGGTCTATTTCAAAATAGGGGACCTCTAACCCCATCCAGGGTGCTCTGTTGCCCGATCATTGTAGAGGTTCTATTTCGAAACAGCTGAGCGCTATTTCAATATGCATTTTGTGTGTAGATGCACTCTTTAGAAATAAGCTATTCTGGAAAATCCTCTTCTGGAATATCTTATTCTAGAAGAAGTCTGTTGTGCAGACATAACCTAAATGTACAAAATCCTGTCTTTGTTTACTGGTTATGGCTACTCCAAAGAGGGTTTGGGTTTTTTGGTGGTTTTTTTTTTTTTTTGGATAGAACTCACTGCACACCCACACTGTCTGTCAACAAAACTCAGCATTTCCACCAACAATCATCTGCCTCTCCCAGATGAGGAACAGCTCCTTTATTGGCAGATTCTGTACACAAAAGGCTGTGTGGATGCTCCAGGGGGCTAGGGGTGTGGGGATGAAGAAAGGGCCTTCTGTCAACAGGCAGGGCTTCCAGGACACTGTGCACCCCTGTCTTCTGTGCTTCAGGTTGGCCATTCTGTCAAGAAACTAGATCGCTCTTTCAATCTGCTTTAGTATATGGCCGCACTCTGTTGACAAACATGTTGTCAGAAAATCTCTTCCGACAGAAATGTCTGTGGACAGATGCTTCTACTGTAGCCATAATCACTATGTATGGGTAGGTGTGCAGGAAACATGGCAAAGAATCCAAGACGGAGGATGGAGTGAGATATTCATTTTGCTTTCCCTTTGCTTTCCCATAGAGACTTTGACACTGGTTCTCTACTGCCTACCTAGTGATTTACAGCTGAGAAAGGGTGAACTCTACTTTTCTGCCTTTTCTACTTCATCTTTATCTAAAATAAGACTTCCTTCACCAAAACACAACATATAAGTGTGGCATGAGGGATTGGAGAATTTCTGTAGTGCTGCTGGAGTGGTTATGTGGATAAATGTTTGTTAACTAATTTGCTTCATATGCTAGTGGTTTCTGGGGACATTAAAAATGCAGCAGCACTAATCATAAAACAAATGACTACATGGGTATCTTTTTAAGTCGTATTCAGCCTGTGAAATAATCTCATCACACATTAAATGGCTTCAATGTTTAAAACTGCCTACGCAGGATTTTGCTAAGTGTATGAAGGTGACTGTCTTCATATGTAATCACAATCATTTTTAAAACATACATGGACATTAGATCCGTAAACATAAAAACTAGAAAAATTGTTATTGTTGCAGTGGCATTGGAGATGATGAAGATGTATCTAAAAATGGCTTACCAGACTGAAGACATTCAAAATTATGATTAGGTATGAACATTCCTTAGATAAAGGACACATGTTGGGGATTACAATGCACAAAACAAGATACACAAATATTATATTCCATCATTCTTTTTTTGCATCTTTTCTTCTTTTTGAACAAACTAGATCCCTAAAGTAGCTCAGAGGATACTTTATTTATGTGCCTGCTAGTTCAGGTCCCACATACCAATTCATCATATTCCTGCCTTGTGCCATCTGTTGTAAATGAGTAACTGCCTGCAAATTTCTGAAGTATGTGTGTTTGCTATTATGTAGATTAATGCAAAATATATTTTAAAAACCTAACAACTATAGAATGCTTACATGCCTCGCCAACCTCAGTCAAAATCCATCATTTAGTATGCAACAGATTATTCTCCAAAAGCACACAAAAAAGTTAGGCCTATGATATACTAACAGTTGTACATATTTGTTGACCCCCATTAACTGCCACATATTAATTATTAGCTAACTCAAGGAAGGAGATACTGCTGTATAAATTATGCTTGCAACTTGGAATCACGTTATCCTGGCATTCACATACATGGAGTGTTTGGAAAATGAGAAATAGTATTTGAACTTTGTTTACCTAGCACTACGAAATTCAATGTATGATGACAAATTTACTTGACATATTTCATCCTTTTCCCATTTACACATGATTGGGGTATTTTCCAGATTTATCATCTTCTTCACTGAATTTCCTCACCTGCAGTTCATTAGCAAATTTATGAATACTCACAGTTCTAAATGAGTGCAGCATTTGCTACATTCACAACATAGTTTTGTTTTGGAACCCTGCTTTGATGACTTGCATAGGAAAGCAGCACACCGGAAACTGCAGAGAGCAAATTTTACAACTGAATGTAAGATCTGAAAACTGCTTTTAGTGACTAGCCAAACATTCCATCCAAAATGCTGCTTGTGGTAAATATTTACATTATTAAACTGGCCAGAAATCTTTACAAAAAAGACAACACAAAAAAAGAGAGTTGTGAACGCAGTAAATAAAAGTTCATTTGCACATTTGAAAGGACAGTGACAGAGACTTTAACTGTACAGTCTGGTCCTGGACGTAGTATTAGCATGAGTAGTCTATTAGATTTCAGTGGATTTAGTTGAAGACATAAATACTTCATTTGCAAGGAAATGTTTATGGGATCAGACTTATAGTTAGCAGATTATCAGTAGTTCATATTGTCTATCCACATAGGTGAATGGAATAGATACCTGATATATATAGAGTTCATCCTTGATATATTCATAAATTACAGACCCAGAAAATCCTCTATTTAATTCAGATTTTATAGTTCCTCCAACCTCCCAGGGCTCTGTTCAAAACAAAATCAAACAAAGCTTTAGAAGTTTCCTCACCCTGATAGTACAGTTAGTTGAAAAAAATGGCAGACATCACAAAGCTAAAGGAAGAATGGTATGCTGCAGTAGCTAACTAGAGTAAAGAAGTCTAAAGAAGAATCCCTTAAAAATTTCAGCACCTCACGTCAACCACAAAAATTCAGTTCCAAGCTATCAGTTTTGATAAGCAGCCTTCCTCACTGATGAGGCTATAAGATGATAATGTCATTCAACAGCTCTCACACCCTTTCCTGCTATTTGTCCTGTGCAGGAAACTAAGGATTTTCTTGTCGTGTGGACACAACGGAAATATCCAGCAAGTAAATACTGACCCTCGCATGCAAACAGGTCCATATCCTTTTTCCGCTTGACAACTTCCTTCCTGGCTGCAAGGAACAAATCTACTCTTCATTCTTCCGGAGTTCTTTATACAGGCTACTCAGAAAGCCCCTGGATAGGACACAAACATTTTATTAACGTAAACCTCATTTAACAGCTGGATACCCAGGCAGACAGGCTCAGATTTACAGTAAAGACTTGTTTGCTTCCTTTTACTATAGTAATAAAGCAGCTGAGTCACTAAATACTCCATGCCAGGGACTAACATAAAGAGTTTACTGAGAAGTCTGGCTCCCAAATTTAAAAAAAAAATTGCATTTTTTATCATTTTATGAGGGTATTTTCTGAATACTTTTGTGCTTCATAATTTATTTATTACCTAAGTTACTTAACATTTATTTACAATATACAGTGCCTTCACCATCTTGGCCAGAAAGGGGTGCTTTATATATAAAAGTAATAATGGTTTTGCTTATTTAATTACATTGGATTAGATGGAGGCTTAGCTCTAAGCCCCAGGTTGCGAGTAGCTGTGCTGATTCAGACGCAACTAAGAGAAGTAACTGATTTACAGTTCCTGCCCTGCTCCCCACTTGCTCCCACAAGAAGTTATGCAAAACTTGTCTACACTTAAAATATAGCACATCAGTGAAGAGTTACCTACCCCAACAGGAGTGCTTCTCCCATCCACATAATTAATCCCCCTTCCCAAGAGGCGATAACTATGCTGAAGGGAGAAGCCTCTCATTAGCCAAGCTTTGTCTATATGAGGGTTAGGTCAGTATAACGACATCATACAGGGATGTGGATTTTCTGCACAGCTGAGCAATTTACATATAACTGACATAAGTTGTTAACATACACTAATCTTTACTAGAGTCCTCCAAAGTGTGGAGCTCACTTTCTCCCAACAAAATGCACCTGCATTGCATTTCCTTGGCACACGTGTAAGTGACAGCAATAGGTGCAAATCAGTGGGGAGTCAGGCCTACCCTAGTTTGTTCTTACTACATGTTTGACTACAACAGAATTGCCCCAAGAATTTGACAATTTTTTTTTATTCTGTATTTAAGTGAGTGTCCAACTGGTATGTCAAGAGAATTGCTGACCCAGACTGAAATATAACATATTCACAAAGCTGAATGAAACTTCCCCAAAGTTTTCAGCTATTGTGCTTGGCTCAAGCTGATGCAAATATTCTTTCATTTTCATGGGCATTTGAATATAGGTTGAACCTATCTCGTCCAGCACCTTCAGGACCTGACCAGTGGCAGACGAGAGAATTGTCTAGCAGCATTACCAACTCATCCACTGCTTACTGGACCCTTAGAAGACATTTAGGGGTAAATTACAGCTAGAAATGGCACCGAACACTGAGAGCCAGGACTGGTGGCTGTAAATGAACTTTATGAGACTACAAGAAACTTGAACACTCCCATGATACCTAAAATCATGATGGATTATGGATGTTTCTGGATGAGAGAGCGCCGGTTTAGAGAGGTTCAACCTGTATAACCGTCCCCAAAATAGCAGCATTATCAGTAATTAAAAAAAAAATTAAAAAAACCAAAAAAAAACCACTACCCATTTTCACAGAGTGAGATTGAACTACTAAAAGTAAGCCACGCCAACTCGTTGATTTACTTGACTGACCACCATTACAATAACTAATGTTGGATACTTTACCCATACCAGCTTCTGTTTCAGTACATCTGCATTTATAACAGAGAAAGATACGATTTTTGTTAGTTAAACATAAAAGCCAAATTTCTTCTAAAGTAGCATTTCAGTGCTTTCCTTTCCATAGTGATGGCTGATATTTTTATGAGCTTTTCAAAGGAAATAAAAATGCATCATTTTGAGAAAAAGGAGTATTTCAGTTCAAAATTGATTGGATACAGAAACAGGAAGACTGAGATGAACTGGAGAATGAGGACTGGGATGGGGTGCGGCCACACAAGACCCTTTGGGATGTTCCCGGGTGTGCTGATCAGGCCACTGACAACTGCCTTCTTGGTCTCTGGGGCTCTCCCACCACCAGAGTTGGGATACCACCCACACACCTGCAAAGCAATGCAGACACTGATTAACTCCAGCTCTTGGAATGGGGAGTTTGAATGCACAGCACTGATGAAAACAACCCCCAGAAGGGATCAAAACCACAAATTAATCCATCTTTCTTAGTGCAAAAGATTTTCACATGGAGGGCTCATCAGGTAAGCCACCTTTATCAGTATTTATCAATGAAAGGGAAGCATGCAGTTGTAACCCTCCCCAGGTAAGAATTATTTACATCCGGCTTGATTATAAACAAAAGAGGTGGATTTTTTTTGTTGTTTTTTTTAATTAAGTGAACCAGTAGGATTTAAGTAATTATAAGAAAACAGGCAGCTCAAAATAAGTTAGCACATTAAACAAAAGAAAAGGCATAGTTCTAGCCCACTAAGACTCTGGTTGCTTGTGAGTTCCTACCCAATACAGGTGAAAACTTCAAATCAGAAAAGATCCTATTCTGATCTGGATCTGTTTCACCATAAGGTGTTGAGCTTTCATGGGACAGACCCACTTCTTCAGATCTGGAAAAAGAGTTGGTTCTCCCCCACCAAAGCTCGTCACGTAATAAATTATTTTTTTCAGTCTTTAAAGTGTTACATGACTGTTTTTTTGTTTTGTGAGGATACAGACTAAGACAGCTATCTCTTTGTGATTATTCTCCATAGGCAATTTCCCAGGCAGGGGTGAAGACAAAGATGGAGGGCCCTCAGGGCCCTCTTTATACCTTTCCCTTGTGGAGGGAATTACAGTGTTCTGTTTGTGTAAAAGTGCACTACTCCAAGATTAAGATTGTCACATGATTAAATCACCTGTCCCTGTCCTTTTTAGGCAATCAGCCATTGCCTACTTGCTGGTCTGAACATAGACAGTAAAGTTCCTCATGTGTGGATTGGCCCCTTCTTTCCAGTTTTGTGGCACTTTTTTGTTCACCCATATTCGGCTACAGACTTTTGTTAATTTCTCATTTAGAATTCTGTCTTCCACCTTTATTACCTCTGCTTCGATTTTGTGAAACCTTGAACCAGAGAGTGATCTTTGGATCTGAACATGGAATGGAAATGTTCTTCCCATCATCTGATTTTTTCTTTGGACATTAGAAACACAACACAACGGAGGTTAAATTCCACTCTCAGTTACACTTCTGGAGTTTTGAAATAACTCCAAGGACCAAAACTCTGTCTTTGTGTACATCAATACAACCTCACTGATTGTTGCAAAAGCTACAGTGCCAAATTTTGCTGTAATTTATGCTAGTATAAAGATAGAATAATTGGAGTAAAACACTGTAGGCACAATTTGAAGCACACATTGGCCATATATTGTTTCAGCATTGATTTCAGATCTGCAAGTTCAAGTTCTCATTTGACTCCTTTTCCTGAACATAAAGGTCACACAAATCTCTTTGAACTTGTTTCCTTTTTCTCTGCAGGAATTCCCTGGAAGAGCCCTTCTGTTCTACTCCTGCTTAGAATGTATGTGTGTGTGTGTGTGTGAGTGCTAGGGGGGATGGACGAGGAGAGTCGGCACTTGATTTTTGCATCCAGCCTTGTTCTTTTTTTAAGTAGGAAAGTTGGTCTGAAGTGTGGAGGTAGTGACACCTGAACTACTTGAGCTTTAATTACAGCAGAGACCTCTGATCAAAATAAGGAGATGAATTGGAAGTAAATATTTATTTTTGAGGCATCTTCCAACAGCCTTGGGTCTAAATGTCTGACTAATAATGTACGTGTGCAAGTTTCAAAATGAAGTATTGAACACCAATAGGTATTTAATTATACAGTAAATGATGAATGAACAATCTTGGTATTATACAGCTCTGAAATGCACAGATTAGATCTTAATTATATAGTGACTGCATACACATCTTCCTACCCAGATTAGAGAGAGGGCAACCCTGTTAATCACAGCAGTGAAGGCATCAGGGTGAAATACTGATGTCAAAATTCCCATTAACCTCCACAAAGCCAGGCTTTCATGCTAGTTGTTTAGCCATGGCTTCCTATCTCAAACCCATGAAGAAACTGAACAAAAAAATTTGAAATATTCTTTAAAACACTTTTTAGTCCCATAAAATCCAAATTAAAAGGCAGACTCTAAGAGCATACAGAATTTTAATGGCCTGCAAAATCGAGCTGAAAACAATCACTCTTAATTCAAGCTGTCCAGCTGCAAAACACTTCTCCAAAGAGGATAAATAAGGTTACGATATCCAACACATGTAGTGCTGTTAAGTACCTAATGGCTGCTCTGTTTAGTTGTACAGATTTTCTGCTCACTGAGGCCACATCGACTGCCATTTATCACAGTGCTGCAGTGCTATGCTAATGACAGGTCACAAAATTGCAAATGGAGGACCATTTGCAAACTCACTTGGCTAATTAGCATAGCCATGCAAAATTTTACTGCTGGCAATACAGAGGCTGCCTAGACATGCCTTTGCCGGCTAAGCCCCACCCCCGTCGCCATTCCCTTATGCCTGAATTCACAGGGCCTTAGCCATCAGAGACACATTCACACAGCTTCTGTACTGCCGGTAAGTCCCCACTGACAGTAAAATGTCATGCGGCTATGCTAATTAGCCACTCAAGTTTCCAAATGGTCCTCCATTTGCAATTTCTTGACCTGTCATTAGCATAGTGCTGCTAGCAGCAGGGCTGTGCTAACGGGCCATCTGGAGGTAGCCTGAGTCTGATCCTACTTTTGCTTAGTCTGTTGTAAATCAGGAGCAATATCACTGAAATCAGTGAACTTACATCCATTTAAAACTGCTGTGACAGCAGAAATAAACTCTTTGGGAAAGAAAGGTTCAATACAAAACCAAATTTTGTTGTATTCTACAATTATTTCTCATGCAGAAGTAGTTAAGGTTTCAAATTTAGTTGGGAGCAGATAAAAAGTTTACTTTGCTTTGAAGCATGGATTACACCTAAACATAGACAATTTCAGGCCTCCAGCAAAAAGAATGAGTATTGAGTGCTATTGCTTCATTTTTTTAAAACTTATATATCTTTTTACTCTTAAATTTATATGTGTTCTTATTTTGCATATATACAGAAAGCTAAAATATTATGGAGTGGTTAAGACAGTCATAATATTACCATCTCAGACAATACAAAACATAGTTTACCAATAATTAACAAAGCTGTAGGTATTAAGAGTAAGATTCCTTCTCACAGAGCAATCAATAGGTAGATATTAAATTGTTAATTTCCTTTCCCATTTCTTTTTGTGGCTGTAAGTGAAATGACACAAAGGTAATTACAGTGTTATTTAAGATAAACAAGTTAAAAAAATAATAGCACTATGATATACCATTGTTCTGACTTCAATTCCCTCTGCACTTTCATTTCAATACACTGTTTTTGCCAACGAGCAACAAGATCTGAGATTTAGTGTCACTCAGAAGAGATTCTGGGATTGGTTACAGCCCTCCAATTGCTTTTTAGTGCTCATAGGGAAATTTAAAAATAAACCTAATCTTTAACATAGGTCTGACAACCTCAACACTATATCTAGAAGTTATTCAATCAACACCTAATGGTACCATATGTGTGATGGAAAAAAGAGGACTAGTTCCATGAATAAATAATGATAGTAATAAATAATAAAAATACCTAGCTTTTATATCTCATTTTTCAACAGTAGATCTCTGCTTTACAAACAAAATCATTATCATTACCTCATTCTACTGATGAAGCAACTATCACGGACAGCCATTCTGTTTTTGTAGTATGTGTAGTTATGTTGCTCACATTCAAAAATTTTCACTTATCAATATTTTAAACAAAGATTTCAAAACAGTTTGCAAGTTTTAATTAAGCCTCACAACACTTCTGTGAAATCATTATACCAATTTTATAGGTAAGTAAATTGAAGCACTAGGGCTGCATCTACACTACAGTGATCTTTCCAAAGATGATCTTCTGGAAGATCTTCTTTCGAAAGAGCATGTCCGCATGCAAAAAAATGGATTGAAAGATCAATCCACTTGAGTGTTCACACAGCCCCCTCTTTTTTGATACTTAACTATCAAGGATTAGCCTTCACTCATCGGTAAATCTGCTTTCCACAACAAACTCTCTGTACAATTTTTCATGAGTAAGGTACTCAAGTAATAGGAGACTAACATATAAACAGAACTAAAAAAATCTGGATCATAAACCCTAAAATGTGAAATATTATCATCTTCTTAATTTAGCAGATTCATCTGGGAAGAGAACATCACGCTTCATAGAGACTAATCCATCCCTGCTACCTAAAGAGGAAGTCGCCCATCATGATTAAGGAATGCTGGTAGGGAGGTATATGGTGGCAGCCTGCCCTGCTGCTGACCTGTAGTTAAATAAAGGACCTCTTTCACTTGAGTTGTCACAATGATGCCTTTCACCACCACTAAATGCACAGTTAATTTTTTTAAAAGGAAGTTTCTGCTCTTATCCAAACATGGCAATTAAATGCATGCATAAATTTCTAATTAAAATATTTGCGCAAAACGCAACAATATCTCAGAGTCACTAGCTCTCCTTCAGTCTCCTCTGCTCCCTGGAAAAAGTAGTAACCCTCATGGTCTTATCTTGTAAACCCTTGTTGACATGATTAATCCCACTAAAAAATCATCCTTTGAAATAAGATTGCAGAATTGGCCACACAAACAGAGGTTTGCAAGAATGGCCTCTGGAATATTAATAAAGTGATTTCTAGAAAGTTTCCTTGACTGGAAAGAAGGTATATCTCAGTAATAAACATAACATCTTCTGACAAAGAATACTGAAAATTAATACATGGAAACCTCCATATAGACTAGTTTTCTAATGATCGGTAAACAACTTTTATTATTTTTAAATGAAAAAATGAAGATCTGCAATCCAGTAATAAAGAATTGATTTTTGGCAGACAAACAAAATTGTTTGGTCTATTTTTATGGATGACATAATTAGATTCAAAAGCCATAAACAAAGCACATCCACTTCAGTACTTTGTCTGCACTGCTTTGTTGATGAAGCCAGTCATAAACATTAATTAAAACAAAACATCCTTGAGTAAATCAAAGGAAGCACAACCAAAATAACATAAGCAACAGAAGAAAGTCTGGAGTGTTTCCACATTAAACTTTGATTAAGAGAAACAGCACAATATAGTTATAGTGTAATTTGACCAACCAGTGCTTCTGAAATGAAAAGTTTTTTCAGATTGATTCCTAGCCAGCTTTGGTCTTTTTTTTTTTTTGTTTTTTTTTGTTTTTTTTTGTTTTTCCAAGGAGGTTATGTAATATTTGGGACTAATGAGCATTGAATAGGTTCAGCACCTTGCAGGATCAGAGTCCTGATTAAGGCTGGAAATTAGGTCATCTTCAATAATGACCAGAGAAAGCAAGAACTTCCTCATAACCATAAGAGACTATCAGATACCAGTACAATAAGTCAATCAATGGAAATGAATATAGCAGCAGCATGACTAACCAGTAGAATTTATGAAGAAACAGGGCAGAATGCTCTGAACTGGTATTAGAAATGTTTCAGGGGCCTTCAGTGTCAGTTGGCTTTGCACTTCACTTCCAGCAAGCAGCAGTCTCCTTGCGTGGCTCCACCCATGTTCTTATCTCATCTTTGGTCTTTTTAAGAATAGCTATTTCCATATATTTGAATTGTTCCATTTGAATGTCTCTGCCAGCATCTTATCTGTTTCAACAAAACAAAACAGCAGTCATGTAGCATTTTAAAGACTAACAAAATAATTCATTAGTTGATGAGCTTTCATGGGACAGACCATCTTCTTCAGATCTAAACCTCACCACCCAATAAATTATTTTGTTAGTCTTTAAAGTGCAATATGACTGGTGGGTTTTTTTTGTTTTTTTGTTAAAATATAGACTAACACTGCTACCTGTTACTTATCTGTTTCAATTAAAGGTTTATTTGACACACTCAGCAGAACATAGAAAGAAAATTTTAGTCTTCACTGACGGTTCCATAGAAGCCCACCAAGAAGTAGTAATGTGTATGGCTGAAACAGTCCATTCATAGACTGTGGCAGCCACACCCTCTCTCTGGTTAGCACTACTCATTTCAAGGTTGGTCTTGGCTAAGTACAAATCCCAGAAGATCATGGCTTTGGGCCACTTTGTGGATGCCTATTGTCATCTGAAGAGGCCTTAGTGAATCTTATCCATTTTTTTCAAGATACGTTAAATCCTTCCTAACTTGTACTTTTAAAGCAACTTAATTCTCCAATTTGTTTCTTTTCCTGTATAGTTAATAAACTGTAACACAGAAATGGATATTTTGTTTTGCATATGGCATAAAAGGCTTCCTAGTAAAGTATGAAAAGATCAGTAGAATAGAGTGGTTAAAATTTTGCTTCTGACTATGAGAGAAAGAATTTAATGTGACTTGCCCTTCTGAGAACCATACGTGCATGATGTACATTTCCTTTACTCATACATCACGTCATTCATCTCTCAGCACTCCAGGATGCAAAGTTTATTTTTGCTAATTCTTCTAAACCTATGAAACTGGAATAACTATGACCACAAACTGTGAGCTACTGTGTTAGCAATAGCAAAGTTGTTAATGAGATGGCTGTTGCTATTGCAGCCATCAGACAATGTTGGTATACAGCAAGTATGACAGTCTCTGAGACACCCTGAAATGTTACTTGGGACCACACAAGCTTAAACTATTGAAAACAACTTCATGGAAGATTTCTCCCCAGTCCCCTGAGGTGCTAACACTGTGACTCTCAGTTTGTTCCTTCTAAGCCACAGTGGCCTCACTATTTGTTGTACACATGGGATGAAATTTAGAGTTTATATATTGGTTTTATTTTTCAAAACAGATGTTGCCAAAAACATTTTGCATAGTATATACGTGTGCCATTTTCAATAGAAAAAAAGAAGCAGAAAAATCTCAATCTCTTTATTCTTTAGCTATTGGTTTAAGACTAATTATTATCTTGGATGATGCATGACTGGGTATGGGAGCCTGGAATTGCTAGGCAAAGATTTAATAATAAGGCAAAGAAGAAGCATCTTTTATAAAATGTATCTAGCTGAAATGAAAGTCAAAACATTCCCAAAATGTTTAAGAGTCTGCATGCTCTGATGATGGAACCTTCAAAGGCTGTCTCTACCTTTGTTACAAAATTCCACTCCATACCATGCAGAAAATTTTGCTTGGTGATTACATAGGGCACTTTTTTCGTACTTTACAACACCTATGCCTCCTATACTGTTAGTCACCTGGGCCTGCCTTACACTGTTTAATTAATTTTTGTAGCCAAAGGGATGGGGTAAGCAAAGCCAGCAGGAGTAGAGTGAATGCTACAAGATCATTTCTGCTACACACTCTTTTTTATACTTTAGAAACTTTGTCTGTGTTCAGTACCATATTGTATATATCACTTACACCAGAATCAATACCACAGGCCTCAGACACAGGGCTATGTAGTCTTGTGGCCAGAGTCAAAATAGCAGCTGTCATGTGCAGGGCTATGTGACCTAGTGACAAAATGTAGGGAACACATCCCCAAAAGGGAAGGTAGCCAGGGTAGAGGTCTACTCAGCTCCACCAGGTCCCAATCAATGGTTTTAACAAGGTCTATAAAATCATGACTGGTGTGAAGAAAGTGAATAAAGAAAGGTTATTTACTCGTTCCCATAATACTAGGAGTCACTAAATGAAATTAATAGGTAGCTGGTTAAAAACAAACAAAAGACATTTTTTTAAATAATGCACACATCCCTTGATTAGAATCATTCTGCCAAATTTCCATGATTACCGAAATATCAATAGCCTTATCTAATGCCAGGCACTGTAGTTCACAAAATTTAGTATTTAGATTTCTAGCATTTGTGTATAAGCATTTGTACATTTTTCAGTATTTAGTTGCCTGCGTTCATGAGTTCTTTCTGCCTTCCCAGCCCTGAGCGTATAAGAGGAAGCATTTCAGAGACAGTTAACATGGAGGTCCTGGACATCCTGTAGGTCATAGGAGTCTAAATTTGGCCTCTAGGACCTCTTTCTCACTGTTACCTATTTGTATCATGACCACTGGCTCTTCCCCAACATTGTACATAAGTCTAAATGTTTTATGAGATCCACATCCTTCATAGCCAGTTGGCAACTGAAAAGCAGTTTCCTTGTCATCAGAAAGCATCAGCTATGTATGTTTCTAGTGAACAAATTGCCACTGGTATTGCCTAGCTCTTTCTAGCAACTTGGATTGCCTCTCCAGGAGGGTTATCCTATGTGCAAGAGGATACCATGACATCATCTGAGAAGAGAGTCCCAGCTATGGGATTGTTCTGCACCTCTCCAGCTTGATGTTCTCTTTCCCTGAGATTTGTATCTTCAATAGTACCAAGTTCGTCAGACTGGAGGTGGAATTGCCCTGCTCTGTCCTGGAAAGTCTCATCTACGTAAACTCTCTGTTTCTCTTAGCTGCTCTGGCATCGTAAGCTTGTATCTCTGATGTCCTCAATGATTTGTGCTGCCTCCACACATATGCCACAAAGCAAATAATTGTACATGGTACATAGAGTGCAGTAAACTGAATGACCCCCATTCTCTTGCTGGACTTCTTCCTGAATTATCTGTACTCTTGCAGAGTATTTTGTGTTTGTTTCTTTTGCAGTGTTGGAGGTTACTGGCCCAAGTTTTGAGTATGAGTGTTAAGGTGTATCTGCTTCTAACATTTGCTCTCTAAACTGCTTCACAAAACCCCCTTGTTTGCTAGCTCCTCTGGTCACATAGGAGCTGGCTCTTAAAAACCTCCATTTCCCTTTGTCAAGGGATCCTAGAGGAATTAAAAAGAAAAGATAAAGCCTAATTAGTACTCTCTCGGCTGAGCCTAGCAGCATGTGGCTTGGCTCAGCACACAGGAAAAACTTCTTGTGAACAAGCACATGGAGACATGGAACAAAGCATAAATTCACAGTAGCCTTGTAAGTATGTAAAATATGTAGCTAGTGAAAAGAGATAGTTGGGAAGTAAGCAATGTGCAACAGACAGCATAAGTGTGGTACATGAGCAGTTTGTGACTTGTACAGGGATTGACTCAGAGAAACTAATGAACCAATCATAGAATTAATGATAGAAAGCGCTTTGTGTTTATAAGCTAATAGTTTGATATAGGGTATACCCTATATTCCTCACCCATACTTGAGTCTGATCAACTCATCAAAACTTTGCTGTATGCCAGATAAAGGGACCTATGTGATTAGACTGGAATTGAACTGAGTGTTTAGGGAATTGAGTGGAAGTGGTCTTGAGGAAGTCCTAATACACAGCCCCCTAAAAAGACCACACTATAATCTTCAAGCAAGCAAGCACAGAGCCAACTACTACACAAGCAAACTTACCTACCCTGTTCTCCTTCACTGGGAGAACTGCCTTGCAAAACGCCCCTGTTCCACACCTTCTCTTGTTGCTTAGGAGCTTTCTTTTGAATCCCCTTCTTGAATTAGACCCATCCCTTTGTCCTGGGGTCTTAAAGAGCTTAGGGATCAGAGGATAGAGGGCTCAGCTCGCCTAAAATAAGCCCCAAAACAGACAACACCATAATTTTCAAGCCAGCATTCACATGGCAACACTCATGCATTTTAGCCTTTTTTTTTACCTTGAAATTTCTACCCAAGTAATGCCCTTGTGAGTTTAGCTGACATTGTTTCTGACCACCATTACCTCCAACAGAGGCAGCCATTCCCCTCAGAATCAGGGTATGCCCTAATTATACAATAGTAGTGCACAGAAGACGTAAATATTCCATTATTTACAGTTAAGCCTGTGCAGGTCCACCCAAGTACATGCTTCTCGCAGTGAACCTTTGCTCTAGTCTCTACTTAAAATTAGCGTAGTTACAGCATTTTGGTGTGTGAAAAATTCACGTCAACTTAACCCCAGGTGTGTATGTTGATAAGTCAACAAAAGAATACTTCCATTCACCTAGCTTCTACTCATAGGTGCTGGAAGCAATAGTTTGGAAGGTACCACAGCACCACTGACTTGAAGTGGTTTCCATTATACACAAGATTTACAATTTGGTTCAATGTGAAAGTATATAAACAAATAAGGCATTCAATAGGAAAAATGTTTTCATATGTGAAATGATTACAATGATTTCAGATTCATTGTATGATAAAATAGAGTAAGTTTTTCAAGTAAACATTTCATAAGGATCTTCAGAGCATAGAGTTAAAGCATATGTAGCAGCTGGGCTGACATAATAGAATGTTGTGGGCTATTAAATTAATGAACCATGAACTGAGAAGGATTTAAACTAAGGGCTCTACCCACCGTCTGATCTGCACGCATGCAGCACTACGTAGCTTGTAATGCTGTTTTGGCACCAGGGCCGTGTCTACACTAGCCCCAGACTTCAAAATGGCCACGCAAATGGCCATTTCGAAGTTTTCTAATGAAGCGCTGAAATGCATATTCAGCGCTTCATTAGCATTTGGGTGGCCACGGCACTTCGAAATTGACGCGCCTCGCTGCCGCGTGGCTCGTCCCGACAGGGCTCCTTTTCAAAAGGACCCCACCTACTTCGAAGTCCCCTTATTCCCATCTGCTCATGGGAATAAGGGGACTTCGAAGTGGGTGGGGTCCTTTCGAAAAGAAGCCCCGTCGGGACGAGCCACGCGGCGGCGAGGCTCATCAATTTCGAAGTGCCGCGGCCGCCCGCATGCTAATGAGGTGCTGAGTATGCATTTCAGCGCTTCATTAGTAAACTTCGAAATGGCCATTTGCGTGGCCATTTCGAAGTTTGGGGCTAGTGTAGATGTAGCCCAGGAGAGGCAAAATCTGAATGAATAGTCATTACCTGTAATGACATACCTGCATTTGGGAATTAGAGAGTAGGACTGAATCATACATCATTAGAATTTTTGGGTCAGGAGCAGAGGTGATGTAAGTGACGATGTAACTTACCATCAGGAAGTCAGTGAAAGGGAGTGAAAGCTGCTGTAGATATTGCATCAGATGGACAGAGGGTAGAGTTATAGAAGGAATGTTGAACAATTAAATAAGGCAGAGGTGCTTTATCTTATGTATCTTTATGGCTACGTCTACATGTGACGCCCACTTCGAAGTAGCCTATTTTGATGTGGAGACATCGAAATAGGCTATTTCGATTAATAACGTCTACACGTCCTCCAGAGCTGGCAACGTCGATGTTCAACATCGACGTTGCGCAGCACCACATCGAAATAGGCGCAGCGAGGGAACGTCTACACGCCAAAGTAGCACACATCGAAATAGGGGTGCCAGAAACAGCTGCAGACAGGGTCACAGGGCGGACTCAACAGCCAGCCGCTCCCTTAAAGGGCCCCTCCCAGACACACTTGCACTAAACAGCACAAGATACACAGATCCGACAACGAGTTGCAGACCCTGTGCATGCAGCATGGATCCCCTGCTGCAGCAGCAGCAGCCAGAAGCCCTGGGCTAAGGGCTGCTGCACACGGTGACCATACAGCCCCGCACGGGCTGGAGAGACAGCGTCTCTCAACACCCCAGCTGATGGCCGCCATGGAGGACCCCACAATTTCGATGTTGCGGGACGCGCAACGGCTACACAGTCCCTACCTCGACGTTGAACGTCGAAGTAGGGCACTATTCCCATCCCCTTATGGGGTTAGCGGCTTCGACGTCTCGCCGCCTAACATCAATGTTAACATCAAAATAGCGCCCAACACGTGTAGCCGTGACGGGCGCTATTTCGAAGTTAGTGCCGCTACTTCGAAGTAGCGTGCACGTGTAGACACGGCTTATATCTCCCACTTGGTTATTTTAAATACAATAGCCTTTTCCTTTTGCCTCATAGCCATTAATTCTCATCCACGTAGGTTCACATATTGTTACATAATCTACACCACCATTTATGTCTTCACTGTGTTTGGCCTTCACTATAAAGTACAGCTTTAAGGTCTGATCCTGCAACCCTTTCTTTGTTCAAATCACTTCAACAATTCGGATTCTTACTCATGTGTGGGCCATATATAAAAGGAAACTCCATTCTGGGATACATTAGAAGGAGTGTTATAAGCAAGACATGAGAAATAATTATTTCACTCATCTCTGTGCTTTATAGGCCAGTTCTGGGCACTGTATTTCATGAAAGATATGAACAAATTGGAGAAAGTCAAGAGAAGAACAATAAATGTGATTAAAATTCTAGAAAATATATCCAGTGAGGTAAGATTGAAAAAATCTTAGGTTTGTTTAGTCTGGACAAAATAAGACAGGTGTGGGGCATGATAACAGCTTTCCAAGTTCATAAAAGGAAGCAGGAGAAAAACTGTTCTCTTTTAATCTCTGGGGACAGGACAAGAAACAATGGTCCTGAATTGCAGCAGGGGCATGTTAGGTGGACATTGGGGAAAACTTCGTTACTGTCAGAGTGGTTAAGCAGTGGAATAACTTGATTAGGTAGAAACAACAAGGACTCCTGTAGCACCTTAGAGGTTTGAATTCACAGGGAGCATTTAGTCAACAGCTGAGCTCTTCCGCAAATCCCACCCTATAATACAAACCCCAGATAGAGCTTTATGAATATGATTATGGAGAATTAAGACATCTGAAGGGGTGATCCAGAAGTGGTCTAATTTGACCAGTCCTCTATAGGACACCAAAAGTGTCCTTTAGTAAAATATATGGAAGGAACTTTCCTGCTTCTAAGATACTCACACTTGGGTTTGCCACCTTTTCCAAAGCTAGAGTGGAAAAAAAAATACCATAAGCGAGCTCCTGACAAATTGATTAATCATCCTCAGCTGCTGAAGTTCAACTTCGTGAACAATTAAACATTCCAAGCGGCAATGAACCTTCAGAGATAATTTATGATAATTTTATGCACAGGAGCACAGTGGCTTTTTAATTTGATAGAACGTTAGCAGAAAGGATTTCTAACAAGGGAGTGTCAGTGCTCCATACATCACTGAGATTACTTAAACATTTCAAACGTGGTTGATGAATGAAGTTTTTTGAGATGTGGGGAGATACAGAAGGTGTTGGAAGGTTGAGATTATTCATCATATCAATTATTGAAAGTGGATGCATTGACATCATACTCCCAGCTCATATTTTATAGCTGCTGTAGAGACAAGAGGGAACTGAAATAACAGACTTGTCTGGCTATAGTGTCTTCAGGAAATCTGACCTCTTTCCCTTTTCACTAAGGCTTCATTCTGTTACTACAGGATACATATTACTTCCATAGGCTTCTTTGGAAGTGGTTTTAATCTGAGGCAGGAGAACGGGACCTCTGGGAATCAGAACATAATACCTGAAAAACTTCCCATTTAAATGAATGGAAAAGAGAAAGAGAACTTTAGACACTAAAGTTCACCACCCTTACATACACTATGCCCCTTTCTCACCAATGAATTGTATTACCCCAACTTGTATCCTTTCATTGATCTTACAAGGGAATAGTGGAGGTGTTCAATAGCTTGTCCACTCAAAGAAGCCAAATCTATTTCTTTCCCAGAATATTCTCTGATTTCCATTTTCTTCTATGTCCATGAATGTTTTTATTGCATGTAGTCTGCTTGTAATAAAATATAAGGGATACTGCTGGCCCAGCCTACTTCCAAGGAGTACCTAGGTTCTCTACTGTAAGCAGATCTGGTTAATCAGGTAGGCAACTTTTGAGACATTCCGCAAAGATGGCATGTTCATAGAGAACAGGAGGTCAGCAAAACTTTATTTTTACTTATTACTTTTACTTCCTTTCTCTTATCGACAGCATGTTTTTAACATTGGAAAAAATAAACCCATTTCTCCCTTTGGATAACTACTAGTAACCTGCACCTCCAAAGAAAAGTCCACTTGGTTCATTCATGTCAAAGTAAAATGTCACTTGTGTAATCCCACAAAGTTTGACAATGAAAAAAGGAAAACCATATACCTGGAAACGTGGTCACATCTAAGAGTGCCAGGATCTAGTCAGTGTTAATGGAGCACATCTGGCAGTCAATTTAGCAAGTCTTCACTAAAACTGGTAGACACAAGGCCTAAGATTTTTCCATTTAAGTGAACTCCTCTTAGGAAATAGCAGTTAAAAACAAATTTAGTTTTATTTTGTTTTACTTTGAATTTCTGACCAATTATTTTTAGTTTTTTTTTCCACTAAGGGCTTATCTATACTTGCACAGCTTTATGCTGTAGCACATCAGTGTAGATACTGATGAAAAAGTTTCTTTTATGAACAGAGATAGTCCACCTTCCTGCAAGAGACCAATGGAAGAATTCTTGTACCCATCTAGGGTCGATTTGTCACATAACTAAGTAGCTTAGTTAAACTGACTTAACTTCTTAGTGAAGACCAGATCTAAGAGTTGCTATCACAGCATTAGGTAGCCCATAAAATGCAATAACTATGCATTCTATAAACATATCCTACCTATGTTAGTGTAGGACTCAAATTTTCCCAACCTTTTGTTTCTGCCATGTTAATCTCATTTATAATCAAAACAAAAAAAAGCTGTCATGTAGCACTTAAAAGACTAACAAAATAATTTATTAGCTGAGGAGCTTTCATGGGGCCGACCCACTTCTTCAGATCTGGAAATAGGCAAATCACTATTTCCAGATCTACAAAGGTGGGTCTTCCCCACAAAAACTCATCACCTAATTATTTAGTTAGTCTTTAAAGTGCTATGTGACTGTTTTTTTGTTTTGTGAAGATTCAAGCTAACATGACTACCTCTCAATAACTACTCATTTTAAATGTAATTATAAAGTATGCCGTAATCATATATCCTTTTTATTCCATGAAGCTTATAGCAAACCTGTCTCCAGTATTCCATATGTAATCTTAGTCTCCAATTCCAATATGTAAGACTAATTTCCTCAGTGTATTGGGCTATTCTACATGAACATTTTAATATTCCAATTAATTTTGGCAGTAGCAAGAGTTTTGTACTTTTATGTATCAGATCTACAGTTTTATTTATTTTCTGAGGCCACTGAATACATGCAATTAATTTTAACTTTACACTTTTTTCTGCATTCATCTTCATACACTTAATCTGAAAAAATTTTGACCTAGTAATAATTGTAAATAATTTGCAATTAATAATTATCCAGATTTAACAGAATTCAGTCATTAGAAAAACATCCTTTAACTTAATGGGCTTCATATCTGGCCTTATTTGAAATTATCTTAATTTATTGTTGCTTTTATGTATATATAGTATATATATATAGTAGAGACTGTGAACAAGTCATTTTTTATGAGCTTCTGATACTCAAGTTTTCTGTTTGGGCTCTGATTGGTCTATTAAGTGACAGTGTATTGTTTCTGTGATGAGTGCATAAGTATTCACCTCCCAACAGAATGCTAATTGAAACTCTGCTTTTAACAAACACTTTTGTGGCTTTTTTATTTCATTTAGGCCACCACTAATGTCAATGAAGCTTGAATGCTTGAATTTTTAAAGAAAGTGAATACAAAATAAATGTGTGAATGCCTGAATCCAATTCATTTCAAAGTCAGAATGAATAAGTGGAGACAAGGTTTTGTAGCATTTGATCCAGCTCTACTAATTATATTAATTTGATTCCTTTCCCAGAGTAGACCACAATCTGACTAGCAAATTTCTTCCTTCTCTCTCACCTATACCTTCTATGTAAATATTACACACATGAGTAACTTCACTCAGATGAGTAATTCCATTGAACTCACATCACACTTTAATTTAAATAGGACTCCTATTTGGTGTAATGTGACTTGCGTGTGTAATTGCTTGAAGGACTGAGTCCTGTGTTTGCTGTTTTGAAATAGAAATATGAAGTAGAAATAAAGATACTTTGAAAATGATAAAGGCTACATCTAAACTACAATGATCTTTCAAAAGAAGTTCTGTTCCAAAAAGGCTGATCGAAGGATTGAGCCACTCTTTTGATAGACAGCACCCACACAGCCCCAGCTTTTTCAAAAGAACAGGGCACGGATTGAAAAATCCAGTGCCTTGAGGACTGCTGTTTTCATAAAAGGCCCTGCAGAGCGTCTACACACACTTATTAAAAAGAGGGCTCTCTACCTGATCCGGGAAGGGAAGAGGGCTTCCAGAAGAAGAGCTGCATTTTTTCGATTTTGGATCAAAAGAGCACATTTTATGTGTCAATGGGCCACATGTGATTTCAAAAAAGGGTCAGAGTTTCCGAAAGAACTCGCTAGTGTGGACAGAGCCAAAGTCTTTAGTGATGACATCATGAATTTTCAAAATCTTGATATACTTATACAGCCCAATTTATAATTGCAACACTATAGTCACTGAGATAACTGGTAACACAGAGGTAGCCGTATTAGTCCGTATTCTAACAAAACAGACCAGCAGTCACGTGGCACTTTAAAGACTAACAAAATAGTTTATTATTAATAATTTATAATTTCTTTTGAGATAACTGAGCATCGAAAGCGGAAGAAATCCTCCAGTGACTCCTCTGAAAGTAATTAGTGTGTGAGAACAAAGCATAATGTTTATATGCTAGCTCTCCCATGAGACAGTAGGAAAATGTTGCTGCAGTAGAGATACTACCCATCTCCCTCTGAAAGGAAGCCTTGCTATCCCCAAAGCCAGTGGTGAAAATCCTATTGACTTCATTAGTTGATTGCAGGTTAATGCCTCATGCAGCAAAAATAGAAAGAAAGAGGTGGGGGGGGTTGTTTTGTTTTGTTTTTTGTTTTTGCTTTCTTTGTTTTGTACTCCTGACTGACAGAATGAGAATGTGGCAGAACTGGAATTAGAAAACGTCTAATAAAGAAAGTGGGAAGGAATGTTAAAAGTGGAAGGGGAGACTTAAGAGTAGGATAGCTTTCCCAGGAAAAAGAAAAAATGTGACAAAGTGATTTTATGGCAAATTTCTCTAGGTCCTTTTGACAGAGTTTGTCGGAATGCATTACTTAAAGCGTAGTTTCAAAATTATGTAGTTATACACACACAAACCACAGTTTAAAAGAAAATATAAGGTCATTGTACAGTATACACATACACATCTGTGCCAATAATACAATTTTCATTTTTACTTGTGTTTCTATTGTTATATTCTTGCTTGCTTTATTTATCTGCTGCAACAAGGTGAGTCAGACTCCAAATGAGGCACCTGTTCTAAAGGCATACATATAGTGGTTTCCCTAGCAACAGGCACACATGAGAGCTCTCCAAAAAGCCCCCAACCCCTCACTCCTTTTTTCTTTCGGTTTGGTGTTTCACACGCATGTGTAGGCTCAAGCTACAAAGTTTTCTCACTTAAACTAGAATTAAAGAGTTGGACTTCTGATTTATGTTCTTCAGTTCTGCTTGTTAGAGTCTTGTGCTCCACATCTGCTGGTGAACAGATTGTGCAATGTCTGGCAGAACATACAACTGTACTAGAAATAAGAAAACACGGACATCTGCTCTGTAACTTTACACAGCATTATCACAAACTTTTGATAGAGGGAGAGTATTTATGCTTTAAGCCATGGTGTCTCTTCGAAATGGAAATGGACCTTAACCAAAATTCTAAGGTTGAACTGTGTTAACGTTCTGACTCGGTACCTGAATATAGTTCATCTTGTATTCTGACTTCACAAAAGTATTAGCATTCCAAATTCTCAGATGGGGCACATAAGGCACAGAAAAGCAATGTAAAACCAAGGTCAGACATTGTATCAGTGGATGATCAAGTTAAAAATTAAGTTTTCCTAATTTTTAAAACAGTACTCTATAAAACAGAGGTCATTGCCTTGATAATAATTGAATATATGTAACTTGTAAGTAAATGTTATATAAGTAGACTATTTCACACAGGGGGTGTGTCTAAGATTAGTATTAACTTGTGTATGAATGGCATGAAGGTGGTTATTTCACATGCTGTAGTCTGTACCTATTTGAAACATAGATAGCCACATAAAAATCTTACATATTTCCATATACTTATTAAAATGGCTACATATAATTCAAAATGAGGCAAGTCAGTACACAGATCATTAAAATTTAAGGGCCAGGTGAAGCTATTATTTATATCACTTGGAAGGAAATCCCTAGCTAAGGTTACAGAAACAATTTTGACAGTGACTGTGACACCCAATTCACATTCTTTAATTCTACCTCTGTATATCTGTTCAGCAGTTGCAAGTAATATTTTCCAATATTCTGTAGTTCCCAGAAGGGTACATGAGAATGTGATGTTCCCAAAAGATCTTAACTGTACCCTTTGCAAAACATTACTAATGAGTATAGTGTCTCAATTAACATTAGCATTGCTTTATTTCAG
Source organism: Carettochelys insculpta (assembly GCF_033958435.1). Classification (NCBI taxonomy): domain Eukaryota; kingdom Metazoa; phylum Chordata; order Testudines; family Carettochelyidae; genus Carettochelys; species Carettochelys insculpta. The sequence continues at coordinate 55,002,311 of NC_134142.1, read as the reverse complement.
AAATGTATATGAAAACTTAGTATCTTTATGCTTTTATACAGCCATGTTTAGTCTACAAAAAGAACATATTTAACAATGTGTAGAACTTAACAGCTGCTCTTCTGCAGAGGTAAAAGAGTGGATTGTCTGAGGGCCTCAACACAGATTCTCTTTCCCTGGTGAACAACAAGAAGTCCTGTGCACCTTATAGACTAACAGATATTTTAGAGCATAAGCTTTTGTGAGCAAACACCAGCTTCATCAGATGCGTGAGTTGCGGAGGGGAGGCTTCAGAGGGGTATTTAAACAGTGGGTCCCAGTAAAAGGGAGGGCCAGGGCTGACAAGGTCTATTCAGTCAAGGTGGAAATGGCCCATTATCAGTAGTATGTATCAAAAGAGGAAAAAACAAGTCAGATCAGACAGGGGGATGTGGCCCATTGTCAGAGTCTAATGTGGAGATGTTAACACCCAGGGCAGAGAAGCTGCTTTTGTAAGGGGCCAGCCACTCCCAGTCTCTGTTTAATCCTTGGTTGATGGAGTCAAATTTGCAAATAAATTGCAGCTCAGAGATTTCTCTCTCTATTTGATTTTTGAAATGTCTTTGTTTTAGGACTGCTACTTATAAATCTGTTCCTGAATGCCAGGGAGATTGAAATGTTTTACAGGTCTTTGTATGTTACCATTCCTGATGTCTGATTTACATCCATTTATTCTTTTACTTACAGACTTTACAATTCGGCCAATATAAATTGCAATGGGGTATTGCTGGCACATGATGGCATATATTATATTATTAGATGTGCAGGTAAAGGAGTCCCCGATGGTGTGGTTGATGTTAGGTCCTGTGATGATATCGCTGGTGTAGATATGTGAGCAGAGTTCGCAGTGAGGTTTGTTGCAGGGATTGGTTCCAGGTTTAGAGTTACCGTGTTGTGGTCTATAGCTGCTGGTGAGAATCTGTTTAAGGTTGGCAGGCTGTCAGTAGGCAAGGACAGGCCTGCCTCCCAAGGTCACCTTCTACACCAGTGATACCATCACAGGACTTAACATCAACCATACCATCAGGGGCTCCTTTACCTGCACATCTACTAATATAATATATGCCATCTTGTGCCAGCAATGCTCCACTGCAATTTACATTGGCCAAACTGTACAGTCTCTCCGTAAAAGAATGAATGGACTTAAATCAGACATCAGGAACATTAATGTACAGAAACCTGTGGAGGAACACTTCAATCTCCCTGATGAGTTGTGTGCCAACTATTGCTGACCCCAGCCCTAGTACAATATGCCCTCTTGCACAATAATTTGGCCTGGCGTCTGAGTGTATTACAATCTATATGAGTTCAAGACAACCTGAAAGGAGTCTTGGTTGGTGCAACATACAAATTTGAGTGAGAAGGGTTGGAAGATGTCAATTACATCTGTTTAGGTTCTTTTTAGATTTATTTAGACATGTCTATGATTTCGCCTAGTAACAGGAATAACACCTCAAGAACATGCAAGGTAAAAACGGCACCTCTGCAACCCCCTGAAAAAGTGCTGCATGCACTCTCTCTAAGTGTGGCCATGCCCTTTGACAGATTTTCACACACCTTTCTGGGCTGCTTAACACAGGTGATGGTTTTAGAAATACTACGACTTTACTTTAACATAGCACTTTTAACCTGGAGCTCTCAGAGGCTATATCTACACAGTAAAGTTATTTTAAAATAACAACCATGATTTTGAAATAACTTTGCTAGCATCTATACTACGCATATGCTATTTTGAAATAAATTTGAAATAGCGGGTGCATTATTTTGAATTTCACAAACCTCATTGCAGAAGGAATAACACCAGTTTTGAAAAGGCTGTTTAGAAATAGGGACTGTTAAGATGTGGAAGAGTGCTTTTTCAAAATAAGCCATAATGGCATCCAATGGCACTATTTCAAAATAGGCACTATGTGTTCAGACATGCTACTTTGAAATAGTTGGCTGCTATTTCAAAATGCATTCTTGTGTCTAGTTGTGCTATTTCAAAATAAACTTTTTTGAAATAGCTATTCTGAAATGGATTATTTCAGAATAACACTGCTGTGTAGATGTAGCCAAAGTGATTTACAAAGGTTGTGTGCTGAGGGAGCACAGTAGCAGCGTCTGAATTGCTCCTATGCATGACCATTCATGTCCTGGTTCTAAGCCCACTGAATTTCATAGAAAGACTCCTGTGGGTTTCAAGAGGCTTTGGAGTAGGGTGTGTGGGTGTGAAGCATGAAAGTACTTAGGTGCCTAAAGCCTAGATGCTTAGCGTTTTTGGCACTTAAATCCCAGTTTTCCCTCCAGTACAATCCACACAGCTCCAATCAAATCCTATAGGTACCTAAAAGCACATGAACCCAGATTTTTCAGTGTAACAGAACCCTATGGCTATGTCTACACGGGAAGCCTCTGTCGACAGAGGTCACTACTGACAGAGAAAATTTGGTGATAGCTCTGTCAACAGATTGCATCTACGCGTAAAAGCAGCTTGAAAGACCAAGCTGCTCTGTCAACAGAGAGCAGCCAAACAGCCCTGCCCTCTCTCAACAGAATGTCTGACCAGAAGCTCTGCAAACTGGGCTGCCTAGGGAACTGGAAGCCCTCTCTGTCAACAGAAGTGTCTACGCATGCATTCTGTCGACAAAACACTGCCGACAGAGGCATTATATCTGATTGGGGAGAGGTATAATACTGTTGGCTAAACAGCTGAATTTTGTCAAGAAACTCTCAACAGAGCTCTTTAACTGTAAAAGCTCTGCGAGTTTTGTTGGCAAAAGCCCAGTTTTGCTGACAGAAGCTGCCCATATAGATGCGTCCTGTGTGTATATATATGTTTCTGCTGTGGGCCCATGTACGGATGCCTTGTCATAGACATCCAGATGCCTGTCTCCTTAAGGGTTACCAACATTCTATGTGCAGAAAACAAGACACCTGGCAACCTTATGAGCAATCCATGAAACAGGAGAAGAGGGGTATTGAGCCGCCTAACACAAGTATAGAATCTGATCTGGTAGGTGTGCTCAGAGTGTGCCTACCAGATTTAACACCATTTAAAATCTGGATGAAAGAGGAGGAGATGATGATACCCAAATTATAACTTTTAACTGACTTGGGTTGTGGAAGACCCAGATTCAAGTGCTCCCTCTCTTGCAGAAGGAGGGAAAGGACATGAACAGGTGTTTGCTCCCACTCAAGAGAGTTCTGTAGTTACTGTGCTATGGTGACTGCACCAGCCACTGGGCTAAGAGTTACAAGGTGGACATCTCCCCACTGAGGCCAGCTCATGCAGAATGAGGCAGGTGCCTAAATCATCCCTGCAAGAAGGGTTTTAGGCACATAAGTTGTCTAACGCCAAACAAATGGTTCCTATTTGTGAGTTGTTAAGCAGGGGAAGTTGCCTCTGAAAGCTGCAAGGCAAGGCCCATCTCTGAGGCACGATCAGTACTTGGCATTTACCATTTTTGTCAGCATCTTCCACTGACTATCTTAGGTGGCTCTTTACCTAGTGTTCTGGCTTTCGTGGATCACTTTCTCAGACAACCCCCATTTATTGTACAGGGAGCCTAGCTTTGTGGATCACAGTGTCGTTCCCATGTAGCTTGTTGCATGGTAAGTAAGGGGAAGTGTGAAGTAAAGATGATTAACTATGGTCTGAAGCAGAATTCAAGGACATTTCTAAAACTGGCTTTTGTGATTTGGGATTCCAATTGTAAAATGTGGTACATAATTGACACTTTGATACTTTTAGGCTGTGGTGTATTCTCACACTCTCATGAAAAAAATCAGTTGCTGACACAATCAGGAAACAGATGGTGACAAAGATCTTGTGTATAATGTGCCAATCATTATGCTTTACTTGCATATTGCAAATCTCATTCATGAGGCCACTATATGAAGGAATTTTGCTGTGCCTCTGTAAATCAATCAAGATGGCTTTTAACACTCTTACTTGGCATAATTTGGGCATTATTTTTCTTTTCTGTTTTTAGTATATTTCAGGGGGCTTTCAAAGTGAATTTATTGTCCATGGAAAGTGCTACATTGACAGTATTGAACTGATGTACAGAAGAAACTGTGCTATACAAATTTCACTACAGACAATGCATTACTATTGTATCTCTGTCCATACAGAGAAGAGCCATAGCAGAAACTAGGGGATAGTTCATTGCCATGTTCTGGTCTCTCTGCTGAGGCTATCAGGAAGAATTTTGGGGCTAAGAATGGGATTTATGCTGTAAACACCTCTCTACTAGGAACTGGATTGCAATCAATACCTCAAGTGTAACACCAAGCAACTGTCAGCTGGTAGGTTTATGGCGTTTCCAGTCATTAATGAAGAGTAACATACCTGAACACCTGATCTAGGGGGAAGAGGCTCTATATTGTATCATGATTGTCCTGGGTCATACAGCCCTTTCCTTTAGCTCTGACAATAGAAGTTCTCCTGGCAAAGTTCCTAATATAATATGGATGACTGGTTTACTAGATCTTGGAAAGAAGATGGGGATCCTTGAAGAGCCTATATTGCTGTCCAACATCCCATGGCAGGATGCCTCCTTCAGGAACAATCCATACATATGTTTAGTGGAAGTTCCAGAATCATTCTTGGATGTTGTCTGGTTCTTCCATCTCACACTTTTCTCTATGAAGAGACTCCTACCATGCTTACAGTCTGAATCTTTTTTCCAAGTATAAGGCTAAAAACTAATGTATTTATATTGCTCTCTGTCCAAGCAATTTGTCTGCTAAATATCACCAGCAGGAAGGGGTCTCAACATGTGCCTTCACTAGTCACAAGTATCCAGCTACTTAGAATAGGTTGAATTCATTTATCAGCAGCCAAAGAAGCAAAATGATCAGAAAGACAAGGGAAATAACCCGATTTTCTCTTCACATTGATAAAACAATTTTAATGAGGGTTTTCTGGGATTCTCCAAGAGTTTCCCCCACCCAACTGGTTTTCAGTTCCTTTTATTTCCTTTTTGTCATTTTAATTCTGCGTAACAGTATTTTAAGGCTATTTGTAATGTACTGTACCTGATTATCCCATGTAATTAATAGCTGAGCATTCCATTCTCTCTCTCTCTCTTCCCTTTTTATATTCATCATGTGACAATTATTTCACTCAGTCCTATCAGACCTTGTGGTTCACAAAAGCAGAATCCTTCAATGGCATATATTTATATTCCTTTTAATTTTATTCACAAGGAAAACAATATTCAATCCACTGTTGTATAACAGATGAACCATTCTTAAACAGTGATTCAGATTTATTGTTTGTTTCATCACTTATCAATAAAAATAGCTTACACACCTTGCATTATCTAGCCATCAGTCTCTCTGGACATCAATATTTAAGGTTTACATAGGCTCCTGACTTTATCCAGGCTCTGTGATGTACAATGTCACTGTAACAAAACACTTCCTCTTTGTTCTGGGGGAACTTGAGTCATAATGAGCCTGACTCGGGTGTGCTCAGATTGTGATAAAGAGCTATATACATAGACCCTTTTCTCATAAAAACAGGTGTTGGCCCTGATTAGAGAAAAATTACATCATCTAAGGGAGAGAAGAAAAAAAGCAAAGGGAAATCACAAATAGGAGAAAAAAAAAGTCGTGACCAGACCCAAATATATTTGCACATATAAAGCTGTTCTAATGAGAGCCAAATTGATTTGACATTCAGTGGCAGTTTGAAGCCAAGAAAAGTAAAGCAGCCTACAAAAGGCCCAGCTCATTGTTTATGGAGTGTCATACTTCATCATCTGTGAGACCAATAACAGTGATGGGAAGACCTTTTAAAAGCAGGGAGTGTGCATGGAATGGCTATGTGGATACCACTGATGTCAGATCCAATAGACTGATTGTGAGCTATTTCCTGAATTGAGATCATGTTTGTCAGAGGAGGTGGATGTTCTCTACAGATTATATCTTCAAGAGCAGATTCTATAAACTGTTAGAATTCTCTTCTGATTTCAGCTAGACACAGTCATAATATCTGTTACTGTGACTGTAACTAATCATCAGTCAGACACAGAATAAAAATACAGAGAAGATAAAATAAAAAGCTACACAATCCGCAAACACCAACTTATGCCTCAGACAAACAACTTTCTACATGGGAAGGTACTGTGCAGAAAACTATGTAAAATAATGTAGGCATTCCTTGCATCATCCTTCTTTTCAAAGGGACTCTCGTAAATACTTTTAATACAAAAAATACCAGCATTGCAACACGAACAGAGCCCCCACTATGTGCACACGATAGAATGTCGCTTGCTTGCATATCTCTGCTTTTTGTTAGAACACCTGGCAAAGAGTAAGATGTTTATTAAATGTCAGTGCACGCCAACATGAATTAAATAGGCTTTCAAAGAAATATGTGAGACACTGCAGTGTTGTAACAGCAAAGTATGTGTGTAAAGAACAGTTTCTCTCTTTCTGCCTCCTAGCTATGAGCTCAATCTAGGTATCACAACATTGATATTAGACTCTGATATTAACGCTGCTATTTGGATTTCACAAAGAAAATCTATTTCTTTCCTCAGGGAAAAAGTCAGGAATTTTTGACTCTTGGGTCTCAGTTCTCTCATGATTCCCATGAATATAAATATCCTTTAACCCTGAATTAGCCACTGTGACTTCACATTTTGCACAGCACAGATTTGTACATCAAGGGGTATTGCCAAAGTAACCAAAGTCATAATGAATAAGACAAAAATGGGCTAATCAAAAATGGGAGACAGACAGGATATGCAGGTGTAGGGAAGAATAACTAAAGAAAACCTTTTTCTTCAGGTGGAAGAGCAAAATTCAGTTAAAGGTGTTTTGTTTTTTTCTTTTTTGTGACTCTGCTTCTGGTGAACACTTAGGTACCTGAGTTTACTAACATAAATGCTCTCCATAAATATTTTTGGCTTACATAATTAACTATTCACAAACCCAAATATCCAGTCACATGTTCAAATATACATCACAATTTCTGATGTCAGTTAATTACACACCATAAATCAGATGGTGGTGTTTCTGCTCTCTGAATAGAGGAATCAGGTAACTAACCTGGCAAAATACAAGTTGTGAATGTTACAAATGAAGATGCAATTCCAACTTTATGTTATGTTGGTCAGTTACTGTCAGGGATTTTTCATCCCTCGGGCATTATCGCCCCCGTGGGTCAGGGGAAACAAGCCTTTGGCCGTTAAACATCATTACAGGTACAGGTAAAATCTAAAATCACATAGGCTGCCATTTAGCAGCCCCTTGTAATGGTCACTCTGAGTCACTTGGTTTCCCCAGTAACCCTGAACTCATAAACAACTCGTGACCTGGGGTTTAAAATCCAGGCACCTGATTGGGTGCAGGTGGAAAGCTTCTAGAAGTTTCCACAGCCCAGAGGACCTGTTTGAAAGCAGGTCCTCTGAATGCTCGCATGTAAATAGCCTCATGAATCATGCATGAGATCATAGGATATAAGGCGGCGCAACACGGCGCTCGCCGGCCCTTAGAGCAGATATGACTCCGCTACCTGTATGAGGAGGTGCTGGCCCTTGAGGCGTCCACCAGCCCCTAGGCCAGCTGCCTCACAAGCAGCGAAGACTTTGCGAAGAGCTCCAGCTTGAGAAGACTTTGCGAAGGGCTCCTGAGTCAACACCACCAACGCCCAGCAGGGCCCGCCTGCTGCGGTGACAGCTGGCAGTTTTACCTCAGCACTAATGAGCGACAAGCAGCCCTGAGGTGTATCAGGTGAGCAGCGAACTGGCCTCATCACTAGGGTGAGGTACTGCGTGCTCGCCTATTGAAACCCAGGGTCTGCCATCTAAACAGCAAGCAGGCTCCAAGGTGAATCAGCTGGGCGGTGAACTAGCCTCACCATTAGGGTGAGGTACTGCGTGCCCAGCTGTTGAAGCCCAGAGCCTGCCATCAAAGCGGCACCCTCGCTCCCGCCGCCTGCCATCCTGCGGTGACGACACTACCTACTGGACACGACCCACCTGCCTGACGAGACTGCAATCACCTGGACACGTAAATTCACCACAAGCCTGAGGCCCAGCCCAGGCTACACAGACTTTCACAGGCCTGGAGCCCAGCCTGGGCTACACAGACTATTATAGGCCTGAGGCCCAGCCCAGGCTATAAGGACTTCCACAGGCCTGAGGCCCAGCCCAGGCGATAAGAACTACCATAGGCCTGAGGCCCAGCCCAGGCCACATAGACTTTCACAGGCCCGAGGCCCAGCCCAGGCTATACAAATTGTATTATCATAATACTTTGGGCATTGGGTCCCCGCAACGGGGGATTCGAAGTCGCAAATCGAACCATGCCCCTCCTGGCCAAGAAGGGCCACACCCAGGGGCTCAACCCCAAGGCTGGGCCTAACAGCCCAGGTTTCCTCTACCATCTTAGAAACTGCACACTTGTGTTAATAGTTTCACAGTTATAGTTAATTAGTTAGTCAGTTAGTTATAGTAAATGGTACTAGTAGCAATAATTAATTATCTAAGTGATTAGTCATAGACTGGTAACAATAGCATTTATTTAACCGACGTGTTTATATACTTAAGGAGCAGGCGGGTCATCTTGGTAGAGGCTTGACCTCCCAGTTACCCTATAAACCCTGCATCCTACTTCACCCCCCCTTACCTGTCCCTATTTTCCGAGCCCCAGCCGGGGAGGTCACACTTCCCCCTCACTCGGCTGGGAGGAGGACCTTGGCAGGCAAAGCCCCAAGGCCTCCAATAGGCTAGCGTAGCGAACCAGCCAGGGCATTAAGGGGGAAAGCAAATTGACCTTCCCCTGCCCATAGCTATATTAATATAAAACTACCTATACCTCTCTCCTTGAATTTCCCTTTAATCTTCCTTTTTGCCTCCAACCTAATAAAAACCATCATACAGGTTGCTTCATGGACTCTTTAGTGTATAGCATTGTAAGTGTCTAAGAAATACTATTGTTGCAATTCAGTGCATTATCAGTAATCACTAATATATATATGGTTACTTTATAAAAAATTGTCTATCGTTACAAGTGTCATTACTCCTTTCCCTGTTGTTTGTTCTGTTAATAACCTTTGTAACTCTTTGCACCTTCACAAGCCTTCCTCTTCCCATCTCACCCCTCTCCCTTAGAGCCAGCCTCCTGCCTGCCAGGGAAAATTCTACTAGCCTCTCTAACGGCGGTACAGGCCAGTGCCCAACCCCTGAGGCCTCCTGCCAGAGGTGGGTGGGGGCAGCCTGCAGAGGGGCGGGGCGACCTCTACTCGTCGCCGGGTCTCTGCCATCCCCTCCATAGCCTCCTCCCAGGCCTCTTGAGGATCCGAGCAGGATACTGGTGTGGGGTCAGTGTGGCCTTGGCCCTCAACTTTGCCCACACCGACAGTTACCACAAGCAAAGAGCTGAATACTCCGAAGCAAGCCGCAATTGAGTTTTACTTTAAAGCCTGGAGTTGTGTTTCTTGTGCATTTCGATGCAGCAAGTAGGCTGAAAATCCTGCAGCAGCAACATTTATATGTAATAGAAAAGGTTTGATTGACTTAAATATGAGCAAGCAATAACTACAGTAAGCCCCTTTGTTATGTATTTTGATAGCATAGTCACAGTTTGTTTTACACTGTTTTGGTACAGTGTCATTTTTCTTCCTGATGTTGCATAGCTGCATTGCAAAAGCTTTCAGCAGGATCCTAGGTGGGCTAGCATCTGGAAACTGTTGTGGACTTCTAGCACCTAAGACAGGAGATTTGGATTGTCAAATAAGCACATTTGCTTGGCTATTTCTACTAATTAAATATTTCTAAATGTTAACCTTTAAGTCTGGTTTCAGAGTTACTACAACAGACCAATGTTGAGTTTTAAACTGGGCTGTCCATCTTTTGTAATGCTTGTTTCCCATTCAGTACGGATGTGGTTTTGTCCTGTATTGGATAGGGTAGGTCATAGTGGAGAGCACACTGCTCTGTCCTAACCATGCAATGTCATACCGGTAGGGCAGTGAAGTCTTCAAAACAATGCCAGTATGCAGTGTGAAATGTCACTCCAGTAAGGTTTGGTTCACTCCACCAGGAAAAGGCCTCTGCCGTTCCCAAAAATACCAGAAAGTCCAGTATTCCAGGAATTTGCAAGTGGCCAACCTACAAGGAATGGAGCAGTTCACATTTCTCTCAAAGCTTGTTGTTACATACTGCCTGCAGACTCAGACTATGTCTTTTCTGAGGAAGGGTAACAAAAAAAGTGTGTTTGAAATCAAGTTAGCTATCTTGCTGTAAAATTCTAGTGGATACAAGGCACAAGTAGTTTATACCTCAGTATAGCTTGTCAATTCAGCACTATGCTCCCATCTGTGATTTACCCCAGCTAGCTATATCACAATAAAATTACAGAGAACAACAAGAAGTCTTGTGGCACCTTATAGACTAACAGCTATTTTGGAGCATAAGCTTTAGTGGGCAAAGACCCACTTCATCAGATGCATGAGTGGGAGGGGGTGCGTTGGTTTCAGAGGTGTATTTAAAGAGTGGGGTCCCAGTAAGAGGAAGGGCCAGAGCTGACAAGGTCTATTCAGCAAGGTGGAAATGGCCCAGTATCAACAGTGCTTATCAAAGGAGGAAAAAAGAAGTCAGATCAGACGAGGATGTGAGCCTTTGTCAGAGTCTAATGGGGAGATATTAGCACCCAGAGCAGAGAAACTGCCTTTGTAAGCAAGCCATTCCCAGCCTCTGTTTAATCCATGGTTAATGGAGTCAAAGTTGCAAATAAATTGCAGCTCAGAGATTCTCCCTTTGATTTTTGAAATTTTTTTGTTTCAGGGCTGTCACCCTTAAATCTGCCACTGAGTGGCCAGGGAGATTGACGTGTTCTCCCACAGGCTTCTGTTCATTACCGTTCCTGATGTCTGATTTATGTCCATTTATTCTTTTACGGAGACACTGCCCAGTTTGGCCAATGTAAATTGCAGTGGGGCATTGCTGGCACATGATGGCATATATTATATTAGTAGATGTGCAGGTAAAGGAGCCCCTGATAGAATAGTTGGTGTTAGGTCCCGTGATGTCATCACTGGTGTAGATATGTGAGCAGAGTTGGCAGCGAGGACTGTTGCAGGGGCTGGTTCCAGGCCTAGAGTCACTGGTTTGTGATTTGTAGTGGCTGGTGAGGATTTGTTTAAGGTTGGCAGGCTGTCTGTAGGTGAGGACAGGCCTGCCTCCAAAGGTCTGTGAGAGTGAAAGATCATTGTTCAGGATGGGTTGCAGATCACTGATGATGCGCTGGAGAGGCCTTAGGTGGGGGCTGTATGTGATGGTCAGTGGTGTTCTCTTGTTTTCCTTGCGAGGCCTGTCTTGGAGCAGGTGGCTTCTGGGTACCCATCTGGCTCTATCAATCTGTTTCCTTACTTCCTTAGGTGGGTATTGTAGTTTGAGGAAAGCTTGGTAAAGGTCTTGTAGATGTTTGTCTCTGTCTGATGGATCAGAGCAAATACAGTTGTACTTTACTGCCTGGCTGTAAACAATGGATCGCGTAGTGTGTCCTGGATGGAAGCTGGAGATGTGTAGATAAGCATAGTGGTCCATGGGTTTTTGGTATAGGGTGGTATTTATGTGACCGTTGCTTCTCTGCACAGTAGTGTCCAGGAAGTGAATTTCTTGTGTGGACTGGTCCAGGCTAAGGTTGATGGTGGGGTGGAAACTGTTGAAATCACAGTGGAACTCTTCAAGAGCCTCCTTCCCATGGGTCCAGATAATGTAGGTGTCATCAATGTAGCGCAGGTAGAGGAGGGGCACTAGGGGACAAGAAGAGAGAAAGCGTTGTTCTAGGTCAGACATAAAAATGTTGGCATACTGTGGGGCCATGCGGGTGCCCATAGCAGTGCCACTGATTTGAAGGTATAATTTGTCCCCAAATCTGAAATAGTTGTGGGTGAGGACAAAGTCACAAAACTCCGTCACCATTTGTGCCTCAGTCTCAGGAATAGTGTTCCTAACACCTTGGAGTCCATCTTCACGTGGGATATTGGTGTAAAGGGCCTCTATATCCATGGTGGCCAGGATGGTGTTTTCAGGAAGGTCACCAATGGATTGTAGTTTCCTGAGTACGTAGAGGCCCTTTACACCAATATCCCACATGAAGATGAACATGGATATTTACACCAATTTCCCACATGAAGATGAACATGGCTACCTCTCTGATACTTGTCACAATAAAACTACAGTGACTTGTCTATACTAGATTTTTTTCCCCTATGAAGACAACAGCCTCAGTCTGAGAATATTATTTCCATACTCTCCTCATGTTGGAAGACTCAATCCACAGTAACAAGGACTGGAAAGTTTTGGTTTTTTGTTTTCTTTTTTAGCTCAAAGTTTACATTTTGCAGCACAAGTCTAGGCAAAGAGAAAGTTTCTGCATCTTAGCCAGAATCATAAAATGCACAGGCCCTGTACATAAATTAAACAAATCAGATATATTTTACTGGCATGAGTTACAAGTGTTAGTTACAAAGTTACAGTGAAAATTTTATTTCAGTTATAAATATTCACAATCTGCACTCTGAATAATTGCCAGACCAAAACTTATTTGCTGAAGATTCATGAATCAGCTCAAATAGTGACTAAATTTTAAAATTGTGCAAATCGGCCATAGATAATTCATAAACTGTTGAGGGGGGAGAGACAAATTCAACAAATAATTTTGAATCCTGAGTTTTCCAGCTATAGAACCATGAACCACAGGGATGGGAAAATGTTTTACAGTGAGAGACTTAAGGAGCTCAATCTGTTCAGGTTAAGAATAAGATTGTGAAGTGACTTGATTATCATCTGTGAGTACCTTCAGGGTAAAAAATAACAGATGCTAATGGGTTCTTTAATCTAGAAATGAAAACCATAACAAGAACCAGTGGCTGTAAATTAAAGCCAGATAAATTTAAACTAGCAATAAAGTAGTTTTTTAACACAGAGAGTTTTTAACGATAAGAATAAAATACCAAGGGTAGCGACATATTCTCCACCTAGATGAGTAAAACTCTGGAACAGCTCACAAAAGACGAGGTCATCTTGAAAGAATTTCTTAGACCTCATGCTGCTTGTAAAAGGGACAGAAGTACCCACATCTCTATAAGAGTGAAGAACTTACTCACCACTCAGCCTACCAAATCAATTCATTAGTTCATCAGTACATAGATCCCAGCACATGTGGGGGTAGTGGGTAATCAACTTGCAGAATAAACTTAGGGGGAGATTTTTGAGTTGGGGCACAGGCTGCAAGAGTTCTTTTGTTGCTCTGAGCAAAAGAAGCTGTTTCTTGCTGTTTGAGTCCCTCTGCTTTCACAGACACAGAACTGTGTATATTTGTTTTTGAATAAAAAACTCGGTCAATGAAATGCCCATTATCGATTTCTAATCTCAGATAGAACACCCAGAAGGCCCAAAACTTTGACTAGCTGCTTGGAAAAAAAGGACAACAAAATCATCACCATGTATGCATCTGTGTTGATACTGTGTAAATCCACAAAAGTAAAGTATCTGTCACCTTTTAAAATCTTCCTCACTTTATTTAATTGTTAGATTTAAATTATTTTAAAGTTTTTCAGGTAAGTATTTTAAGTATTAATATTGTTAGTTTAAAATAATGGGCCGGATCCTGTACCCATTTATGTCTGATGAGTAAATGTCTCATTGTATGTAAGGAAAGCCTGTTTAGATTCTTTGGAAAGCAGCTTTATTAAAATAGCATTACGAAGTTCCACATTTAACTCCCAAAGACTTTTAGTTCACTTTTGCTCCATTTTCAAAAAAAAAGAATGGCAATTAGGAAAAACACACTGTATGTTTAACAACAGATCTGAAAGGCGAGCACTTTATCATCAGAATTAAACTGCAGTTTAGTTAATAATTCTACTGTTAAGTGAAACTCCCCACCCCACCCCGAATATAATCAAAGTGTTCACAATAGATCACAGTGAAGCCTCCATTCTGTCTGTAATGGTAACAATAGTAAGGAACACTAATTTTGCATTCAGTGATTCTACATTTTGAAACACTGTTTACAGTTTTTGCATAGTTTAGAGGTTTTGAAAGTTGTAGTTAATTCTTTTACTGTAAAGTGATTTTGCTTGGCCTGAGAGTGGGTTTAACCTTTTAATTAGATGTTTATATCTGCATAGGAGATTTCCATATTCCTGTTTTGTCTTTTGTGTCTTTGCATACAATAACCATATCAGGCTTATCTGTAAACTACCTCTTCAGCTAGTTTTAGAGTCACCTTTAAAGACTTTTTTGTGATAATAAACTTTTTATTCCCATTGTTTAATAAATTTTATATCTAATCTGACGATATCCCCATTTTCATATTCATAATGACACACAAGTTGTTTGAGGAATTTAATAACAGGAACATGTTAACAGATGAAATTTCAAGACTTTGAAATAAGGCTCTAAAGGCCATAGTAAATAACATCTGCAAATTGTTATTATATAGTATCCATTGTGAAGCATATGCCATTAAAATTTTGCATATTCAATAGCAACACTTCCAGTTCTGATGATGAAAACTTTATACCCAGAAATGACATTTCAATGCCAGTGCCTAAAAATAAGAAGGTTGTTAATCAAGATGCAGTAAATGTCAACAGTAGTGATAGATGGAATCTAAGCTCAATTTAGAGACTGTGCAGGCTGAAAATGAGGACCTCAGAAATACTGCACAAGAGCAAGAACTTATGAGTAACACAGGATACAGTGTAACAACAGCGACATCAGAAACTGATATTGAACTTCTTGATAAGCACAATGTTGCTCCGTCATTTCTCAAAGTTAGCTGTTTTCAGATTCTAAGTAATATATCAAAAGATGCTGAAAATCATGCTTATCCCACTCTTCTGCTGATAAAAACTCTTCCACATAGAGAGATCTACACAAGAGATGGGCTGTGCTGGAGCACGGAAAAGCAGGCTCTCTACTGTGTACCCTCTTTCCTTTTTTCACAGTAATATTTCAAATGCATTGGTACTGTCTGATCCATCCCCTTGGATCATCAGTAAAGGTTGATGGAAGTTGGAAGACCAAATACCTGCACTTGAAACTTCAGTGTCACATAAAGATAACTGTGTTACATGGAAATCAGCTCATACAGCAGCACTAGATGAAAACTCAGTTGAAAACTTACTCCTACTCCTGAGTGAAATAAACACAGAAATGGATAACTAGTAAAAAATCCTTGAGTGCTTATTGAATGACGTTCATTTCCTTCTGAACAGGTATTGGCTTTGTTTGGTTCCAGTCAGCATATCAATTTCCCTACAAATGGAACCTTTCTTGGTTTACTCGAGCTTCATAGCAATTATGACCCACTTTTATCAGGCCACGTTAAGAATGTTCATGAATCACTAGAAAGCAGAAAAATGCATGCAAGTCCATGATCTGTCTACCAGAATACAAAACCAGTTCATTGACCTGGGTGGGACATTTGTGCAAACAACAATCCTTGAAGAGACACAACATGCAAAGTATTTTTCAATTATCATTGATGCAACTCCAGAATCATTGTTCCCTTGGGCTATGTCTGCATGAGAGGCTTTTCCCAGTAAAACTGGGCTTGTGTCGGGAAAAACCGTGAAGTGTCTACAAACAAAATGCACTTTGTCAACAGTTGACAAAACCCAGCACATCCATCGGCAGCGTTATACCTCTTGACACCTCTCTCGACAGTGTTCTGTCAAGAAAACTGCCGTGTAGACACTCCGTGGCTCCTTTGTCAACAGACAGGGCTTCTGGTTCCCTGTTTGCAGAGTGTCCAAACAGCCGTTTTGTTGAGAGAGCAGGTGGGCAGTCTGGCTGCTCTCTGTCTACAGACCAGATTGCTCTTTTGATCTGCTTTTATGTGTCGATACGATCTGCCAACAGAAGTTTTGCTGGGAAATCCCTTGTGACAGTGACCTCCATCAACATAGGCTTCTTATGGAGATGTAACTACAAAGAACAGAATACCTGGGTTGTTCAATATGTTAATATTGCAGGAAGTTCAAAGGTTTCAATTGAAGAACAGTTCATTTTGTTCAACAATTTCACGAAAAATACCGGAAAAGAAATCACCGCTTATGTATTAGAAATTCTGGAAGGGTTCAAAATTTTGAGGAGTAAAGAGACTTCAAAGTAGCCCAGGCACTTCGAAGTACTTGTGGCTGACCCGTGGCTACACACAAGCCAGCACTTTGAAGTCTGACACTTTGAAGTTGCTGTAGGGTGGATTTAGCCTAATGAAGTGCTGCATATGCATTGCAGCACTTCATTAGTAATCTCCCAACACCTTAATTAACATGACCCCTTCGAAGTTGGGGGCTAGTCTAGACACAGCCAAAGATATTCAAAAGATTTGTGATTAATGGGATGCAATCCTTTCTGAGTCCTAATCAGTAGCACAGGACATTGACATTTCATCTGAGTTCACCAACTGCAGCCTAACTTGTCAATCTGATGCAGAAAGGTACTGTTGAGTCAATATTTTTGGGGAAGGTTTTTTTGTTTGTTATCATTGACTCCACAAAATCTGGTCTTACACATCAATTTGAGTTACTGTAATACATTTGTACCCTTTTTGGATCCCTTTGGGAGTCCAGAGAACTAACTGATAAAGAGCTATACTCAGCTGAACAATTTCAACAAAGGTTCGACAAATTTCAAGAGATCTGATGAGATCATCTTCCTGAAACATATACATTCCACCAACTTCAACAATTTTTTCAAACTGCAAGCCAAAAGAATTGCTTCAAGAAATATATGATCTTGGCCTGTTGACTGTATTTTCTGATATCGCAATTGCATTACTTTTGTGGAGCACATATATTAGATTTTTCTTCAATTATAAATGAGTTTGACAGAATGAAGCCAGAAAAGCACTCCTAAAATAAAGAGTTTTGTTACTAAATAAATGACTCAAGTATTAATTTTCATATATTCTTTTGGTTTTAGTATGACCCTGAATATGACAAGTTAGATACGTCAGAAGCCTGGGGCTGAAGCTGGGCTGGGGGCCCTAACCTCAAAGTGGCCCAGGCCTCTGTCATTCTCTGAGAGGGCTTGCTGACCTGCACTTTACTGTTTTAATTTGTTTATACAATTTCTTACACTGATTGGCTCTGGGTGTTTGATCTGCAGAATCACCATGCGGGTATTTCATAATAACCATACAGTATGTGAATCTCTGTATTTTGACCAGATAACAATTGCCAAAGCAGGGAGTTGCACTGTCACCATACAGCTATTTCTCAGTATATTACGACAAATATAGAAATCCCTCTGCTGCCTGGCTCCCGTACTTGGAATTTTCAAGCTGTTTGCCAGCAACAAAGATTCATTCTCAGCTACTTACCCTCTGCAGCTGAAGCAGAAAACACCAGTGATTACTTTAAAGAGAAGAGAATAAAGACTTTTCCTTCTTTCACGCATGGTTCTGCTCCCAATACTAATTTTGTTATCACCTTCTAGGGAGCTGTATCTGAATCTTTTTCTCATCTTGCCTTTGTCCCAAGTCTTTCATTGAGCCAGCAGGATTCTTTATTTTCACAATAACTGTCAAAAATCTGTTGTTAACAGTGGGCAGGATTCTGCTACCTTTTCCTCATGGTGAATTTCCAAAGATGTTTGTCTTCCCTATTATCCTTTGCAGTGGTCTGTGTCTTGTCTGTTCTCTTGTCTTTTGTACAGATCTGTTCATAAAGTCATAATCTCAACCTTAAAAAATTCTGATACCAAAAAGTTTCAATAGGAACATCTCCCTGGCAATTCCTGAGGAAACAATTTTAGGCCAAAAGCCTCAATTTTTGTTAAAAACATTCCAGTTTCTCTGTTTGTTGGCCATAATTCCCCAATATTGTTTTGCCATAACAGTGCTTTTTTCTTCTTTAGGCTAGGTCTGCACTTACCACAGAAGATCGAATGCTTATGTTCGATCTTCTGGGGTACCGTATTGTACATGTGCAAAATGGCACATTCCAGGGCCAATGTCAACCCCAGAAATTCTTTTGATCAACATGCTATTAAGGCAGATCAATGGGAGGAATGCTCCCATTGACCTTCTTCCATGAAGACAGGCATGGAAGTCAATGGCTGCAAAGTCAATTTTTGGCATGCAATTGGCATACCAAAAATTGCATAGCAGCCGTCAAACTTTCAGGTAAGTGTAGATGCAGCCTTAGTAAGAAGAGAATCCAGATGCAAATAGTTAGGGGCAAGGAGTTCCTGAGTAATTGAGTTAACAAATGTCACTCACTTTAATGATCAAAAGGAGTGCACTTCACTTTGTAATGGTTTCCAAATGTTATATTATGGCTGAAAAATATCTATAAATGGAGAACAGAGGAGAGCACAGGAGAGTCTCTGTAAAAATGTGGAATAAAGCCATTTCCCTTTAGAGTTTCATTGAAGTAAGCCAAAATAACACTTGGGTAATGATCAAATTATATTGAAAAACCTCAGTAGCACAAACAAGGAATTTCTCAGGATTTCTTTTATTGTTTTTTAAATTGTTTTGGATTTTTTGTCTTTTTAAGGAATTATGTGATCTAAAAACAGAGGAAAAGCTTAGTTCACTTATAGCTTTCATATAATTACCATAAACTCTAATGCAAATTAGACTGTAGGTCTGCTCAATGTACATTACTGTGCTTGCCAAATTATGTTTGGCAATGTGGTCAAGCAATAACAGATGCACACTGTGCTTAGTTTTCTCGGGCTGTTCAATAATTAGGAGGGCAATGTATTATAATAAACCACATCCCCTTGGCTGATATTTGGATGCAAATTGCACACTAATTCACTTCCAAGCTTTTTGGAAGCACACCAAAAGACATGAAAATCAGGAAAATATATTGTTTACTTCAGGAAAGTTGTTTAAAAATGATTCATTTGTACACAGTATTTGTGTATTTCATGCACGGAGGAAATTTTAGCAATATCTTCACAGTGTCTTTCCTTGTTTAGTTCGGCAGGAGCTTGGGAAAGCTTAAGTGACACTGAAGCACTCACAGGATCTCTGTTATTCTTGTACTGAGAAGGCACAATACAGAAGATAGATCTCCACTTTCTTTCTCTAAGGTATCTCTGAGATTGAGTGGGTGTCAATTCAATGAAAAAGCTGAATCCCACTGTTACTGAAATTCTTTGCAATCCATTACATTATAATGTCATGCTGTTTGTAGCAGGATATTCATCTCTTGAGAAGACTTCAGATTCATTACCCTGCACTTTCACTAAAAAGTAGAATCAACAAATTTTATAGAAAAAATATTATCACTTACTGATGGAATTTCTTGAGAATCTGGCAATGACTGTAGTGCTGTGTAACTCATAACTAGATCCATCTTTGAAGAGTTCTGCAGCAAGAGTAGGCCAAAATAATAGAGCTCCAATACTAAAAGTATTCAGAATTGAAGATGATCCTAGTAATTATAGCAAATGAGCTTCACTTTGATACTAGTTAAAGTACTTTAAAAATATAAAACAAGTATCAAGGTACAATATGAGAGACATATCTACTCCTATGTCTTATTTGTACGATGGTGTCACCTATGGTTACAGTCAAGGACCAGGAATCTTTAAATGGTTTTTGATAAAATCCTTTGTTAAGAATACAATAGGACAAAAGTTTGGTAACCAAAGAATAAGAACTAAAGAACTAGAAGAGAGTAACCACAGAACCAAAACAAGGAGTTGTAGCAAGAGACCAGACTATTCTGATAGTCAAGTGACCAATTTCAGCCATGATGACCGTGGAATTAATAGAAACCATTTCAGGACCAGTATCATTTGCTATATTTTTATTAACAGTTTCGAGGAAAAAGGTAAGTAGTGGGATGTGAAATGTTGCTGATAACATAAAATCATTTTGGGTTAGTAAAACTTGAGAGGATTGAGCCACATTCCAAAAAGGCCTTCCAAGGAATTCAATGGCAGATAGATAACAGCAAGGCAAAGCATATTAGCAGGAGTAATTAAATTATTAGTGCGTAGTGATGGTTTCTGAATCTGTTGTGATTTCTCAGGAGAAAGATCTCAGCATCAAATTATGCCAGGCCTCCAGGGCTCCAAAGGTGTGAGGGAACAGAGCAAGACAGTGACAGTCTGTTGATCGCTGGCTAGAAGAATGATCCCTAGTGTAAATGGGTGCTTTACTGTGTTGCAAGAACTGGTTCAGGAGACAGGAAAATGTTGCTCATGACCAAAAATTATGTTGGTGCTTTCTCCATCCCACCTGGTGAGCCACAAGGGGAGAGAGAGAGAGACAGAGACAGCCAATTCAAACCCCATCATTTTAAAGAGTCCTAGAGCTTTGTGCTCTGTGCCATGGCCTGGGCGGTTTTGAGATCTGACTGCCTTGGTTCCCCCCCTTCTGCTGTTAGCCACACCCCTTCCAGGGTTCAGAGCTGGGGCTCCCTCCCATCTTGATCCAGAGCCCACAGTGTGTATTAGTGCTGCTAAGAGGAATACACAGGGCTTCTCTGAACTCAGCATTGCTACTGTCAGCTTTGGCTCACTAAGTATGAAGGAAGAAACTGATGACTGAGGGAATCTAAGATGGAAAAAGAAGTTTATAAGATGATAATTCTGCTTTCTACATCAAACAAAAGTGAAAGGCTCCAGTGGGTCCTTTTGCTCATAGGTGAATATGTAGCTTCTATTCAGCTTTAAGGCTACTGAGAGAAATACATAGTAGCTCAAGGAGAAGTCATTGTGGAAATCCCGAGAAAAATAGCTCTTTAATGGGCTTCAAATAAGCCATACACCGCTATTTGAATTTATGCAAAGTGATCAGAATCTCTCTATTAGAGCAGGAATGGGGAACCTATGGCCCACAGGCTGGATACAGGCCCTGGCTTAATTTGATCTGGCCCAAGTGAAGTCCCTGTGCCATAGACCAGAAGCCCTGAGCCTTGACACTCTCCCTCACCAATGGGGCTGAAGCACAGCACATGCCCAATTATGTGTAACTAAGAGGTGTTTTATTTGGGGAGAGGGGGTTGGTTTGTTTCTTATCCTCAGAGCATTTGGAGCAGATGAGTAATAGGGTTTTGGTTTTTGCTTGTGTGGTCACCAACTGATTTTTCTGTGGCTATGTGTTGTCTGACAACCCCTACATTAAAGAGTTAAGACTAAGAGAGAGATACATTAATATTTTCAAAATTAACTTTAATTCATGTTATTATTTTTGCAGACTCTGTCCACATACTTGACAAAGTAGGTCAACAGTAGTTCTAATTTTATTTGCTTGTGACAATAAACTACCAGATTGGAACTGTCTAAAATTTTTTGAATTCTGAATTTCTAAAGGAAAAAAGTAACACACATTTATCAAATGCAATTACAAAATAGTTATCCTGTTTTTCTATAGAGAGGGATGAAAGCCTGAATTCTGAAAAAAATATGAAAAATGAGGATATATTGTCATTCATATTTTTGCATTTTTCCCATTTCTTAGTCAGATGTAAACCAGAACAAGTTAAAACCAAACCTCTTCTCCCCCAGAGAAGTTGTGAATTGGCAGTACCATTTTTAAACTGCTATTTTTTAACTGCCCACTTGTAACACTTACTGATGAGTTTGAAAATAAAGATTGGGGAGACCATGTTTTAAAACTGCATCTGATATACTCTGTATAAACCTAAGAATATACTATATTATTGGAAAGATGATCTGATCTCTCAGAAAAGTAGTGTTATTGATACAATGTATTTTTAGTTGGCAAAAAATTCTTACAATCCTCCTTAAAAAGTCTCCCCTTTGCAACACAAGTTTATAATCCTCATATACTGGAGCTCTGAAAGGGAGCCTTTTCCTCTAGGGGGATAAGCTATTACTGATATCCTTTGGTGATTGCTACCTCTATCATGGCCCAAGGGCTTGAACACAGGTCCTCAGGAGCACCCAGGCTCCAGCCCTTTATTTAGCAACCTGCTACCAGCTGTTTACCAGAACCCATGAAACTCAGCCCCAGTATGAGGCACTGCCCAAGAGGTCCTTTCTGCAGTCTCAGAACAGCCAATAACAGGAAGCTATGTGAACAAATGGGATACAGCCTGCTCTGGAATACGTGACATGTGCTTCCCTCTTGACTTCTCAGCATGCGAACCAGTCTTAACTTCTGACATCAATTTGCGATACTTGCTCTCCTGTTGGTCTCCTGCTTCTGATCTCCCAGTAACCTGACCCAGCTGATGCTCAACTCCTGTCTCAAACTGTGAACTCTGGCTCTGATTACTAAGTAAGTCTGTCAAAGAGTAGGCTTTGAGAAACAATTACATTCCTCAATTTCACCTTTATAGATATGTAGGTGTTTTGGGAGAATCAAAGTCCAACCTGCTGTAGAAGGTCAACTAATGATTACAGAACCATTTGCAAAAGACGTTCTAATTTGTGGTTCTGATTTCTGTTGGGTAAATGTAATGGTCTGCAGTGAAAGATTACCATTAAATGTAAGAGGAACATAATATGAAATTGGAGGAACAGAGTAACATTTGTGGACAAAGTAAAACAATATAAATTAATGTAAGACATAGGTTGTTCCTTGAGAAGTGAAATTCATTGTGTACAGAAGTTCAGCAAAAGATGTGTTGACCATTCAAGTCCCATTTAAGCCCTCCAAAAAGACTTAAATGGGATTTCAGTGGTATATTGACCATTTGTTGGACTTGTACACAAAGTAACAGAGAGGATGCCATGCTAGTCTATACACTATCAAAACAAAAAGCAGTCAAGTAGCACTTTAAAGACTAGCAAAATAGTTTATTAGGTGAGCTTTCGTGGGACAGACCCACTTCTTCAGACCATAGCCAGACCAGAACAGACTCAATATTTAATAATTAATTGAGTTTATAAATTAATTATAAAATAAATATTGAGTCTGTTCTGGTCTAGCTATGGTCTGAAGAAGTGGGTCTGTCCCACGAAAGCTCACCTAATAAACAATTTTGCTAGTCTTTAAAGTGCTACTTGACTGCTTTTTGTTTTGTACACAAAGGTGAGTATTATAAGGAATGGTAATCTTTTAGTTTTGATAATACAAGAATTATGTTTGAAATGAAATTAAGGATTTCTCTATTTTTTAGAATTCTGGAAGGATGGAGCAGTTTTTTTAAAAGAACAAATCCTGCTTAATTTTAAAGTTTTTTTTCTCAATATTTTCTTGTGTTCCTTAATTTTTGGCATTGGTCTTACATATGAACCTTGATCATTAGGGAGGTATGTAGATGACACTTTAGTTTAGTTGCCTAGGGGATTTGGTCTTCAACTCCCTTTAATATCTAAACCCCTTAGGTTGCTTTCAAAAACTTAGCAATTTTTTAAAGTAGGCTATAGCAATCTCAAAAGCAGTTTTAACCATCTGGCGAGATTTTTGTATCCAGTCAACTCACCTGTCTCTTTGGCAGACCACTAAGTGGCAATTACTGTGGAATACACATTAATTTAAACAATACAGCGTCAAAATAAGGCCATGAAACAGAATCCGAATTTAAAAACATAACACCAAGTATATCTTATACTTGATAGCACTTGCATAGATTGTCATCTCATAGGAGTTTAAAAACACTAACAGGGGGTTAATTTGAAACTAAGCAGAATATACTTCTTGCAGTAGTGCTTTTTAAATCTGCTTTTATAATTTTTGCTTATCAAGGATTGCCCTTCTGCTATAACAACTGAGCCAAGACTCAGTTCTCAAATACTATGATGGCTTCTGTTAATTAGATAGTTTATCTATGATGAGTTGTTGACACTGAGATGATTTGTGTTAAATAATTTTAAAATATTCTGTGGGGACTAACTTCATAGATAGATGCCTTGTTCATTCAGTTTTCAGGCCCTGGTTTCAGTAGAGCTTGCAGCACATGGTAAAGATGAATTTGATGTCTGCAGCACAGTTCTTAAATGCAGAATCATTCATATTTCCAAGTTATATTTAAGCATAAGAACTGCCATATTGGGTCAGACCAAAGGTCCATCTAGCCCAGTATCCTGTTGTCCAACAGTGGCCAATACCAGTTGCCTCAGAGGGCATGAACAGAATAGGAGATCAACAAGTGATCCATCTCCTGCTACCCATTCCCAGCGTTTGAGAAAAAGAGGGCGCCATTCCTGCCCATCCAGCTAACAGCCATGGATGGACCTCTTTTTTGAATCCTGTTACTGTCCTCAACATCAAGACTATAACAATCATCTATCCTCTCTCAACACACTAAGGGCTTTAAATGACAAAGACCACTAGGAAGTTACTTATTAATATTATTTAAACAAGAATTTGAACTTTTGCAGGCTTTTTGTCATTTTTCCTCTCTTAAAATGTTTCTTATGCAACATTCTACTGCTTGCAAATCTCTCTCAGCCTCCAACTCTGGAATGTGAGGCAAAATGCAGGCAGTATTAATAGACTATGTATCACAGGGGTAGCAGAGTAAGTCTGTAAAAACAACAAGTCTGTAGCACCTTATAGGCGAACAGGTATTTTAGATCATAAGCTTTTATGGGCAAAGACCCACTTCATCATCTGACTCATGCATCTGATGAAGTGGGTCTTTGCCCACAAAAGCTTATGCTCCAAAACATCTGTTAGCAGACTATCATACACCCTGTTTTCTATGTATAACATGCTAATCTGTCTTTTTTTCAGGCTTTAGTTCTCAGTCACAGGATGGAAGGGCTATGCCCTGAGTAGGTATACAGTTTTGGCTGTAAAATACAGTGTTTGGCGTTAAAGATGTAATCTGTGTATTGTTTACCAGTGCTTGGTAAAAACACTCCTGTAAATAAAAAAAAAAATGCAGGGAGAGTACATAAAAGGAGGGATGGTGAATACATTTAATATTTTCAATATTTTAAAGTGCTCAGTTCTACTGCAAGGAATACACATGTGCAGGTACACTATCTTTTCTCATCTTCCCTCCCCTTATTCCCATTTACCCCTTTTTCCATAGTTTTCTGTTCTTATTCCTCATCCTTTCTCACTGTTTCCACACACACTCTTTTTCCTGTTTAATCTCTGCTCCTCTCTCCTTTTATACTCTTTCTCTTGTTCTCTTTAATCTCTCAGTCTCTGCCTCCCTTTTTAAGTCCCAACACTCCCCTTTCCTTTTCAGCCCCTCATCTTCCTTGAGCCGCGGGAGTTCTGCCCAGGGTGCTATAGCACCTCAGACTTTTTGTGATCTCCATTCTGCATTTGCACATGGATATAACCCCCAGACTGAGAGACTAAAAAAAATTAAATCTTTAGATGTTTATGTGTAGGAACAACACTTGCAGAGACATTCTCTAGGTTAAAAGTTAAAAGGGATGTCAATCATCAGACTTGAGAATATAAACAGATTGCCAGCGTGGGTTGAAAAGGAATTTTCCCCCACAGAGTCACTGAAGTTAGAGATGGAAAGTAACTATTAGGTCAACTAATCGCTCTACCTGCACTGCAGAATTCTTCTCTATTGTGCATTTTTTGCTGCTTTGTCCCACCTCGTTACAAAAATATCATGTTTAGAACCCACGTGATTGCATTGCAGCAGTCAGTGGTATAAACAAGGAAGGAAGTAGTGGCGAGGATACATAGCTTCTTGGTATTTTGTTTTAGGGACTCTGGCTGCCTGCAGACTTGCTATAAGTGTCTGTACGGGGGAGCGGAGGGAGAGGTGACTTGGCAGAATAAGCCACAATCACCCAAAGACTGGGTGAGGGAGGCATTAGATACTTAGGTGATTTCTGTAATGTTTTTTAGCAGCCAGACAGGACATATCTATGGTCAAACTAAGGCTATGTCCACACGGCCAAGTTATCTAAAAATAACAGCAGTTATTTCGAAATAACTCTGGCATCATCTAAATGGCGCACATACTATCTTGAAATAAATTTGAAAAAATGAGTGCCTTATTTCAATTGCAGTAGATCTCATTCCCTGAGGAATAATGCATATGTCAAAATAGGCCATAACAGCTCCAATGGCACTATTTCAAAATACCCCTGTGGACCAGAAATAATATTTCAAAATAGCTAAGTGCTATTTTGAAATGCATTTTGTATTTGGCTGTGTTATTTTGAAATATCCATCTTACTTCAGAATGGAGCTGTTGTGTAGAGGTATCGTAAGTGTCCAAATTAACCTAAAGTTAGGAGGAGGAGTTTAAAAATAGGAAAAGAAGGAACCAGACTAGCAAACTTAGTGATGGAGCAAAGACTAGAGTGGTCTACTGTGTGCGTGAATTGTGTTCCAATGACCTTGTACACTTACTGAGGTTAGTCTGCAGGGTCCTCATGCTATTACAGAAGGTGAGGAAGACTAGAATTTGCTGGACGAGATACAAAATGAAGCCTGATAGAGCAGAGATTTGCAGGAAGTATGAAAGAGATTGTGGGCCTCTCACTTATTTCCCAGCTTCGAGAGGCAAGCATGCTCTGCAGTGGCCAATCCACAGAGAATGAGAAGAGTGAATTCCCCACAGAAGAGCCCCAGAGGATGGATGCACATGCTTCACCTGTTGCATTTACAAATACAAGTGCAGGAAAAACTGCTGAAAGTGTTGGCTTCAAAAATTGTATTGAGAATTGTATATATGCTTCATAGGTTACAAATATACTGTTATGTATTTAAATATACACGTTTATGGAGATGTTTATTGACTGTTTTCCTTTAGAGATTTTGTCACTATTGTTCTGTCAGAGATTTAATTCCATACAGCTGCAGTGCATGTGAACATGAGACAGTCCTTAAGAAATTATGCCAAGCCATACTTTTTGTCACCCCTCTTTTAACAGCATACACACATATCCCACAATGTTCTGCATGTATTAAAGGAGGACTTAGCCAACATTTTGAGATCACATATCATTTGCTTTGAATTTGTTCATTGTTGAGCTTTTAGATGTTCAACGAACTAGTGAAAATAATCAGTTTTTTTTTTAAACTTTGCAATTATAGTGTTGGGAGCCACAAAGAAGTCCTTAAAGAGCTGCATGTGGCTCCAGAACCGCAGGTTGCACACCCCCCTATTATAGTGTATTAATACAATGTGAGGTGGTAGACACACTCCCTCTCAGGAGCATTCTCTTTTTTGAAAGGTCAGATATGATAACACTAATTGAAATATGAGCTTGGGAGAATGTATGTGTGTTTGTGTGGCTGGAGGAGGCAGGTAGGTGTGTGTGTGTGTGTGGCGGGGGAGGCAGGTAGGTGTGTGTGGTGGGGGAGGCAGGTAGGTGTGTGTGTGGTGGGGGAGGCAAGGAGGTGTGTGTGTGTATGGCAGGGGTCAGGTAGGTAGATAGGTGTGCATGTGTGGCAGAGAGGCAGGTAGGTGTGTGTATATGGCAGGGGTCAGGCAGGTGTGTGTGCACAGTGGGGGAGATAGGTGGGGGGGTGGGACAGGGCAGGCAGGTAGGTGTGTGTATGTGCGCAGTGGGGGAGGCAGGTGGGGAGGTGTGGGACAGGGCAGGCAGGTAGGGGTGTGTGGTGTGTACGTGTGCATGGCTACAGAGGCAGGTCTACCAACTCTGTCACTGCCCATCAGGTTCCTACGGGGGAAAGGAGCCTGACTCGGACAAGCAGAGTGGCCAGAGGCAGGAGTGGGAGCCGCGTCCCAGGATAAGGCACCCCCTGTCCACTGGCCGGTTTGCCCCCAGGCTGCGTGGCCAGTGCTGGGCCCTCCCCACAGCCCCAGAAGTCATGCAGAGTGACAGAGTGATGTTCCTGCATTGTTTCAAAGGGGCCTGGAACTCCTGGTCATCACTGCTACTGTACCAGTGGCGGTGGCCAAGAGCTTTGGGACATTTTGAAACACTGGATCCCTATGCAGTTTCCCCATTGCCTCTTCCTTGCCCCCCAACCCCTCCCATTGGTTGGCTTGTCTGCATCTACCTTAGGAGCTGCATAGATGTAATTTAAAAAAAAGAATAGTACCAGGACAAAAACTGTGTGTAGACAATCAGACTTTAATTTTTCCTTATAAATCATTTCTGTCAGCATCTTGGTTACATTTGTTCTCTAAGTTTCTTCCAATTTTTCAACAGCCTTCTAGTAATGTGTTGCCAGGAACCGAATGCAGCAGTCTAGATGTTGTTAAACCAGAGCTGTAGACAGAGGGACAATATGGTATAGCATAGCATAACTGACATAGCACTATCTGCAGCATGGATAATTTTCAGCCTTTTTCTGTGAGATTAGATATGTGCTAAAGATAAGACGAGCAACAATCTGACAATTTCTATCTTCACTATCTATTTTCTCCTTCCTTCTAACCAAGTCTAGTTCTTCCCTTCTCTTAAACCCACATAATCATCTTTTTAATGCCACAGGCTTCTAAAATTTAATGTTATTCTAGAGATTCTTAACACTTTCTTGGCTGAATGCTTGCCAACTTTTTTTAGATGAAGGCTTCCTAGAAATTTCCAGTATGTGCTGTTCACACTAACTCTACAGATGCCTTGTATCTTTCTAATCTACGAAGTTTCCAGTACCCCAAGAAGTGTACATAACCAAGTTGACTCCTGCAGTCCCATAGATACATGTCTTTCTCAGGAAACATTGGTTTGCTGCCACTGTACAGTTGCTGTGAACAGTTTCATTTCTAGGTGAACTTCTATTAAAATTCTTAGGGCTATGGCTACACTGTGGTATCTATTTTGGGATATATTTGTGCCCTGAAATAGAAACCCTACAACTCAACACCGTGCTTGAAATAGCAGGGCTATTTCGAGTGTGGTATTTCATTCCTGCTACCCCTTGTCATGAGGGGGGAAGTGGGAAGTTGGAAATAGGAGCTTATTTCAAACTTTGGTGCTGTTTGGACAGCACCAAGTTCAAAATTACCTTGAAATAATTTATGCAATTTGCATTCCACAAGTTACATCAGTTATTTGGTGTTACATGTACATTGTAGCCATACCCTCGGAGTTTTACACTACATTTACAACTTGTATTAATAGTCTAGAGGCTTGTCTACACTAGCAGCCTCCTTTGAATGGGGTATAGTAATCAGCCCAATTGGAGGAAGCTAATTAAGTGCTGCAATGCATATGCAGCACCTCATTAGTATAGTGGCTGCCACAGGAACTTCAAAGTTGCTAAATTTGAGGGGCTGACAGGCAATGCAATCGCAGGTGCTTCGAAGTATATGCCAAAACATTTTGGGAATAAGGGAACTTCAAAGTTTGGCTCATACTTCGAGGTGCCCATGGCTACACTGCCTGTCAGCGCTTTGAAATTAGCAACTTTGAAGTTCCTGTGGCAACCATTATGCAAATGAGGTGTTGCAAATGCATCACATCACTTAATTAGCCTCCTCCAATAGGGCAGATTACTATGCCCCCTTCGAAGGAGGGGGCTAGTGTATACAAGCCCTAGAAGTATTTACAGAAGTAGATAATATTATTGTAAATATACAATGCATGAAAGGGTTACTATAGTGTAAAGTATCCTGACTAGACATCTTTCTGCAATGTATTTTTATATTTCTTTCTACTCTTTGTACATTAAAGTAAACAATTAATTAATCATGAAAGCAGTCGCTACAGAGTATAAGCAAAGTTTCAGCTTCCAAAGCAACTTCTCTGCCAGACCTGAAAAACTGTCAGGCATTGTCACTTTTCCTAACCAGCTTTTCCTACCATGAGATGCAGCAACCAAAAACTGCAGCACTCTTCCTTTTTTCAACATGGTTTCAAGATAGAAATATAATGGACTATTTGCACCACCTGGTGCATGAATTTCAGTTGAATGAAAACATAGGGACTCCTGGGAATTTTGGTACTGAAATTCCAGGAAGAAAGGGAAACAAAATCCAAGATACTGAACATTTGAGAGGGGAAAATACATCAGAAATAATATCATTGCTAGATGGTACCTGGGTCATTTCTCAGGTCTCTCTCACTTTTACACATTCAAGAGTTTCTAGATCTGGAGGGTGGATAAAATGCTTTAACTTGCATTACATGTATTAATGGTCCCATCCGGCCTCTATGAATATCCATGAATTAATTTTGCCTTTTCCATTATTTTCTGATGTACAAGCATCACTCTGCTCGCATTTGTGGCTGGAGATTTTTCTCTTATTAAGGTCCTCACATTTAAAGAAAGTCAACTCCACATTGCTTTGATATCTCAGACAGAAAAGTATTATGTGATTAGCAGCATGCTGAGAGTTGTCACATTCACATTAACATTGATGAACCAGTGGTCAAGTGGCAGATTACATGTCTGTCACAACACATCAGGGCAGTAATCCAGTCTGCCAGCTCTACCCTGGCCAGCATCTTCAAACAAGGAGTACTTTATAAATATGCCACAAAAGAACAACGTTAAGGTTTCTGGGTTGGTGAGAGTGGATAGTACAAACTGTGGTCCAGCTTTTGGTGTTATAATCTTATCCAGCTGCAGTGTGCCATGTTCTCTGACCTTTTCAGGTTGCTAAAGTAATCCATTCAGTAAAGAATGACTGTATTCATGCACTGCTTAAACAGTCATAAGGAAGGTTTTCTTCATAAAGTCTGTATTATTAAAAATGTGGTAAAGCTAGCATATTAGTTTTGGAGACATTGCCTCCGTTCTGTCAAGAACAGAACCATCCCTACCCAGCTCCAGAAAAATAGAAAAAATTGCTAGACTATATTTCCAGGTAGGAGGCTTCAATTCACTGGGAATTTTGTGAAAAGCTTTGAACCTCCTTTTCGTCAAATTGAGAGACATTATTTTTGAAGGGTTTAATCAAGCAAATGTAGACTTGCTTCTTATTTCTCAATGGAAAACCGTTGAACCTGGAATTTAAGTGCCCTGAATCTGGCAGTAGGGTCTGAAACTATACACATACTGATGTTGAACATAATCTTAGTGTCTTGGGTGGTAGTTCTATGCATTAAAACAAAACTTCAGTCAAAATTATGTGACACGTTTTGAAAATTGACATAGCTCCAAAGAAAAGGGCATTGCCAGTATTTCTTGATATTATGCTTATCCAACTGACATGAACCTGTGGCTGCCAATGTTGTTAGTCCCAAAAGGAGATTCCCCAACATTTTTTGTTCTCTCAGTAATGGTCTTGCCTCATTGGCCAATGTGAGTTGGTAGACATTAGGATAACGGTGAAGAGCAGCTAAGTCAGTTGGAATAAAACCAAGTCATATTTTCAAAAGCACCTAAGTCACTAAGGGTCTGTCTGTACTTCACAGTAAGCTTGAATCTATGAGGTCTGGGCTTGTGGACTTGTGGTTTCTAATCCCATGCTTGTCGGTCTACTTACTTAGACTTAGGTCCGACTGTGCATCTGGGCACATTGAGCAACAAGTGCTTGCCAGCGATTTCAGTCAGCTACAGATAATTCTGCCTTCTCCCATGATATACCAATGTTTAATAAGTCTTCCTTAAATGTGGTGCACCAGGTCTTGAGTGGCCTGCCTCTCTTCCTTCTTCCCTCTGCCATTATCCATCTCATTGCAGTCTTTGGGTGCAGTTGATCTGGCAGACGCAGAATGTGTCCAGCAAACCCCACTCTGCGCTCTGGACACATTCTGCGCTCTGTCACGATATCTTGCAGTGCCCATGACCCGCATCTTTGTAGTATCTCCTCATTGGTAATACGATCACGGGAGGTGACAACCAGGATCTTTCACAAGCAACGCTGGTGGAATACATTGTGCTTGCGTGCTACTCTTGACATTATTTTCCACGTTTCACTAGCGTAAATGGCGACTGGCATGACGATGGTGTTATACAGTCAAACTTTTGTTGCAGTGTCGATTATTGGTGCAGACCAAATTGGGCACAGTCTTTGGAACACTGCTGACGCCTTACCAATTCTGCAGTTAACATCTGCCTCGACACCTCTGTCGTTAGACAGAGTGCTGTCAAGACAGGTGAACCCTACCCTTCGGTCTATCTTGCATTGTAAATTTAGGTTTACAGTTGTTGGACCCAGGTCCTTCAAATGTACTAATGCATCCATACTATACTATGCAAACCTTCTGACTCAACTCTGTGGCTTGAGCTGCGTCCATGCTGCAAAATTAGAGGGCTTAGACACATGTCGTTATAGGCCACAGGCTCTGATCCTCCCTACAGCAGGATTCTAGGGCCTTTGTCCTGAGTGCTTGTTGAAAAGAATCAAACTGATTGGTATATGGATGGAAAGGGGACTTGGTCTCAAATTAGAGCCAGAACCCAGTCAAATCTTGGAGGGATAACACTGTCAAGACAAATGCGGACTTCTGTCGCTTTATATGTGTGTAGATGCTCCTTGAGTTATGTCAACAGAAGGCCCCTTCTGCTGACAAAACTTTCTAGTGCAGACACAGCCTAAGGGACTCAGCAGTGTTATTTTCCTCAGACTGAATTTAGGTTTCTCAGTAATATACAATATACGCTTTCATATCATCCTGGGACTGGGAGGTCGTCAGATATTCTGAATAATAGAGAAGTATACCTAGGAATATGTAACTAAAACAAACCAAGATTATATATTAAGAAACAAACAAAAATGTAAGAAGAATACTTTATTTTCCAACAACTGTAGTATTGTACACTGTAAACGTATACTGTATTTGCTGCATTTATGTGTATTTACTTTCACTGTACTGTACTTATGGAAAATGTAACTAATATTCACTTATGATTAAAATGTCGGTTATTTGAGAGTTACGGATAATAGAATGCCTGATAGGGAAGAGTTTACTGCATGTACAGTGCATTATTAGAGGAGAGTAGATAGACGATCTATGTTCAATCTCTAATTACATCCTTTCTAATTCAGTTAACAGTGTAATAATGTTTTAAAGTAACAATCGTAATGTACATTACAATGCAATACATATAAAAGTAATAATAGAAGAATGTGCTTTTACACAGGTTGCAGGTATAACTTTTCACATTCATAAACTTAGATTCAGAGCTGTGCATAGATCAAAAGTGAAATGAGTTTACTGATATTCATTTAATTAGTTTAATTTGACTTCAGTTTTCAAAGACAGTCAGTCTTAAAATGAATGTATTTTAAGGTACCATATCAAACTGGCAAATTAGAAAGAACTGTGCTCTACAGCTGTATTCTCAGCCAAAAAAAAAAAAAAAGGATAAAATGCATATTATTGGAGAAATACTTCACTTACGATGACAATAGAACTGATCATATAATAAGCATTTTATAGGTGTATTTTCAAAAGCATTTAGGAATTTAATTCTGCCCCCACTGAAGTCAAAACACATTGGCCTTTTTATAGAACATTGAGAGCTTTTGAAAATATGGGCTTGGTTTTTTATTACACAAGGGCTTCTTTCATTGTAAATGAGAATCAGATTCTATATTTTAAGTCCCATGTAAGCAAGCATTAACTAATTTAATACTATAAAAACTCATCTAAGTAGGTAGATGAGTAGTATTATCCCCTGAAGTCAATGGCGTTATACAAGTGATAAATTTGATACACCTTTTCAAATTATCCATTTATTTAGACTGTCTCAATTTTTGAGAGCCCAACATTTGCGGTCAGTGTTTTCAAAGCTGCTGTGCATTCACAATTCCAGCTGAAGCTCACTATCACATTTAGGTATCTAAAATTAATTAATACCCAGAATGTGTGGGTAGTCTTCCAAATTTGGCATGAATGACTTCAGTGTTAATACTATTTATTTGTAGTACAGGAGCACCTGAGAATTCCATTCAAGGATCAGGTGATACACAAAGAATGAGGAAAAAAAAGATCCCTGCCCAGAGGTCACCAGGCATGCTATGCAAATAACACACATCAGCATACTTCCTCTCTAGTCTCTGCAGCTTCAGGAAGGGATATGTCCTTCGATTTCTGTTTGCAGAGGTTTACCCTGTGTTTTATAAATAGCTGGAAAAATCCTGAGATATTGTGAGAATTATTTTTTTTCTTCAATATGAAATTTTAAGTGTGTTTTCTGATGTACATTTTATTTGTACTGAGATTAAAGTTGTGTATTGCATTTGTGGTTTGTATGTTAGTGTATGCTTATATTCCTGTCTGTTTGTGAAGTATTTCATTGGTACTTACCCAGCATGTGATTTAACACTGACTCTTTACTTTTGGGAGCAGGCACAGAAAATTATATGCTCTGCATGAGTATTATTTAAACAGAGTTAAGTTAAACCTTTCTTTTCGACAGTTAATTAATGCAAACTTGTTGGTAATACCTGCTATTACAGAATTTAGTGATAGAAAATATGTATAAGCAGTTAAAGGTGAAAATATCACTTTATACCACTTTTTCCAAGAAATATAGCACTTTCACATATTTTCTTTCATTAATCTCAACCCCATCAACAGATGCCAACTATATGGATAACTGGAGAATTAGCAAGTTTGTGGCACCACAGATGTCATGGAAATGACAACTTATCTGTATCAGAAATGGTGCACCTGTTCAACTAAAAAATTTTAAAATGGAGCTAGTTAAATCAGTTCAAACCCTACTGCAAATGCACTTAAGCCATCTTAGCCCTCATTTAGCTATATTTAGCTTATGTTAGTTTGTGTGTCAGTAAATTACCAAACCAAGTTAAACTGGTAGAAATCAGAGTTAAAACAAGGTTTAGGTATGTATGCATTTTAAATGTAATCTAATTTAAGTGGATGCAGCTTTTGAAGGTTAGATCAGGCCTCAGATAGGAAGTGGTTGCTATTCAATAGATTAAAGACTTTGTTATCATTATCACCTGCTAAATTTGAACCTGAATATATATTTGGGAGTAGACCTCTTTGTTAAAAATTCAACTGCTTGGCAACTTTAATAAGAGGATGAAAAAATCTCCAAAGCTAAATTTCTGGTCCTCCAGAAGAGTCCTCCAACTAAGGTGGAAAGGCCAGAATTGACTTTACTAATATGTCTAAGGTTAAAAAAAAAAAACAAACAACAAACATAATTTGGGGACCAGTGGGAGAATGAGGTCCTCTTTCAGTCTTTTTTACATGAAGCAGAGGCAAGTAAAGAGAGTGCAGAACCAATTCATTTTTCACTCTTCAGGTCATGTTCACACAAATCTTTGTGAAGTTACTCATTTAGTATCTGCATACAGATGGTCCATGTCCAGAATAGTCAGGAACTATTTTATACAAAAGCATAAAATCTCCTGGGAACGGTAGGAATAAAACATCAGACAAGTGAGCAGTATGACTACAAGGAACCCCAGAATATAGAAGAAAGAGGTAAGTAGAATAGATTTAAAGATAATAGTCTTTAAGCTCCATAGTAAGAGACTTGTTAGCCCACTCTCTCCATGTGTGGGTGCACTACAATGGCCAAGACATTACTAATGATAAGCTCACATTTTGAGTAGATGTGATGGCTTTTGTCCAGAGGTATGCAAAAACCTCTACAATCAGCAAAAAGAGCTTTTGTACAAAGTGTGGGCCCCATATGAGCTTAAGGAGGAGCTACAGAGTGTTTTGGCCTGCTGTGGGAGGTGCTTGTTCTTAGAAGTGTATCTTTAAGATCTCTATACATTACACTCAAAATATTCAAATAGCTTGAGGGGCATTGATCTTTATTCAAATAATTAGGAGTCTGGATAATTAAGAGGACAGAATCCATTCTGACATTCAGCAGAGGGATGGTCTTCCCTGAACTCCTCTTCCTGGGGGTCCTGGCCTGGAGTGTCTGTTCTGCCCTGCTTGCTCAGCCCTGTGACAGCAGAGCCACAGAGGCCTCCTATGGTGCCTCTGGGCTGGTGACACCCATATCCTGCTTCATGCATCAAGAGAAGAGCAGAGACTCTGCCCTGCCAGGATTGTAGCTTCTCCTCCATTTTCAGCTTGCAGGGACTTGGTGTCACCAGCCCTGTGACAGAAAAGGGAAACCTCTGTGGCTTTGCTGTCAGAGCCCACTCTTTCATTCCTGGGACAGCAAAGGTGCAAAAGACTCTGCCTGCTGCTGAAAGGGAAGCCTTCCTCACAGCCAGGGGCTTCTCATCCTCCCCATAACCCTGGGCAGGGGCAGTATCCCTGTGCATTGTCTAAATCCCTTTCTTGTCACCCAGCTTTAGATACAGGGGGACAAGAAAGGTGTTTGGATAACAGATCGTGGGATAAACAGGAGTATATTGTATTCTACTCCTGACCCTTCTAATTATTTGCTGTTTGCCTCTTTTCAGGATGGAGATAATGTCATTTACTTTGCAACCAAGGTATTTTGAATGAATGCTTAGTGTTCATAAAATAGTTTGAGAGTCTCTGTGGAAACCAGCGTAGGAGCACAAAGTGTTGGTTGTGTGTGTGTATATGTTAAATGCATAATAAATATAAAGGAATTTAGGATTGTTAGAAAATCTCCCCTATCCCCACACAAATCAGGACCATAAGCTCCCCACTGGGGTACTGCTTCCAAGACCCAGCAGGACATTGTACCAGTGGAGGAAGTGCTTGGGCAAGCACTACCTACCTCATCCAAAGTGAGCTTACAATACAACAGCATTATGTAAGACTGCAGATGCATCAGCAGACTATAGATAGGATGTGTTGTAGAAGAGCATAAGCATTCTTTCCCCTGCCCCTCACCAGTGAGTTTTCTGCATCCTCTTCCCACACAAGGTTAATTTGAGGGGATCTCACATTAGGACATGTTCATGGTTTGGGATTTGTGATCCTTGCTGATGTGTCATTTTGTCAACATCTCCCATGGAGTGTCCAGATTCCCAAGGGCATTCTGTCAACAGTAAGCACTTTTGTTGACAGCTGTACCCCTCTCGTCACAAGGAAGAACACCTCTGTCAACTGAGATCTATCAAGAAAAAGCCAGTCTGGATGTTCTAGGGGGATGTCTGCTGATAGAAGGGGCTTCTGGCACACCGGGCAACCACGTCTGCTGTGTTTCTGGTTGACCATTTTGCTGATAGAGTGGCCAGGTAGTCCAGTCACTCTCTGTCAACGGAGTGGATCTCTCTTTCAATCCACTTTGCAGTCTGGCCATTCTCTGTCAATTAAAATTTTGTCAGAGAAATCTTCTGACAAAAACTTCTGCTAATAAATCCCTCTAGTCTAAACACAGCATCAATCATTTATTTTCATTTTCAGCCATTTAATGTGGCAAATTGTTCTGCAGCAACAGCTTAGTTATTTTCCAAAATTTCAGCTTGGGCTCTGGAACCAAAAATGCTTTGGCAAGTGTTGGGTGAACCTACCTTATCTAGAACGGTATTTAGCTTGAGGGGTTGTGCTAGGTCATTACTATTCCCTTTAATGGAATTTAGGCTTTGGGCCAGTGAGGGTCACAGAAGCTGTTCAAAGATCATTTAACATGACCACAGGGAGTAAAGATGCCATGTTACTTAGACACTGTGTTTGAGAAAATAATGTTATGGCCAGAGGTCTTTAAACCCAAACACTTGTCTGTGTGTTTACTGGTGCCATCACTACTGGCAAATGCAAATCGTTCAAAAAATTCTGCTGTATTTTTAACCGGATTTATGCAGTCCAAACATTTATTTTAAAAATAAACATTTTGGTATAAAATGCTCCCAAGAAATGCTGGCAGTGGAAAAACTAACCTGCACCAGATGGCAGAGGTTAAAGAAATACTATAAAATATGGCTTCCATTCCTACAGTTCTCAGACAAACAGAACCCCAAGCACTGAAAACCTGTGAAGGTGGAAAACCTTTTCATTAGCTTACATTTCTCCTTGCTACTTAGCAAACCTGAGAGGTATTGTATCATCACGTATCAAGAAAGGAATATGCCAGACTGTTGTAACAGGTGGAAAATGTTTATCTGTAACAACACTGAATGTGAAATAAAGAAAGGGCCAAATTTATTGCAGGTTTCCATAACTGCATCCACAACATTTGTAAGCACATCAGTTTGGTGCCTGTGAAGCACCTATTTACATAAGTAAAATGTGTACCTGAATGAGTAAGTGCCAATTTGAATTAATTAAGATGTTTAGCCCAGAAAAATATGTTTTTGCACTTGTAAATGTTTGAGTGCAGTTAAGGAGGACAGCTAAAAATTAGTTGAGGCCAGAGATCAGGTAGAGGGAATTACTGGCTTAAAAAAAAATAACTATATTGTCAATGTAAAGACAATTAAAATTATGTCCAAATGTTTAGACATCACCACACCTAATATACTATCCTTTGTGGTTCTACCTATTTGTTTGCTCCTCCTTTCACCATTGTTTTTGGGTATCATTTCTGCATATTCTGTGTAATCAGTGCCTAAAAGAAGTTATCAAAGTAAGAATTCTTTTAAATCTGAAATTAGGATAACAAATTTCATGCTCTGTGCTACAGTATTTTGATAATATAATTATTTAAATTTAATGTGATGAGAGCTCTTTCACAAAGTAGTTGGAATAAGCTGTTGGTCTTATTGAATACTGTATTTATTTTTGGGACCCATGCTTTAAAATGGATATTGGAGAGGACTCAGAAAAAAATTAGAAGAATTATCTGAGTTCTGGCAAACACAATGAGAGATTAAATGAATTTAACATACTTCATTTATTGAAGAGAAGGTTGAGAAATGACTTGTTTACAGACTACTAGCACCGTCCCAAAGGAGGACAAATTTTTAAGATCTTTATCAAACAAAGGCATAGATTAAAAGGCTAGAAATTGAAACGAGAAAAACTTCAAACTGGAAATAAAAATTTAACAGTAAGAGTAATTAATAGTGAGACATATTACCAAGGGTTGCGGTAGATTCTCCTTTATTTAAAGTCTATATCAAAATTGGATTTTTTTTTAAGACATGCTACTGTTCAGCCACAATTTATTGGTGCAGACCATACTAAGTGATGTTCTGTAGCTAGTATTGTACAAGAGCTCAGGGTATATGGTCATAAAGAACATTCTGTTCTATTTTTTCCAGTTGAAAAACAGTGATTCCTTCTGAAATATTCTTCCTTTTTTATTCTGGCTGCTTTCTTTTATTATTACTATTCTGGCCGATTCTTAGTGAACCATCTTTAAGGTCTTTTTAAGAGTTTATTTACACATCTTAGAATTTCTTCCCCTGTGAGGACTGGATGGCTCATGAGAGAGGAAATGGAGAAAGAGCTGGGCACTTCTAAGTTGTTGGTGCAACTATATCTCAGGTCAATAACACTATCACAAGCCATTGGTCTGTGCAATGAGTACATGGTCTCAGAGCAGTCCCTTTTTGTACTCACAAGTAATTGGTCATGAAGCTATTTGTGCTAGCAAATGAGGGTATGTATGTGATCTGATCCTTCTTCCCATGTACGTATAAGCCAAAGTGGTCATGACTTCAATGAGTTTGAAACCACCATCTTATATCATTCCGTGTTGATCTTCAGGTCTGGGATTCTAACATACATTATGATTCAAATACAGAATCATGCACATTTTTTGCCAGTTGAAAAAAATACCATTATAAACCTTTCAGCATCTTTCCATAGCAAAAAATATAATGAAATGTGGCCCAGGCTCTTTTTACACCTATACATTTTAGATTAGGCTCATCTCAGAAAACTGTATTCCTGTTGAACAAAAGCTAAGTAAAACCTACATTAAGCAAAATAGATGTAGGCACAATAGAACAAGTTATCAAAGGTATTTAGGTGCCTAAAGATGGAGACTGAATTTTCAAAAGAACCAAGATATCTAATATTCACGATTATAATCAGAGTTAGTAAAATTTCCCTAGGTACCCATCTGCATCTTCAGGTCTCTAAATACCTTTGAAAATTTGGCCCAGGGTCCAAAACAGAAAGAGATCATTTCTGTATAAATGACTTTAAAAAAACATATGAAAAGGAAGAGGTTGGAGAGAGGGGAGGGGAGGGGAGGGGAGAAGCCAAAATGGTCCATCAAAAGAGCTGACCTAAATATATCTCTTAGTCTATAAGTTGCCAAAGGACTTCTCATTGTTTTTGCAGATGCAGACTAAAACAGCCACCCTTCTAATACTGACCCGGAACTATGAAGATGGCTATATATGAGCTTTGGTGGACATTCAAACAGTGGAGATTCTGTAGAAAAGGAAACAAAGTTTAAAATGTTCACTATTGACTCCACAATGAAGAATTCTAGATGTAGATGGGTGACAAACCATTCAGTTAAACACATCAATCTAGGCAGGGGCAGCTTTGCATCTCTCCCCTTGCAGAAAGAAGGCAGAGGGGCAACCTTTTGCTTCAATGGACTCTTACAACGCTTGATGACACGCTTCGTTCTGACCTCTCCATAGCTACCCGTTTCCTGTAAGGATGATGTTGTTTTGGTGCGGATACAAGCCCCCCTTTCTATGGGTAAAGTCAGCAATCATAATAAGCTCATTTCTTATTGCTAGGCAACACTCCGCAATGTGAATTTGTCACTTCTGTTTGGTACAACTTTCAATTTCACCTCCAACTGTAACAATATAGCCTGCTATATTTTAGATGCCACTGTGATTGGATGGCATCCCAGGAAAGATGTGAACTACTACTGACAGGAGTGAATGATGGGCACTGGGCATAAGCAGTTTTCTGATTTTAAGTTTTGGCATTAAACTTACTCTTTCATCAAGCTCTTATCAGTCCCATATTTCTTGATTCCCATCTACCGATTGATTGCCTTTTAGGTATTAATGACAAAGGCGGTCAGTACCTTCTAAAGGGGAGAATTCCTCTGCTGGTATCTGATTTCTTTTTCATGTGGTGCTAGCTACATTCACTTTCCTGTACTCATTACCATTTTCAGGGGTAAATTATAAGTGAATACCAGCCCAGTCAAAGACTCAACATTATATGTACAGCATACATCATTATTTATTTGGAAAAACAAGACCCTTAATTGGAGAACCTCAGAGACAGAATATGAGGGATTTCCCACAAATTTCTGAGTGCTCCAATTCATGAGAACATCAGTGAGCGCTCAGCACAGTGTTCCCTGTACACTGGGCGCTTGTGCAGCCATCCAGGAGAGATTCCAATGCTACATGGATGATTAGCTGAGCACCCACAGCCAGCAGCATGGGTCTCTACTGGTGGTGCACATCTGAACATGCCTCAGCATGCATAACAAAATTTATTTTGACTCTGGGGTGGAAAACATTAGTGGGAGCACTGCTTGGCACCTCTCAAGGTCAGGCCCTCATGGCAGGAATGGTTTTATGAGTGGTTCAGGAAAGAATGTGCTGTAGTCCCACTGACATTGTAAGTATCCTTGCTGATTCAGGGCCTGCCTTATTTTCTTCTTCAAAACTGTTCGCAATTACTTCACCAGCTCTAATCTGGTTATTGAATCAGTACTCATCAATTCCTGAGATTAGAACCAGTTTCAAAATGTGTCCTTTTATTCAGCACCTTAAACTATTCTGTAGTACCTCACAGACTAACAAATGTATTTATTAGGTACTGAGCTTTTGTGATTAAGAAGTGAGTCTTACCCATGAAAGCTCACTACCTGATAAATGAATCTGTTAGCCTTCAAGGTGCTTGCAGGACTGCTTGTTTTTTATGAAGCTTCAGATTGAAACAGCTACCCCGTGAGACTATTCTACCAGCTCCAAGTCACAACCAAAAAAAACCTGATAATTTCTATGTCCCAAATGAAATACACATTTTTAAGAGAATCATCATAATAGTAATTAAAAAAATAATCTCTCAGTGTCTTGTAAAAATTTCATGATAATGTTAATTATAGAAAATAGCAAAGACTATTAATAGGGTTTTAGTAATGTTTAGCATATTTTTACTGAATCAGTAGAAACAAAAGGAGTTTCTGTAACTGTGTGAATGAACTGTGGCCTGTGCATGTTCATTTAAGAAAGGCCAAGGGTGCAGTTCTATTTTCTTAGCTCTGCTTTCATATTTATGTGTCTCATTTCCAGCTCATTGCTGATGCCTCAGTTGCGCTATCCATCAACACTTTTATCCTCCTTGTTCCTCAAAAAGAACATAAAATCCTTTTTTATGTGGTGGTAATATTATTGCAAATAAAAGCAAATACCAAAATCTTTATTAGTCTGCCAAAATAATAAACTATTTAATAAAAGCATGCTGTAAAAATGAGGTCATTTGCATCACTCAAGTTTCTTGCAGGAAATACAGAGAATTATTGGTCAAAAAGTACAAAGTGACAGCAATTATTTCTGTTGTTGATCTAACACAGCCTGCAATAGGGTTAAAAAAGTCATAGAGGTTCTGCATGTTTGCTGCCTTTAAATGTTTTCAACACTGATTGCACATAGAAGAGATGGAAAGAATCAAACTGTTCCTTTCTCTGGGTTTTGCCCATTGTTTCTATGATGGAGAGGGAGAGATTGGAGGAGTGCCATTAGAGATATTTATTTCAATGCTTATGTTGACCTGATGGCTACCTCACTGTCACAAGGTTTATTATCCAGGTATTGACCATTTTTACATTCAATATTAGTTGTATTCAGTTTTGATTTGTGACAGCTTAAGCTGTATGATTTTTTTCACCTTTTCCTGTTGCTGTTCTTGCATGAAGACCAGTATTAAAGAAGGTAAATACTATAAGGTAGCTCAAAATGTTATCTCTAATTTAGACTATGTCTAGACTAGAGGGATTTGTTGGCAGAAGTTTTTGTCAGAAGAGCGACCTGCTCTGCCAGTAGAGAGTGGTCGCACTGTCCGGATGCTTTATCAGCAAAACATCCAACTGGAAGCACAGCAGACAGGGTTGCCTGGTGTCCCAGAAGCCTTTCCTGTTGACAAAAGGCCCCCCAGAATGTCCAAACCGGCTTTTTGTTGACAGACCTCTGTCAACAGAGACATTCTTCCTTGTGGCAAGCGGGGTATAGCTATCAACAAAAGTGCCATGTGCTGTCGACTTACTGTCAACAGAAAGCTGTTGGGAATCTGGATGCTTCATTGGTTTTGTCGACAAAACAGCCTCTAGTCTGCACATATCCCATAACCTAAGTTACTCATATAATGTTTTATATTTTGTTTAGTATTTTAATGTAAACAGGACTATCTTTGTAGTTCCCAACCCCATCTGGCAGACTTGCAAATGGATTATTGATATGTTTGTAACAGAAAAATCAGATGTTGCCATGAGGATTAAAATATCATTTGTGAATTCCTTGCAAAGTTTCCCATAGTAACATGCAAACACATTAAAACTGAGCAAGCTCTTGTCAAAAGGTATCCAAAACAAGTTAAATATTCACCTGGCTTATTCTAATTTGATATTTAGGGCCTGATACTGTGAATAGATGAGTATCTTTCATGTGACTCTGAAATCCTTCAACTCCCAGGCCATAGCTTAGCTAAAATTTCAAAAGGGCCATGCTGATGGCCAAATCAGAGACTACTAATACGGTGCTGAAATGAATATTATAGGTGTACAGGAATAAGGGGATTTTGACATTTGCGGGGTCCTTTAGAAAAGGGCCCCATGTAAACGAGCCATGTGCAATTGAAACATGGCACTTTCGAAGTACTGCAGCTGGCAGCTGCTAAGGAGGCTCTGAATATTCATTTCAGTGCCTCATTAGTATTCTCCAATTTGGCCATTAGCATGGCCCGTTCGAAATTTTGGCCAAGTGTAGACATGGCCCCATTGTCCTGAAGCATAACAGTAATTCTTGCTTGCACAGCGTTTGGAAGTCACAGATCGAAAAACTTTGCAAAGTTTTACTATGTCCATACTAGACATGGGGAAAACTGATCCATTCAGGGATGGAGCGAACTGCCCAAGGTCACACTGTAAGTCACTGTCCAGCCTGGGAATAAATTCTGGACTCCTGAACTCTATAGTATGTACCATCTGGCTACATTGCCTTCATACCTCAATTGCAGTTGAGATACTTGTCCTCTCACACTCAGGCCCCTATGAGATTGGCAGGTTTTGCAAAATGCACTCTTGATACTGAAAAGTACACATTATAGACTAATTTGAGTATTTTGCTCATGCTTCAAATTACAAAATGAATGGAGCCAACACTTTTTGCTTTATAGACACCTGAAATATGAATTAACCTATGCATGAAAAAATGGTTTGGCATGGAATGTCACCTGACATATTTGAAGTAACTGCAAGTTATTCATGATAGAAGTCGTGGTTTTTTTATTCTGGAGAGCGGAACAATTTTACACTTGACTAATCAGTACACATAATAGACTATTGACTGACAAATACTTAGTTGGACTTCTTGAATGGGTAAAGTTACCTACATGTTTGCAGAATCATTGTATTAGACTCATGTTTAGCTAAGTGCCTGTTTAATTAATAAACTGGTTCAAATAAAAGCTATTTTAGTTTATATTTGCTTGCTATTTATTTGGGACACATCACTCAAATAAACTGTACAATGGGATTTGTAGAAGG
Source organism: Carettochelys insculpta (assembly GCF_033958435.1). Lineage (NCBI taxonomy): Eukaryota > Metazoa > Chordata > Testudines > Carettochelyidae > Carettochelys > Carettochelys insculpta. The sequence goes on along the minus strand of NC_134142.1, from coordinate 54,958,049 downwards.
TCTAGATAATTGTAATTACATTTGTGAATATTCAGGCAAAGGTAGTGATAAAGATATTATTGATGCAAGTACTTCAGAACCTAAATAATAAATGAATAATCGACATAACTTCTTTCCAGGAGTTATTTAAGAATTATTCTCTCTCTGATGGGTTGCTAAGGTTCAAGATTGTTAAATGAGCTGGCAATTGTCATACAAATCAGTGACAGATACTTCTAAATAATATGCTGGGGTTCAAGAAAGTATACATTATTCTCATCAGGTAACATACACTCTACCTGCACAGAGTTTGAATATTCTCATTCTATCAAGGTGTAGTGAAAGGAGGTTAGGAAATTAAAATTAACCCCCTCTCTACCTATTATATAATTTTACATCTCAAAATAACTGTTTGTATTTATACGTGTAGAATCCAAAAGTATGCTAGGCCTCTTTCAGACAAATAAAAAGTATCTCTGATCGTCAAAGCTCTAAACTAAAAAGGAAGTGTGCTGTCAAAGAACTGTGTATAAGAAAGGAGGTAGCACATGCTTATTTTTAGCTATTGCCCACTTGGCTTTCTCATATTCTCATCTGTTTTTCAAATTTAGTATAATCTAATTATGCATACTATATGCTTGTACAGATAATTTCTTTGTTTCAGAGTCTGTGGAGTTTGTTACATACTTTCATGCATTTCTTAAACCTATTTCAGAAATAGCCCTGTCACCGTTTGTCTCAGTAATGTACAGAATAATGAAAATTGACATTTTTATATAAAAGCAAAAAGTGTATCACTTTTATAAAAGACTAGACTTTCTTTTCTCAATCAGATTTGAATTTGATCACTTCAGGGCTTGCTATGTAGGATGCTTTTAAGCAATGGTCCCAGTGGTTGCAGGCTCTATCACCTAATAATTGACCATGACAGGAGTTATATGTCCAAAGCCAACGGGTAAAGAGAACAACATATGTCAGGGTCAATTATAAGGTGGAAGACCCTGCAACAAAAAAGACTGCTCTGATTAGATCATGATGTTGACAGGGGAGTTGACACTTCAGTATTATTTTAAAAGGGCACTGTCACGAGCTCCCCTACCAGATGCATCAACATTAGGCTATGTTTCTTCCACTGGGCCCTTCCCCATACAACGTAATCTAAAGTTCTATTAAACATTCAAGATTGCATTCAGTTTGGCTTTTTTTTTAATGATAATTTCCTTTCTTCATTTTCTGTGTTTCAAAGGCATACTTGGCTTCATAGCTAACGAGGGAAACACAACTCATAATTAATGAACTGCTTCTCCCTTGAATAGTCTGGTTATGAGAGGATACAATCTTAAATGTCATGCAGTCAAAAAATTTGAATTATTTGCATAGCCAAATTTAGATAAGATAGGAAATATGGAATTGAGAGAAACCACTCGCAAAAGATATTTAGTAGATATTTCATGATAAAGACAGTATATTGCAAAGAAAAAGAAGTAAAATTTTCTGTTGACTTGTATTCTATGCACCCTCAATGTCTTCAGTGAGTGGAAACATACATAAAGGCCCTCCGTCAGATGGAACTTAAAGTATGTAAGTAATGCCAGTGGAGTCTACAGGTCTACACATGAACATAAATTAAACATGTTCATAAACACCGTCCTGCACTGGGGTTCTTAGGCAGCAAAAAAAAAAAAAAAAATCATTCCAATCTATTTCAAAGTGTATCTTAGAAATCAAGGCATGACTATACCTATCTCTTTTGTCCTTCTCATCTCCTTCATAAGATTGAGTACCTTCCACAAGAAGTAAATACAAAAATCTCTATTCCCAGTCTTTCTAGCAGTAAAAGTAATTGGTGGGATTTTAAAAAATATACCTTGTATGAGAATGCTAGTGCTTTAACGACACTTACTAAGATACAAGCTAATTCAAAGAGATGAGTTTTGTATTTAGTTCTGAATGCTGCAAGAGTCTGTGGTCATTCTTGCTTCTCTTTGGCTGTATGTACACTTGCCCCCAACTTCGAAGGGAGCATATTTATCAGGGTGGTGGGAGATTACTAATGAAGTGCTGTGGTGAATATGCAGTACTTCATTAGGCTAATTCTCCCCCATGGCAACTTTGAAGTGTCAAAACTTTGAAGTGCCGGCACGCCTGTAGACAGGGGCACTTTGAAGTGCCTGCGCTACTTTGAAGTGCCTTTATTTCTCAAAATTTTGGGGAGTAAAGGCTCTTCAAAGTAGCACGGGAGCTTTGAAGAGCCCACGGCTACACACATGCTGACACTTCAAACTATGACACTTCAAAGTTTCTGCAGGGGAGGATTAGCCTAATGAAGTGCTGCATATTCACCACAGCACTTCATTAGTAATCTCCCATCACGCTGATTAACATGCCCCCTTCTAAATTGTGGGCAAGTGTAGACAAGCCCTTTCAGGAGCAAACAGACCAGTGCTCATCCATGTGATTTAAATCAAAGACTCAGTATGCCTTAGTAATTGCCTAAAGTACTGCAGTATTGCTATTGTTAGACACACAGCTTGGGATATTAGTGGCATGCAACAATGTAGAATATTATGGTGTGTTATAAATATTACTCCCACAAAGTCAATTCCCTGGCTATGTCATACCCAGCTGTATTATAGTAAATTAAGGCTGATATCTTTTAATTCAAAGTTTGAGACAATGATGAAAAGCTTTGCAATTAATTGAGCCTAAATAGTTCTTTTCTTCCCATCAGGATGATTAATTAAAGATTTACTCTTTTAGTTAACAAATAAGAAGAATTTCCTTTTGTTGAGTTTTTATAGGCAAACAGTACAATTGCACAGGAAACTTCTATTATCTGTTTGTCTTGGGCCTTGATTCTGAACATACACATATTTTGTTTACTATCAAGTTGGTTCTAACATATATTTGCGTCAGAGATATCAGAATCAGACTCTCTGTAGTTCAGCTCCCTACAATTTGAAAAATCCTCCTGTCAGAAATTCTCAAGTTATTATCTTGCCATTTTGGAAAAATTTTATTTTTACTCATTGTTTCTAAGAAGAAATCTAAAATTTAAATGTTTACTTCTCACAAGCATTTTTCCTTTCTTAGGCTACGTCTACACGTGCACCCAACTTCGAAATAGCTTATTTCGATGTTGCGACATCGAAATAGGCTATTTCGATGAATAACGTCTACACGTCCTCCAGGGCTGGCAACGTCGATGTTCAACTTCGACGTTGCTCAGCCCAACATCGAAATAGGCGCAGCGAGGGAACGTCTACACGCCAAAGTAGCACACATCGAAATAAGGGAGCCAGGCACAGCTGCAGACAGGGTCACGGGGCGGACTCAACAGCAAATCGCTCCCTTAAAGGGCCCCTCCCAGACACACTTTCATTAAACAGTGCAAGATACACAGAGCCAACAACTAGTTGCAGACCCTGTATATGCAGCACGGACCCCCAGCTGCAGCAGCAGCAGCCAGAAGCCCTGGGCTAAGGGCTGCTGCCCACGGTGACCACAGAGCCCCGCAAGGGCTGGAGAGAGAGTATCTCTCAACCCCCCAGCTGATGGCCGCCATGGAGGACCCCGCTATTTCGATGTTGCGGGACGCGGATCGTCTACACGTCCCTACTTCGATGTTGAACGTCGAAGTAGGGCGCTATTCCCATCCCCTCATGGGGTTAGCGACTTCAACGTCTCGCCGCCTAACGTCGATTTCAACTTCGAAATAGCGCCCAACACGTGTAGACGTGACGGGCGCTATTTCGAAGTTACTGCCGCTACTTCGAAGTAGCGTGCACGTGTAGACGCAGCTTGTGTGTGTATGTTTGTGTGAAAGAGAAATAAAGAGGGAGTACAGGGGCCTTGATCCTACTAACACACATATGTTTAACTTTATTGATATGGGTGGTCCTATTGAAATCATGGGGATGATATTTGTAGATTTAGTTGGGGTTTTGTTTTATAGTTTAGGATTGCTTTGAGAACTGGGATGCTACCATTTTAATTTCTGATTTATTTAGGTTTATGGAGAAAAAAGTGTTGAACTTTGGGAAGAACACATTAAATTACATGGACTTTTCAAACTCAAAAGAGAGTAAAGGGCTTTGCCCATGTTACACTTCCAGACCTTTGATAGTTTTAAAACTGTAGTTCTGTTAAACTCAGTATCAAACAAACAAACAAAAAAATACAGGTTGCACAAGACTCATTGCTATTTAGGCCTTTCAAAGCACAGACAACTCTGCTGCCACAACCTGAGTTGTTCCCTTTGATGCCTTCAATACTTCACTCCAGACCTAAACTCCTTAAAGGAATAGGGCACAGCTAAATCTAATCCTGACTTTCCCTTGTGAGTGCCATATTTGTCAACTTTGGCACTGTCTCTTTGTGACAAGTATTATTAAGAATAAAAACTCTGTGAACTGAAAACTAATTTGATTAGTTAAAAATAAATGTTCAGCTGTTCTATTACTGTATCTCCAGAAAGTGTCTAACATGAGGTAGTAAGTAGATTGGCTGGTGTGAGGATAATGTTCTAATAAAGATTTCTAATAAAATAAATGATTGATTTTATCCTTCTGAGCCCACAGAGTTGGTTTGTTTAAAATTGACTTTATAGCACTGACAGAGTCCACTAAGGAATTAAAAAAATACCATGCCATCATTAATTAATTACACTGACCTGTAAGTAGCATACACGCATGAGCCAAACTTAAGGCTAAATTTTGGTCTCTACTGCAATGAGAAGTGGGTGAAAGTGGTGGATTATAGGCATAGCACTGTTTTGAATGCTGGGTAGGAAAAAATTAAAAAATTACACAGTTCACAGCTACCCAGAAGCATGTTAACTTGGCAAGTCATATAAGGACCTCATCAGATATCAAACCCCACTGCTATCAGTAGTAGGGCTGCCAGACTTCCCTCCAGGGTTGTCTTGGAGTCTTCAGGAATTAAAGATTCATATTTAAGTTAAGATTATGTCCTGTGATGAAATACAAGGAATTTGTCTAACCAAAGATGGCAACCCTCAGCACCAAGGATTATGAGCATTTCCTGAATGGCTTTTTTGTAGCCACAGTAGAAAGCATGGCACAGGAATTTCCCCATGGTCTTTCTTAACCACCCTGCCTTTGTGGCTATTCCATGTCTGAGCACAAAAGTGTCCCATTGCAACTATTCCAACAAAAACCACAACATCCTAGTTTTGGGACTTGGCAAGTAAATGAAGGCGGAGTTGATTTCCAAAAACTTTGCTCTAAAATGTAAATACACTTTGAATGTTATGTCTACTCGATATATGCTATAATCTGGTATTAATTTGGGATCATAAACAGAAAATCTTCTTTTAATTAAGAAACTTAGTGTCCACCTTTTCCAGTCAGTCTTTGGAAAACTGGCACTTTCCTAACAAGTATGGTATGCAAAAGGTAACTGTTCTGCAGAATATTCTGGTACAGGTCGAACCCCTCTCGTCCAGCATTCTCTTATCCGGCAACATCTGTTATCTGGCATGATTTTAGTTAGCTGCATTTCCACTTAGAAGGGGTATGGCTAAGTTTCCCCTGGTCCCTTTACAACCCCCAGTCCTGGCTCTCAGTCTTCACAGTGTGCTTAGCCATGTGCTGTTATTTAGCTTCTGAGAGCCCAGTAAGCAGTGGAAGTGTTGGTAATGCACGATACAATATTGACCTCCTGTGGTTCAGCAAATCCTCTTGCTCAGCATGTCAGGTCCTGATGGTGGCAGCCTAGAGAGGTTCAACTTGCATTAAGAATTTTTGGATCTAACTTAAGAGCAAATTAAATTTAATTAACCATTCACATAATTAGGGATACTGCTATTGCTCCTCTAATGCTTGTGCAGAGTTCTCCTTGTAATTAATTGTTACACTTTTTAACTTTAAAGACTGAGAAGAATGAGAAAAAAAACAGCAAACCATTGTAATCATTCCCCTGAAAAACTCCACATGAGATTCCTTGTGGTGGATTAAAGGCTTCAGTGAACTCTGTTATCAAGGCTGCCACAGCACATCAGAGCTACGTCTACACGAGAAGCCTACTTCGAAGTAGCCTATTTTGATGTGGAGACATCGAAATAGGCTATTTCAATGAATAACATCTACACGTCCTCCAGGGCTGGCAACATCGATGTTCAACATCGATGTTGCGCAGCACCACATCGAAATAGGCGCAGTAAGGGAACGTCTACACGCCAAAGTAGCACACATCGAAATAGGGGTGCCAGGCACAGCTGCAGACAAGGTCACAGGGCGGACTAGCACTTCCGGGGCAACAGCTAGCCGCTCCCTTAAAGGGCCCCTCCCAGACACACTCAGCCTGCACAGCACGCAGTCTGAAGAGCCATAGGCACGCAGACCTCGGGCGACGCAGTCATGGACCCCCAGCAGCAGCAGCAGCAGCAGCAGCCAGAGGTCCACCCAGCCGCCCCTGCAGGAGCAGGGCTCGCCCTGCTCCATGCCATGTGGGAGGCAGCTGAGCACCTCCTTGCCACACAGGAGGAGGAGCGGTCCGCAGGGGAGGAGGACTCAACCCCCAACTCTGCAGCACCCCAACCCCCCCCCCGCCTCACACACCACCACCTGTGGAGCTACCCCACCAGCACCGACTGGTGGGAGCGGCTGGTGCTTGGGGAGTGGGACAACGACCGCTGGCTCAGGAACTTTCAGATGAGCCGGCAGACATTTATGGAGCTATGCCAGTGGCTCACCCCCGCACTCAGGCACCAGGACACCGCCATGCGGCGTGCCCTCCCTGTGGAGAAACGGGTTGGCATCGCTGTCTGGAAGCTGGCCACTCCAGACAGCTACCGATCTGTGGGACAGCAGTTTGGCATCGGCAAGGTCACCGTCGGGGCTGTCCTCATGGAGGTAAGAGGACCCACGGGGGAAGGGGAGGGAGGCAGCCCTGGCAGGGCAGGGGGGCCCAGGCAGGGCAGGGCAGGGCAGGGGAGGGGAGGGGAGGGGAGGGCAGGGGGGCCCGGGCAGGGGAGGGCCACGCACACCCTGCTCACCCCTCATTGGTGCTCTCCCATGTGCTTCCCCTGCAGGTCGTGCGCGCCATCAACGCCATGCTCCTCCACAGGCTAGTGAGGCTGGGGGACCCAGATGCCACCATCGCGGGCTTTGCCACCCTGGGCTTCCCCAATTGCTTCAGGGCTCTGGATGGGACTCACATCCCCATCTGCGCCCCGCAACACAGTGGAGGACGCTACATAAACCACAAGGGCTACCACTCAGTGGTCCTCCAGGCCTTGGTGGACAGCCGGGGCCATTTCCAGGACGTTTATGTGGGCTGGCCTGGCAGCACCCACGACGCCCGGGTTTTCCGGAACTCGGGCCTGTGCCGCCAGCTGGAGGCGGGAAACTACATCCCCCAGCGGGAGATCCCTGTCGGGGACACCACCATGCCCCTCTGCGTCATCGCAGACGCGGCATACCCCCTCCAGCCCTGGCTCATGCACCCGTACACAGGCCATCTCTCTGCCAGCCAGGAGCGCTTCAACCAGCGCCTGAACCACACGCGCCAGGTGATGGAGCGCTCATTTGGCCGCCTCAAAGGGCACTGGAGATGTCTCCTCACCCACCTGGATGCGGGCCCCAACAACATCCCCCAGATTGTGGGTGCATGCAGCGCCCTACACAATCTGGTGGAGAGCAAGGGGGAGGCCTTCTTTCAGGGCTGGGCTGTGGAGGCCGGCAGGGCCGACGTGCAGCCACCCGCTGCCCCCAGTCTCCAGGTGGACCCTGAAGGGACCTGGGTCCGGGAGGCCCTGCGGGCCCACTTCGATGAGGCCGCGGGGTGAACGCTGGCAGGCCCCCCACTGCACCCCCCGCTTCCTCCACAACACTCCCTGCCCCTACGCCCACACCACGGAGCACCCAACAGCACACACTCCCCCTACACTTTTCCTGGACAAATAAAAGCACGCACTTGTTTGTAAAATCAAACTGGTTTTCTTTGAACTGTTATTTTAACTAATACTAAACTATATACAAGAACTTCTAACTATAATTGAATATTAAATAAGTATGCATATATTAACCAAAAAATACAGGGATTACAAGGAAGGGGAGAACTATTTACATGGGGGGGAAGGATCAGACTGGGCAAATGGGGGGCACAAATAAATAAATCCAAACTATATACAAGGGGGGGGCCACATCCTGGGCCCCATGCCCCTATAGTCCAGCACTGGGGGTGGGCGGCCGGGAGCCCTGCCTCGGCCGCAGCCCTGTCCGGGGCTGGCTGGGGACTGGGCAGACCGGCAGATACGTCCGGCGAGTCTCAGCTGGCCCCAGGTCTCCCTCGGCGGTCCGGCCCTCGGTGGCGGGTGGCGGGGCGACGGCGGACGGCACGGCGACGAGCGGAGCAGCGGGTGGCGCGGCGGGTGGAGCACTCAGGGCGGGCGCAGAGGCGGCCAGCGCGGCATAGGGGGCCAGGTAGTCCACTAGCCGGTTGAAGGTGTCCATGTAGGCCCCCCATGCCTCTTGGCGCCAGGCCAGCGCCCACTCCTGGAGGTGGAGGCGGCGTTGCTCCACCCGCAGGCGCTGCTGCATGACCTCCAGCTGCCGGCGGTGGAGGGCCAGCAGCTGGGGGTCCATCGCCATCGGGTGGTGGTGCTGGGTCCACCGTCTTGCCCACCGTGGGGCCAGTCGGTCCTCCGCCGAGGGGCTGGCCTGGAGCCATGGCCCCGGAGGGGATTCCGGGACCACTGAAGCCTCGCCGGCGCTCTCTGGTCCTTCCAATGGTGCAGCTGCAGAACACAGGAGGGGGGCAAGAAGAGTGGAGACAGGCGTTAGTGTGGGCCCCGAGCCGTGGCCCTTGTCCCCTCATCCCTGTGCTGCAGGTTCCCCATCCCCGTCCCCGGGAGATGCTGCTGTGATGGGGTTCAAGGGTCCCCCTGCACTGCACCCCGTCCCCCAGTGGCAGTGACTCTCACTTCACTCAGCAGGGTCTGACAGGAGAGGTTTCTTAGGCAACAGATGCCCAGTTTCTCCCAGAAGTGACAGTACAGCAGTCAGAGACAGTCCTTCCAACCCGTCCTGGGGAGAAGACCCTGAGGGGTGCCCCTCTGGTGTGTAGCTTTCCCCCTCCTCAGGCTGGCTGCCTTCCAGCTCTCCCTTCCCCTAACCTCTACCTGCGGCCCCCGATTCAAAGCCAGCGCGGCTCCTCTCTCCTCTTTGTTCAGGGCAGAGGTGTAACCTGCCAGTTGTAGCCCCAGGATCATCCTTAGCCACTGGGAGCTATTCAGATTGTTGCCCATATCTAGCCTGAGACTCGCATTTGCACTCCCACCACTCCATCACATGCTGCTGCTGCAGATGCTGCTGCTGCTGCTGCGGGGTGTCCCACCCCGTCCTCCTGGGGGACCCTAGAGGTTCCGCTCCCCCCATCCCCGGGGATGGGGCATGGCACTGTCGTGCTGGGGGCTGGGGGCAGGGGCTGATGCACTCCTGTGAGGGACATGGCACTGCTGTCCTTGGGGCCATGGACATCTGGGCATGTGGAGGGCCCAGGCCACATATCTTTTACCCCTACCCCTCAACCCTGGGGGTGTACACCAGGTGGGGTACATACCTGTAGGTCCACTCCCATGGTCGGGGGACACCCAGGGGGCGGACACCCGGCTGCTGCTCCAGGATGGCAAGAGGATCTGGAGCCTGGTGTCGGTGGAGGAGGAGTCCCCCTCCTCCTCCTCCTCCTCCTGCTCCAGTGCCCTGGGGGTGGGCTCCAGGGGGGGCCCCCAGGGTGCAGGGCTTACCTTCAGGGCGGAGTCTGGCTCCGGGGCCTGCTGGAGCTTTTCAGCTGAGGTATCATGAGTGGCTGGAGGAAAGGAGGTGTGCCGGGGGCCCAGGATGTCCCTGAGCTCCCTGTAAAAGGGGCAAGTGATGGGGGCGGCCCCAGATCAGCCGGCCGCATCCTGGGCCCGGGTGTAACCCTGCCGCAGCTCTTTGACTTTACTCCGGACATGGTCCGGAGTGCGGGCAGGGTGACCCCGGGTGGCCAGGCCCTCAGCCAGCCAAGCGAATGCATCCGCGTTCTGCCTCTTGCTCCCCATTACCTGGAGCACCTCCTCGCTCCAGACCCCCAGCAGGTCACGAAGCTCGGCCTCCATCCAGGAGGGGCCTCGCTGCCGCTTTCCATCCTGGCTGCCAGCCCGCGAGCCCTGGATGCCCTGGCTCCCCTTGGGGGGGGGGTCCCTTGGGGGTGCTGGGGGGGCTTCCGGGTGGCCATCGCAGCTGGGGTGGCAGACAGTGGTGGCTCAGAGACATGCAGGCTGGCTGCATGTCTGGGCGGCCGCCTGCACGTTCTCTCAGCTTCCTGCACAGGAAGGGAGGGGGCGGGGACCTTTAAGGGGCCGCTCCACGCAGCCACCATTGAGCTGAGGGGCTGGAGAGAGCGTCTCTCAACCCCTCAGCTGATGGCCGCCATGGAGGACCCCGCAATTTCGATGTTGCGGGATGCGCAATGACTACACGGTCCCTACTTCAACATTGAACATCGAAGTAGGGCGCTATTCCCATCCCCTCATGGGGTTAGCGGCTTCGACGTCTCGCCGCCTAACGTCGATGTTAACATCAAAATAGCGCCCAAGACGTGTAGCCGTGACGGGTGCTATTTCGAAGTTAGTGCCGCTACTTCGAAGTAGCGTGCACGTGTAGACACGGCTCAGGTGTGTGGGAGCAGAGTGGCTCATCTGGAGCTACTGTAAACCCTCCCATGAATCAAACATTGAGGAGAAAACCATTCACAAGCTTACCCTCCACCAACCATGTGTGCTGAAGAAAGAACTTTTCCTAGCATCAGGGACAGTTCCCCAGAAGCTCTCCCATGGCAGTGGGGAGATCCCTTTTGGGAACTCTGTGATAAACTGAAACTTAACATTTTACTGTTTAGCTTTCAATAACATCCTCATGTGGATGCCAAGTACAGACAGAAAATGAAAGTGAAATGTGCTTTTTATCACATACAAACTGTTAGCTGTAGTTACATGAAAGCTATTTTATTCTCTGGTAAATCTATTCCAATTTACATTTGGGCTGGGTGCAGCCCCTATATATTTACGGGGAATGAAAAGAAATCTCAAAGCCCTGTATGCCCTGGAACAAGAATGGAGTAACTGAAATCCAGGTTCTAACTATCACAATTATGAAATACAGCAATTTCTTCTAAAAGTTTTAGCTAGCAGGGATCAGATACACTCCACCTGTGATCTACTCTAATCTGAAACATTTTCAAAATTTGAATGTATTAACTTATGTGGGAAAATTTACTGATTGTATTTTTGTTCTATTTTCAATATCTCCTCTGTTTATTAAATAATCTGTACTGAGTATCTATTATCTGACTTTAGGAACCAAATACTGCTTATTTTATTCATGTGAATATAATAACTACTTTAGTCCTCACTGAATGAAAGCCAATGGGACAACCACATGCCTCTCCTCCTGTGTTTACAACTGGAACTTAATTTAGATCCCTTGTTGTTGCCTTTTGTTGCAATTTCACTTCTGGTCTTCAAAGGAAAGACCTGAGTAGATTATAAATGGAGTTATGTCTTTTCAAAGAATATATAATGAACTGCAGCAGAACTGGCAGATGAAAAACAAGTGTTACAACAGGGTAGATACTTAAAAATGGAGCCTTTGAGGAAGGAGTGCACTTTAGAAGAATTCTCCTTTCTGGTCTTGGAAAGCAAATCACCATAGCAAATCAAAGAGGCAGAATAATCTATGTTCATGATTTCTTAGAATTTTCATATACTGTTGCTTAGCTCTTTAAAACAACAGTTTTTTAAGTGTTCACAGCTACTGGCTGAATTTCCTTATTATCCTAAACATAAAGAAGAACACACATACATTGCATTCAAAGAATGCAAATGTAGATGAATGATAAAATAGCCAATGTTTTTGCTATAAAAAAGTACTTTGGTGCTTCAAATTTTATAGTTCTTTAGGGGAGTGGTTATTTCACATCAGATGAGATTATTATGCATTATTGTTTCATTTACTTTGGCAATTCAATCCTAAAATCTCTGCAAGCCTCTGAATTTACATCTTAATTCAGAGCAGGCCTGTGTTTCCCTACTCACTCAAACAAATTACAAGTTATCACCCCTTCTATGAATCACTAGCATTTCACATACAAGCCATCTGATTTGAGATAATTTATATTGTTCTGAATAGTGAACATTATGAAATATCTGTAATAATGTATGATCATCAAATTAACAAAAACACAAACTGCTTTGTAAATGGTATCAGTAAAATAAATGGTATTGTCTAGTGAACTGCTGCTAATCTATGATGGTCAGAGCATACCCTGAGGCTATTTTTAATATATAGCTATATAGACATATAGATACATTTATCTATTTATATTCCAAGCATTTTAATGTGCTCTTTCCGTTCATACCATGTCCGGATCCAAATTCAGAAAGGTATTGGAAAGATTGTATCCACTGTGTAAAGTCCCAATAAATGGGAGCCATTAAGCACTTGCCATTTTACAATGTGGCTATTAATGGTGTTTATAGCATTTTGGATTTCTGTAGATTTAAAATAGGAAACTATTTTAAAATATTGTGATTTCTACTTAACCTGTAAAATGTGATAAATGCAAATTTTTAGATATACTCAGCTCTGCGTATTTATTCCAAGTACGCTAAAATTTGCCAGCAACCCATTTCATGTTTTACTTACCTTTCACAAATATTTATTGCAGCTTTCACAAATATTTCATCTTTTACAAAAGTTTAAACTATACAGCGTTTAGCTATTCCATGTATTATTAATTTCAACTCTATATAGCTGCTACCTTTTCTTTTATATTCATAAGTGTTCATGTTTGTTTCTACATAAAACAAACATTTTGGTTTTAATTGTATCAAGTACTATACATTTTCCTAAAATGTACAGCAAGATCCCCACATTTGCGAACTTCACAGAATCACAGAATCATAGGGCTGGAGGGGACCTCCAGAGGTCATCTAGTCTAGCCCCCTGCTTCAAGCAGGATCAACCCCCACTAAGTCATCCCAGCCAGGACCTTGTCAAGCCGGGACTTAAAAACCTCGAGGGATGGAGAATCCACCACCTCTCTAGACAATGCATTCCAATGCTTCGCCACCCTCTTGGTGAAGTAGTTTTTCCTAATATCTAACCTACACCTCTCCCTTTTCAACTTCAGACCATTACTGCTTGTTCTGTCATCTGACACCACGGAGAACAGTTTCTCACCCTCCTCTTTAGAGCTCCCCTTCAGAAAGTTGAAGGCTGCTATTAAATCACCCCAAAGTCTTCTCTGCTGTAAACTAAACAAGCCCAAATCCCTCAGCCTAACCTCATAGGTCTTGTGCTCCAGCCCTTAATCATTTTGTTTCCCTCTGCTGAACCTGCTGCAGCAAATCCACGTCCTCTTTATACTGGGGGGCCCAAAACTGGACACAATATTCAAGATATGGCCTCACCAGTGCCAAATAGAGGGGAATAACTACTTCTCTAGATCTGCTCAAAATACTCCTCCTCATGCACCCTGGTATGCTGCTAGGCTTCTTGGCTACAAGGGCACACTGTTTACTCATATCCAGCCTTTCATCCACCATAACCCCTAGGTCCCTTTCCATCGTACTGCTGCTGAGCCAGTCAGTCCCCAGACTTAAGGTTTGCAATTAAATTATTGGCGAGCTGCTTCTTTTCCCAGGGCTCCAGGACAGAGTGCCGGCAGTCATTGCTTCCTCAGAGCCCCAGGCAGGAGCGCCGGCAGCCGTCACTTCCCTGGGGCCGAGGGCAGGGAGCACCAGGGGCTGCCACTTCTCCAGGGCTCCGGGGTGGGGAGGGAGTGCTGGCAGCTGCCGTTTCCCAGGGCTCTAGGGTGAGGAGCGTGGGCAGCTGTTGCTTCCCAGGGCTCTGAGCCCACCCCCATTCATGAAAATCAACATTTGCAAGGGTTCTGAACAACAAACCCTCACAAATGTTGCGACCCTACTGTATTTGTCTTCCAAGGCCCTACTCAATTGATTCTGGCATTTTTCAATATCATATTGCAGTTTTATTTTTGATCTAGGGCAGGGATTCTTAACCTTTTCCTCCATACACCCCTCCACCCCCATCATTCCAGGATAAAGCCAGGGCTACCTTCCAGTTTTGAAGGATGGGAAGGACAGGTAGCTGTGGCTCTGACACTTGTTTATAACCGCGGGTGGCTGATCCTTATTCTAGGCCCAGATGGGCAATAAAATGGACACCACTCACGGGGACACTTGGCATGATATTTACCTGTGCCTCTGCAGGTTCGGCCACTTGAAGCCTTCCTTGGCCATGGATCACTGTTCCCAGCTAATGGGAGCTGTGGGAAGTGTTGTGGACCAGGAGAACACGGCTTTCCTCAGCTCCCATAGGCTAGGAATGGTGATCCATGGCCATACCTACCAAGGTAAAAATAGTGCCGGCTTCCTGCCAGGGACTAACCCTGGTGAGTTGTGCCTAACTCATGAGCCATTTATTGTCTAATAAAATAAAAGAAAAGTTCTTTAATAAGAATAAAATAAAATAACTAATAAAATAACTAAAAGAAAGTTCTTCTTCACTCAGTGTATAGTTAACCTGTGGAGCTCCTTGCCAGAGAAGACTGTGAAGGCTAGGACTATAACAGAATTTAAGAAGGAACTAGATAAATTCATGGAGGTTAGGTCCATAGAAGGCTATTAGCCAAGGATAGGAGTTGTGTCCCTGGCCTCTGATTGGAGGTTGGAAATGGAGGGCAGGAGACATATCGCTTGATCATTGTCTTCAGTCCACCCCCTCTGGGGAGCTTGGCACTGGCCGCTGTTGGCAGACAGGCTACTGGGCTGGATGGACCTTTGGTCTAACCCAGTATGCCTGTTCTTATGTCCACTGCTGTTCTAGGCTATGTTGACTCCTGTATCTATTTCATATTTTGGTGCTGATCCTACATATTACAGTGGTGGTGAGTTGCACTCTACACAGCCCCAAGATAGACCTGATATATTTTCTTGCAGTTTCTCTTTAGACACTTCACATGGTTATTTTTAACTGTAATGCTAACAATGTTCTTTTTTTCTTGTTGCTTAAGAGTTAATTGTATGCTCTCTGTGTGGGATGAGAGACATATATCACAAAAGCTATGTGGCTTTGTGCTATCTTGGCACCTCCCTATTTCTAGGTAGCTATGCACACTGCAGCAATCATTACAGCAACCCCAAGGACACCTCTTATTTTCACAGGTGTAATGTTATTTGGTATTTTTTAAAGCCAAGGCTTTTGTAGTGGTGTGGCTACATGTGATTTTTTTTAAAAGAAGGTTTCAAGTTCTCATGACTGGGGTAAAAAATGGAAAGATGAGCCCTAATGCTTCAAAAAATGAAGGATAATAAAAAGAACCACCAATGAATTAGTTTAAAAAAGTTGCTTAATTTTAAGACAGTCTCTTGATTTTGGGGGCAGGGGAGAAGCAGGAGGGGACCTAACATAATTCTGAATGCTTGAGTATACAGCGATATACAGCATACTCTGTAGCTCAGAAATGCAAATGAAAAGTGCTTCAACCATTTCCCACAATACAGTATTGTTCTGAAGGCCATGCATGAATACTACATATGAGTGAATGATATTTGCTTAAAGTTAGCACTAAAACTGCTGGAAAGACCCCAGGGAACAATTCCATCTCTCTTACCATGGTAGAGCAGCAAATAGGACTTAGGGCAGAGAACAAAATTAAGATAGGGTTAGGTTACTTGAACAGCATGGAGGCTACTGAATGAGTTATGATGGTCAGTCCTGAGCCAAATCTTACATATTACAGGGCAGGATGCTTGTCATCATATTGTAGGACTTCTGAGGAGGTATTTTCTGTCCACTGGGTTAAAGTTGAAGATGATTCTCAGGGAATTTGATTGGCATTTGAAGCAGACCTTTTTTTATTTGATTGCTTTTTGTAGGCTGTGAATCAGGTTGATCCAAGGCAAGGGGTTGCCGTACCCCTAGGATTGGCTTCGAGACTCCCAGAATCGGCATCAATCTCCCAGTGACTATGAAAAACAATCCTGGAGATGATAATAGGATATTTTAAGAAAATGGCATTATGTCATGTTGGAGAAAAAAAATCTACCGGACTAGCTATAGTCAGAGTTGGCAGCCATATCCAAGGCAAACACATTTATGGCTTTCATAGTAATTACATTCAAGTGGAGGGTTACTAGTTCATGCAACCCTAGTACTCAGTCGCACGGGGAGACATGAGAATGCTGAGGTGGGCAGCATTTGGTCAGATAAGATTGGAGCTGGCCTATATAGTGCATATGTGCAAGTAGTCAGAATACCTACTGACACTGTTGTTCAGGCAGTTGGCTCAATCTGTTGGACGAATGCCTTTCCAAACCAGGGAATGGGATACACCCTGAAGTGCTCTTCTGAGTCAGCATATGAAGCTATTTTCAGTTATCCTCCTGCACCTCAGGCGCATAACGCATCTACTAGTTTCTGTCACTTATTTTGGTCTTTTGCTGGTTTGTTCTGCTTCTAAGTGTCATGTGGATGGATCTAGCATAGTCTATTGCTCTACTTAACATTTCTCTAGGTCACTCTCCTCTTCTCTTCTAGATAGTGTCCATGTTGTAAAGTGATGTTTGTTTGAACCCGCTCATCTACACTCAGTCCAAGGAAATCAAGATGGTCTCTATCCATATCTTTAAATTAATTGAGTAGCTTTATTAGCTTTGTATATTGTTCTCATGCACCAAAGACTGATTTATATTAGGATCTGGCCTTGAGCAAGGGAATTTTCAGGACATAGGGTTCCTGATGGCTTTGACCAATGCCTGTCATATTCTTTGCATGAAGAGGAGTTCTTTTTCAAGCCTGAGTCACACCAGTATGACTCCTAGAGTTTATTTGTTTACTCAATTTTTGTTTATACAGTGGGGTTACCAGTCCCATGCACACTCTTTGATATCCCACTTTTTGTCCTCCGTTTGGAGCTGTCCACATGTGGTTGCCCACCCCAATCTCCTACCCTTGGGACATTATCAGTAGCTCTTGGTGCCCCAAGCTATGTAGCTACAGGTGGCTAAAACACAGGGGCTACATCTACACTAGGACACTCCATTGAAGTAGCCTATTTCGAAGTAACAACATCAAAATAGGCTACTTCAACGCGTATCATTCACACATCCTCCAGGGCTGGTGCCGTCGATGTTCAACGTCAAAGTAGCGACAGGGAAAATCGAAAGGAGACGCTCCAGAAGGAAACGCGGAGCGTCCACACACACAAGTGATCCCCGTCGAAATAAGGGGCAAGAAAAGCCGGCGGGCGGGGTCACAGGCTGGACTAGCCCTTCCAGGGCAACAGCAAGCCGCTCCTTTAAAGGCCCCCTCCCAGACACACCTGGCCTGCAGAGCACAAGGTCTGCAGAGCACTAGCCACACTCTCACAGACTGACGCACAGCAGCCATGGACCCCCATCATCATCATCATCAGCAGCAGCAGCAGCAGCAGCAGCAGCAGCACCTGGAAGACTTCCAGGTAGTCACCTAGGGAGCAAGCGCATGGGAGGCTGCCCAGCAGCTCGTGGCAGGGGGGCCCTCCCTGGGGGCAGATGGGGGATGCCCCTCACCACTGGTCTCCCCTGTTCTTCCCCCGCCGGGTGCTCTGCCACCTCTGGAGCTACCCCACCAGCTCCGAGTGGTGGGAGTAGCTGGTCATGGGGGAGTGGGATGACATGTGGCTGAGGAACTTCCGCATGCACCGGCAGACCTGCCTGGAGCTCTGCCAGTGGCTCACCCCTGCACTGAGGCACCAGGACACCCAGATGCAGCACACCCTCCCCATTGAGAAGAGGGTCACAATAGCTGTCTGGAAGCTGGCCACTCCAGACAGCTGCCACTCCATGGGACACCAGTTTGGAGTGGGAAAGGCCACGGTTGGGACCATCATCATGGAGGTAAAGAGGACCGGAAATGCACCCACTGGGGATTGGGGAGCAGGGGAGTGGGGCCCGGGTGTGGGGCTGGGGAGGGAAGTGTGCTGGAGAAGGAGGGGCTGGGTGGAGGGGTGCCTGGGGGGTGCCGGGGAGGGTGCCCTGGGGGAGGGGCCTGGGGCACCCTGCACACCCTCATGGGCACTTGTGTTGCCTCCCCACAGGTGGTCTGTGTGCTCAATGCCGTGCTGCTTCACAGGGTCGTCCAAGTCAGGGACCTGGACGCAGCTGTCGCCAGATTTGTTGCCATGGGGTTCCCAAACTGCTTCAGGGCCCTAAACGGGACCCACATCCCCATCCACGCCCTGGACCACAGTGGGGGAAGATATATCAACTGAAGGGGCTACCACTCCGTGGTCCTGCAGGCCATGGAGGACAGCCAGGGCTGCTTCCAGGATGTCTACGTGGGCTGGCCCGGCTGTACACATGATGCCCACGTTTTTAGGAACTCAGGCCTGTGCCACCGACTGGAGGCCACCATGACGCGGCTTACATTGACATTGTTATTCAACGTGAGTAAAGTTACACACAAAAATAATTTATTAGACGATGAGCTTTTGTGGGACAGACCCACTTCTTCAGATCTGGAATTCAGTATTCCAGATCTGAAGAAGTGGGTCTGTCCCAAGAAAGCTCATCCCCTAATCATTTATTTTGTTAGTCTTTAACGTGCTACAAGACTGCTATTTCGTTGTGAAGAGCCAGACTAACATGGCCACCTCTCAGTGCCTCTTTTTTACGTTAACCCTCTCCAGGACTGTCCTGGAGTCTCTAGGTGTTGAAGATGACTCTGTCATTCAAATTACGTCACGTAATAAAACCTCCAGGAACAGCACGAAGTCCTGTGGCACCTTATAGACTAACAGATATTTTGGAACATAAGCTTTCGTGGGCAAAGACCTACTATATCTGTTAGTCTATAAGGTGCCGCACGACTTTGTGTTGTTTTTGGAGACCCAGAGTAAATCGGCTCCCCCCTCTGAGATGAACCTCCAGGGAGATGTCCAACCACAGCTGGCACACCTTTAACAGATAAGGATGGATACGCCTACATGGGCCCACTTCTGTTGGTGCCGAGGGCAGCATGGCTATGGTCTGAAGACGTGGGTCTGTCCCACGAAAGCTCACCTAATAAATTATTCTGTTCAGCTTTAAAGTGCTACTTGACTGCTTTTTGTTATGCTAGTATATAGACTAGCACGCCTCCCTCGCGGTTACGCTAGCAAATAGGTGTGCAGAGAGTGTACGCCCAGAGGACAATGACGCTCCCTTAAAAGCAGGGTGGACGGGAGCAGCACCGCTCAGAGGCGAATCATCTGTCAGTCACACGTTAGAGCGGCTTTGCTGCTGCCCACACCCCCGCCTTCCCTGCTGTGCCTCCCGGCCGCCCGCGCATAGGCGGCTAGCGCGGTGCCTGCGTTTCAGCCCTGGCCGCGCTCCGCGCTGCACTGCGGCCGCGCCTCGCGCCGCAGGGGACGGGCGCAGGGAGAGCGGCGCGGGTCGCCCTCGCCGTCTCTCCCGCGTCCCCGCAAGCTCTTTGGTTCAGGCAGTTGTGGGGCCGCCCTGGGCGGGTCTTTCCGCAGCGGCGCGAGCGTCCGGGGCATGGCGCGTGGCGCGAGGAGGAGGGCGCCGGCTGCAGCCTGTAGTAACGCCCGCTTGCCTGAGCTCCGCTTCACCCCCTCTCTTTAGTGTCAGCCAGCCCGGGGGGTGCGAGCAACATGAGAGTAGTGGCTTTAATCAGGTAACGTGGCTTTGGGGGGTTGCCCTGCTGCCCAGACCTAGCCACGCCGCGTGCACCTGGGGGGAGCTACAGAGTGCAGCGTGGGGATGCTGCGCCCTCACCTTGCACTCCTTCCTCCTGCTCTTCTTCCCCAAACACAGCAAGGAGTTTTAAACACCTCTGTGCTCTGCCTGCCCCCTCTGGTTGCATCTCCCTGGTGGGAGAAGAAATCCCCGTGTGATTCTATGCCTGTGAGGAGGCCTTTAGCAAGTGCAGCCCTATTTCTGCCCTGGGTGGGCATTGGACCTGCTGTTACACTTTAAAAATAAATAACTGAAAGTCCTTCCTCCCATCATTACTCTCCCCTGCGTCTTGTAGTGTAGTTTGTGTTGTCAGTGGCTGCTCTCCAACCCAGAGGCAGCTGCATTTTGGAGGTACCTTGCAATTGTATGGAACATGCTTGGGAGGAAAAGCGCGTCTGAATGTGAGCTGCTGTGATTTTTCCATGGCCTGCCTAATCTCACTGGTTTAGAAAACCAGTAGTCATTGTAGCAGTTTAAAGACAAACAAAATAATAATAATAATAGTAATAGTAATCATTAATAATAAACAATAAAATAATTTATTAGGTCTGAAGAAGTGGGTCTGTCCCACTGAAGCTCATCACCTGATAAATTGGTTTGTTAGTCTTTAAAGTGCTATATGACTGCTGTTTTGATTTGTTAGAATACAGACTAACACCGCTGCCTCTGTTATTGTTCATGGGTTTGGAGGGAGTCTTGCTCATTTTGAATTTTCCCACTATTTTTTTTTCCTTTCTAAATATCTCCTTCTTATGATTGTTTGCAAATGTGAGTTTCAATGAGACACTTAATCTGACACATCATTTTGAAAAACCTTGCTTATTAATGTACTCAGACCATCAGCATGTGAGCCACAAACATCAGCCTGGAAACCTCTGCCTAAAATCTTGTAAAATAACATCTTTTTAGTTAAAAAAGTATTGTTCTTTTTGAGCAGTTTTTAAATGAGCAGCTATTTTATTTCTGAGCATTTTTTAAAATTTTAATACTGGAATTGTGATAATATTTAAGAATATGGGTAACTTAGGCAATGGAGGTGATGAGTCCTTTAGTTGTTTAAAAGAAAAAAAAAACAGAACAAAATTGTTTCTTACAGAACACGCCAGACTGGGAGGGAGTGTGTGGGAATTGGGCCTCCACCATAATTTCCAAGGCCGCATCCCTCCAGAAATGGGTTGCATGGGGGCGGGGGAGGGGAACAGAATGTAGCAGTGGTGGAAGGGGGCGGGGCTAGGGGTACGGACACCCCTGGCCCCTCTGGGTGGATTGTGAAAATGTTCTGGCTGTAGATGGCCCACAAGCTGTGAGGTTGAAACCCCTGATCTAAACCAGCATTTCTTAAACTATGTTCCACGAAACACTAGTGTTCTGGGGACAACTTCCAGGTATGTTGCGACCTTCTGACACTTTTTTTGACACTGTACACTGACAGTATATATTTTCTATTATTAAACCTGGATACAAAGTTTCTTGTTTGTTATGATACCTTATCACATAATGTTTTTTTCTGTATATGTTGCTGTTTGTTTGTGTCTGTTTTTGGACTGACAACAGTTTTCTGAAGACGAATATCATAGGTATTCTGCATTAAAAATATTATTGTTTGGTGTTCTGTGGTCTTGGAAAGTTTAAGAAACTCTGATATAGACTATCCTTGACAGATATTTGCCTAAACTGCTCTTAAAAAACCAGTGATGGAGGTTACACAACCTCCCTACACAGTTAATTCCAGTCTTTACCTATGCTGACATGAAGTTTTTCCTAATGTGTTTCCTAAACCAGCATTTCTTAAATTTTTTGAGACCATGGAACAGCAAACAAGAATATTTTTATGCACAATACCTATAAAGATTTTCCTCAAAAATTGTTGTGAAACAAAACAAAAAAACAAAACAAAACAAAACAGCAAACAAAAAAGAAAAACAAAGAAAAACAAACCAAAACAAAAGCCAAACAGCGATTTATACAGCAAAACCAAAGTAAAATTAAGTAATTTAATCTGGTATCAGCAAAGAAGAGTAACATTGTATTCGGTTTTACTAACAGAAAATATATACCATATATACCATGAATTTTTACAAATACACGTGGCACACCCGTGAGTAGTTCATGGCACCAGTTTAAGAAACACTGTCCTAAACCACCATTGCCGCAATTTAAGCCCATTGCTTCTTGTCCTACCCTCAGAGATTAACAAGAACAATTTTTCTCCCTCTTCTTTGTAGCATCTTTTTATGTACTTGAAAACTGTTATGCCGTCCACACCCTTCAGCCTTCTCCAGATTAAACAAACCCATTTTTTCCCTCTTTCCTCATGAGTCATGTTTTATAGAACTTTAATTTGTTGTTCTCTTGTGGACTTTTTACAGTTTGTCCACATCTTTCCTGAAATGTAGCGCTCAGAACAGAACACAGTACTCCAGCTGAGGCCTCATCAGTAGAGCAAAATAATTACTTCTTGTGTCTTGCTTACAACATTCTTCCTAATAATCCCAAAGTGATTTTTTTTTTTTTACCACAGTATTATACTGTTGACTTATATTTAGCTTGTATTCAACTATGATCCTTTCTGCAGTACTCTCTCCTAGGCAGTCATTTCCCATGTTGTATTTGTGTGACTGACCTTTCCTACGGATGGATAAACTATGGAAGGAAAGCATGTTATATTGATTATATGAATCTTTCTCAGTTGATTTAATAGTACAGTCAGTTAGGATCAGTGTAGGGGAGTTTATTATGCATAAAATTAGGGTATGTCTACACTTGCATTTGATCATTAATACATTTGTTGTTCATGGGTGCTAAAAAACCCCAACCCATGAATGACAAAGTCTTTTGTGGCAAGTGAAAGTGTGAATACTGCTTTGCTGGCAGGAGTGCTCTACTGTCAAGAAAGCAAAACTCCCTTGTTAGGGGTGGAAGGATTTTATCAACAGAAGCGCCAGCAGATGGTGTTCACACAAGCTGACTTTTAGTGACCAGACTGTGTCGACACAGACTTGTCACTAAAAGCTGCATAGCATAAACAAACCCTAAGTAAAGGCACAGGAACTTAGAACTGTAAAGCAGCCTTACTAGGGTCCTTTTGGCAGCTCTGACACAGGGGTCATGCTTGAGGAGGGTGTTGAGGATGGCGTGGAGCACAGCATGTAGGGACTGCAGACATTAGGGACCCTAAAAGGAGCTGGGGACAGGCTGCCATAACAAGGCAGCTCTCTAGGGCCTGTGGAGCAGCCAGGATTGGGAGCACAGTAGTGGCTGAAAGCCACCATACCCATCCCACCTTGGGGCTGTGAATTTTGTGCTTTGGCTCTTATGGAGGTACAGAAGAGACCTTTCTCTCTGGTCATGGTGTGGTGATGATATATTAAAGATGCGCTTTTGAAGTATTTGCTACACGCACAAACTCCAACAAAGCTACATTATTATTACACACACACACACTCTCTCTCTCTCTCTCTCTCTCTCTGACAAAGCTACATTATTATTATTACTTAACATTTCTTGAAGACTTGAATATATGTAACTGAAATAAGAGTTTTGCTGTTAAATTCAAGGGGAGGAAAATTTGGAAAGGAGGAGAATTCTTTTAGCTTTTTAATGTTGGATTGTTAATTTCAAAATCAAATCCATTTTGCACTTAATTTTACATTAAATATAATATTCACACAGCATCTAGATGAACAACAGGGAACTGTTGTGATAGTTGCAGTAAAATGCACCTGTAATTAATTTTGTCCACAATTATATGCAGGCACACAACCAAACGCCAGTTTGTGGGTGCTGCTTTCAAAAACCAGTACTTTGGATGAAAAAGGCTATGTGCTCTATTACTAATCCTTTGAGCAAAAGACATTCCCTTCTACAAAGGGCTCATTTACAGTCTACGTTTTTCTCTGTATGCCATCAAAGTAGGAATTTCAAATAAACTGTCTGGATTTTATATCTAACCAAATTCTTCAACATTTTTAAATACTTTCTGCTCTTCTGAATATTTTGAATGGAATAGTCTTAAATGTTTGTTACTGGCGTAATTCTCATTAAACTTTATTCCATGGTCCTGCATTATAATTTTGAATTTACAGATGATAAGGTTACAATGCATAGTCCTGGTCTTAATTGTCTGACAAAATATGTATATTTATTACAGTGGTGGAAAGGACAGCTGTTACAATATGATGCAGTGTGTTGCTGCTGGGCATCAGATTGTTGCTCTGGCCAATTTAAGACCTGCTGAAAACACAGGTAAGGATGCCTCATTGCTTATAAGAAACTTTCTGAATTAGGAAATGGCCAAGGCACAGCTGTGTCCTAATTAAACTCTGCTATTTTGTTGTTGTTGTTGTTGCACATATGGCAGTTATCTTAGATATTTTTACAGAGGAAAAAGAAGGAGGAAAGAGACAATTTAGAGAATTTGCGAAAGGCACTCGTAAAGCATCAAATGGGAGAAAACAATACAAGAAAATAAAAAATGGTAAAATAAATGATTCTGCAGTTTAAAAGGAGTAAAAATCACAAAAAATTATTGTACTTTAGCAAGAGGAGAATGCATGTATACAATACTAAAAGTAGTGAAAAGTGAATGAGATTTAGCATCAAATAAAATTAAGATGAACAGAAACGTTTTAGGGTGAGATTTGAAAAAGAATTGACTTTTGTACCAGTGGAAGGGGAATGAGGCGATGGAAGTAAAATGGTATCACCTTTGCTGTCCAAACAGAGAGGGAACAGAGGAGGAGGCATGCATGCTGGAAGGAGGAATTCATGGGTTAATCTTTGGTAGAGTAGGTGAATATAAAATCAGTAGGGTGGGGCAATAGGAGTAGACAATGGGGGTAGGTTGGGACCAGGATAATCTGTCTCTAGTCTTACTGAAATATGTTTACTGAAAAACTTATGTATTCATGTCAAAAATGCAGAATATTGTCACACAAATCATAAAGTGGTCTCTCTAAGTGTATGTAGTAGGGAATGCAGTGGAAAGTTAACTGAGATGCTCCAGGGAGCAGCAGGGCCTATCCTATTAATTTTATTTTGCTTTGTACCACTGTTGCCTGGAGACCCTCACGTAATAAAGTAACTGTACATTAAGATCTAAATGGCAGCTTAAAAGGTATAAATTTAAAATTACTCTGTTTTTCTTGTAAAACCAAGTTCTTCAGCCCTCGTAAATATGTTAAGATTACAGAATCCACTAAACCATTTTGATCAAATAATTACTTCTGTTATTATTGGATGTCAATATACATTTTAAAATCATGTCAGGCTATAATAAAGTCAATTACACTTACTTATAATTATCACATTTAAGATATTAAGGTTATATCACAACTTGGTTCAGTGATACAGAGATCTCTCCTTTCAAGCAGTTCCGTGTGGGCTCAGAGGCCTGGCCTCACAGAGTAGCTTGCACGATCTGGTCCAAAGTAAAGGAAAGTTCTAAGGCTACTCACGGGTAGTCTTAAAATAAAATGACCTCTGTCAATTTTTTCTAATGAGTAGTGGGTTTGAGTAATAAATAAGACTTTTTTTTATTATTGATTAGTTGAAAAATTTGGATAACTCCACAGAGATGCAAGGTTTGGAGCTTAATTATTGTGATCTACATGTGCTGCCTTTTTTATTATTGATTAAACTGCCAACCAGTTGGGTAGAATGTTTAGTGAAATTTGTCTCTTAATTAAAGCAGCAGCAGTAGCTCGAAGTATGGTGTGGTAATTTTCAAAGGGAAAGGAAACTGAAAAGTCCTGGATGAAATAACAAGATTTCCCATTCCTTTCAATGCACTAAATAATATAAAATTACTGCCATAATCCTCTGTTGTTCCATTTATACTGAAAGAACATACTGTGAGTATCATGTTGTCAGTACTAAGGCATTAATGTGTAAGTTTCATGAAGCTTTGACGGCCTATTTCTAACCACCAGAATAAGTGCTGCCTTGTATGCTGTATATATTGCACTAAGTATGCTGAAATACAGGTAACAACTTTGGGTCTTGCCTCTGGGTTTGAACTCCTCTTGCATAGCAAAACGAAATATTGGCTTCACTTGATTGGATCCATAGCAGGGGATTTGTAGATGAAGTCCTGAAAATAGTAGGAGAGAAGTAGATGCTTCCATTGAGGAGTAAATAGTTGCAAGACATACATTATTTTCCATATATATGTAGGGAGAAATCCATTTTTATTCCATGTTTGAAGAGGTACAATTACAGATGTGTGTCAGGTAACTAAAGAATATTCAGGTTTAGGTGCTCTTGGTACTTGAAGTACAGTACAGTAAACCCTCACTATAATGGACTAATGTGGGGGAGGGGGTCTTCATTAAAAAGCAGTCCGTTATATCTGAGGGTTTCTCACTGACCTTCACAGTGCCTCTCGACTCCAGCTCCTTCTGCTTCCGGCACAGTGTAGTGGCTCCTCTGGCTCCGTGCTGACTGTGCTCTGCCCCAAGCAAGTTGGCTCCTCTGGCTCTGAGCTGCCTGTGCTCAGGGTAGAGTGCAGGGCCTCCTCCGGCTCCCAGCTGCTTGTGCTCTGCCCTGAGTGAGGTGGTTTCTCTGGCTCTGAGTTTCAGCAATGGGAGGAGGGTGTGGGGGGACCCGGCGGTGGCAGCTCTCCCAGCCATGGTCAGGGACCCCATGCCTGCGGTGATCTCAGCCATTATCAGGGACCCTGCAGCTGCAGCAGACTCAGCTGCAGGTGGGGGGATGGTGGCATCTCTGGTGAGTGCTCTATGCTATACTTTCTTTGTGGTTGGGAGGACAGCGGATGTCTGCTATTACCGACGTCTGGTAAAACGGGGTCCACTATACTGAGGGTTTACAGTATTATGATTTTCTATAAATGCTGAGTGATGTACTTAGTGTCATATTGGTTTCCATTTAATTGTGGTTGCAGCAACAGATGAGCTGGACAGCTACATGTATCAGACAGTTGGACATCATGCCATAGACCTGTATGCTGAAGCAATGGATTTGCCTCTCTATCGTCACACCATAAAGGGTACTAGCGTGGACATTGGAAGAGTGTATACCCAGTGTGAAGGAGATGAAGTTGAAGATCTTTATCAGCTTTTGAAACTTGTTAAGGTATGTTGCATGAGGAATTTTACGGTTCAGAATGTCAAGTAATTTGAAGAGCATTAAATAAAACATATTGATTAATTTAGGTATATGATCCACTCATTGTATAAAGGTTTGAAAACTTTAAAATATATTTATATTCCCATGTAGTATTTGTTTTCAGTTGTCCTTTCTTACAGTGTAAACTTACGTAAAGTGGGTGGTTAGTATCTTAATCTGTTGTTTACACTGGAGCCCATACTGATTATCTCCCATTTTAAATTAAAAGCTTTGGTCACATACAATATATGTCTATAAAAATGGTGTGCAAAATAATTCAGAAAATATTATATGTAAAAAGAATTATTTATCAAGGGAATGTGATGTAAAGTTCTAAGAGGTTTATATACCACTGTTTCTCATGCTTTTTGCATGCTTTTTCCTTATTAGTATATAGGATATATGCATTTGAATTTCCATGGATTTATGTATTGTAAAATAAAGGATAAAGTGATAGAAATTATTCATATTGCATCGCATACTTAAAGTATTCCCAAGTACTTTACAGTTACAATTTTGCTGTTGGTAGGGCAGTGACTATGTTCAAATGCTGTTAGCAGCAGTTTAACTTAATCATTTTAGCAACAAAATCAATAGTAATTAAAATAAAAATAGGTATATTGGCTAAGACACTGAAATTTATTCTGATATGTATCAAAAATATCGTGTAATTTCTATTACCTATGGTAGGATCAAACCCCATTGGAATCAGTAGAAAGACATGCACTGGTTTCAATGGATTTTGGATCACAGAAGGAAGTTGGAATGATGGAGGTGAAGTTTCTTCATTGTCATTAGTGTCTTGCAGCTGATTCTATCTGTCGTTTCCAGAATACAGTATTAATTGTGAAAGATGTCACTAAAATGAAAAGATTAATTTGAATATTTTTTACAATTCTAGAAAAAAGATTTTATTAGGTTGCCTAAAATATAATTCTCATCTTTGATTTAAGTATTTAGTACTCTTCCAAATGTAATTTTATTTGATCAGATTTAAAATTAATAAACCTGAAAACTTCTTGCTAAAATTGGTTGTTCATTATGTTATGTTAGAATAGTACGAATGATGTGGTTGTAAGAAGGAGGTTATAGAGATCAGAAAATACCACCAGCACAAGGTGACTAAACCCATTATGTCCTGCTTTAGTTGTTTTAAGCTTTATTTAAATTTAGTATCATACATTTAGTTGGGAATTTCTGGATTTCAGCTTTCAGCTTTCTCCTGAAGCTGTTTTCTTTCTGATTGTCTATATTACCAACATTTCTTTTCAGAGAATGGGTGATGCCTTTGAGATCCAGTGAAGTCACAATCAGTGCTGTGGTGATATATATCTATGTGTATCATATGAACAGAACTCAACACCCTATACTCATACTTTCTGAGACCACATTACATTATTTCAGAGGATTTTGCCCATAATATCATGTAGTTTGGAGTATAAGATTGTTGCTGTTCCTTCTAAATTGTTGTGGAACAACAGGGGACAAAGGGCTGTACAGCGAGTCCAGAGAGATCAGTGACCTTTTTTTTTTTTCCCACAGAGTATGTATTGGAGATAGGGCAGGAGTTTTTGGAAATAAACTGCAGCACTTTTCAGAGGTTTTTGAAGTACGACAGTGTTGGAGAAGGGAATTATTGGTGTATGCTATGTGTTGGAAGCTTTGTGATAACAGCTATCTAAGACTGGGACAGATAATAAATTACTGATCAACTTAATTAAAAATTGGGAGATTAGTGGCAATTAAGATGAAATTTCCCTTTCGATCCATGCTGTCTTTGGAGAAATGGATGCTTTGCCATTATCTTCATGGAAACAGTCAGTTATGACATAAATTAATGCTGATGTTAAATCTTGACAACTTCTGCTTTGGAAGTTCGTACATGATAATTATAACTATAGTTGAAAGAGATGTTATCAAGTTGTCTGGGACTAAATAACTGCTTCTCTCTTGTGTGGAAATATTAATTCCTCTATAGGATATTTTACATATATAAATATCAAAAATACATTGCTTTTATGGAGATGTTGTGTAATCATCTTGTTGCAGACAAATCCATATATGTGAAATTCTGATATAAAAATTGGAATGGATGTCTCGAATGCTCTAAAGAATAATTGAATAGTTAGAGGAAAGATAAGAAATCTAGAAAAGCTATAGTTTTTATGTTGGGGGTCTTGTCTAATTTTTAGAAAAAGATGGAAGTGGATTTCAGTTACTTTTTTGAATACTAATGGCAGCAACGTTGAAGTATTGATTTTATTGTGATTATTTATCACACTGTGCAATTTTGTAACTTTAATATGCAAATCTTTAGTCACCAATAACTTTTTTTTCAAGTGATTCAAATTTTTTTTAGATGGTGTTACAATTTTTTTATAGCATTCTCAATTTGCTGCCTGTTGAAAATAGTATAAAAGAGAATTGCTGAAGGTTTTTAGTAATTCAGACTTTTATTAAAAGTCTTGAGATGAAATAATGTAAAATCAGTGGCCAAAATAACTCTTTTTTCATTTAATGTTTTTGATCTGAAGATGCAGGAAAGAATGTTTCTACAAGAAAACCACATACTAGGTCTAGCTTTCAGCTTTTAAAATATATTTATGTTACAAGTGCTTGTTTAATAATAAATTTCAACAAATCACAATAGAAAAAGTAATAAGAATTGAAAAGTATTAATTATTTCATAAATAATTTCTGCTGACTATTTTTTAAAAATGTAAATATTCTCTGGCAGTGTTGTAAGCCCACCACAGCAGTTTTGTCCTCATGCATAAGACTGAAAGTAACAATGACTTCAGACACATACGAAACTGACCATTCTGGTGGTGTGGTCCAGACTGTGAAAGATGTGAATTAGATTTATTTTTAAATAGTCTAATGTGTTAGCAGACGATACAGAATGTTTACTGTAATGGACTGTTTAGGTCACTGAAACCAATGATACAAGCAGAGCTGTGTGGATTTATATATATATATATATATATATATATATATATATATAAATTCCAAATCATATAACCTTCTTGTGTTGATGGCTTCAGTGATATAAGCAGTCCCTTCCAGTCCACCCCGCCCCCCACACACACACAGCAAGAGAGAGAGGAAGTCTTCTGTTTATATTACCGTATGTGTTGAATGTGGGATATATAAATTCTGAACCCTAAAGGTTAATTTACTTTTAATATACTGGGCAGGTCACTGTGTGAGGTTTACTGATTCCATGTGTCCAACCAACCATGTGTATTTTCTTGTAGGATTAGTGCCTATGGCCTGTTTCAACAAAGCATTTATTACCTGTTTAAAGACTTAAAGCCAATGGGACTTAAAATAGCTTTAAGTGCTTTGCTGACGGAAGCCTGAAATTGTACCAGATTTCCCTGGTTATCTAAATTTTCCTTTAAGGTCAAATCCTCCTTATTGTTAAGAGTTCAAAGCCTGAAAACTGCTAAAGAGAACAGGCAGTGGAGATCTTGTACAGGAGCATTCTCAGAAGCATCTATAGTACACCAGTCAATGGTAGGTATTTAAATGGTCCCCCACTACCGTAGTGCATGAGGTGCAGGTTGGAATGGTGGTAGGTCAGTTGAGCGTTAGAGGTGTAGGATGTTTGCAGGCTAAAGGGCTGGGGGTGGGGTTAAAGGAGGCAGTTGCCCCCAGGCCTGGCATGTCAATGGGGCCTGGAGCTCTGTCTGCAGCAGCTGGAGCACTGTGCCCCTTTGAGGTGCCATGGCAATGCTGCTCTGGCTTCATTCAGCTATGAGGGAACTGGGGAAGGGGGCAGTGCCACTGTCTGGGTGGCTGAGAGCTGATTGCCCTGGCCTCACGCTTTCTGCCCTTGGCCTTGCCCCTTCCAGGGCACAGAGCTGGGCCACCTCCCATCTTGCCATGGGGCCCGTGGTGGCTGTAGAACCAGAACTTGATCCTTAGTTGGTAAGGTTTGACAGTTGACCTTTTCAGAGTTCTTCAGTTTCATTCTGTGCTTCTTATGTATGTGTGTGTATAAAGTATGTTATAGATCTTAAAAAGAGTTTGAAATATTGGTGTGTCCTTGACCATAATATAACCTTCTGCTATGTTTATTCTTGAGTTTTCTGGAAAGTGTCCCAAATAGTTACATTTCTGTTTATAATTTCTTTTAAAGATGTTTATGTCAGCCTGTTTAGTAAGTATGATTATTACATACCCATTTTCTCTTTCATATTTCCAGAGTTATTTTTGGAGTTCAATGTGAGTTCTCTGTGTGGAGGGCTTTGCAAGGTTAGATACTTAAAGTTTACCAGTAAGAAAAAAACATGTATGAGAAAAATAGGTACAACAGACTTGAGGACTTAAGGGTAATGACAGTATCTCCTACAGATCATCAACTGAAAAATACTGCAACTAGATAAATATAAAAACGTGTTGACAAAATATATAAAGTTTTGCCTGCTGGACTATATTATGTCATTCATTTTTTGGGTGGGGCAGGGGGACGCAGGGGAGGAGAGAAGAGAAAATGGAACCACAGTATGGATCAGCAATCTTATTGGCTGAAAACTC
Source organism: Carettochelys insculpta (assembly GCF_033958435.1). Classification (NCBI taxonomy): domain Eukaryota; kingdom Metazoa; phylum Chordata; order Testudines; family Carettochelyidae; genus Carettochelys; species Carettochelys insculpta. The sequence continues at coordinate 54,926,596 of NC_134142.1, read as the reverse complement.
CTACTAAATCCCACAAAAGCCCCAGCCCATGAGAATCATCATCAGGAACATTTGCTTTTTAGTAGCAGCAGTAGAAAGCAGTATAATGAGTTTTAAACCTACTTTTAAGAAATTAATGGGTATTTGGTCTTGGAATGGAAGAAGAATTGGTATTTATTCAAAGGTAGCAAAAAGTTTTTTATACATTAGGATGATATTATGATTAGCTGAGTGTTGTTCTATCTGTTCTCCTCTCTTATTATCCTGCATATTTTAAAGGGTCCACCCTCTGAGCTTTTGCATTTGATGGTATCATCATCAGCCAGATGGAGAACTGAAAGAAGACGGTGGGCACTAATCAAGTTTATACGACATAGTCAGAAGTCAACTGCAGTAGCATTGCAGATCGTTAGAAAAACCTCATTTAAGGAGGTTGGCCACTCAGTTGCCCTGTCGTGTTTGAAGTCAGTTCAGAGATGACCGCAGGTGACTTGGCAGGTCAAAATTTAGTGGACAGAGAGTTGGACCAGTGACAGGAGTGTGATTAACAACTGCTGCTGCTGACAAGCAGATTCCATTACCATGTTCTGTGGAGGCATAAAACGATCATAAATAGTGCCTAGAAGATAGGTGAGCTGGTAGGTGATTGATGAGACGTGTGTATGAAGGCAGGTCATTGTTCTCAGAGATCTAGGCCAACAGCATGACAGAGGCCTTCTCACGGAGAAAATGAGGTGGTGCTAAACTGTTAAATATTGGCAGCCATTGCAACAGAGTTGCATGAAAAGTTCCAGTAATAATACACACAGCTTTGTTAAGTTTTACATCAATCAGTCTTGGGTGAGGTGAGGAACATCAGACTGGTATTCAATACTCTGGTAGTGAATGACATGATATAGTCTAGCAAGGGCTGATGTTCTTTGCATCTTGGTGTTCTCACTCTTGGTGAAATCTATCAGTTTTCTGAGCAGGTTGCTCTGAGTGCTGATTTTGGCTGCTGTGTTCTTCAAGTGGTTATGGAACGTTAATGACCTCTCCAGTGTCAAACTGAGGCAAATGAGATTGGGATCGTGCTGCAGACAGCCATTGAAAACGTTATCTTGTGGCTAACACGTGCATCATGCTGATGAAATACATCAAAAACCATCTTAGAAAAGTTCAGCTGCAATGGTCTGCCATGAGTTTCATATCATGGTTCAAGACCTTGTCAGTGTCTGAGAAGGGTTGAGTTTGGTAGCTGCAGTACATGTTGTCAGCATTGGTAACCTGCGCAAGACTCAGATTCCAGAAAGGTAGCTGTATTAGTCCGTAGCTTCGAGAATAACAAGAAGTCTTGTGGCACCTTATAGACTAACAGATATTTTGGAGCATAAGCTTTCGTGGGCAAAGACCCGCTTCACCAAATGCAAGACTGTAGCTTGCAGATCGCTGAGCTGCACATTGAACAGGATTGATAAAAATAAAATTTATCTGACGCTTCTAAGAGCTGTGGCCCTATGTGTTCTCTAAACCACATCTTTTGGAGAAATACTTCTGCTATTTAAACCATCCAGTGCTGGGAAACTTCAGAAAGTTTAAACTCAAAAGCTCTTTGCCAAATGATGTCATAAGCAGCAGTTAGATCCAAGAAGATGGCTCCCGTCTTTTCATTTTATTGCAAACCATACTCAATAAACTAGTCAAGGCCAGGACTTGATCACAGGTGCTCGCATATTTTTCTGAACTGTGCCTGTTAGACCTCCAAGACGTTGTTCAAGTCCAGAGCAATTCATTGGAGGATTGAATGCTCAGACACCTTGAAACACACTGACAAGAAGGCTGTTGGCTGTTAACTAGGTATGTTGTAGAGGTCCTTGCCTGCTGTAAGAGTGTCAGTAATCTTTGCTTGATGGCAAGTGTTTGGTAACTTCTTCTGAATTACTTGCACAAAGAAGTTAGTAAGCTCTTGTGAAGCCTTTGGTCTAAGGTGCTAGAGGAATTCCAGCAAGATGTTGTTATAGCCTGATGAGGTAGTGATTAGAAGGAGCCAAGTTCATCAAACCCCACAGTAGTAGGTGCAAAGAGGTATTTTTCCTATCCCAGGTTTTACTTATATGTACTATGGAAGAGATGACACAGACTATATAGAAGTAATAATCTGGGTTTAGGTACTTAATTCTGTTTCTCTTACTCTCACTAATTGTCCCACTGCCTCCTAATTCGCACAAATAAAGCCTAATCATATGAGTACAGGATTCTCTTGTGACTTTTATACATGGTTCTGCTTTTATTCGCACCAACAAGTGATGTTGGTAGATAAATTGTATGTAGAACATTAACTGCACTATTTGAAATCCTGATGAACTGGAGGTTTTTTATTTTTGTCTCTTTTGGTGCTTTTTGATATTACAGAGACTCTGGGTAGTGCTGCTGGACAATTGAACTTTGAGGAATCTGCAAAGAAGGAATGATGAGTTTTCATTTGCTGCTATGCTAAGCCTGAGTAAAGGCGAGACTAAAAATGTATTGTTACTTTCATACATATTTAATTGGACTAGTTATCTAAAGTGGTTTAGTCTCAGAGAAGCCCTTCTAAAACAATGGAGGGTGAGTGTGTGTGTATGTGTGAGAGAGAGAGGGAGAGAGAGGGTGTGGTAAAATGGTTTATTCTTTGCATGCAGTTAGATGATTTTTGCTTTCATTGTTGTTGATTCATTTCATTTAAATTGTCCAGCATTTTGGCTTGAAAGCTGTGAATGAGTCTTATTTTTAATGGTGAGCATAGATTTTTAACATCATTATACACCAGTATAAACTGGAGAATTAGTAGCCAATAAATAATTAGTCATATATTTTGGATATCGTCAGGAAAACTGAATGCATATCACAAAATTGAACTTCTCAGTAAATAGTCTGTGTTTAGATTAGAGATAAATTGGGTTTGGTTGGTGACTGGCGGCATAACATGTTTCATGGTATACATAGAAGATTAAGAATAAGATGATAATATGTACATGCTTCATATATTGTGTAATAATGGTATTGTCATTGCAACAGTTACAATTTTGTTGTTACCCACTGCTGTTGCTGGAATAAAAGTGTTGTCTGATAGCATATTATAACGTATTGTTAAATATCTGTATAGCTCAATTATTTGTCAACCAGGCAACTTTTCTTTGAACACAATTTTTAGGACAGTATTGTTTCATAATTTATGAATTATTGTTTGACTGAGTCACAATTTAAAAAAAAAACATTTTATAGGTTCTGTGGCCTAAAGATCAGCTAGAAAATACTATGTCCAGTTTTGTTATATTTAAACTTGCAGATATTTAAAACAAGAACTCATCTGCTTCTTTTGTCCTAAAATACTTTTTTATGTTTTTGTGAAGCATCAGTACCAAGGACTAATTTCATCATGATTTTTCCCTTTGGTCTCAGTAGTACTTAAAACGTACTGCGTTCTCTTCATGATGCACACCTTCTCCTATTAATGTGAGTTTCAATGTATGCACTGAGACAAAAGAGCACTTCATTTTTTTTACTTAGTGAATGGAAAGATGACAATATAAAATGTAAAAGAGATTTCAGTTAAACTAACTATGCATTTTATAAAGAGATGAATTAACCTGCTGTTACTCATTTAATATTACTTTGAAAATGTTTAACCTGAGCATCTTAGTGTTTTTTTACCTAATTAATTAGCTTGTTACTATGCTGAGTAGGTAGTACTCTCCCACTGTTATTGTTGAATAAATTTTGAAGACCCTAGAACTTGGTTAGTAAAATCAGTGGCACAGTTCCGTGATCTCACCATCATACTCCATTCCTTCCCAGTGTAAGGGAGCTTATTCTCTGTTGTTTTTTTTTTTTTTTCATCTTGAATTGGTGTGCTAGTTTCTTTAAATGTCCTTAAAATTACATGCAAAAAGTTGCAGAACATTGAAATTGCAGCAGGTGGTAGGCAGTTTTTATGGAAAAGTTTTCTAGAGACATAACCACTGATATGTTCACACTTTAAAATAACTGTAAACCAAGAGGGTGAGTATAGTTCTGATTTTTGAGAGAGAAATTTCATATAGGGCATCAACTGAAATTTCAATTTGTATAGAGCAAATGAAATTCATAAAGCGAATATCTGGAAACTAAGCATATTTTTGATACTCAAGTTAACAGAGCAGCAACGAAAAACAATAATGGCAGTTATTTTAAGGGCTTTCTGTTGCTGAATGGGTACTGATTATGTGCGTGATCTATAGGCAAAAATTCTGGAACTGTATTTCCTTCTGGCTGTAAAGCTCAAATGCTGTGTCTTTGCTTTGGGCAATAAAATCAATGACCTACACTGAGAAAGAAGTAAATAGCTGAACTTCTCAAGTGTGTGAATTTTTCAGCCTATAGAGTACTTTATGTAGTTTTCAGATATTGGATAGCAGTCTCTCTTCACTCTTAGAATGACCAGGTCTTGTTCTGCATTGCCCTGCACAGCCAGCAGTTTGCTTTCATTGTTCTCATGTGTAGCCTCTTTTTTGGTGAAGGTGGGGTACCATGGTAGTCCTTAACAATGACTGACTTGGTGGATTGATGGAAGGAAGACATTGTTATGTGGCTAGCTGCACAGTAGGCAGTGTAAAAATAATTGTTTTCCTCTGTTCTTTTATGCCTTTTTCTGTTTACAAGTTTAGGACTAGATTCTAGCTTGAATTTTAAAATGAGTGGGAAATGAGGAAGCTTTCTGATCAGCAGGATGCCTGATATTCTCCACTTGTCTGAAATGTTCAGGAGTCTGTTTTCATTTCAGAGTGAAATCTTAAGCAATATTTCGAAGCTGGTTTCTTAACCGTGAGATATGTTGGACTTTATGTAAACAAGAAGGTCTGTATCTCTCCTTGTTAGGTGTGTGGAATTGTTTTCATTCACTCCCATTTCTGTTGTGTTAATACAGAATAAGCAGAGACAGCCAGGCTAGTGGTGAAAGATGGTAAGCAAGCCTCAGGGCTTTTTCTGGTAAGCCTTAAACCTCTGATTGCCAGGTTTTCCTAATTTCCCATTTCCAGGGCATAACTAGTGTGACCTTGCTTGCTCAATATGATGATGTGGGTTTGCAAGATTCTCACATGCATTTGGAAATGGGCAGGCAAGCATTGTTTACAGGACGCCAAATGAACTGTGCACTTACAGCAAGTTTGATAAACACACATTTCCTCCTTTTATCAGTGAGATTACAGAATGTGAAGTATGAGTTTCCAGTTTTACTCATTCCCTTCAAACCTTTTCCTGTTTAAAAACTGGGTCTCACTAATTGGATGCTTATCCGTTCCTTGGGTTTTTTAAGTTTTGTTTTGTTTTAAATTCTGCTACTGGTAATCGACGATTTATTCCAGTACTTACCTAGGCCAGGTTTGGCAAACCTTCAGAAGGAAACTTTTCCATTTATTCAGCACAGAAGAGGTTCATCCCTCTGAATGTAAAGTGAACACTAATTAACAGTAATGACTGCTAATCATGTTGCTTTTATACTCCTTTAGGAGCACTGCTATTATCTAGTGTAGTTAAGTGAAATGCTTGTATATGAATCAACAGTGCGGTATTTCTTCTAGCAGCTATTGCTCACAGTCAAGCTTTGAATAAATTAGTTAGCTAAAATTGGCTTTAATACACTGTGTTGCACAGGGACTAAGTAACCTCAAGTATCTTGTTAAATACATTAAATGTTTAGAAAGTTATCTACAGTACTAACATTTTGGCACTCAATATTGTAATTAAATGGGAAAAATCATTAGTGTTCAAATCAATTTTGTAAAAGTTATCAAAACTTTTTTCTTGGATTTCATTAGAATTGCTTTAAAAGTGTCATGCATAGATTCAGCAAATCTCAATAACAGCTGCATTTGGATCCAATTGCAGGCCTGTCAAAATAAGAATGGAGTGTAATTTCTCTGAATTAAAAATACATTTACTTTTTTGTTAGAAACTACACGTTTCTTTAATTATTAAATCCATTTGTATTATTCTAGTTTTTGTAAGATTATGTATTCAAAGTGTGTGTGTGTGTGTGTGTGTCTGTCTGTCTGTCTGTGTATATAAATAAAAATGAGGTATTGTTAGAACCTAACAAAAGCTCTTAGTTTATTTGCATGCATGCAGCACACCTACAAAAATACTTTGCCTCAGGAGGAGCCTCAACAAAAATAGTAAATTAATAATTTAGGAAGCAGTAGATGAGTGTTTGTGGTTACTACTGTAATACTGTGAAGCTTTATTTAACATTTTGCTGTTTAACCCTTTAGCAAAAAATGAGATTGTGAGTTTTAATAAATTGGAAGTACATGTATCATATTTAACAACCATACATCTTTATGATTTAAGAGTTTTAAAAAGTCAAAAACTGTGTAATACTTTCAGATTTCTGACCTATTGGCTTGTTCCTGAGCCCACTGAAATCAGTGAAATGATTCTCAGTGACAACAGTAGCTAGGCCCTGCACTTCCAGGGTGACGATGACAAAAATATAGCACACCTTTACTAGCACACTTTTATCCTCTTTTCTTTCTGTTTGTTTTGATGCCTGTCTTGGTTTTGATTTGCCTGACATGTCTGCAGTGTAACTGTAGCCATGTATGAGACTCTGTGGAAACATAGGACTGTCTTTGGTTACCACAGTTGAAGAAGAGATCTGTGTGGCTCAAAAGCTTGTTTCTCTCACCACCAGTAGTTCAATAAAAGCTTGACTTTATCGCTCACCATGTCTATCTTAGATAGCATGGTGGTTTATTTTCATGCTTATACCTTTTTGTTTGGATGCTACTCAGTGCATTTCTTTTAACAGTTATCAGTAGGTTCTAAGCATTTCTGTAAGTGCGATTTGGGTACATGTCCAATAGGCAATGTCCGTTAACTTCTTGGTTATTCATGCATTAGTAGATGCTTAACAGAGCTCCGCTTGATGTCTCCCAATGGGACAGTCCCATCTGTCTACTTGAGTCTGTTCTTGTCTATTTTAGCATTTTTTCAAAGTTTTCATTGTTGTTTATTTTTAAATTTTCTTTGTTTTTAGCACTTTTTGTTTGGTCCTTTCTCCTTAACTCACAGAGGAGGCTAACATTCATGAAAGGCTTCGAGAGCTTTATTCAAGAGCCTACATGAGGTTTTCATATTCAGGGTTTTTGGTGTTCTAGTTGGCAACCTTGGTTCACTTTTTAAGGGAAAAAGTGAAAAATATTATCAAAAATAGTATTCGTGTGTTCTTAGGTAAATGAGTGCTTTATATTGTTTACAGTCCCCTCATTAATCAGTGTTACTGTATGTTTTAAACTTTACTAACATTCCATGAAATGTCACTGAGGTTTGGAAAGCTTTAATTTAATTGAACGAAAGTATATTTTATCAAATTTTGAGATCATAAGCATTTATCTCTTCAATGATTCATCTCTTTATAAACTGAATTCTGACCCCCCTCCCTTTCCGCAGCTGATAAAATGTGTTTGTTTCATTGTCGAAATAACTTGAGTGTGTTATCTTAAACTGGACGCTTATTGTTGCTGAACAGACACTGATCAGTGCATTTAAATTCATTTCTTCTAGAAAGGTTAGGATTTTATTTGATATATATTTTCCTAGTATTACTGCTTTTAGCAGAGAAATGATTGATTTGTGTGGCTGTCATTACAAAAAGATAAAAAATAGAATTGGCCTTTTAAACAAAACTACAGTGAGAAGGTATTCTTCCTGTTGATAGGATTACAGAAGAATTGCACAACAGTCCTCACTAATTTTCATATTGACTGTAGCCAGGTTTCCAGTAATAGGTTGCTGTTTGCAAAGGATAAGGAGGTGCTGTGATTACTTACCTTTTCCATGGGAAACACTACAAAAGGAAATGCCAAATATCTGTGTTACAGTATTCCTCTGAGTCTGACAGTCTATGTGAAGTTTTTTTTTTTTTTGAAGTCCAGTCTCCTTCAGAAAAAACAGCTTCTGTTTTTTTCTTTTGCCTTACCCATTGTATTAGGTTTAGTAGATTTGCATTCTCCCCACTTTCTTGTTTTTGTGTGTGTGTGTGTGTGTGTGTGTGTGTGGTGGGGGAAGGTTTGAACAGTTTTCTCTTCTTGAGCCGTACTCCATTGTAAAGCTTCAAAACTAATGCAACAGTGCCCTCTGTAGTTTGTCTGTTTGTCAGTTACTGAATTAACGCAAATATAGTTTGAGTACATAGATAAAGTCATAGATTTATTTTTAGCTCAGACAAGAGCCCATTTTCTTAAGGAAACATTTTGATTTTTATTTGCTGCTTCACATTCAAGGGAGTGAAAAAAGAGACTGTTTTGAGACTTCTTTCAGATTTATTAGCTACCACTTGTTGTTACCCAGTGGCTATTCTCACATCTTATCAGATATTCATCACAGTAATCTAAGATAGATGGAATTTTATGAGCCATACAGATGGTTATTGAAGTTTTTGTTTGAAGCAGGGCTTCAAAACAGAATAATTTTAAACTCAGTCTGTTTGTGCTTATTACTTCTTCGTAACTGGATCTTGTGTGGAACTTACTTATGAACTGGATACACAGACTTTAAGTCTTTATGAATTGTGATGTTTTAATTAACAAATGATTGAAATATTTGTTATTTATTAGTACGTATTTGTCTCACAAACTAATTTAATGTTTGTTTCTTTTTTTGTGTATCATTATAGCTTGTGTGCAAGTAACTTTATTCTGTGTTTTTTCCCACTAAAAGTGAAATATATTGGGAGGTCTTGTGTTTAAAAAAATGCTACTAAAACCAGCTCCCTACTTCTAGGCTACTATTTAAATATTATTTGCTACAATAAAAAGCATGACCTTTTAAAAAAATGTTTTAACTACAATTAGTTCCCTCTGTAACAGCACCATAAAAGTCACTCTGTGAGAAGTCAAATGGCTTTATTTTATGATGGGGAGTGTTAATGTAAGTGTAGAACACACTCTTAATGCACTTCTATGAATTGAAAATCATAAGTCATTGCAGTAAATTATCTTTAATGGTGTAACCATTGATGGCTATTCAAAACATTCCTGAATCTCTGATGATTTGTGTTAAACACATGACTGCCCACATGCATTGGTAGGTTTGGAAGAGTAGGTGGATGGATAGGTTAATGCACCAGATTTCTGCCACTGAAGACCGTTTTTACTGTGTCACAAATGATTGGAGTTTCATTTGTAGTAGATGCTGTTCTACATCACAAATGACTCTTGGCAGTGTTTGAAATCTGATAATAAATGAAGATGAAGACTACATTAAAATGGCACCTTCTGGTCAGAGGTGAGGTACTTTGACAGAGTAATACATAGAAGCTTTGTTTTCTTTCTTTCTTTTTTTTTTTTTTTTATTAAACCTACTTTATGGATCTTCTCTAGCTGCTGGTTATAACAGGGCTTTTCACCAGCATTTGTGATTTCAACATTCTGAAATGCTGCTGGGAGAAGCAATTATCATGGCATGTAGTGGTCACCAGCTAATACACAAACCATTCCCAAAATCTATTGTCTGAAAACTTATAGGGGTTACAGATATTAACACAGGAGTTTCAAACTGAGTTTACCTTAGGGGCCTCAAATCCTCCTTATGGGCCAGTGTGCATTCTTCACGGGCAGGACTCAGGGATTGAGGGGTGAGGATGGCAGTCTCCACACATCCCCCCCACCTCCCGCAGGACCATGTGCTCCCACTCCCACATCTCCCCCCAGCCCTACCTGCAACCCCCAGGTAATGTACAACCCTTCCGATAATTGGGGCTGGCCCCCCACCACTCCAGGAAGCCCTAGCCATATTATTAGAATTATGCCAAATCTGGGAACTTCACTACCTGATACCTCATGCACCGTTATCAGCTGACTTGTATGCTTGTTTGTTGGTGCACAGTATTAGAAGAGAATCTGAGCCTTCTTTTTCTCCCCTTCCCCACTCCCCACCTTTTTTTTTTTTTTTTTTAAAGGAAGACTTGAGATCTCTGAGTTTGTGGAGAGAAGCTAAAGAATGTAGCCCAAGTTCAGGCAAAGACTTCAAACACCAGATGCCAAATAAGAAGGCCCACCAATGAGTGTATTTTTATCTGTTTTGTTTTTTCAAGAAGCCATGCTGTTTTTTGGGTGGCTGATTCATGAGTTTGTGGTTGGCAGTACAGTACATGCAAGTTGATATTGTCTCCCTCTGGGTAGTAAGAGTCCAGATGGAGAACAGAATCTTACATAATATATGGAACTGAGTCCTCACTCTGTCATCACCAAATGCTGACAGTGGGATGAGCACTCAACCCCTTCCCCAATATCTGCATCCTCACACTGGGATTCCCCCACCCAGGGTAACTGAAAATGCATCAGCGCAGGTGGCTCCCTGGCGAGAGCATCAGATAAGGTGGTTCCCTGGCTTGTGCGGTTTGCCCAGTGTGAGAAATAGCCAGTGTGGCTTCACAGACTGAGTGATGCCCTCTGAGACTTGGATTATGTGGGTGCTGGTGGTCTGAGTGCTGCTGGGAGACATGTGAGAGGGTAAGTCCTTGCCTGCCACCCAGCCCCCGTCCACCTAACCCACCTCCCACTGGTGGGCTGGCAACTGCATGGGCCTGATTAAATAACTTTTTCAAAAACATTTTGTGGGCTGCACTTGAGAAGTGCTAGAGTTTGAAACCCCTGTGTTAAAAGGACAAAGAAGTATTTGTGAGCAAAGTAACTGCTAATATATTAGCAAAAAATGAAGGAATGTTGTCAGTTAAATGGGGAAATGATTTTCCTTAACAATTCTAAATTTAACTACATTTAGATTTTTTAAGTTAGTTATTGCCAATGTATACTGTCAGTTTTGGTACAGTAACGCCTCCTCACCCGCCTCCGACTTACACGTAGGTTGTGTGCCTGAGCAACCACGTGTAAGTCAAAATTTGCTTTAGTTGGGATGGATCCCCTATCCTGGCTGTGCCTGGCTCCCAGCTACTATGAGTGGCAGGGAGCCAAGAGCCAGGCGCAATAGCACTGGTCAGTTTTCTGGCTCTTTTGAGTGTCAGGAAGCTGGAAAATGACTGAAGCTGCTGCATCAGGCTCCCGGCTGCCTGCCACTTGTGGGAGCCAGGAAACTGACCAGCACGGTAGCGCTGGTCAGTTTCTTGTCTCCTGCGAGTGGCAGTGGGGTAGACCAGTGGGGCAGCATGGCTGATCCTTGGCTTCCCCCAGCTGGTGGAGCCAGGAGACGGATTGACATGGCTGCTCCTTGGCTTCCTCCAATTGTGGGAACCAGGGGGGCAGACGGGCGAGGTGGTGTGGCTGCTCCCCAGCTGTCCGCTACTGTGGGGGTGGACTGGTGCAGTGGCGTGGCTGCTCCCTGGCTTCTCCCAGCTGGGGCAGCTGGGGGCTGGAACCAGCAGGCGGAGTGCTGCACCTTCTGACCTACTCCACCTGCTCTTTTCGACTCATGTTAGTCCAAATAACACATAAATGGAAATTGCATAAATCAGGGTTTTACTGTACAGCAAAGGTTGGTTATCTGACACCCAGGTAAGTCATACATGCTGAGGCTGCTGGACCCACTGTGGTGGCGCTAGTGAAGCAGGGCCATCAGCCCTGCTCCACTATCCGGCACATTTGACTATTTGGCACCCTTAGTTCCCTGGATGTTGAATACTAACAGAGAGTAAGCCGTGCTAGTCTATACACTATCAAAACAAAAAGCAGTCAAGTAGCACTTTAAAGGCTAGCAAAATAGTTTATTAGGTGAGCTTTCATGGGACAGACCCATTTCTTAAGAAGTGGGTCTGTCCCACGAAAGCTCACCTAATAAACTATTTTGCTAGTCTTTAAAGTGCTACTTGACTGCTTTTTGTTTTGTTAGTTCCCTGGGGATGCCCGATAATGCAGATTTTACTTTATTTAACGTTTTCTTAGGTTTGAATTGAAAATCTTCTTGCTAATTATCTGTTTGTGGGCTCTGTCTCCTTCATAATCTTCATATAAGGGGGTTGAGATATCCTAAATTTTAGTAACCATATTTTGTGACTTTCAGAATAAAATATACATCTACAGTATCTTTTTTTTTTTCTCTCGCTTTCCTCACATGATAGCCCTGGAACATACGAGAAATCTGCATTTGACAAGGTGGATTGTTCTAATGTTTTTAAGTAACCTTGCAAGCAATAATGGGAAAATGGCAAATGTTGGCCAGAAATGTTTTAAATTGGGGATTGGATTTCACGTGTAATTTGTGAATTGATCATTCTTCTCAATTTGAATCTTTTGCATAGATTCTATCAATGGACCTTCAGCACTCACACTGAATTTGGTCAGTTGCAACAAGAAAATTGTTCAGTTTTAAACTCTAACCTCCAAGCTGTTGTGTATTGTGGGGGGAGAAATGGAATAGGGTATATTTTCTTGCAATAAAAGTACCAAATTAAGATTCAGTTTAATTAAAATAGTGATAAATGTAGATTACATTACTGGAGACAGTGAATTACAGCTGCTCTGTCTACTGAGAGTCTACATAATTTACCGAGACGGTACAAAGAAGTGACAGAACAGCCACTGCAGACTGTTACAGGAAATCTCCTGTTTATTCTGCTAACGTTTCTTTCTTTAATTAACGTGTCAATGATAATTTTACAACCCTCCACTAAATAATCCCCCAACCTCCTGAATACTTGCTTCCAACCTATCCACCCCATGTGCTTTGGTTTTTCATGCAGATAGGTTATGTTGTGATTCTGACTGGCCCCAAACTCTCTGGCCCAAAGTAAAATAATTTAAGAATATACTTTAATTTTATAAGCTACTGGACAATATTTTTAAAAGATGAACAGCTAAGTAATTTTTGTGTGTCCTTCTACGAAGTCTGCACTGAAAAGGGGATATTAACACACAAAATAACTTAATTTCCAAAATTGATCTGTCTTATGCTGATTGATTATTAAGGAAATCTGTTTACAATACAGAGAGGTAGCTGAGTTAGTCTGTATCTTCAAAAACAGCAAGACGTCTTGTGGAACCTTATAGACTAACAGATATTTTGGGTCATAAGCTTTCGCTAAGCGGACCTTTGCCCATGAAAGCTTATGCTCCAAAATATCTGTTAGTCTGTAAGGTGCCACAGGCTTCTTGTAGTTTCTGTTTACAATGTGGTATTTCTGTGGCAAATCACTTCCTTTCTTTTAGATTTTCAGTACATATGTCATAAGACACAAACTAAATATGCTATATACAAATGGCTTCAGAGCTTTGGAGAGGCACGAATAATAGTGGAAAAGTCAAATCAAGATCTACAATGTATATGTGTTTGTATGCACATATGCACACATATATATCAGTGACAGGTTCTGTTTTATATTGGGCCTTGTTGGTGTACAATTTAAAATAAAGCATTACGGAGGAAAACAAAGGGGAAGACTGCTCCTCAAAAGAGTTTGTGTATGTTATATTCATAGTGGGGTGTTATTAATTTTACAGATCATGCTGATATTATTTTCTTTCTGTGATTTGAAGGTGTAACTTTTTTAACAACAAACTAAATTTGATAATATTATGCATGTTCTTAAAAGTGCTATGGAGAGTAAAGAAGTATTCCTAAGGCTTCAATAAAATGGCATTTATCTTTAGATGATGAAGAATGAGGGATTGGAAGAGAACTGAATGCTTTTCTTCCTTCCCTAGAATTTCTTTTAATCTAGAACAATTTGTTCTGGATTCTCTTGGCATCATCTGTTGCTGTCTTCCACGTTATCCACAGACCCCTCATTTTGTGTTCTCTTCCTTATTCCTTTACTTAGTAAGTCATTTTCGAAATTGTCAGTGGTGCTGCCCATACTCTGATGTGGTTTGCTATGAGACTTTTCTGTCATATATTCTTTGGTGTCCGAAACAATGATAACATTGTGCACTGACAAGGCATAGTTTATTACATAAACTGTCACTGAAAGGCGATGCCTTGAATTATCTAATATAGCTTTGTCTCCTTGGTTTCTTTAGCTTCCATGTCTTTGGCCTCTATGCTAGAACAGATAAGACAGAGAGAGACAGACTTGCAGAGCTTGAGTAGGTTGAATTTAACTTTTAAACTGTTGGTTATGCTCTCCAAAGGGTTGATACCCATTACTATATAACTGCTTGCCTTTCCTATTGAATTACTCTTTCTCTTCTCTGTGTTCTCTTTTGTTCTTCTCTAATACTTTTTTCATGTAAGAGAGGCAATTCACATTTTGTCACCGACTTTTAACTTCACTTACAGTTACTCCGGGTCTTCAGTTGTCAAGAAATTTGGTGCTGGAAGTACCCCTGTTATTTCTATATTATTGGAGACAGGACCAGTATTCTTGGGAAGAGTCTTATCGGTCGTTATTTATTACCCTCTAGCCAAAGTGAGTTATTCATTGCCTGAATCATCATTCCCCCAAAGTATTGCTTTACAGAAATGATGATGTATCCTGCAGAGGGAAGATCAATACATGCTTTCAGAACAACTTTTACTGTTATACTTCATTTTCTTTTTCAAAAGTGATATTAGTTACAAAGTAGTTATAGAATTTTGGTGTTAAGTATTCAGCCCTCTGTAAGGAGAGGCATGAACATGTTAACAAAATCCTATGGAGCAGCAGTGACTGCTATGGTTAAGGTTGCTTAAAGGTTTCTATTCTAATTCTTTATTTTCATAATTTATCGTTTTCTAGAATTTTCATGTTTTGGTCTGAAAATTTGCAGGCTTCTTCCTGTCAGCGCCCGGTGGTTTCTCCCCACGACGGGTGGCCAATAAGCTGTGGGTGAGCCGGGGCCAGAACCCAGGGTCCTCGGAGGGGGAAATTCCACCCCCCCCAGCGGGAGAAGGAACACAGTCACTGTTGGGGCAATGTAATCACATCTAAGGTTACCCTTATGTCCCCGGCAGGGGGAGGCCCGAACAGAAAAGGAAAGAGCCAACACAAATTAAAAGTGCAACTTACAACTAATTTATTAACACAAATAGCAACAAGCAAATATACAACAACAGTAAAACATGCCCATAAACCAGTTCATATTTAATTATTAAATTAACTATGCTCAACTTAACGAATATGCATTTACGATCCATTTTGTGTTCCTGTATTATTTAGTTTTATTATTCCGGAAAGGAAAAATATAGTTATTAGAAAAAGGAAGAAGGAAAAAGGGAAGGGAGTCTGGGCCGGGGCACTGCTCCCGGCCCAAGTGGCTGGTGGTGGAGACCGCTGGGGTCCTGTCCACAGTTGGCCTCTCTACCCCAGCCTTTTCCCAGGACCTCTGGCCCACTCAGGAGAAAAACAGTAGGAAGGGAAAGGAGATGAGGGGAGGGTTATTGTTGCCATTTTGGCATTAGCCTTCTTATCACTTATTTACCTTAACATTTACTTACTATTATTAAAATACTAGTTTACCTATGAATGATTATAACCATGAACTATTTTAACCAAGTGTGGCTTATCTTGGGTAGGCTATGTAGGCCCAGCCTCATGGGGTCAGGCCCTCAGGCACTGCCTTCCCCCCGTCAGAGGATGGCACAGCAGGGGCCGCGACCTCCTGCTCCCCCGTAAGGGGTCCTGGTCCCTACCAAGTGTCTCTAAATGAGTTTTAGTGTTTGAAACCCGGGCTGAGCCACAGGTTTGGCAAGATTTACGTGTCCTGGGGAGAGCGACGTCCAGTCCAGCTTGTGGGTCACGTCAGGTGAGTTGTCCAGTCCGGTGAGATATATTCGGTGAATGTCAGTCCCAGCACATGAGCTGCTTGGGGGCGGTGGTGTGGCCGGAGGAGCGGTGATGACAAGATGGCGTTGGTGGGCTTCTGGTTTCCTCACCGGGTACGTAGTAACCATGGCCGAAGCCACAAGCCAGTTTGCCACCCGGTGAGTATGCCTGAAAGCCCACTTGCTGCTCCTCGATGCAAGCGCAGTGCTGGGGTTTGGAGGGGCGCTCGAGCGACGGCGCTGCTTCTTAGTTGCTAGCTTTCCCTCAGAAGGGGCTGCAGCTGTAGTGATCAGCTCTCAGGCAGCATTGCCTAAAGGCAGATGCTGTAGTGATTTGTTCAGCTCTTGAAGCGGCGCCACCCGAAGGGTGGATACTGCAATGATTTCTTCAGCTCTGGCCTCAGGAATAGCAGACGCTTAATAGCCACGCTTTCCTGTATAGGGTCAGCAGAGTCCTTGCCTGCAGTACCCAAGGGACCCGACTGAGCTGAGGGCTCAGAATTTATAGAGAGTTTTCATGATTATGTATGAGGTGATTTTAATATTCATGATTCTGTGTCGCAGTTTTCAATTAGGTCCTCCTTTCGGCCGAAGGTTCTGGAAACTTTTCCCCTTTGGCCAATCGGAGGACTCCACTTGAATCCTGGCTTCATGAATTCAGGTTACCGGGGAAACCAACTGCCTTTTGGTGCTGCAACAAAATGGCAGCCTGTGACACTTTCCATGTACCCACATTGATTTTACCTCAGCCAGAGTCTTGTTTCCCCTGACACACGGGGGCGATTATGTCCTAAAGATAAAAAATCCCGACACTCCCCAGCCTAATGGTGATTAAATTATGTGTATGATAGACATTTTGTGGGTTTGCTCTGCAGCTGTATGGTAGTCACACACATATTACACTACAGTGAAGTCCTTACTCCTTAAAGGGGGAAAAAAATGGTTTTGAGATGTAGAACATCCTTTCAGTCCTCTGGAAGTTTCACTTTAAAGGCCCTGAAAGAGAGACTTCAGGTAAGCTGCCCCGAGAAGTATAATGGAGAGAGGTTCTGACAATCATATCTATATTTATGTTTGTATACAATATCGTATAACTTTTGACTATCCAAAGTGTTTTAACAAAAAGACTCCACATTGCTCAAAATTAAATACACCAAAGAGTCATGGGTACCAGTCACTCATATATCACTTAGCCAAAGAGAGCAGTCACATGCTTTGTATTAGCATTTTCTTCTTTCTTCCACTTCCTCATGTTAGAGCTTCCAGTTCTAATTGGAATGGCAAATAGTGATACCTTTTTAAGTAAGTACAGTGTTTGGAAAATAAATGAAAACACATTGTAATATGTATGTGTTATTGTTAGGTTGCAAAGTTGAGGTTTGTTTTTTTTAAAGAGGATTTTTTGGGGGGCAGGGTGTTTTTGGGGGGTAGTTGTTAGGAAGTTGGTTCCCACAATGCACTGCTGCAAAAGTTAATGTTTGGTGATTTCAGTGTGGAAGCAAAGTTTCAAATTTGTTGGGAGCCTGTGGGAAATGAGGATACCTAAAATTGAATTTAGAAAAAATAGAATTATAAAATCAATGGTAATGCATTCAAATTTATCTTGTAGTGTCAACGCAGCCTAAGTGAAGCAGGCATGGCCATATGAGTTGCCCATGTGATTTTACAAGAACATGTGAAAAGGTCACCTGGTAGTGGACTCCATCTTGGAATGTGATTGTTTTCCACTGGCTAGACTGGGATCCACATTTGGAGACAAAGGGTTCTTGGTATGTGCAAAAGCTGTTTAAGGTTGGGGAGTGAGATCATCATGGTTCTTCACTGAGTCCTGTACAAAAAAAGACACTTGCAAACACCGAAGGACCTGAGACTGAATTGGGCAGAAGTGTGGGCCCAAGCTAGAGGAAGTTTTAGCCTCTGAATGAAACAATTGGGATTTCTAAGCTCAAGCCAATAATACTTGCACCTTAAGAATCTGCAGACTGCTTGCATCATCTTTTAGAGTGAGAACTTGCTGCACATAGCCAATGTATTTAGTATGTTAAGCTTAGATTGTGTTTTTGTTTATTTGCTAGGTAACCTGCTTTGATCTGTTTGCTATCCCTTCACCTAAAGTCTGTTTTTTGTAGTTAATAAACTTATTTTTGTTTTATCTAGAACCAGGGTGTGTAAGTCATAAATTCGCGCATAATGCTATGGAATAGCCAAAGGTCCACCTAGCCTAGTATCTTGTATTTTGACAGTGTCCAGTGCCAGGCACCCTAGAGGGAATAAACAGAACAAGTACTCATGAAATCATAGAACTGGAAGGAATCTTGAGAAGTCATCAAATCCAGCCCCTGCACCCGATCAAGCACCATCTAGCTTATCCCTGACAGGTGTTTTTCTAATCTGCTGTTAAAAATCTCCAAAGGAGGAGATTCCACAACCTCCTTAGGCAGTTTATTCCAGTGCTTAATCACCTTGACAGGAAGGTTTTCCTAGTGTCCATGCTAAAAGGTCACTTTTTGTAGACCTTTAATAACTTTTGTTACTCTTCTCTGTACCTTCTGCATTTGTCCATGTTTCCTGAAATGTGGTGCCCAGAATTGGACACAGTACCCCAGCTGAGGCCTAATAAGTACAGAGTAGAGTGGAAGAATTACTTCCCATGTGTTGTTTACAACAGTCCAGTGAAAAGATCCCAGAATGATTGTTTTTTTCCCAACAATGTCATATTCTTGACTCATGTTTAACTTGTGGTCCACTATGACCTGCTAGATCCCTTTCTGCAGCACTCATTCCTAGAATGTAATTTCTCATTTAGTATGCATGAAACTGATTTTGTCTTCCTAACTGGAATATTTTGCAATCATTCTTGTTGAACTTAATCCTATTTACCTCATATTTTTAATTATAATTCTATCCTCTAAAGCACTTGCAGCCCCTTCACGCTTGAAGTTATCTGTAGATTTTGCAAACGTTTTCTCTATGCAAGTATTTTCAGAGTCGGCAAAGATACTTGAGCAGAACCAGTCCCCAAACTAACCCTTGCAGAACTCTGCTCATTATAACAAGCGGTGCTGTAGCATTTTAGAGATTAATAAATGTATTAGGTCATCAGCTTTCAGGGGTAAGATCTGAAGAAGTGGGTCTTACCCACTGAAGCTCATGACCTAATAAATTTGTTAGTCTCAAAAGTGCTACAGGACTGGTTGTTATTTGTGAAGCTACAAACTAACACAGTTACCCTCTGATACTATTTAGTCTGCTCATTATGCCCTTTCAGCAAGATTGTGAATCTTATAACTACACTGTGGGCATAGTTATCTAACCAGTTATGCACTCACCTTATAGTAGCACCATCTAGGTTATATATTCCCTAGTTTATTAATGAGAAGATCATGTGAGAGTGTATCTAATGTTTTATGAAAGTCTAGTTATACCACACCTACCATTTGCCCCTTATCCAAAAGGCTTGTTATCCTAACAAAGAAAGCTATCAGGTTTGTGTGACATGATTTGTTCTTTACAAATACATGCTGACTGTAACTTAATACCTTATCTTCTAGATGTTTGCAAATGGATTCCTTAATTATTTGCTCAATTATCTTTTCTTTTACAGAAATGAAGCTGGCTGGTCAGTAGTTCCCTGAGTTTTCCTTATTTGCTTTTTTATAGATGGGCACTGTATTTGTCTGTCTCCATTCTTCTGGAATCTTCTGTTTTCCATAACTTTTCAAAGATGATAAGTAGTAGCTCAGATATTTTCTCATTCCGCTCCTTGGGTATTCTGAGTTTCATCTTATCAGCCCCCCTTGAGTTGAAGACACCTAACTTGGCTAAGTAATCTTAGCTTGTTTCTTTTCCTATTTTAATGTGTGAACCTTTCTCATTTTCACCAGTATTCACTAAGTTAGGCATCTAGTCACTACTGACCTTGGTGACAACCAAAACAAAGAGGTCATTAAGTACCTCTGCCTCTTCCACACTTCCTGTTACTGCTTTTTCCTTTTCATGAAGTAAAGGACTTAGCTTGTTCTTGGTCTTCCTCTTCCTTTTAATATATTTGTTGAATGTCGTCTTGTTATCCTTAATGTCTCTAGAACCAGCTAGTTTCCTGTGCAGTGGAATAGTTTACTCTTGTACCCTTAATAATGCTGCTTTGAAAAATTGTCAACTCTCTTCTGTTGTTTTTCCTTTTAGATTTCTTTCTCAGGAAACATTGAACATACCAACTTCCTGAGTTTGCTAAAGTCTGCCTTCTTGAAATCTATCATTATTTTATTTTTCTCTCTCTTACCATTCCTTAGAATCATGAACTCTACCATTTCATGACCACTTTCGCCAAGCTGCCTTCGTCTTTCAAAATCTCAACCAGGTCCTCTCTATTACAGATAGTCTTGAAGGGTAGCTTCACTGAACTGCAGTTTGAGCCCTCAAGTATTAATGCTTATATTCTAGGTACCATTCCAACTCAGATTATCCTCTTCTCCTGCCAGTTTTTTTTTGTTTGTCAGTGTATCTTTGGGAGGAGAGGCAGAGGACAGCACTGATTAGCTTACTTTGCAACCTTACATAAGATTTTCATCAGGCAGGAATCTTTTGTTTCCAGTCATGACCTCCCACTCTTTTTACTGGAATATTATTAAAACCCCAAGATGATGTTTAGTACCAGGTGACAGACCCACTTGGCTTGGTCGTGTGCCAATTACATCCCAGAATGCCTTGCAGGGAGAAGAGAGATTAGTATCTTCACAGTCTTGTTATTTCCACCAACAGTTCACCTAGTCTGCAGAAATGATACATGCTGACAAATGGGATAATGACAGTGACTCATAATGTTTCCAATAATATCTCTCACAACCCATCTTGCTTAAAAGTACCTTACATATGCTATATTCTTATCATAACAACATTTTTGTGAAGATATATGGAGTATAATGTCACATCTTTGAACAAGGTGGTTCTTAAAGAAGTTGAGAAATTGCTTCTGATATGAACAGTAAAGATCTTTCTTTCTTCTGATACAAAAGGATAGGGGACTTTGGCCAGTACTAGACTTGAGGTAATTGAACAAGTCGCTCTGGAAGTTTCACTTCCTTACGCTAACCATGACTACCATAATCCTTTACTTCTTGGTGCTGGATTAGTTTGTGACCAGGGAGCAACAGCACCATGTTGCGTGACAGAAACTTGACAAAATTACTGTAGTTAGTGATGGACTTTGTGGGGTGGGGATTATGTCATCCAGTCAGTCCATTTTTTGAAAAATTGCCATGAACCTCATAATTTTTACCTCTAATAGCTTTATCGATATAAAGACACATTGCTGGCCCCGTTTGTGGTTCTTGATCTAAAAGCGGCAGATTTCAGAATTACAGTTTGACAAAATTATCTTTACTGAGTGCTGACTGTGCACCATTTTAGTGCTGGGTCATTTGGCGTTTCAGTAGTTCCCAGAGTTTTTCTAAATTGACTCTCCATGGTAGCACCATATCTGAGGAGCCAGGAGACATTTGTGTACTTTTATTTGGACAGTTTGCTGCTGAAGGCCACTGTGAATGAAGACCTGTTGCCCCACATAGTTAATACAACCAGTCTTTTCCAAAACCTTCATTTTTTCTCAAGCTCCCAATGTTGAATTTTTTTCTTGCAGAAGAGATTCCTTTTATAGGCACCATAGGCACAGTAGAAGGCAGAGCTTTTCTGCCAGAGGATAGGTATTTTAGAATGAGGCAATATCTATTAAAGATTTGCAATTGTCCCTCACAGAGAATAAGGTTCTTTCTGGGTCTCATGGGCTTTAGGGCAGCCACTATTATGTTGCTTGTCTAAGAATGATGCCTGTGCAGCATTTAATGTCCTAGGACTATAGTCCAGCTTGGGATAGTCTTCAGTTATTGATCACTGTGCCTTGGGAGATCATAGTCTTTCTTGGAATGGTGATCAAACAGGAAGAGCGTGCTGAAGGATGTACAGTTCAGTCTTCCATGTCCACCCTTGACAGTGACCTCAGATGCACCAGTCAGTGATTGGGGACATACTCAAATCACTTAGCAGTTCAAGTGCACTAGATTTGTCAGAATAGACTGTTGCATGTCAGCGTATTGGAACTAAGAACTGTTCATCTGCCTCTCAGTTCTTTCTTCCCTTTTCTGCAAGGGAAGGTTGTGAAGCTAGTAATGGACAATATATTAGCAACACAGCAATATATCAGCAAATGGTGAGGTGGTCAATCCACCCTGTTGTGTGCATAGGCGATACATCTATGGGATTGGAGTATCCACCACTGTGTTTATTGCGCGGCACTACATTTAGCAAATGTGAATACTGTATATACTGATCACCTTAGCAGAGACAGCTCCCAGGTGCATGAGTGCTTCCTAAAGAATCAGTTGATTCAGACCATATTTTCCAGATGGGGTGGACAGTTGTAAATCAACAGAAGGCGTCTGTTCCAGAGTGTGCAGGAACTTTTTGCCTCTCTCGATACTTTTCTGCTATTTTTGGGGAGGAGTCCAATGTACATCTTTCTTCCCTTTCCCTGAATACACAAGGAGATAAGGAAGGTATGTCAGGACAAGATACAAATGATACTCATAGTTTCAGCATGGCCAAGTCAGCAGAGACTTATCAATTTCCTTCAGCTATCCAGGGGAGTCTTTGTGCTCTGTCTTTTGTATCTAGATCACCAGTGCTAGGGAAGGGGTCAATTTTTCAACCAAACCTGCAGTCCCATCAGACTTTGTCCCTCCCCCTTGAGTAGTTATGGTCTTCTTCGAGTGTCCCTGTGG
This sequence comes from Carettochelys insculpta, assembly GCF_033958435.1. Lineage (NCBI taxonomy): Eukaryota > Metazoa > Chordata > Testudines > Carettochelyidae > Carettochelys > Carettochelys insculpta. The sequence goes on along the minus strand of NC_134142.1, from coordinate 54,904,148 downwards.
GTGCTCCACGTTAGGTGTCGGGCTTGCCCCGGCGCCGCAGGTCGGGTCTTCCAAGCAGTTTCTGCCGGACCGCGCATGCGCCGGTGCGCGCCGCTCCCTTGTGCGCTCCCAGCCACATGCGCGATCCGGTCGCTGCCAGTTCCTCTTTAACCGCCATCGGCTGCAGACGGAATCCGCTCAGGCTACGGCCAGAGTTAGCGTATTTAACGTTTTTAATTGTTTTAAAGTTTCTTCAGTCTTAGATTAAGTTAGTCGGCTATAGTTTTCAAAAAAAAAAAACAAAAAACAAAGAAAGGAAAGGAATTCAAAGCTTCCAATCCTAGTAACAAGCGGAGCACCGGAGGCCAGGAGCCTAGGGCCATTAGCCCTCCTGCTGCGGCAGGCTTTATCTGAGAGGGGAACAAGCACAGAGAAGGTGCTAAGTACCCTATTAACAACTCAAAGACTCACCACAATGTCCTCTTCAGGATTCAAGAAGTGTGAGTCACGCCGCGAGGTGATGCCAGCGTCTGATGGGCACAGTCAGTACATAAGGTGCTTGGGGGAATCCCATGTCACTCAGAAATGTTCCTTCTGCACCAAATTAACAGCCAGAGCAAGGAAGGACAGGGAAATGTGGCTGAAAATGCTGCTGTTCGACAAGGCCCTCCAGCCAGATGTGCCGGAGCGGCTGCAGCAGGAGGGACCCTCCGGGGCCCATAAAAGGAAAGCCGCGTCCCTAACCCCATCAGCGCAAAAACGGAGGAAAATCTCCCCAACCCGATCCCTGCCGGCAGCAACAGCGAGCGGGACTGGTGGAGCGCACAGCCCCCAGCCGCAGCTACAGCTGATCGGCGGCGGCGCGGAGATGCACGTGGTGGAGGTTCAGCCTCCGATGATCAAACAGCCGCCCTGCACTGCGGGCAGGGTGGCGGCCAAGCAAGCGCCGGAACCGGCGGCACCGCAAACAGCGGCACCGACCCCCGGGGAACCGGCGGCGCAGAGCACACAGGCACGCGGCCTGCAGGCACCGGGGGAGACTGCCCGCATGGCACTGCTGAGGAGCGTGCTGAGAGCGTGCTGAGCGCGGTGCAGACTACGGGGCCGAGATCCCCGACGCGTCAGGGGGCGGAGCCACCCCCACAGGGGAGGGGAAAGGCAGCACAGAAAACACGGCACCGCAGTCCCTCTCCATACAGGGCTGCAGAGCTGCTTTCTCTGAGCCCTCCGCTCGTGCTGCGGACTCCAACGAGAAGGCAGAGGTCACCCCTAACCTATCCAGAGCCCCCATCTCCATTTCTACAGCCAGCCTCCCCATGGCTTGGACTACCTTCACCCTTCTTGGGCTTCGAGCCACTTGAGTATTATCACAAATCGGTCTCTCCAGCGTCCCAGGTGTCCAGAAGATCTCGCTCCCCCAGACGTAGGGGGTATGCACCAAGGGAGTGGTCCAGGTCACCATCCCAGGAGCAGTGCCCGTGTTGCCATGGTCGCCCCTATCATGCGGGGCATAGACACCATAGGCATACTACCAGGGACAGATCCCCACAGACGGTTCCGTATCCCCGAGGGCAATCGCGAACGGGGACAGAGACTCAGATATCTCAGAGGGAGTTGGTTCTGGAACCCCGGGATTTTCCCTCGCAAGCTTCTAGCGAGCGGATGTACCACCATCAACAGGACCTGGAGTGGTCCAGAGGGGTGTACCCTAGCGGTTCCTCGTTGTCCTCCCCGGATGAGGCTACGGCCCTGGGGGACGTCCATCCTCTGGACGATCTCAAACAGTTCCAAGAGCTGTTTAAAAGGGTGGCCTTCACGCAAGGCATCCTGACAGCAGAGGTGCAAGAGAAGCACCATAAGCTCCTTAAAAATCTGAGACCTCCGGCCTCCTCTAAAACAGCCATACCGCTTGACGAAGCAATCTTGGAGTCTGCCCACCATGATATGGCAGACCCCTGCGACTATTCCGCCTGTCCACAAGAGAGCGGACAAGAAATACTTCGTGCTGGCGAAGGGCATGGAGTTCCTATTCAGCCATCCGCAACCAAATTCTCTGGTGGTAGAATCGTCTCAACAGAGATCAAAAACGTCTCAGTTCAAAACAGGGGGAACGGACAAAGATGCCAAGAAACTAGAGCTGTTCGGCAGAAAGGTCTACTCCTCCTCCACCCTACTGTTGAGAATGGTGAATTACGCAGCGCATCTAGCGAACCACAATTTCGACAACTATTCTAGCTTAACCTCCCTCATGGACTCGCTTCCAGAGGACAAGAAGCCGGTGCTCAAGGCTATCGTGCAAGAAGGCTACGCGGCCTCGAGGACGGGAGTTCAGATCACCCTAGTCGTAGCGGATATGGCAGCATGCTCAACAGCTACGGCAGTGGTCATGAGCAGGGAGTCCTGGCTCCAGACATCAGGTATCCCGAGGGATCTGCAGGCGAAGATTGTTGATCTCCCCTTTGACACGCAGAAGCTGTTTGCAGTATCAACCACAGCGTCCCCAGTACCACAGGGGCTACAAGCAAGGGCGACATCAACAGCACCAACAGTACAGAACCCCCAGGCGACGTTCTCAACAGAGCCGTGCATCCTCGGGGCAGGGCCAAAGGCCACAAGTTTGACACACAGATCGAGGGCTGCACTATCGCTACCATCGCGCAATGTCATCTGAAGCTACTGTTCCACCATTGCCTCCGACCATTCTACGACCAGTGGCAAAAGATCACCACAGACAAATGCGTACTGGAGATCATGGCCACGGGTTACGCGATTCCCTTCCAGTCGCTCCCACCGCCACGACCTCCACCCAGACCCCACCTAAAGGACGCCTCCCACGAAGCGAGACTCAAGCAGGAGGTAGGCCATCTTATGCTTATAGGGGCAGTGGAAAGAGTGCCGGAGCAACTCCAAGGGAAAGGGTTCTACTCAAGATACTTCCTCACAGAGAAAAAGACAGGAGGCTGGAGGCCCAGCCTAGATCTTCGAGGCCTCAACTGGTACTTGCGCAAGCAACACTTCCGGATGATCACAGTCGCCTCTTTCCTTATGTCACTGGACGATGGAGATTGGTTCGCAGCCCTCGACTTACAAGACGCGTATTTCCACAAAACTGTTCACCCGGCTCACAGGCGTTTTCTCCGGGTTATGGTAGGCAAAGAACATTTTCAGTACAAGGTTCTGCCGTTCGGCCTCTCCTCGGCGCCCAGAGTCTTCACCAAGACCTTGGCAGTGGTGTCAGCCTACCTGCACAGACAGGGGGTGTTTATATTCCCATATCTGGAAAAAAAAAAAAAAAAAAAAAAAAAAAGACTGCCTCCTGAAAGGGGCCTCGAAGGAGGAGGTACTTCGCATGATACGCGTCACAGCAGACATGTTCTCTTCGCTGGGCCTGGTCATCAATCTGGCAAAATCAAAGATAGACCCCGCACAGGACATCGAGTTCATAGGGGCACGTATAAATTCCATCACAGCAAGGGTTTATCTACCAGATGCCCACTTTCGCACCATTGGTTCCCTCGTGCAAGTCATCACCTTCAGCCCTACGGTGCCGGTTCTGACGTGCTTACAGCTGCTGGGCCACATGGCAGCAGCAACGTTTGTGGTACAGAATGCCCGATTGCATAGGCGCAGCATGCAGCACTGGCTGGCGAGCGTCTACAAACCAGCAGCACACACTGTCCACAGGGTGGTGTCGCCCACGACAGAGGTGCGCAGATCCCTGCAATGGTGGGTGAACCCCAAGAACATGCTAACAGGGGTGCCCTTTCACCAACCACAATATCTGTTTTTCTCACTGCCGACGCCTCCCACATAGGGTGGAGAGCACACATGGGTGAAAAGGTGACGCAAAGACTGTGGTCCTCCACGGAACAGTCACTGCACATAAATATACTGGAGCTCAGAGCAGTGTTCAACGCCAGCAAACGCTTTTGAGACCATATACAAGGCAAGTAGTCGGGATCAGTACAGACAATACCTCCACCATGTTTTATATAAATCGGCAAGGAGGAGCTCGGTCCCGTGCCTTATGTGCGGAAGCGGTCCGATTGTGGAACTGGTGCATCACCAACTATATAACCTTGAAAGCCTCATATTTACCAGGCGCTCACAATGTGAAGGCAGACCAGCTGAGCAGGCGCTTCACACTCACACACGAGTGGCAGATCCGTTCCGATCTGCTACGACCGATTTTTCACACATGGGGTTTTCCCCAGGTAGACCTGTTTGCCACTCAACACAACAAGAAGTGCCCACAATACTGCTCCAGGGCAGGCCTGGGACGGGGGTCCCTGGGGGACGCATTCGCGATCTCGTGGAGGGGCCCCCTGCTCTGCGCCTTTACTCCCACAGTGCTTATCCACAAAGTCTTGCAGAAAGCCAGGAGAGAGAAAGCCCGAATGATCCTAGTAGTCCCAACGTGGGATTGACAGCAATGGTTCCCCTTACTCCTGCGCATGTCGGACCGTCCACCGATGCCCCTCCCGGTGGCGCCGGATCTGCTCATGCAGCCCAGGGGTCCATAGTGCATCCACACCCCCGAGGCCTGCGACTGCAAGCATGGTTAATCCATGGCTCAGCTCCCTAGAGAGCACGCGTACGGAGGGAGTGCAACAAGTCCTAGAAAGTAGCAGGAGGACTTCCACCAGGAAGCCCTATAAGCAAAAATGGACTCGATTCACTGCATGGTGTTCTACCAAGCAATTAGCCCCCCTTGCTGCGCATATACCTGTAATACTAGAGTATTTACTGGACCTCAAGAGAGGCGGACTGTCCCTATCCTCGATGAAGGGTCCACCTTGCCGCTGTATCGACTTTCAGACATGAAGAGGAAGGGCACACGGTGTTTGCCCATCCCATGGTTACCAGGTTCCTCAAAGGGCTGGTAAACCTATACCCCCCTTGGAAACCACTTCCACCTTCGTGGAGCTTGGACCTGGTGCTTAATGCACTAACAGGACCACCGTTTGAACCCTTAGCCACGGTTTCCCTCCGTCTCCTTACGATATAGACGACCTTCCTTCTTGCATTCACGTCAGCTCGCAGGGTGAGCGAGCTTGCGGCAGTCATGGCAACGCCACCCTGCACAGTAATTTCCAAGGAGGCGGTAACCTTACGGCTGCATCCAGCCTTTGTTCCCAAAGTTTCTTCAGAGTTTCATATTAACGAACCTATAGTTTTACCCTCGTTATCCAAAGCCTCATAACTCCAACAAAGAGGCGCGCCTACACCTCCTGGACGTGAGGAGGGCGCTGGCTTTCTATATAGACAGGACTAAGTCCTTCCGGAAAACAGATAGACTCCTAGTCTCTCTCGCTCCCAAATCAAAAGGAGAAGGTCTCTCTTCGCAGAGAATCTCGAAGCACATTGTATCCTGCATAAAAATGTGCTACGAACTCAAAAAGACTCCTGTACTGGCCACACCCAGGGCTCACTCCACTAGGGCAGTGGCGGCATCAACAGCCTTTTTCAAGGGCGTTGCGCTAAAAGACATTTGCAGAGCAGCGACCTGGTCATCCTATGACACCTTCGCCAAGCACTACGCCCTTCACAGGGTATTCCAAGAGGACACCCAGCTCTTGACAGCGTTCCTCTGAGAGACAAGCTGCACATGATCCGATTTCCCACCTCCTATTTTGGGTTACTGCTGGGTAGTCACCTAACGTGGAGCACCCACGGGGACACTCGAAGAAGAAAGAGAAGTTACTCACTGTAGTAACGGTGGTTCTTTGAGATGTGTGCCCGTGGGTGCTCCACCACCCGCCCATCCTCCCCGCTTTGGATCCCTGTTTAGTGTTTTGCAGGAGCATCCGAGGCGGTTGGTCAAGGAACTGGCGGGGACTGGATCGCGCACGTGGCCGGGAGCGCGCAAGGGAGCAGCACGCACTGGCACATGCGCGGTCCGGCAGAAACTGGTTGGAAGATCCGACCTGCAGCGCCGGGGCGAGCCCGACACCTAACGTGGAGCACCCACGGGGACACATCTCAAAGAACCACCATTGCTATGGTGAGTAACTTCTCTTTCTTTTGTGTAGGACATGTTAATTAACACTATAAAGTGTTCCACTAGAAACTACTATGATCTAAAGTGATCCAGATTTCAAGCATGATTGCCGAGGATGTCTGAATCTCCTCTATCAACTTCCATTCCTTGTGTTCTGGAATACTCTGTCCCTTTGGCAGCCAATTTTGCCATACTTTAGTTGATGGTAATTTGCTGTTTGTTCTTGTTTCAGTTAAAAAGACTGTGAAAAACTTAGGAAAAGTGTATCCTCCTGTGAGACCCTTTCCCTCCTAGGGATTTCAGTTTGATTTTGACCACGTTGGTATATGTCTGTTAGAGCTCTTGGCTAAGTGTCCATTTAATCATTTCACTATCAAAATGGTAATAGAGAGGTAGCTGTGTTGGTCTATATGCTATCAAAACAAAAAAGCAGTCCAGTAGCACTTTAAAGCCACATCAAAATGGCTTTCATTATTACCATTATGTGAGCCAAGAGAGTGAGTGAACATAATGGATTCATGGCAGATACTCCTTTTGGTTCTTTATGTAAGGTCAGGGAAGTTTTTAAATGTGATCTTCAGATCTTATCGAGGGCTATTTTAATTTTTTTTAATGTTCATCTGTTAATTTTTCATTTATTGCCCCTAAGACACATTTTCAGGAAGTCACTCAATGCACTTTACAAAAGAAGGTAGGTGTCAATATCCATTTTACAGATGGGCCAGCTGACGCACAAGGAAGCAAAGGAACTTGACCAGCAGGCCAATGGCAGAATGAAAATTGGACCCTGAGTTTCAGTCCAGTGCTCTCTCTATGAGACTTTGCCTTCCAAATAACATTAGCATAGATAATGGTAAAGAATGATAAAATGCTAAAAGGCAACATTTGTTGCCAAGTTTTATCATTTTCTCACAAGCATGGAGATATTTGGGATTTATTTAAGAGATCCTTTCAACTTGATTTCTTCCTTTAAATTTTATGAAGTTCTGACCTTACTCAGAATGACCGTTAATTCACCTAAGATCTTTGTAAGTGAAAAGTATTAGAGAAAAAAAAAATTTTTTTTTCCAGTTTTATTTTTTCCATTGGACAGCATGTTGCACATAGTATGTTTCTTTGTTTACCTTTTTGTTTGTTTGGATCTCTCATAGCTAAAGAGTGGAAACATGCTTTTAAAAAACAGGAAAAGGTAACTGTAAAACCACCTGAAAATCAGTATGGTCAACTGGGGTGAGTTTTGTCCATAAAACTAGGTTTAAAGTCTCCTGTTTGTGGGAAGTGAGAAAGGGTTGACTGTCTGACTTTCAAACTGATGGGGCTCCTTTAACAATCTCTGTGCTTCTGGAGTTGTTTATAAGATAGGTATTAGTTGTGAGGGGGCTAGAGACTATTCTGACTGAAAATTAAGTGTATTTTTTCACATATACCATGCCTGAGATATGATTATGAACAGAATAACGTTAAGTATATGATTGTGGATATTTTTCTTCACTTATATTTTATTATGATGCTTTTGAGATTGAAGTGTACTTTCACTCCTGCTTTTTATGCTCCTACCTGAAGTCATCACCCTACTTGTGACATCACAGTTTGGTACTATGAAAAAAAAAATTATGGTACTGCAAAAGAATTGTGAAGAGAAATAAGAGGGATATACTGAAAAAGAGATGCAATTTTCATTCAAGTATATTTAGTAACAAGGGATAGAACTAAATCCTTAAAGTTATACACTTTTCATTATGGTTGTCACAGAAAATGTGGACCCTACGGTCTTCATGTTTTAAACTAATTACTCTCCCTTTTGACATTTGTACAGTCTGGATTGTGTGAGAGAATACGTGCACATGAAAAGTTGAACAGATTTTACTGAGTTGTGACAGACCAACCGCAAAGAGCCACAATTAGAACTTAGTAGAAGGCTGAGCTTCAACACATACTGAAGAAATTTTTGCTTAACTTCATTTGTGGAGTTAGAATTTTACATACTTGTAACAGAAGACCAAACCTGGGCAAACTTAGACATACAAAAAAGTTGGTTGTGACAAGCACAGTTCCTATTGTCACTTAAAATGGGTAAGGAAACTGTATTAATTAACTTTGGCCTGTGATGTACTTACTAGTGGCCTACCAAAAGCTGGTTGGTCATATAGGTCTTTCCTCCTGCTTTCTAGTAGTTTATTTACAGAAATTACCACAAGAAAAATGTTTTTTTTTTCCAAAATGTAGAATTAAATAATCAGCTATCCATCCTCTTCCTCATCTACAGCAAATTCCAACTACTTCAGCGCAGACGAATACCTAATAAACTGCTGTTTAAAAGGAAAGAGGAATTAGAACCAAAAAAAAAAAAAAAGCTGTATCTTACTGGGTTACCTCTTAGTGTTGTTTACTTAATCTCATTCTCTCTCTATTAAAAACTAAGGCCTTGAGCTCAAGCTTTGGTTTAATGAAAGAGGAGTCGATTTAATCTTTAAGGTATGATTTGCCCTCGTTACACTTAACCATGTCCACCACTCAGAAATTTGAATCTTGGTCAGACTGTCTTAGATGAGGTGCCAAGGATTTAGTGGGCTTTGGGAAATGAACAGTAATTTCTTTGCTAGAGGTTTTCCACCTAGTCAGGCACACTGAGGGTATGTCTGCACAGCAGCATTATTTTGAAATGAGCTAACCTGGAAGAGCTATTCCAAAATAGCTTATTTCAAAATAACACAGCTACAAACAAAAATGTGTTTCAAACTAACATGTAGCTGTTTCAAAATACAGCATCTACACACATAGGCTACATTTACACTTACCTACCCCTTCTGGAAGGGACTGGTAATGAGTGGAGTGGAAGATGCTAATGAGACGAGGATTAAAATATCTCATGCCTCGTTAATATATCTCCACGAGATCTAATTTCTGGAAGATCTCCTTCTGGAAACAAAGCTGCTAGGTAGACACAGAGGTCCTTGCTTAGGAAATTCCCCTTCCGGAAGACACTTGCCTGTGCTGTACCAGAATTGTGCATAAGAGGACTTAGTTCTCCAGGGGTTTAAGACACTTTTCACAAACCATAAATTCATATATGCACTTTTTTAAAAAGACCACTATTTCCACAGACACATATAGTGACATTTTTTTCTGTGTAGGATCCCCATTCTGACCTGAGAAGCACTACTTTCACCCTCTGGACTACAGCTATTAAGAACTGAAAGAGATCTGGGTCTGGAAGCAGATCTCAGGACTTGGACAAATTGCATATACATTGTGAGCAATATAAGAGTGTCCTGTGGGCCAGTGGGCACAGGAACCCATGGTAAGGAGAGGAGTATGCCCGTGCGTCAATAAAGGCCCACGCACAGAGCCCACTTTTCCTTACCAGGCACACCGGTACTGCTCCCTGTCTTGGAGTTCTGCCTCTGGTGGCTTTGTCCCTGCCGTCTACTCCCTAGTCAACCTCGAGATATACCACAACACACAACACAACAGGAGGGGGGAATGAGCACACGGGAAGAAGTTATGCAAAACAACTGTAATTGTTTATTTAAAAGGCAGCCCATAAACAAACACAAATTTTAAAACTTGAGATCAGTAACTAAACAGGGATTAAATTAACAGGCTTTGATTCTTTAGGAAGTACTCACAATAATAAAGGCTGATGAAGCCATCTTTGTCTCTTTTCAATAAGTAGAACTATAGTCTTAAGGTAACCTTTTTAGGAAAGAGGCAACAGGGATCGATTTCTGGAAGGGAGATTATTTTGATTCTCCCGGGTAAGGAAGAGGTTTGCTAGGCCTCTCCACTTTACCAAGGACAGTTTGCTAGGCTGTCCCTTTTGTGGTCCAGACACCTACTGAAAGGTTTTTGAGGCCCTTCAGCAGGATTGGATAGGTTAGTGAATTCAGGTCTGAGGGTAAATAGGGTACACAATTAAATATTTTGTAAATAGATTCTATCATAACAATAACAATCAATAACGCTAACACTAAAGTTACTATGCTGACTATTATACTAACTTAACATTAACTACTTAGAAACATAAAGTCATTTCGTGTCAATCTATAGGGAAAGAAACTAAATTGAATTTATAAAGTAAAAGGTTAAAGTCATTAAACAGTACATGCAGTTTAAACAGGAAAGATATAACAGGCGACTGGGCTGCAGTTCTTTTGCTGTGGCCTCAGTCTCTGTGCAGTAGACAGCTGGGGGCTCCACTGCCATGCACACCGGCTAGGGCGCAGTACCCCCAGAGGGGCCAGTTCGACTGCTAGCCAGGGGGCAGGAGCCACGCGCTGGAAGACACTTCAGGTTCTGTAGTCGTTGTATGCTGCAGGGACCATTGCCAGAGTTGCCGCTGCCACAGCGGGTGTGCAGCTGGGCAACAGTCTTGTGCCTCTGGAAAGTCTTCCTGTAAATCAAGGTAAGGTGACAGTCTTGCGCCAGGTGTGTCCTCAGGTGCCGATCTCTGCCACCGAGGTCTTCAGGACTTAGGGCAAAGCCCCGAGACTGTGCTAGCCATTACCCTAATGGGGTTCGCCAGCTGCTTCCTTCCAAGTCCACAGTGATTTCAGCTAGTGAGCTCTGAGCAGTGGAATGGGCAGTGAACGGTGGACAGTGAGCTGTGGAATGGCCCCAGAGCCCTGTGCGGGCTGTTCTTTTATAGAAGGTCCTCATGAATAATTCATGAGATCATTACCATACTGGTAAAGTCCTCAACTAGGTCCACACTCTGATGGAAAGTTCTGGAAGTCATCCAAGCTCACCCAGTCACATTGCCCCTATGCAAATCTGAATGCCCCTGACTCATGAATATGGATAAGTGCCTGGAACAATTCAAATTCTTGGGGGACTTAATGATCAAAGTGAACCATTTAGAATGTATGCCAATAGGCAATGATAAAATACTTTAGGTTTCCTTAATGTTGTGATTCCCCCCCCATCAATTCAATCTAAATAAACAGGATCGTGCTAAATCCCAGCCAACGGGGACAATAATGTCCATGCAAATGTTATCACACGACAAAGAGCAGCACAATTTTTTCATTGCACTTGGTAGTAAAAATCTCATGTAGTCAAATGGCTAAGGTGATGAGCACATAAATTCAGTCGCCCTGGCCAGTTACATAAATTCACCTTGAGTATACAATTTCAAAAGCCTTGTGTAATACCGTACTCATGCTGTCTCCGGAAAACCCAAGGAGTGGAAGGACCAGCCATACCACCATTGATGAGAGGTGAGAGAGTATTATAGCGGAGAAAACGTCAAAGAACTAGTACTGGTAAAAAGAGTTTGAAGAAAGCAGATCATCTCTTTGATGAAGAAAGAATTTTACTTTGAGATAGAGGAATCTGCCTCAGCGCAATTGGCCATGGGGCATGATAGGACTGGCTGTATTACTTCGGCCCAGCCTCCCAAAACCAAAACCAGGCTTTCACATTGTATGATTTTGAGGATCTGCTCATTTGATTGGGGGATTAAACTAAGACACCCCTTTGAATTTGCATGCGATATCACTTCACAGCCTTGTGAACAAACTCCCAAAATGGATATCTGTGTTTAGAATGCTGAGAAGTACAGCACAATGACCCTTGTCTCTACATTATGGTAAAACAGGAGGACTGGTCTGACAGAGCCATTGTATTTTTGGCACCTTCAGATATCACACAAGATAATGTCACATTCCACATCAGCACACTGGTCCCTTTGTGGTTAAACTAGCCAAGTTGAAAGTGGTAGTAGTTTCTATATCCTCACATGTACCCAAATACATTAAAAAGTGCTAAAGCTAACATCTTACAGAGTGTAAGTGTAATTTCTCTGTAGGTCCCTTGTATTACTGCTAAAATAAAACAAAACAGTGAAAGATTAAAGAGAATACATAGGCTTGAATATAAGCTTACAAGCTATCAACCAAATCTTTCTATCTATATCCATATCCTTAAAGGCGACATTTAAAAGTACTGTATTGTCATGTCCAGTGTTGTCATATAGATTTCAGAAACAAGCAGATATACTGTCAGTAGTAGTAGTAGTAGGTAGTCTGTCGTGTCCAATGATGACATCTTGAGCTTGCACAGGCTCATCGGTTGTGGACTCACACGTGGCTGAGGAGTCCAAGCTTTGAATGGCATGGGCGTTCCCAGTGGGGGCAAGGGAATTCTCCTGGCTCTGTTGGTGTGGCTGCTGCTGTTGCTTTCTTCCTCTCATGAGCATCAATGAGGCGTACGTGTCACTGTCAGCACTGAAAATGGAAGTAAGTTTCAGCAAGTTAAGGAACAAGTGTGCTCATGTCACAACAAGCTAAGCTGGTTGTTCAGATGCCTTTTTTTATCATTGGTATATGAGTGGTCCACGCTACTGTGTCATATGGCAGAAAATAATGGAAAACTTCCAAAGGGACCAACTACTGTATTTTCCTTTGAGGCATCAGCATGGGGCACCAGCAGAGTCCCTCCCTTCTCTGACAAGCATACAGAAAGGCAGACCAAGGCATTCCTCAGCTTTACTCCACCTTACATGTCTGCTACCAAATCAGGGGGGCTCACTTCAGCCTCTTGTAATCAAAATAAAGGAGAAATAAATTCTAATGCAAGTCTCTGGAGTGAGGGACTATCTTCTGATAAGGTTAATCCGTAGATAATCCAACTTCCTTAAACCTGATTAGGGTTTGTTTCCGTGCTTCCTGGCTCAGTTTTCTCTCCACACCTACAGAAGCTAAGTTCACTCCTGAAGTATGGACCTCATAGTCAATGCCAGGCTCTTCGCGGCTCCTGGAAGAATTTGGTCCAGAAGCCTGCTGAGCTCAGTTGTGAAACAGAGGAATGCGTGTTCCTTGCAGGTGTAACTATGCAGTCACTGTCATGGGCATTTCATAGAATCATAGAGCTGGAAGGGACCTCAAGAGGTCATTGGATCCAGCCCTGCTTCAAGGAGGATCAACCCCACTAAGTCATCCTAGTGATGACTATGTTAAGCTGGGACTTAAAAACCTCTAGCGATGGAGATTCTACCACCTGTCTAGGCAATGCATTCCAATGTTTCAACACCGTCCTGGTGAAGTAGTTTTTCCTAAGATCCAACCTACCCTCTCCTTCTGCAACTTTAGACCATTACTCCTTGTTCTGCTGTCTGTCACCACGGAGAACAGTTTCTCTGCATCCTCTTTAGAGCACCCCTTCAGGAAGCTGAAGGATGCTATTAAATCACCCCTCAGTCTTCTCTTCTGCAAACTAAGTAAGTGCAAGTCCCTCAGCCTTTCCTCATAGATCATGTGCTCCAGTCCCTTAATCATTTTTGTTGCCCTCCACTGAACCTGCTCTGGCTCATCCATATCCTTTCTGTACTGGGGGGCCCAAACCTGGATGCAGTACTCCAAATGTGGCCTCACTAGTGCCGAATAGAGGGGAACAACAGCTTCTCTAGATCTGCTTGAAGTTCTTCTCCTAATACACCCCAATATGCCATTGGTAGTCTTGGCTACAAGGCACAGAGCTTACTCATATCCAGCTTTTCATCCACCATAACCCCTAGGTCCCTTTCCGCTGTACTGCCACTGTACTGCTGCTGCCTATAACAATGCTTGGGATTTTTCTGTCCCAAGTGCAGGACTCTACACTTCTTGCTGAACCACATCAGATTTCTTTTGGCCCAATCCTCCAATTTATCCAGTATCGGAGGGGTAGCCATGTTAGTCTGGATCTGTAACAGCAACGAAGGGTCCTGTGGCACCTTACAGACTAACAGAAAAGTTTTGAGCATGAGCTTTCGTGAGCGCAGACTCACTTCATCAGATGCATCAGATGAAGTGAGTCTGTGTTCACGAAAGCTCATGCTCAAAACTTTTCTGTTAGTCTATAAGGTGCCACCGGACCAATTTATCCAGGTCACTCTGGAGCCTCTTTCTACCCTCCAACGTATCTACCTCTCCCCCTATCTTTGTGTCGTCTGCAGACTTGTTGAGGGTGCACTCCAGTCCCTCACCAGGTCATTAATAAAGACGTTGAACAATACCAGCCCCAGAACCGAGCCTTGCGACACTCAGCTTGAAACCGACTGCCATCCAGATATTCAGCCATTGACCACTACCCATTGGTCCCAACCATCAAGACAGCTTTCTATCCATCTTATAGTTCATGGATCCAGTCCGTACTTTCTTAATTTATGGGCAAGAATGTTGTGGGAGACTGTATCAAAAGCTTTGCTGAAGTTAAGCTATATCACATCCACTGACTTCCCTATTTCCACACAGAGCTTGTTACCTCATCATAGGAGTTAATCAGATTGGTCAGGCAGGACATGCGCTTGGTGAATCCATGTTGACTACTTTTGATCACTTTCCCCTCTTCCAAGTGCTCCAAAATGGATTCTTTGAGGATCCCTTCCATTATTTTCCCAGGTACTGAGGTAAGGCTGAATGGTCTGTAGTTCCCTGGATTGTCCTTCTTTCCTTTTTAAAAGATGGGCACTACATTTGCCTTTTTCCAATCATCTGGAATCTCTCCTGATCTCCAGGAGTCTTCAGAGATAATGGCCATAGGCTCAGCAATGACATCTGCCACTTCCGTCAGTACTCTTTGGTGCATTAAATCCAGACCCATGACTCTTGACTCATTCCTTCCCCACAGATGGCTGCCGTTCACCTTCCCATATTGCATTGCCTGGCACTGTAGTGTGGGAGCTGTCCTTGTCCGTGAAGACTGAGGTAAAAAAAGCATTGAGTACTTCTGCTTTTCTTACATCATCTGTCACTAGGTTACCTCTCTCATCTAGTATGGCCCCACACCTTCCCTGATAACCCCTTATTGTTAACATGTCTGTAGAAACCCTTCTTGTTAACCTTTGCATACCTTGCCAGCTGCAGTTCCAATTGTGCCTTTGCTGTCCTGATTACTGCCCGGCATTTTCTCGCCATATATTTATACTCCTCCTTAGCCATCTATCCAGGTTTCCACTTCTTATATGCATACTTTTTGAATGTAAGCTGACCAAGGATTTCCCTGTGAAGCCAAGCTGGTTGCCTACCATATTTGCATTTCATATTATGCAGCGGGGTTGTTTGTTCCTGTGCTTTGAGCAAGAGTTCTTTAAAATATTGGCAGTTGTCTTGAACTCTTTTCCCCTTCATCTTTGTTTCCCAGGGGATCCTGCCCATCAGTTCTCTCAGGGAGTTGAAGTCTGCTCTTTTGAAATCAAGGGTCTGTATATTAGTGCCCACCTTTCTTCCTTTTTTAAGGATCCTGAAATCTACCATCTCGTGATCACAACAGCCCAGTTTGCCACACGCTTCTATTTTCCCTACTAGTTATTTCCAGTTTGTGAGCAGCAGGTCAAGTTGTGCACAGCCCCTGGTTGGTTCTGTCAGCACTTGTGTCTGGAAGTTATCCCCAACATTCTCCAAAAACTTCCTGGATTGTCTGTGTGCTTCTGTATTGATCTCCCAACAAATATCTGGATAATTAAAGCCTCCCATGAGAACCAGAGCCTGTGATTTGGAAGCTACTTAGCTCTCTGAAGAAATCCTCACGTACCTCATCTCCCTGATCTGGTGGTCTGCAGCAGACACTAGCTACAACATTGCCTCTATTGCTTCCACCTCAAAGCTTAAATCAAAGACACTCAGCTGGCTTTTCTCCCTCCTTGTATTGGAGCTCTGAGCAATCATAATGTTCCTTCACATAGAGCACAACTCCTCCTCCTTTTCTTCCCTGTCTGTCCTTCCTAAACAGTTTATACCCTTCCATGACCATGCTCCAGTTATGCGAATCATCCCACCAAGCCTCCGTTATTCCATCCCTTGCGTACTTCTTAGACTGTTCCAGGGTGTCTAGTTCCTCCTGTTTACACACATTTCCTCCTTTCTACACACATTTCCCCTTACTTCGAAGTTAGGGAGCCCAACTTTGAAGTCTTTAGTCCATTCCTGAGAATGGAGTAGTGCCCTACGTCCATCTTCGAAGTATAACTTTGAAGTAGGGTGAATGTAGACTCTCAGCTTCACAGTTGCTTACTGTGAAGTTGTACTTTGAAGTAAGCAACTTCAAAGTTCTTTTTGTAATGTAGACACAGCCATTGGTAACAGCTCACTGGGCTGAATTCTGTGCTGTAAATCATAAAGGGCTCTAGTTCCTCCTGTTTGTTTCCCAGGCTTCTTACATTTGTGTACATGCACCTTAGAGAAGGCGCTGATTGGCCCACTTTCTCCTCTTCACCCAGGAATCCTACTTTGTTGTACCCTAACAAATTCTTAAAAGCTACCTTTTTATTTATTTATTTATTTAGGCACCTTTTATAAGAAAGTGGATCATTGACATAAAAGGTCACACATTGAAGATTATCTGGATCAAATTTTGCCCATTAGTGCCATATTTAATGCCTAGTGCCGTATTGTCCATTTGGTTTTTTAACATGTTAGGCATGGAAAAGAAAATTGGCATTTTACATAGGTGAACAAAACAGTGTATGCAATTTGTTTACAGGGTATGCGGAATGAAGTAATTTTTAAATTAACTTGGGTCATTTTCACTTTTGTCTGAGAGAATTATAACAACTTTTCTTTGGGATTGTCTGAATAGAATTACCACAAAGTAGCGTGTGTGTGTGTGTGTTTAAATTAACTCTTTTCCCATAATATCTTTTAAAATTACCATAGATATCTCAGCCAAGGTTTATTACCAAAATATCACATGAAAGTGGGGAGTAAGAAAATATTTGAATCACGCGAACTTTATTAAAGAATAACGATCAAATTATTAATGTGTCCAAATAAATGAAATCATGTCTTGGTTGCTGAGGAGGTGGCTACACATTTTACTGTGTAGTCTCTAGGGAAAGATGAGTAGTCAAAGGCTGTGTCTACACAGCATTCCTCTTTTGAAAGAGGAATGCAAATGAGGGAAATCAAAAATGCAAATGAGGCACTGATTTACATATCCCATTCTTCATTTGCAGAATCTCATTTTGGAAGAGATCCTTTGGAAAAGAAAAAAAGAATGGTAGATGGGGCTCTTTTGAAAATAACCCCGTTCTTCGAAGGAATCCTTCCTGAAACAAAAAGTTCTTTTTGTCCTTGCCATCCAAAGAACCACAAACATTTCAAATTTAAAAGTTCTAATGATGAGCTCACCTGTTAAAAAATATCATACAGCATAGTTTGATATCACTAAGTCTTCTCAATGCTTATTAAATTCAATTACTTTTCATTATTAAGTCACACAAACCCATTTGTCACTGAAATAAGTGCTTTTAAAACATCAGAGTTTTTCCTGTAATCTGTGGCTATGGTTACACTACACCAGTCTGTCAAGAGAAGTCACTGTAGGAAGAGATTTCCTAACAAAATTCTGTCGACAAAGTGTGGCCACACACAAAAACCAATTGGAAGAGTGCCTCCGCTCTGTTGACAGGCTTTATATTCAAATTCGGCACATTAACACATGGTTTAAATCGTGATGGGAACTTTCTGAGTCACTATAAGGGCTCGTCTGCATACTTGGCTCAATCTAATTCTTGACCTTCCTCCCCACCCTTCCACTCTCTGATTTGCTCACCTTGATTATCTTTTTCGGATTTGTCCTCTTTGCTTACTGTTTTTTGGTTCTCTGTGCCTTAAATATTCAGTCTGTTCTGGTCTGGCTATGGTCTGAAGAAGTGGGTCTGTCCCACGAAAGCTCACCTAATAAACTATTTTGCTAGTCTTTAAAGTGCTACTTGACTGCTTTTTGTTTTGCTCTGTTGACAGAGTGGCTGGACTGCCTGGCCACTCTCTCGACAAAACAGGCACCCAGAAGCATAGCAGACAGGGCTGCCCATTGTTCTGCATGCCCTGTCTGTGGAGAGCAGGCCCCCAGAGCATCCACACAGCTTTTTTGTCAACAGAATCTGTTGACGGCAGCGTTATGCAGTGCTGCGTTTTTGTCAAAAAACTGTCAACAAAATGCATTTTGTATGTGGACATTCCACCAGTTTTGTTGACAAATCTCATTAGTGTAATCATAGCCTGTATGTATGGCAATCATTCCTTGTTTCTTCCATACACGTGAGGAGAACTTATATTTTATAGCGATAGTATGATTTGCAGTTAAATCCCCAAACTTTACGAACATTATCCTGCTTTTTATTGTTTTATAATTTAAAAATGAATGCAAGTTTTAAGAAATGTGCAGTGGTGTTAGACACCTTAAGGACTTCAGAAAATTGCCATAACTTTGGAAAATCATTTGCAAGTCAGGAAGAACCAGGTTGTATTACTTAGAGCTTTGCATTCTTTTTTCTCAGGTGTGGTTTGAGATTTGATTTTATGTGGTATACATGAAACATTGCTGGTGAAACATCATCACTTTGCAAAAACTGTGTTTCATAGGTCTGGTACAAACTGTGCAGAAAATTAAACAAATATATCCCTAATGTTTTTGCAGAAAATTTTAACTGTACAACACCCATATTTGTTAACTGGGGTTGTATGGTGAAACCCACCATGTGTAGATTGAATATATCTCAACATTTGCAAATAATTGTTATCATCTAAATGCTAAAAATCACATAAAGCTAAAAGCTTACCTTTAAAAAGTATTTTTCTTCTAAAGCTTACATTTTATTTTAAAAATATAAAAAAAATCTTTCTTCTTTACAGTTCTGTGTCTTTTGTCCTATCCATTTCACAGTATTTCTATTTAAATGCAGATTTTGATTTTCCGTCTGGGACTAGGTGGAATGCCTTCTATTACAACACCAAAAGAATAATCCACTTTAACACAACATTTCTCCCTAAAGGGATGGTCTTTTCTAGTCATATGGTATTATTTTTCTCAGAATGATATTAACATTCATGATGCAGTGATTTTAGCTTGATTTGAAAGATGTTTTGTTCTGGTGGTAAAATGAGATTAACATACGTCTGTTTTATCCTGTTTGCTGTAAAAATAAATAAAGTGATAAAAACAGCTATCTTTACTTTTCTAATGTTTAGGAATTAGTAACGTTCAGAGTACAATTTAAAGGGGGAGAGGTGACGTATTTTTATAATTAAGAAAAATCTAAGTGCAGTAAAATAATAATCACAGAATCCATTAAACTGAAAATCTCTAAATATTGATTTATACTAATGTATCTTACAGAAAGGTAAAAGATTATATGTTTGAAAATATGAAGACATGTTCCTTTTGCTAGTTACATTATTTCATGCCTTGGAAAATCAATGTATTTTAGTACATAAACCAGAAAAGAAAATGCATGTAAATAAATCTGTATTAGCCTTTAGTGGTGCAGCTGTTAATTTTTCTCATAACACAACAGCTTTTAAGATTATTAAAATTTAAAGATGGAGACAGATTAAATTAATTAAGGTATGACTCAAACACAAGGGGTTGGAGAGACGGGGAGAGTCCCGTGAAGGCCTTTGCAATTTGTTGTGCAAAGTCCTGCAGTGCAGAATGTAGATATGTGATGTAGTGTGTGTACTGGGACGCTGTGTGTTGGCCGCCCATGCCATGCCCCTAGGCGCACTGTCATTCAACCAGCAGATTAATTAACTAGGGGGTTCACAATCATCCTACACATTCAGGGTTTTACAGTTGGCCCTTTCTTAGGATTGAAAATACAAGAAAAGTTTTTAAAAACCATTGACATGCAAAGAAATTTTTAAAAAAAAATCGGTTTGACAAATAATAGTGATTACCCTCCCCCCCAACAAAGTCTAATATACATTGCTCTTTGCACAAATTAATGATTTTGTTGACACTAAGACATAAGGGGTAGTTTATTAATTCTTATCATCATTCTTTTCAGGATTATAATTAGTTAAAACCTTTAATTGCATTTAAAAACACATTTCTACTGAAAAGCTCCCTAAGCAAATTTAAAAAAAACACATCTTTGCTTTCTTTACCTGTATAGTTGTACTTTATTCATTAACAGTTTTATTCTCTTTTTTGCTGATATTCGTTTTATTCTCCAGTAATATGCTGGGAAATAAAAAAATAGCACAGATTGGAGCCAGTAAATATTATCAAATATTATCAAATGAGATTAAATTTGAATAATCAGTCTAGATTAGGGATATCATAGTCAAATTAGTAAGAGCTTTCTGTGAATTCAAAATCTTATTTTTAAATGTGTATCACCAGCTTTTTATACTAGTAATATATTAAAAAGTACAGTAAATAGTTAAACAAAATCTTAAGTAACAAGAACTTTTAGAACTAATTTCTGGCTTGGAATGTAATGTAAAAGATTATGGGATATATTCTCAACATATAGCAGCATTGATGGGTAGTTTAGATTATGTTACTTATTTTATGATTCTGAATTTATGATTCAGGGTGAGACTGAAACATTTTATCTAGGGCCAAATTCTGCCAATAGTTAGAGAATGAAGATACTGTAACTATTGGGAAAATATTTGCCCCTAATAGAAGGCCCAGTTCTGTAAAAAAGGTGAGCATATGAATAACTTTAGATATTCAGGCTTTAGTCCTGCAATTTACAGCCCACAGAAGGAATGCTTAAAGAAGAGCAGACCACTTGTGTACACTTCAGTAGTAATATAGGTATGAATTTAGCAGTCTGAGTACACATTGTAAATGCGTATATCAGAGCCTCAGTCTGCTTGCAGTTACTGACGTGTGTAAGTATTTGGAGGCTGAGACGTTTTTGTTTTTATTCTATAATTTATAGTGTTTACACTTATCTTAGTCTTGGTCCCTGATATGTTCTTAATTTATTCTTTTATTAAATATTTTAAAAAGTATATGCAAGAATACATGTAATTATGAATTACGTATTTAAAAACAATTTACACATTACTAAGTGTGTTGCATTTTATATCATTATGGTGACAAAATCACTTTGTGGGTCTTCTTTAAGAACATGCGAGGGAATGTTTCACAATAGAATGGGGGAGGTAGAAGTGTGACCATTAATACAGAAATATTTCCATTTGTTATCAACAACATTTTTTGTTTTTCTTTCACTGTCAGTTGTTATTGTCACTTGCATTTATTTTGTTACAGTAAATAAAAGTTGTCATTATTTCACAGCCATTGTTTTTGATTCACTGTTCCTTATTTTTATAGGCTGCCAATCACATACAGTTAATTAAAATGTGATTTTAAAAATCTTTTGTTAATGTTTATTTGACTAGTTGATAATTGTCTCCCTACAGGAAAAAGCAACTGCTTAACAACTCTAAAAATGAGATACAATACAAAGTGGGTTTTTTATCGCTTCTGTGTCATTGTTAGGGCATCAAATCCTTGCCTCTATTCACTACTTTTGCTGTGGCTACAGTGTGTGCTTATGATAGAGGCAGGATTTTCCCCATGCAGAAAATCTTTCAGAAATGATCAGTATTGCTCAATTATTTTATTGCTGTGTGTATGCCCGGGGTGAAAATTTTGAATTTCACTTGAGAATTTTCTTTAACAAACGAATGTTTTACTTTTCTTCGTGTGTGAAGCTTTCGAAAGATTTAACAAATCGAGGTTTTAAGAATTATCTTGGTGATGGCAGTTGTTCTCTTTAAAAGTCTCAAGGTTTAAAACACTGACAACTGTGTAATAGAAATAGCCATTAAATCTGTGGTTGGGTGTTGCATATAGGAGGCAAAATATTTTTACTGTTATTGCACTAGTTTAGCGGGCCTCTTTAATGAGCTCTATATATCTAAAATGCCTTTCCTGTTTGAGACTAGAAAAACAGTAAAAATGCAAAGGCTGAAAACTTCTGCTTTTGTTTAGTCTACAGCCAAAGCATTAATGATTCTTTTGTGTTTCAGTGATTGATTTAAGAGAAATTTTTCAGAATATCGTATTAAACATTGACTTTTGTGAAATTAGGTCAGTTACTTGGATTGTTGAAACATATTGTGCAAACAGATAAGTATCTTACCTATAACTAACTTAGGTTTTCAAATGAAAATGACAAATAATTTCATACAAAGATTTTTCTGGCCAGTTTGTAAGGACACATACCCTCATATTCTTAGTAACAGAGAGGGAGCTGTGCTAGTCTATATACTATCAAAACAAAAAAGCAGTCAAGTAGCACTTGAAAGACTAATCAGATACTTTATTAGGTGAGCTTTTGTGGGACAGACCCACATCTTCAGACCATAGGCAGACTAGAACAGACTCAATATTTAAGGCATAGAGAACAAAAAACAGTAATCAAAGTTGACATATTCTTGTGCCACTACTTGCTTTTCCTCACCAGACAAGTTTTGCTGGGTGAACTAAACAGTGTTTAATGAGTCTCATCATATCCCTCTGTTCTATTGTGTCAATACTTTCTTTAAGATTTTGATCTTTTGCTCACTTATTCTGTCCTTCATTGAGTACCTTCCGGAGATGGATTATATGATGTGGCTGGCGGTGGCTCATTTCTTTTACCTGAGGGAGACTACAGTGTGGATTTGTTGTTGTTTTGTTCATGAAATGCTTTGTGTTTTTATTTTAAATAAAAGTCCAATAAGTGTACCCTGTAGTGGAAAATGACAAGGTTTGAATTAGTCCTTAATTCCTGTGATATTGAATTGCACAATCTAGACAAGTGTTTCTTAAGCTTTTTGAGACCACAGAGCACCAAATAATAATATTTTGTATGCAGAACACATATGGAAATTTTCTTTAAGAATTACTACAACATGTGCCCTAACATATACAGCAAAAACAAAAGGAAGTAATTTAATTAGTTATCATAGCAATGAAGAAGTAATAGTGTATCTGATTTTAATAACAGATAATATATGCCACCGATGTATTATATCAAAAAAGTGTCAGATGTGAATGCACACCTGTGAATTGTTCACAGAACATCAGTGTTCCATGGAACATAGTTTACAAAAGGCTGGTCTAGGCATCTTTGTATAGGGTATAATAGTATAGATATATAGTCATGTAAATGTTAATTCAAACTTTAATTATATTCTCAATAAATTAAAGGTAATGGAGGTAATAAGTAGGGTGGATAAAAATTCATGATTTTTGAAAAAACAAAAACAAAGGAATATTTGGAAGAAATCTGTTCTCTGGGGAAAAAAGGGAAACCGTGTGAAGCGTAAGCAGTGCAAAAGGATTATGCACAGCCTTCTTGTGAGAATGAAACATAAGGAAATCTCCTTATTGGGAGAAAATGATGTTGATGAAGATGTGGATATGGTTGAGTGGATCAACTGGTTAGTAACTGAAATAATTCACTTTGTAAAACATAATTATTCAAGACTCTGTGTCTTTTAGTATAGGTGTGATTTGACAAGTAAATTCTCAAGATGTTTGCTGTGCTGGATGTTGCTGGAGAAAAAGTTTGTCTTAGCTAATCCTTATGGATTGTTTAATTAGTTAAGTAGGTTTAGAATCTATCACTCAAGTGTACAATAAAGAAAGCTGCAGTAAGAGAAATCTAGAGTTGCCAGTTGCCACGAAGTGCAATTTTCTTATTTTATATTACATGATACATGTCCCTTATTTTGGAACATCATAGCTACAGACCAAAGTGGTGATCCATAAGTCTGTTCTCTGTTTTACTTTGGTACAACTCATGTTTTCCAAGGGAACCCATTTCTATATTTGTTTCTTTAGAAAACAAAAGTGCCAATGAATTCAGTGAGACTTACTCCAAAATTAAGTGTACTTTAAGCACAGTCAGTCTTTCCTTTTTCGGTAATCTGATTTAAATCAATTATTTTTGGTGATTTAAATCAAGCTTTAAATGAGTGATTTAAATAACCTTGTTTTCAGTCAAGCCACCTTGGAATGAATAGCTTTTAAGCAGACTTTGAGCCTTCATGTAGTATCTCAGCGGTGTTGACAGATCTGCAAATTCTTATTTTATTCATGAGGCCTTTCGGAAGTAGATTCATAGAAGTATGGAAGAGACTTTTAAGTACTCAGGAGGTCTGGTACCCTGCACTGAGACTGGATGAAATAAATAAACCATCCCTGAAAAGTGGGTCTTACCCACAAAAGCTCATGACCTAATAAATGTGTTAATCTCTAAGCAGCTACATGATTGCTTGTTATTTCTGACTAACACAGCTGCCCCTCTGAGACCATCTTTGACAGGTGTTTGTATAGCCTGTTATTAAAAAAAAACAGTAATGCTGAATGGGAAATTCCACAGCCACACTTTAGAAACCTATTCTAGAGCTTAACAACCCTTAGAGTTAGTAAACATTTTCCTGATAACTACCCTAAATCTCCCTTTCTACAGATTTAGACCATTTCTACTTGTCCAGTCTTCAGGGGAAATGGAGAACAGCTGATCACCCTCGTCTTTATAAAATTCCTTAACATAACTGAACACTGTTATCAGGCCCCCTCATAGTTTTCTTAAGATTGAGCATGCCAGTTGTGTCTACACGTGTATTCCTCCTTCGAAAGAGGACTGCAAATGTGGGAAATCAGACTTCCAAATGAGGAATTCATTTACATATCTTTTGTTTCATTTGAATAATCTCTTTTTGGAAGAGATTCTTTTGAAATAAATAAAAAAAAGCAGTGTACGTGGGGCTCTTTCAAAAATAAACCCTGTCTTTAAAAGAACCCTTGTTCTAAAAAAAAAAAGAAAATTAGGAATACAGCTTCTCCCTCGGAGGCAGAGCGAGCGCTGAGCAGGCTGGCCCCCAAAAGGTGGCCTTGCTCGATTGCTCCCATGTTTGTTCCAGTTATTTGAGCATTCCGGTTATATGAATACCGGATAAAACAGAACTTATCATATGATTAAAATTTCTGTATTACAGTAAATAAAATCCAGACTTAATGTGAACTATCCTCTGAATACATTTATTATGCAACCAACTGCAAATGATACAAGAATATGGTGAAAGAAATCATTTAACTAATTCAGAGATAAAGGGTTTCAGGCACAGAAAAAACTGTCAGTGTAAAGTTAGTGTTTCCCACTAAAATTATATTCTATAGTCTGAAGTCTATACAAATAAAAATACACGTCCTAGATTTCGTAAAGAAATGAGTGCCCAAACCAGAGGAAAATCTGATTTTTCAAGAAAGTTATCTGTGTGCTATAGTGGTTTTCTATCATGTTAGCCAAAGTCTTTAAGAGTTTCAATATCGCTATCATTTTAGTAATGGCCAGATAGCCTTGTTTTATTTCAGCTGCATTGATGATGAAACATAATGCAGACAGTAGCACTTTATAGCAGAATGCAAACTGAAAATCATGGTCTGTCACTGTTTCTCATTGTAACTGGTAGAAAATTGTGATGTTTCCAGTTCTAAAAGTGCATGATGTCACAGAAAGCCAAGCAATATGAAGTTGAAAGCTTTTCACCCAGTTAGTCACACCATTCTCTTCCTGTTACTTTGCTGAAAATGTCTGAGCTGCCAGGAATGTAAAGCTGTTCTGAGTCCAGTTCCCATACAAGACTTGTAGAATAGCAGCCGTTAAGAAAAGAGGATATTATAAGCACTTACAGCCTAGTTGCATCTCCCAAGGGATAATGGGAGAAACAGTCCCAGCTTGTAGAAGGTGGGGAGAAAAGAAGTCTTGCAAAAATGTTGCCATTCTCACTTCCAAAAATTGTACTTTATCTTCACTTAACATTTATACATGCTTCTGTAGATGTAGAGGAATAAGGGGAACCAGTGTTGAATATATCCTCTCTTAATTCAATTTTGGTGAATGGAATATTCTGATCAGTTTAGATTCTGTATTCTGGCATGAGAGCTAGTAAGATAAAGTGAACAAAGTTTTGATGGAATGTATTGATAAATAGGTATATGAGGATTTTATACAGTGGAACAAACTTCCAGTATTGTATGCTGAAGATTTTTTGTTGCTTTAAAGTCTTTTCATACCCTATTCACTTTTGGAGAAGTGACCCTTAAACCTTTCTCCTGTGAATGAAGGCTGAAAGAATTGGGCTTGTTTAGTTTGGAAAAGTGAAGATTGAGGGGGGGCATGATAGTGGTTTTCCAGTATCTAAAAGGGTGTCATAAGGAGGAGGGAGAAAACTTGTTCTTCTTGGGCTCTGAGGATAGTACAAGAAGCAATGGGCTTAAACTGCAGCAAGGGAGGTTTAGGTTGGACATCAGGAAAAAGTTCCTAACTGTCAGGGTGGTCAAACACTGGAATAAATTGTCCAGGGAGGTTGTAGAATCTCCATCTCTGGAGATATTTAAGAGCAGGTTAGATAAGTGTCTGTCAGGGATGGTCTAGGCAGTACTTGGTCCTGCCATCTAGTCCTAGTATTTTATGATTCTGTGACACCAAAATCAACAGGAGAAATCCCAAATGGCAGTTTAACTTTGGCTTCAGTGATTTCAATATTTTACCCTCAGGGTTTTTTCCGGACTGCATTTTTAGAATGTACTGCATTCTGTTTTTGTTCGTGGAGAAGTTGTAAGATTAGAAGAAAAGTTTATTATTGCCAGTGTGTGGGTTGGTTTTGTTTTTGAGAGGGTAAGTCTAGATTACTTCGTCAATGGAATAATTGGGTATATGTAATACTTGTTGGAGATCTTATATAAGATTTACTGTGCGATATTTCAGAGGCCATTCAAAATTGTGGATTAAAAAGAAATGAAGGGGCTGGTTGCCTGATCCTCTTTTCTGATATGCAGGCTATTTGTCAATACTTACCTGGGATTTCCTTACATATTTTCAAGAATAAAAGATTTAATCTGTGCACCTGAGGAGACTATTAAATCCTTAACATCTTAAAATCAACATACAGAGTAGAATGTCATACATTGTAATAAGATTAAAAACAAAACAAAACCTGAAAAACCTATTGTACCCTAGATTTAAAGAGGGTATAATTTTTACAAAATCAAGCATTTTAAGACTTAAAGAAATTAGATATTTACAGTTTTCTTTTCCCCTACAACTCATCCTAACTTTGTTTAAAATATCCTAGATCTGGTGACATTAGATTTTAAAGGAAAATACTCAGCTTTAAAGCAACACTCATCTAAATAAAAACCCTTAGCTATGCCAGTTACTTAAACAAGAATGAATGCCTCATGATATCCAGCCATTCTGCAGCTATAAACTAAGTAGGTGGCACTACATACACACCTCAAGGAAGCTCTAGAAGTGAATATACTAATCTCTATTAATCATACATGTTGAGGCAATTTATATAAGCACTTTGTGCCCTGGTCTACACTAGAGAGGGTTTTTGAGAATCACCCCAGTTATTTCAAAATGTTGGGTTGTCCATGCAACCTAGACAACCCATTATTTCACAACAGCTGGGAGTTATTGTGAAATAGTGTAGTCCTGGTTTTGAGAAGATTAAGTACCTATTTCAAAATAGTTATTTTGAAATAGTGCTAATGTGCCCTGGCAGTAGCTGCTAGTTTGAAGTAATTGGTCTCCTGTGGCCTGCCACAGCTACAATCCTGACTATTGTAGGCACAGCTGTGGCCATCTCTAATGCTTGCCCCTCCTGCATAGACTTAAAGGAGCTGGCCACAAGCAGAAGGGCTGGCTGAAAGTGTCTTGCCATGAAGCCCTGAGCTGCAATACAGGGTAGTTAAAGGGAGCTATGAGCCAGGCCAGAGCTCCAAGTGAGCCCCTGATAGTTGACAACACTGCCTGAGCTGCTCCCATGGCAGCTCTTCCCCTGGGATGCATGCAAGCACTGTACTGGAATGGTGTGGAGATACTGGGCCTCATAGAGCTCTCGGGAGAAGAAGAGCATGCTCCATGATCTCTGCAACAGGCAGTGAAATTCCAATGTCTACAGACGGATCACCCAGCATTCTGGGGGAGAAGGGGCACACTTGGAAACTGGAGCAGTGCTGGCTCAAAATCAAGGAGCTTGGATAGGGCTACCACAATGCTGGGAGGACTCCAGCCACTCTAGGATGGAACCCCAAAGGTGTTGGTATTATGAGCAGTTGGATGCCATCCTGGGGGAGAAACCATGTTACCACCCCCTACCCTTGCAGTATGGCTCTTCAGAAAACTGTACTTCAAGACCTTCCAGATGAGCACAGACCCTTGATGTGCTCTATGTATGTCACTGATGTCCAGCGCTTCATAGAACCTGGCCACGTTGTGCCTCACCCCCACCCCAACTTGCTGTCACACAAGTTGTGGATCACACAACAGGCCACCACCATAAAGGAGATTTCATGCTTGCTGAGGCCCAGGCAGGTGAGGAGACACCGGAACCTCTCCTTGAGATGGCCAAACACACATTCTATCATAATGTGGCAACTGGTTAGTGTGATGTTGAAGTCCTCCTTGCTGTGGTCCAGGCTACATGTGTATGGCTTTACAGGCTGGGAGAGCAAAGGGACTGTGGGTACTGTAGAGCATCTGGAGCGCCAGGACCTGGGTGAGGGGTCCAGCTGGTCCTCTTCATTGTTCCACTTGAAAAACATGTGGGCAGCTTAGAGTAAGTGTGTTGTGAGATATAGCATGAAGCCTGTGAGCCGAGCATGTGCCCTTGCATCCCCTTTATGTCCTGGGAGCAGGGATACAGTGGTGATGTGACTAGTGAGATGACTGTTCAGAACAGCTTCACTGACCAAGCAGCCACAGGAAATTCCTGCACAGGTGCCCTCCTTGGAGTGCTTCCAGGGGCTCTAATCTAAAATGGGCTCTATTGTGTGTGGATGTGCTATTTTGGAATAGCTTATTTCAGAATAATAACTCTGGAATAAGCAGTTCTGGAATCCTTATGTGGTGTAAACATGCCTTACCTGTGTAGCCAAAAATATATGTTGTGAGAGAGTGTGCTAAACTAATAAGAGTGCAGAATGCCAAGGATCTTGAAATGCAAAATGAATCACAGATCTACCGTCAGAGTATTCAAGTCACTTAACTTCCTTGTGGCTTATTTAAATTGGGTAATAAGGAGACCTCTATGACACTGTGATGCTTCAGCTCAGTAGCTCTTTTACTAAACAAGCAAATAAAATAAATCTCAGTTGACAAAATGTTTCCTGTACAGTTGTAAGCGAAAAGCATGTAACATGGGTTATTTGGTTACCAACCAGCTCTACTAAGGCAAATCAATAAATAAAATAAAATTGGGAATGGTTCTAAGCCTACTGAAATCCCATTGATTTATCTGTGTTTTAGATTAGTATCTCCTGAACTGAAATTGTGGGATGATAAAGTGGATAAATATAATGTGCCTTAGAAAATAGTGCTTCAGATTCTAACATTTTATGTTGTTCCTGAAAGGTGAAAAATAGCTACATATGTTACTGTGTGAAGCATGATAAGGTTTGTTAACTGTGAAAAGTATCTACAGTAATCATGAATATTGGTACCTGCTACTTATTGTAATGCCTTACTATAGAATCAATTAAGATGCTAATGATTTCTGTTGGGGTAAGTATCTAGATTTTTATTTGAGAGGTAAATATTAACCAAGGAGAATCCAAGATTGATTATTGCTTTAACAAGAAATATCATTCTAGCTCTTCACCAGAATATGAAGACACACTGTTTGCTCCAGTGATTCTATCCGAAATACATGAGAGGAGAAGAAACTCAGTCCGTGGCTACACTAGCCCCACCTTTCAGAAGGGGCGTGCTAAGGAGCCACTTTGGCAGATGCTAATGAGGTGCTTCCATGAATGTGCAGCAGCTCATTAGCATAATGGTGGCCACACATGTTTGGAAAGTGCCGCTTTCAAAATGCACACTGCCAATGTAGACAGGGGTCTTTTGAAAGGACACCCCAGACTTCAAAAGCCCTTTCTTCCAATTTGGTTTTGAGAAGATGGGGCTTATGAAGTCCGGAGGGTCCTTTCAAAAGGCTCCTGTCTACATGGGCATTGTGTGTTTCAAAAGCGTCACTTTCGAAATGCGTGTGGCCATCATTATACTAATGAGACGCTGCATATTCATGGCAGCACCTCCTTAGCATCTGCTGAAGTAGCTCATTAGCATGCCCCTTCTGAAAGGTGTGGGCTAGTGTAGCCATGGCCTCAGGGAATAGTCCAGTTATATCTGTGGGAAAGGCCTGATTGAAAACCCAACCTCAGTACCTGCCACAAGGAGAGGAGAAAATGCTGGATGATCAAAATGCTGTTGTGTTGGGCCCACGCTGAAGCCTCTGTGTTTTGGTTAGCCTCTGCTTTGCTCAGGTATGTGACAAATTTGAACCTCGTTCTTTGCTCCAGTTGCTGGCGGGAGGAAAGAGTTTGCTCCCATCTTAAGACGACGTGATTTTTGTTAGTTTCATTATTGCTTAAGTTTATTTAATAAGAACTGTAAAGCAAATTGGAGTTTTGACTTTGCATCTATTTGAGAAAGCTGTGAGCAGGCGCAGAGGCACTGGAGATGTCTCCAGATTCAGGAAGACATCACTGCAGATGCAATGGTATCTTCCCATCAATGTTCCCTCTAAGCTGAATGCTTGGGTGGCTGCCTGGGAGAGATTAAGGTGCTGCCCAGCTGATTAGCAGAGTGCCCACAGCCACCCACATTGGGCAATGTATGTTTCTATTTGTAACACATATCCACACATACCTTGGGGCACATAACAAAAATTATTCTGCCCATGGAAGGAAAAAATAGAGGGAATGCTGCTTCACATCCATTCTGGGGTAAGCATTTAATTTTTTAAAAAATTAAAACTTGAGTTACCAGAAGCTGATGGTATGGGACTCAGGCTTCAGTTCACCAAGAAATGAAAAGAGAAGTGGATTTCGCATTTGATTACATTTAACTATAACTCTGGCATTATTGTTGTTGTTTATTATCCAAGAAAGTGCAACTATTGTATAGTGAGATTCTAAATTGATAAAATTGAATGTGCAGATATGAAGAATGAGTGACAATGTTTCATACAAAAATGAAAAATAATTGCTTGCATACAGAATCTATCAATTTTCCTGTGACAGTAATGGGACTGTTCGTATACTGTAAGTCCTTTGGGCTTGATTTTCATCTCATACAACAGAAGAGTAACCCCACTAAAATAATGAAATTATGCTATTATATATTTATATTTGTTTTGTCTTACTATACAGGACCCCGCTGTGCTAGATGCTGCACAAAGATGGGGGGTTGGGAAAGTGGAGGGAATAGTCCATGCCTGTGGTTTTCAAATGTAGTCAAATAATAAAAAAGGGTGGCATTTTTCAAGTAATCATATTCTTCTATGATCGCCTTTGAACAACAAACAAAAATGTGATATGCAGTTATTTTCATACGCGCACACAGACCAGCAGACACACTCTCTCTCTCTCTCTCTCTTACTTGGTTTAGGTATTCCAACAACCTGAAAGGTGTTGTTTTACAAAAAACAATTGTGTTCCCTTCTGATGAAATGGCTTTTTGCTTATACTGAGATACAGTTGCTCTCTTCAGTTATGGAATGAGCACAAATAATGTTTATCATTTCACAGACATCCTTATAATTCTGTTCAAATACATTTACGGTCTTGTGCTCATGAGGCTGCAGTATTTTCCTACAGAACAGATTTATCATTGCAGATGAGGAGCAATTCAGCAGTTTGTTGGGAGGAGATATTATTATTAAGTATATTATTGCAGTGTTTAGGAGTCCCGTTTTTGGACTATGGCTCCACTGTTTTAGGTGCTTTGTATAAACATAGAATAGCAGTACAGTCTTTGTCCCAAAAAACTTCCATTAAAGTATAAGCCAAGAGAGAACAGACGGATACAGTCAGACTATGAGGGAATATAATGAAAAAACGAGACAATCTTAGCATGGTAGGGTGTCATCTTAGCATACCAGAAGTTTAACCAGTGAAAGGTTTTGATGTTGTTGATATTGTTAGCAATAGCCATTGTTTCTGACAGAGAGTGAGTAAAGCCTAGAGATGAGTTTCATATCCTCGGCTTTTTTTTTTTGTGAACTGCCCATGAACAAATTATGAATGTCTTTAATTTATTCACCAGTCTAAATTATTAGTAAATTAATAAATAATTATTTGTGGCTATTTGCAAATAATTGCAAATATAGAACTTTGCATTTTGTTGGTTTATAATATAAGCCACTTGGTGCTGTTTTTGTTTCCTCAGTGCATAACTTATATAACTAATCTGTGGTGTAGATCAGAAATACCTATTTGGTTGTAAAAGGCTTAGTTTAAAATTTGCTGTGTTTTTATTCAATTAGGAAATTTCCAACTTGCTTTCAGAAGATAGTTAATTTTAAATACAGTTTTTCATAAGGATTTGCCAAGATAGAGTGGAATGCCCTAGAGGACTGTTTATTGTTCCATTTTACGGCTGCATCATACCTGAGGAATTTGCACCTGGTACTGGTTGGTGAAATATAATGATAGAAGCAACAAACAATTTGGGGTTTGTGCCCTACTTCTTAATAGTCTGACCTGAGGTTGGTGTCCTTGCTTGCGAGCCATTTTAGATAGCATGAAAGAACCTTCACTGTACAGTATGTCATTGAGTATTCCCAGATGTGTAATATGAATACGTTGCAGCATAATTAAACCACATCCATTGCCTATTGTCTGTCTTTCTGTGTTGCGAGCACAAGGAGTTAAGTAAATGTGATTTAGCTCACATGCTTGTAGTCTTCCTAAGTGAAATGTTCCACACAAGAAGTTCCTATATGATTAGTTACAAATGTGTAATACACATTGTGTATGATTGTGCTTCAGAAATTTTTATTCCAGTGCACAGAGATTTAGTTTTAGCAAACTGTACCTTTTGTAATTTCTCTTTCTTTTTGAAAGCTACATTTTTTTCTGAAAGAAATATGGGGGGTGTGCTGTTGAAGGATATTTAAAAATATACAGGATAATTTACTTTTGTCTACAGCATGTTTCTCCCCCATGATTTTTATTTTTTGTATATATTACGGGAGGGTAGTGAAATGTCAAACAAGAGCCTAAATTTTGCAGACATGCATGTTAGTAAGTTATATGAAATGAACTGCTTAGTTACCAGAGAAGTCCAATAATTTTATGAATAAAGTTACTTGCATGTTTCAGGGTTTGCAAGAATGTATCTTGAAATACTTCAGTAAATAAAGATCTCCATGATTTTTTGTCTGCTTTGACATCAGTCCTTTTAGGAACACACAGAGTCACTGCTCTTTGTGCATATTAGCTTTTCATCTCCAAATTCGTGCTTGCTTCAGCCTTGCTTGTTGTATTTCATGAATGCAAAGTACATTTCTTTCATAATCATACACATCAAGTGTACACTTTCTAAATAAGTGTTCTGGTTCATTTCACATATATATTTTAAACACATTCCTCTATCTAAATACAGTCCTTTCTGAAGAGGCAAAGTCAGCTAGTGATGTCCCCTTGTCTATCTTAGTTTGTAATTTATTTTTATGTAAAAATGTATCCAGAATGAATTGAAAGCAAGAAGAGAAAACTGATTAAATGCAAAATGTTCTCTTTAGCATTGAAGGACCTGTTCTGAAATGTAAGCAAAGCAGCTAAAGAGTTTAATCAGCCAAATAAAAAACTAATACAAATAGGCAATGATCACAGCATGAGCGAAGGAGAGTTTAAAGACCCCATATTCCTGTTAATCCTGCTTTATTCCAGCTGTGTGGTCTTCTGTTCTCCATGATTAAAAACCTGTGTGCAGATTAAAACCATGCAAAGGCTCTAAGATTAAGGTTGTCCTATCTTTGAGCTTTCACTACACCTTCATTTTTGCCATCGCTTTCCTTTTCTCTTCCAAGATACCATTACCCTTATTTGTCATGTACACAGTGGTGCTATGGCCATAACATCAGATTTTACCTCATAGGTGATTTGGTGAACACAGGAAACTGGGCAGAATATAGCAGTGAAGCATGCTAAAATTAGGAAATGCCCAGAAGTAAGGTTGTCTGCCCAGTCTGATTCAGCTCTAGAAATTTATATACCCTATGATAGAGGGTGAATTTTTACAAGTGCCTAAGTGATTGATTAAGTTATCCCATTTTCAAAAGTGATTTAGGAACTTAGGAAAGTCAGTTGGGCTCAGTTGATCGTATGTCACCAGGGTGCTCTTGAAATTTTTCGTACAGTCTCTAATTATGTGATAACATACCGTTTTTTACAAGAGCTATACCTCGATCATTGCATAAGAGGGACAGTGAATGTGGCACAGTTGCAAGAGAGGAAGAGTGTTCTCTTGTATTCATGGCACTAAATTACAAGCCAGGAGTTGGATTCGGTCTAGAAGTGGTGGAAAATTTTTTCTTCAGAATTGGTTTTTGATGGAAATTGTGTCTGTGACTAAATTTTTACAGAGACTATCTGCCTTCCATGGAATACATTTGATTTTTGTCAAAATGTTGAAATTTTCCACAGATAGCCTTTCCCACCTTCATTATGACCAGCTGTAGTTATATACCTAGCCTTGCCACAGACTTCTTATGAGGTTTGACACATATTAACTTAAGATTTATGTGATTGTGACTGAATTGGAGAATAGTATGTTAATTTTTAGAATTTTTGCTCTGGGCTAGCTGGTGCTTTATGAAGACATGAAGTTGGCAACTGTTCTTGCCCTGAACAGGGGTTTGATTTAGCAACTCATACTAAGGTTGAGTTGTGCTTTAATCCATGAGTAGTTCCTCTGAAATCAATGGAGTTTGCAGAATTTGAGATAGTTATGCATGCCATACAGAACATAGAGAAACAATCAAAAAGTGTGTAAGAGAACTTGATCAGCTTTAGTTCTCTGTATAGTGGCATCTGTGGACAAAAGAAACAGGATATTAGGGGCAATATTTTTATAAGGTGTCTCAACCAAACTTCCACAGTTATGAACATAACAGTTTTTCACCCATTATTAACTGAAATTGTTTGCATTTAGATTTCTGTTGAACTGACTTTTATATGGCTTGGCATCTAAACCTGTTAATTTGCATCAGTGTTATTATTATCCATTTAGAAAAAAATGTTCCCTATTCTGACACTCTAAGGCTATGTCTACACTTGCCCTCTTCTTCGAAAGAGGCATGGTATTCACAGAGATGGGAGATTACTAATGAAGTTCTGCAATGCGTATGCAGCACTTCATTAGGCATATTGTCCCTCGCAGCAACTTCAGAGTGCCCACGCTACTTCTAAGTGCCTTTGCTCCCCAAAATGGCAAGCCAGTACTTTGAAGTTTGACACTTTGAAGTTGTCGTGGGGGAGAATTTGCCTAATGAAGTGCTGCATATGCATTGCAGCACTTCATTAGTAGTCTCTCATCACCCTGCTTGCCATTGCCCCTTCAAAGGGGGCAAGTGTAGACATAGCCTAAGTGTAGAAAATGGGGGTCCATAAGAGACCTTAAAAATATCTTATGTCTATGAGCTCCTACTTGAAAGCTTTCCAAGGTAACAGATTCCCTGACCTTGTGAGGTAGCTGCCACCACCCAAGTGAGAAAACCCCTCTTTAGAACCCAAGAAGACATATTTGGGGTGTTTCCCTGTGGGGTAACCCCAGGCTCTTAACCCTTCCTTAAGAGAGAGGTTGTAAACAAAAAAAGAAAAGAAAAGAAAAAAAAAACCCCTGCAATCTCTGATAGTGGACCTTTCAGTCTTAGGCATGCATACACACAGCGTCTTCTGTAGGACACAGAAATCAAATTCTTGCCTTACAAAGGTGATTTGTTAATAGAACAAAACAATATATGTGATAAAAAATTCTTGGTTGCGAGCTGTTACAGAGCAACTAAAGAAGAAGGTAGATTAAAGCACAGAGAATTACTTCCCTGGTATTCAATTTAAAAGTTAGATTTTACGCAGGGTGGGGAGGGGGTAAACGTCAGCCAACTTGAGAAGTCCTGCGCCAAACCCAAAATAAAAAATAACTTGAGTCATATCTGACTAAGCATTTCTTTTCTACTTACATATCTGTATTCCCTGATTTCTTTAGAGGCCTGGATATTTACTGAAATCTTCCAAGCCCGGTTCAACCTCCAATATCTGTACCACTTAGTTCCCCAAAAAACTCAGTTTGATGCCAGTTTTCTTTTATCTGGCATACAGCAAAATTTCACTGAGTTGCTCAGATGCAACCACAGAGAATGGATGCAGAATATACCATAAATGCAAAGTCATACAACAAAACTTTCATATGTCTTATATAAATTTCTGCCAACTGTAGTTCTTATCTACACATTACATCATAGGCCTCATGAAAGGCTTGATTAATTTTTAGGTCTCTGTCCCTGTATAGCATGCTGTGTTTCATGCATTGTTCATGCATAGACTGACTCTTATCTTATATTTAGGCTTGTTCAGGAAGTTCCTGCAGGTCTGATTCTAGCATACTGCTTGTTATAACTGCTTCACTTTTCCTGTCATGCTCAGTAAAGAATTATTCAAATTAATTATCTTGTGTTACTTATGTATTGCCAGTCCCCAAGTGCTGTTGTAAGTAGCTAATCAGTCTGGTGTTTTGAAAATAGAGATATATTGAAAAACTTCCTATGTAGACAAAGATCTTATCTAGAAAGACCATCCTTTAGCCACTGAAACTAATTTATATTAGCAAGATGAGGTTCTCATTTTTTTTAAATGGTATTTGAGGAGTTGATGTTGGTGGGTAGGATGAGTATAAAACTCCAATAGTTTGGCTCATTTGAAATCAAGGGGTCGGGGTGGGGGAGTTGCTGTTAACTTTCAGGTGATCAGTTCACCCTAAGCTCCAGTCACACCTCTGAGTCTTTCTTTACTAGAAGGAAAACAAATGCCCTTTGCTCCTCTCCACTCTGTTTAGGAAGTGTGTTTCAATATTAGAAAACATTTTGACTCAAGTTTACCTTAAACACAAATAGTTATGTAACAGCAGCTCAGTAGGACTGGTCTCTCTCTCGTTTCTGTACAAAAGGCCGTCATCTTTTTTTTTTCCTGAATGGTTTGCCACCCTTCAATGTAGATTCTCAGTTTTAAAAGCTAAATGAAACTTATTAAGTTACAGTAGTAATTATAAAGTTACTTTTTGATATTCTATGCAAACAGGTTTTAAAAAGTGACCTGTGTCTTTCATGGACGGCATATATATCTGCTGAAGGTTATAAGTTACTTAAAATGACAAACACACACACTTTCAATGTCAGTATCTTGTGTGAGAACAGAAACAGATATAGGTATGTTACAGGTTTTTAGATCTTCACTGCCATGTTGTCACTATAAAATAATTTTCTTTTATTCATTCTCAAGTTGCCTGTTCATGCTAAATTTCGTTATAAAGTTAAGCAATCAGACCTTGTTGAGGTCACTTTATAAATAAGGTTTCCTGAAAGAAGTGTCTTCAGGCAAGTTTGTTCTGTAATTATTTGAGCATTTAGAGTAGAAAGTCCCAAAGGTGAAGGAGACATTTATGTGAAACCAAATCTCTTTACAAAATGCATTTTTGTTTGGCTGCAGACTGCTGTCTGTCTGACAAAGACTTTGTAGCTTCTGATGTTGTTATGGTAGGCCTCTTGTGCCCTCAGCAGACTTGTGGAAAGAAATATTAATTTTGTCATCGTATAGAGAGATCCCAATTAACCTTTTCAGTAACTAATAGTTCAGTATTGATTTGTTTTTTCATATTCTACCTTTTGTGGTAAGTATATATCAAACAATTTAAGTCACCAAGTGGAAAGCCTCAGTTCAGATCATTGATTTAAATCAATTTTTTCTTTTGCACATTAGTTATTTCCTAAAGAATACTGCATTTTCATTAGTTGATATAACCATTAAAACATGTTGATTTACAGTTATATATAGTCTCCACATTAGATTTTGTGCAACTTTTTGCTGCCTAGGAGGGTACACTATAGCTATGCATTTATAGCTTAATTTTTTGGATTCTTATCAATGTTACATATTTAATATGTTAGAAAGTGGTGAACAGTATATTGCTAACTTACTAGTTAATTAATTTTTTGCCCCGATGTGTGTCAAAATGCATTTGGATAATAACTGGAATTTAATTCAATACACACAACAATACATACAATTTAAGCAAAGCAATCCACGTATTTTGGATTCATTAACTTCTCCTAGCAAACCATGTTTCACATTTACAGCTAAACTATGGCTATGTCTACACTAGCCCCAAACTTCGAAATGGCCATGTAAATGGCCATTTTGAAGTTTACTAATGAAGTGCTGAAATACATATTCAGCACCTCATTAGCATGTCGGCGGCTGCGGCACTTCGAAATTGATGCGGCTCGCCGCTGCGCGGCTTGTCCCGACGGGGCTCCTTTTCAAAAGGAGCCCGCCTACTTTGAAGTCTTCTTATTCCTGTGAGCAGATGGGAATAAGGGGACTTCGAAGTAGGCGGGGTCCTTTCGAAAAGGAGCCCCGTTGAGGCGAGCCGCGTCAATTTTGAAGTGCCGCAGCTGCCCTCATGCTAATGAGGCACTGAATATGTATTTCAGCGCTTCATGAGTAAACTTCAAAATGGCCATTTACATGGCCATTTCGAAGTTTGGGGCTAGTGTAGACACGGCCTATAAGTTGAATATATTTTTTATCAAAGTCAGATTTCATTTTCAACAGGAGTATTTTTTTTAAAATGAAAAAAGTATTTTATATTAAAGAAAATCCAATTTAAAAAAAATCTGAATTTTTATTTAAAAAATTAATCATTCTTCTGCTATATGTAGTATTTAAACATAGAATTCCAGGAGCTGTTTTAAAAAGTTCAGCAAATGTTGAACTACTTTATTTGTATTCCATGTAATTGTTTGGTGAAAGCAGGTTTAAAAATAAAACATTGAAGCTACGTCTATATTAGAGTGATCCTTCGGCAGAAGTTACTTCCGACAAAACTTCTGCTAACAGGTCGTGGCCACCCATGAAAACGGATTGCTTTGTCGATTGGCTCTGTTGACAGAGAGTGGCTGGACTGCCCCGCCATGCTCTTATCAGAATGGCCAACCAAAATAACAGCAGGCAGGGCCGCCCGGTGACCTGATGGCCCTTTCTGTTTACAGAGGATCCCATGGAAGCGTCCATACAGTTCTTTGTTGACAGAGTCTGTTAAGAAAGAAGTTCTGCTTTGTGGGTGAGAGGCAGAACGCTGTTGTCAAAAGTGCCGCATTATGTCGATTTATTGTCTACAGAGCACATTTTTAGTGTGGATGCTCAGTGTAGATGTAGCTTGATTGTTTAATACATCAATGAGTGAGTCTTAATTACTGAGACTAACTGTTCATTTTGGTTTTCACCTTAACTGCATGTATGATATGTCAGCATATTGCAGTTGCAGGTGGATAGGATCTCGAAAGTGTATGGTTTTCTTGGGTTTGTATGACTAAATGCAATGATTAAATGTGCTGTAAAGGTTCTCAATTTAGTTAAATATAGATGAGAATTAAATATTTGTGTGTATGTATGCATGTGCTGATGTTAACACACTCTTTCTCAGAAGCATCCCAGGCAGGAAAAGGCCATGCATTAACTCTATTCTAGGAAACTGCCCTGAGAAAGCAAGGATGTCACTGTTTTAGAGCTGCTTACCTGAACTAAGTATGATTGTTTTGCTGTGGGTGTAATTTTTCACCAATTCCATCTGTATAATTTCTCCTTTCATTTTCTATTACAGTGGAAACAACACTGTTAAGAAAGTGTGTAACTTAAAAGTACATCATCAGTTTTTTTTGTTTTTTTTTAAAGTACTGTTGCTCCTGTATCTGCCCCTATGTTCTCTGGAAATGTTTGTGATTTCACTGTAACAGATTCATACAAAGGTAGGGCTGAAAAGACCTTCAGAAATCTATCTTGCGCTGCCCCCTGCCCTGAGGCAGGACCAAGTATATCTAGACCATTCTCAATAGGGTGTTTGTCACACCACTTCTTAAAAACATCCAATTATAGGGATTCTTCAGGCTTTCTTGGAAGCCTGTTTCAGTGCTTTTCCTTGTATATTATCCTCTCATGGTGCAGATTAAGCCCATTACCCCTTGTCCTACCTTTGGTTAACAGTGGAGACCCATTGATCCATTTCCTTTTTATTATAGCCTTAAATGTACTTAACAACTTTTATTGTTCCTCCTTCAGCCTCCTCAAACTTAAAGACATCTGGGTTTTTTTTAAACCTTTCTTCAGAGGTCAGGTTTTGTAATCTTTTATCATTTTTGTTTCTCTCTTCTGGACACTCTCTGATTTGCTCAAATCTTTCTTACAGTGCAGATACCAACATTGAACATGGTACACAAGCTGAGGCCTCACCAGTGCTGAACAAAGCAGGAGAATTATTTTCTGTGTCCATGTCCTCCATATGATACTCCTGTTAATATATAACCCAGAACATCAGCTTTTTTCACCAATGCTTTACATTGTTGACTCATCAAATTTGCAAACCACTGTTACTCTGAGATCCTTTTCAGCAGTTCTGTGGCTTAGCTGGTTCACATTTTTTTTGTGCATATTTGATTTTTTAACTTTCTAAGAACTTTGCACGTGTGTTTTGAATTGCATTTTGCTGGAGTCAGAACAATTCTACAACTTTGTCAGTTGTTTTCAGTTTTACTCCTGCAAAATGTTAGCAATCTGGCTCATCTTGGGAACATCCAAAATTTTTATAAATGTAATTTACACTCCATTATCTAAGTCATTTATGGAAATAATAAATAATACTGGATCAAGCATATATCCCTTTAAGTATAATCTCTCAACTAGTTTTGCCTGTATTCACCTTATAGTAGTTTTACCAAGACCACTTTTCCCTGGTTTGTTTTTTTAAGAATGTCAGGTGGGACATATCTATAGCATCCCATCATCCATTAGGCCAATAACAGTGTCAAAGAAGGAAATTAAGTTGGTTTGGCATTATTTATTCATCACAGATCCATGTTTGCTGTGAGCTATAAACTTACATAGGTGTTTACAAATGGTTTAATAACACATTCAATATCTTTTTAGGAGTTGAAGCTAGGTGACTGATCTATAATACCTCAGGTCCTTTTTGTTTTCCTTTATTAAAGATAGGTGTTATATTTCCCTTTCTCCAGTCCTCTGGGTTATCACCTGTCTTTCATGGCTATGGTTACACTAGCAATTTTTGCCAGGAAAACCACGGTTTTGTCAAAAAAAACCTCAGAGCGTGCACACACAAAATGGGATTTGTCTACAGTATTTTGACAAAACACAGCACTTTTGTCTGCAGCATTCTGCCTCAAAGCTTTGAGGCATAATGCTTCTGTCAACAGATTCTGTCTACAAAAAAGTTGTGTAAACACCCCCAAACAGAGACAGGGTATCCACAACAATGGGCAGCCCTGTCTGCTGTGCTTCCAGGTGCCCATTTTGTCAAGAGACGAGCCAGGCAGTCCAGCTGCTCTGTTGACAGAGCAGAGCGCTCTTCCAATTTGCTTTTGTGTGTACACATGACCTGTCAACAGAGGTTTTGCCAGGAAATCTCTTCCAACAGTGACTTGTGTTGGCAGAGCACTGTAGTGTAATTGTAGCCCATGAGTTTTCAAAGATAATTGCTAATGATTCCAAGGTTGCTTCAGCTAATTCCTTCAAATATCTTAAGAGTTATTGCATCAGGCCCTACTCACTTGAATACATTTAACGGTCTTTCTCCGCCCTTATTGTTACTATTAATAGTGTCAAGTATCTGGTCACCATTAGCCTTTTTATGAAAACTGACTCAAAATAAACACTAAACACCTTAGCTTTCTTAATGTCATCCATTATTAATGCTCCTTCGCTGCTAAGTGTAGGACCAGTACTTTTCAGTCTTTCTCTTGCTCCTAATGTTTTGAGTCTCTTGTTATTGCCTCTAGTCACAGAGGCTCATCCTTAGCATTTTTCCTTAGCATCCTTTTTGTAAGATTCCTTTTTGATGTTCAGACTATTAAAGAGTTCTAGATGAAGTTATGTTGGCCTCTGATTATTCTTCCCATCTTTCCTTTCCATTAGGATAGTTTGCTGTTACATGTTTAATGTTCTGTCTCTGAGACGCTGCTGGTTCTTTTCAGCTCCTTTTTTACACCCTTAGATCAGGGGTCTCAAACTCCCAGCCCATGGCCCATCCTTGGCTGGAGCAGTTGCTCAATCTGGCCAGGAATTACCAGTGGGCTGGGGCAGGAGCTATCTGTTACCGTCCCCAAGCCCTTCCCTTTCCTGACACAGTCCTGCCCCCTCCCCCGTGCACCCTCTTCCTCACGGAGGCAGAGTATGATGTCGGGGGTGGGGGGGGTGCAGGGAGGTGGAGCACATCTGGCAGGTTCACTCACTTTCCTTCCCTTCCTGGGGGTGCTGCCACTGTGGAAAGTTGGTGGGGGCAATCAGAGCTGCTACCCTAGGCCAGACCCCCCCCCCCGTATCTATGAAGCTACATACCTGTGTGATAGGGTGCAATGGTAACAGGTGGGGCAGTAGCAGGAGGGGTGGGGCTTGGTGATAGTAATGGACTACTCCCCCTTCATGCCTGCTGGTGCTCCTAGGGTTGATTTTGTAACTGCTCTGTCCAGAGATGGCATGCAGCCTGGGAATTTGAGACCCCTGCCTTAGATATTTCTTCTCTGAGGACCTTACCTTTTCGTTTTCTAACTTTGTTAAAATCTCTGTCTTTAAGGTCATTGTTTCTTTTTTCTTTTCTTTTCTTTTCTTTTCACTTTCACCCAAGTTGTCATTTGTCCTTCAAATTCAAAACCAAAATTGCAGCTTGAGACCTTACTAGTGTTCGATTTAAGATGTGTGTTTGGTGTATTTTGACATAGCTGGTTACGTTTTGTATTTGTAAGGGATTAGGTATAGGCAGTCGCAGCTAGGCTAAAGTCTAAGTCTACTGACTGGGTACAGTAATTGATAGGTAGGAGCTGGGGAAATCACAAGAGCCAGGTTCTCGAAATAAGGAGTCAGGGATGGAGTCAGGCTGGATCTGGAGGCTGGAGATCAGAGACATTATCGGGCTGGAGTCAGAAGCGGGAGTACAGTGGATCAAGTGAAATCTGGCATTGCAGCTGGCCAGTGGCAGCTTCCTGGGGCAACCACTCGGAGTTTAATAGGGTGCTTGACCAGTCAGAAGGTTGCAAGGTACTGTCACTCTGAATCGCTTGTTTGTGTTTACTGTAGCACACACTCTCCATTAGTGTTTCATGGCCTTTGCCTCTATGTATCGGAGGGGTAGCCGTGTTAGTCTGGATATGTAACAGCAACAAAGGGTCCTGTGGCACCTTATAGACTAACAGAAAAGTTTTGAGCATGAGCTTTCGTGAGCACAGACTCACTTCAGCATCTGAAGCATACAGTACAGTCTGTACTTGTGAGAGGTCTGCAATGGAGAGAGCCCATCTCCTGGAAGTGGTACGAGCTCTCTGCTTGTGGCAATTATTCCCTTCAGTTTTGGGGAATTCAAAATAAAGCATCATTACCTAGGCGCTAAGGAATAGGTAATTAATGGATGAACTTTTAACTTTTTTTTAAGTAATATAGAGCCCTGTCCTGAGACTTAACTGACAGTGGACCTCTTAATTTCTTTTGTGTTATATTTTTAGAAACGGTGTGGTACTCTGTGGTGTTTTCTCTTGTAGATCCATCTGGCATATCAACACTTACAAAACAGTGGAATGTAGTTGAAATAAACACTGTCAGGGATTCTAGAATGCTTTGAAAATTACAATGCAGAACTGAAGTTTAGGGGTTTGCCAGCCAACTGAGTAATTCTGAAGGTCTTAAAACCATATTATAGTGGTAATCAGGCCTCTGATAATATCTTGCATTTTAATTGGTAATATGCAAATGACTGTGATAATTGTTTAGAGACTAAAAATGATCTGAATCTTTAATTTAAAATTTTATGACAGTTTAACAAGCTTAAAATATTAAAAGTATTTATTGTCATCTACTAAGCTGTTTTGTCAAGAATACTTTTTTGCCCCAGTAAGGTAGATGGTACACTAGTCTTTCTTTCTTTCTTTCTTTCTTTCTTTCCATTATTAGGGTGGCGAACAGTTCTGTTTACTTATATGCTTATCAGTAACCTTTACTCATAATGTGATATTGTCTGAATGTCTTATTTTGTTCAGCATTCCCTGGCCTTGATGAAGCCTAAGGCTGCTGTGTCTTTGAGTTCCTGATAATTTTTTATCTGATTAACTGACACATTTAGTTGAAATCAGACACAGCCCTTAGGCTGGGCATGGATTTAATTTAAAAAGTATCAAAGGTTTGCACTGTGTGCTGTTTAATCATCATGTTTATCAGGCAGAGAAAAATTACCGGAAGGACCATAGGGAGAGGGTTATCTTAAGGAGCAGTAGCTTGGGAAATTGATAATAACTACAAGGTAATTTACTGCGAACTTTTACATTCATTAATATAACATTTCCCACTAATAATTACAGTGCATGTAATATACTAATTAAATTGAAAGCATTATCACTAATTTTCTTCTTGCTGAGCTCAGACAATGCTGGATAAAGATGTGCAAATGCGAAGTTGAAAAAAATCCCCCCTGCACTAATACTGTTTTAAAGAGAATGTTTTGGTTGATAGTAAAATATTTTCATCCGTACGGTATGTCAGAATACAGTATA
Source organism: Carettochelys insculpta (assembly GCF_033958435.1). Lineage (NCBI taxonomy): Eukaryota > Metazoa > Chordata > Testudines > Carettochelyidae > Carettochelys > Carettochelys insculpta. The sequence continues at coordinate 54,859,775 of NC_134142.1, read as the reverse complement.
TATAGTGAATTCCTATTACTGCTATTCACCACCCTTAAATAAATATCTGTGGCTGAAATAAAGCAATGTGAAACTGAAATCAGTATAAAATGTAAAGTATAAACTGAAATGTACAAATAATACATCAACTGTGAACTAGTGTGTCAGCATTACGCATATGTATGATAACTTTAATAACTGGGTAAGGAATACTCTTGCCATTTATGCTTTAAGGCCTTTACAGCAATTATTTAATAATATTTATACTAGTTTCTACCAGAAGATATTTTTGAGTTAAAATTGGTATGATACATGAAGTATAATGTCCTTGAATTAATATTTATTAAACTATTTTAAAATAATTTTTTTAAAATATATGCAACTTGAAACATAAATTGTCCACCTTAATATAAATTGTAATTGTTGGAGATCAAATGTTTTAATCCAGCACTAAGCCTCTAGAGACATTATCTTTTGGTCATGAATTAAATGCTTAGGGAATATATTAATGGTTATAATGGAAAATATAATAATCATCTATTCATTTCACCTAAAGTGAAAAATAAAGCTAATAATACTTACTTTTGTGTACGGCTAAAATAAAGCCTCTGCCAAGACTTTTACCTCATGTTTGATTAATAGAATTTTTTAAAGGCCAGTGATTGTGTGATTTAAAAAAAAAAAAAATTCCAGAGGTAGGTAATTGGAATGGGGAAAATACTTTTTCTGAAAGATTTCTCTGAAAACTTAAGTGCATTAAGTAGCAAGTTTGATTCATAAGCATATCTGCCTTTCTGGGTGTTCTGTGTACTCTGGAGTTTAGCATCCTGTGAAGTCATATATGACTGTGGGAATAATAGTTTTGCACACTGTGCACATTTTCTAAAGAGGAAACAGAATTATTGCACTAATGGAACATTAGTGTACCACTGTATTGGCAATATAGGTCATGAATGCAATGCTATTTTCATTGGAAGATGCTGATTTGTCGAAACTGAAACTTTCTGTGTGAAAATGGTAGATTTCACAAATATTTTGTTGGGAAGGTTTTTCTAGTTCAGGATGGAATTTTGTTCTCCCTTGCTTTTTTTTTTTTTTTTTTTGCAATCAGTTTGGAAAAGTCTGAGGTTCATCCCAGTGAAGAACGGGGAAATCATAGTGGGAGTGGAAAACAATTTAACAATTTCCTCCACATCTCTAATCACAAGCCAGTAGTAGCTAGCAGAATTTTAACCATCCTCTAGAAAAATGAAAAAAAGGAAATCAAAGCTCTTTCCTTGTCATTTTTTTATATTTTTATTTCTTTATGCCCATAGTGTCCAATAGAAATTTAAGGACCCCCCCATTCTGAGCCTGAGGTACATCCCTCCCCCTTGTGCAAACTGCTGGCAATTCACCAGAGCTGCAACCACTGGAGACACTGCTGCCCCTGGAGCCAAGGCGGGCCACTGCCACCGGGTCTGCAGGAGCCTGTGGCTCCAGACGCTTGTCCCATAAAGTTGTGGGACGCATGTGCATGGAGCGGGCAGAGAGCTCTCCATGTGTGCGGCTCTAAAGAGTTGGATTGTGCCACACTGCAGTGTCCAGTTGACCACATGTGGCGAACAGAAAGCGCATTAGACACCATGGCTTTATACTTTGGTTTATAAAAAGAGAATTTAAAAACCATTTCCCCCACCAAAGCTTTCCCAGGTTTGCTTCCTTGGCTGCTAAATAACGTTCAGTGTCAGGGACTTAGTCCAGCAGAGCCTTTTGACTTCTGGGTGGGATTTTGCTTGCACTTAAGCATCTGCTAAGTGTTCTGCAACACTAAAGGCTTGTCTACATTAAACAGAAGATTGACCTGGTCAGAGTCGATCTTCTGGAGTTTGATTTTGCCCATCTGGTAGAGATGCGCAAAATCAATCTGTCTGGCATCTGCAGTTGACCCCTATACTCCTCGCTGTCACAAGGATTAAGGGAGGTCAATGGGAGAAGCACTCTTGTCAAACATCCCTCAGTGCACACAGTCAGGTAAGTTGATTTCCGATATGTCAGTTCTAGCTATGCAATTGCCATAGCTAGAATTGTGTATCTGAAATTGACTTACTCCCCTGGTATAGACCTGGCCTGAGGTAAATAAGGTAAGAGAGTAAGTAAGGCCAAGTGGAGATCAGTTTAGGGAAATTAACACATAACAGTTTACTTTTTCCCTTTGAATTGCCCTCATTCCTCATTCATTTTTACTGTTGTAGTTGTGTAAATTTACAGCTCGTGAATCTGGAGTTGAGAAAGCACTGAAGCATATGCCAGTTCAAGAAAGCATCTAAATATACTCACCGTTTTCCTGCACTGAGGTCTTTATTGGCACTGTGTGGTAACTGTGACTTTACTAGGCCTAACATACACTACTAAACTAAAGAATGATTTATCTTAGTGCTCTTGGAAGATGCCACGTGGATAGCTGTAGAAGCTGATGTTCTCTTTAGCTGCAGAATGAATAAATCATGAGTATTGGCACTGTAAGGTGTCACACAGTGCCTGAAGACTAATCTTGAGATGACCACTCACCATGGCTACAAAATGGCACATTAAGGGCTGCGCATTCAGACAGTAATGTTTAAATAAATGTCATTAAATATTTGAGTGTTATTAAAGCAAAATATTCCAGAAAATAGTATAAGTTGTAGACACTCTCTAGCTCAGTTTAGGTTAGGTCTGATGTAGCCTTTATTTTCATCTAATGACTGATATATAGCTATCCTGTTCTTTTGCTGTGACTTTTAGGACAGCCATAACTGATCTATGTAAGAGTGGTATTTGGTCCTTACTTCCATCTGTGGAGCTTGGATATTACAGGAATTTCATAACGATACATGATATAACTTACTACATATTCTTTACATCTTTTGCACAAAAGGGTTAATCAGCGAGAAGAAAGTACTATATGGTGGTTCAGAGCACAGGATTACATTTCTGAGAACCTAAGCTGTTTTACTCCAAGAGGTCTAGGTGTATATATAAGAGTAGAGTCTAAAATTGAAGGCTGCTTATAGGAACTCCTCTTTTGCTACAGGTTGAACCTTCCTTGTCTGGCATGGGCAACATCTGTTGTTCAGTGTGATTTTAGTTAGCTGGATGTCCACTTATCATTGGTGTGGCCGAGGTTCCTGTGTTCCCATAAAGTTTGTTTACAGCCACCAGTCCTGGTTCTCAGGATTCTGTGTCATTTACCTCTAATTTACGCCAAAGTGTCTTCTCTGAGCTCTGTAAGCAGTGGAAGTGTTGGTAATACTTCTGGAAAATACAGACCTCCTGTGGTTTGGCATATTCTCTGGTTTGGCATTGATCAGGTTCCAAGGGTTCTAGACTAGAGAGGTTCAACCTGTAGCAACTTCTTTTTTAGATTGAGTGTATTTTTAGTTCGAGTATCTCTGCTGATTGCAATGTTGGTGGAATGGTGCAGTTATATTGAATGAGGAGAAAGCAATATTCACAAATGTATTAAATGTTTACATACATACATAATAAAAGTAGCATCTGCATTTATATATTAGATACAGTCAGATCTATAAAAGGTATTAGTAAGGAAGTAATTTAGTGTTGTGCCTGCCACTGTGGGAGATACGGGTCTCTGAGTTCACCATACATGAGCTATATATTATTTGTTTTGGTAAGGAAAGGAGAAGAGTATGTGGTTTGAAAGAGTGTGGAGAACTGTGTTGTAGATAATATGTCAGGTATCAAAATTTATTTTTGAGACAACATTGTTAATGACTTGCATTCATATACCATGGAAGGTGGTGGAGGTTTTCTTTTAATTAAATGTAATTGAGATTGCACTTATTTCCCTGGAGACACAGAACTGAAGAGTGAGGGGAAAAATGTAAGTATGTTAATCAAACAGTGCTTAAATAGTCTTAAATATTAAGTTTATTTTCTGCAATATGTGAACATGCATCCTGTATTGAGGATATGGATATAAAATATTGTAAGTTTTTATGGCAAATTAAATGGAGATTTTCCACGAGAGTTGGGAAAATGTGTATTGGAAATACTTTTGAATGCTGCTGTCAAGGCGGCAGCCTCTACAGTTGAACACCCCTGAACACTATTGATTTTTGCAGATGAAGATGATACTGGTTAGTTACATAATGTCACTTTACCTTATTAGTGAGAAAAAAATTGAAAAAGTATAAAAAAGGGCTTCTGATACCAGTTGTGTTTCATGTAGGATTGGTTGTGATTTGTGTGACTTTATCATGTTGTAAAACAGATAAAATCCTCAAACAGAAAAATGTGCAGATTTGGAGTAGTTGTAGAAATTAACGAGTGAAATAGGTTGAAAAGCTTGTCTCTCACAAACAGAAGTTGGTCCAGTAAAAGACATTACCACCCGATGCTGCTTTGCTCTAGAATTTCATTGTAAGTTAGACTCTGCACAAGGTAATGTATCTACACAATGTTTTTCTTTTTGATTCTGTAAAAAGCACACAGAGTATCATGATTTAATCAGTCACAGTGCTGAGACTGCGTGTAGCTCTCTGTGCTTAATCAGACAGCTTTGGGTATCAGCCTTTGTGAGTTTTTGAAATGATTTATATTGCTGATGCTCAGTAAAACATTAAATATAACAGCAACTACAAAAAACCTTAAGAAATGTCTTTCAAATAAATAACATTTTTGAGTCTGGCTCCTTAAATGTCATTAGTATAGAGCAGTAATCATGTGTTTATTTACTTTTCATATGACTTGATGTTCTAAGAATTCACTTCTACCAGTTTGGGCCTGATTGGTATTTGCCAAAGGGTAGAATTCCAAGCTTCAAGAAAGGAAATCCAGTGTTGCTAATGATCACAGAAATTACTTGCATGGCTAAATTGTATTCCCAAAAGTTCAGCATTATCTTTGCAATCAGTGACAGATCAAAAAAGTTATTTTTATGAAGTCTTTTTATTGAAAAGCCTCTTAGGTGAAGAATAGTACTTTGATTCAGCAGAAGAAACATTTTTTTCCTGAAAAGAAGGAAATTAACAAGCTTTATTTATCTCTCTGTTGTAAAGACTTCTTTAAAACAAACACCCCCACCCTGCTTCTCAATATATGCAACATACATTTTTTTCATCTTTAGAGCATTGTATCACCTACCAACTTAACAAAGGTCTTGGAATCTCCACCACTGACGATTTTTCAACGAAGATTAGATGTTATTCCAAACAGTATACTTTAGGAATTATTATGGGGGAAGTTCTGTGGGCTGTGTTGTACCACCTATCTGAATAAATGATCCCAATAGCTCTTTCTATAACTCTGTAATATCTAGTATTGTACTTTCCACCTGTTCTTTTCAAATGCCTGATTGTGAGATTTATGGTTGATATGTAGGACTAATTTTGTAATTCAGCCTGTTAGCAATGGATGCACTAACTGAGGACGCTGTTTCAATTTCTGTTTGTTACAGTAGCTGGTTGTGCTTTTACAGATATGATGGTTGTTTGTAAACTGACTCTTCATTAGATTATAGCATCATCATTTCCTAGGCAGCGTAAGAGAATTCAGCATTATTTACTGCATAATATCAGTTAACAACTGTGCTGCAGAGGAAGTCATCTAGAACAAAAATACTGAAATGCCTTCTGATATGGAAAAAAGGGAGTTCGATCTGAAGTGATGAACACATGGTTTATATATTAAAGCTGGTGTTATCTCTGGTGTTACAGAAAAGTTATTTAACTTAGGTCACAATCTTGCAGCACTCTGGTGTTGATCCATGAACATTTCATTGAAATCAAAAGTGCTACTTCAGTGCTGAAAATTAACAAGTGCTTCAGTGCTTCATTGAAAAGAAGCAGCATGTTACAGGATCAAGCCTTTACTTGACACTGGAAAAGTCTGTGCATTCCAGGTTTCATATACATCTATCTTCTTCAAGACATGTACAATCGCGGACGCTACATTTAACTTCACATCCATTAATACACAGAGTACGCCTTAAAAGTAATGATCTGGTTAAATCTTACTTTAATTTTCAGAAAGTAAAGTGATATTATTGGACATCTTCCGCTAACAATTTAATGAGATCATAACTTGATCTTTTTAGGTATTTACATTTAGGACCCAATCCTCCCTGCATATGTGTTCCATTATACCCCACATATGAACCATTTTGAGCGAACTGACTTCTGTTTTAGTTCAGTGCCTAGAAACTACAATGTTGGTTGCCTGCAAAGTATGCATATCTAGGACTTCTCAAAGTATTTCATAAGCTATGTCTACACTACAAGGTAATATCGATTTTAAGTCATTTAGCCTGATTTTGTCAAGTGCCTGTCTTCACTGTAAACTCCAATTAGCTCAATTTATGGAGCACTAAAATGGACATAATATCGATATCTTACTATCATAGTAACCAGATGGGTGTAGTTTTCAATTTGAATTTAAAATTCTGAATGAAGTGTAGTGAGGAAGTGCTCTGTCTTTAAATGGAATTCATTAGCTTCCAGAGATGTGCCGTATGTGGCAGCTAGGTGGGGATGGGGGTCGTACTTGTCTGAAAGGCCAAGAAACTTTTCAGCCATTTACATGTTGTTCTGTCCCTCACATCTCCTCCCTTCCCTCCCTGACAGGTGCCACGCATTCTGGAACTTTTCCTCATCCACCTCAAGTGAAAGCTAGTCTATGGGTGGGGGTCGTGCTTGGACAAAAAACTTCTTTTTAGCCATTTACATTTTGTCCTGACCCCCACATCCTGTCCCTTCCCTCCCCCCAGAGGTGCCACGCAGTCTGGAGTTTTCTCGTGCCCAGCCGCATCATATGGCTTGACCCCGAACCAGTAAAAGTGTGTGCTGTGCAAGTTGCCAGGCAGCTTCTGCATGGTGAGGGTCCTGTAGCTGGCCAGGGGAAGTCTCCCTGGTCCCTCATGATTTTTGGCCAACAAAAGAAAATGCTTTGTCACTAGCATGTCTGTCCTCTCAGAGGAAATTTTTGCATGGGCTTTATCCAAGGGCCCGGGGCTGGCTATAGTTGGGGGTCTTTTAGCCGCCTGAGGGAAGTCTCCCTCGGCAGTCATGATTTTCAGGTGCTGGCTGTAGCTGGGGGTCTTTTAGCCATGCGGAGTCATAACTGTTTCAGTGAAGTCAATGTAACAGATATATAATTACCAGAGTTCTCAAAGTAAGGCTTGCAGCAAGGAATAGTCTTGTTCTTAGGGTCTTCTTTGGCGGATCCAAACCTGTCTGTAGTCTGGGATCTTTTAGCTGACCAGGGAGAATGTTTCCCTTGGTGGATACAATTTTCGTGACTGGTTATAGTCAGGGGTCTTTTGACCACCCTGAGCAGTAACTAGTTCAGTGGTTCATTGCAGTTTCAGTGTAGCATCTGTGTCTACTTAAACAAATGAGTCTTTGCCAGGAGTTCTAAATCCAGATATAGGTAGTGGGTCCATTCCTGAGGCCAAGGGACTGGCTGTAGTCTGGGGTCTTTTAGCTGCCTCAAGACATAACTGTTTCAGTGATTCATTGCTGTTTCAGTGTAGTGCCTGTGTCTACTTAAACAAATTCTTGTTTTAAGGGTCTTTTTTTCCAGGAGATCTACATCCTTGCCAGGTCCAAACCTAGATCCTAGCCTAGGCATGCTGTTAACTGGGGCAGGTGGTGGGTCTTTATGTGCGGTCATGCTTTTTGGATGTTAACTGTAGTCTAGTGTCTTTTAACTGCCCTGAGCCTTAACTGTTTCAATTATTCATTGCAGTTTCAGCGTAGTGCCTATGTCTACTTAAACAAATGGGTCGTCTTTGTCAGGAGGTCTAAATCCAGATGCAGTTGGTGGGTCCTGCCCCAGTGTGTTGGCCAGCATCCTAGGCATGAAGGTAGCATTGCTGGACCTTCTTCACCTTCACCTGGACTTCCTCCACGTTGCAGTGGGGCATGGCCTCATTCTGCCAGGGTGGTGGCCATCTGGCGGAGGCTCGGGCATTACAACGCTTCACCTTAGGGTCTTCGAGTAGATCCTCCTTACCACACAGGTCCAGGAGGGTCTGCACCTTTCTTCCAGTCCAGGAGAGACCTGCCTCTTGATGCCCCAGGCTGGCTCTTGAGCCTTTGGGACAAAATTATTGATCTGAGGATCTTCTTTGGGGGAGGTCTAAATCCAGATCCAAGCCTGCAAGGATCCAGTACTTTTGCATCCCGTTTTGAAAACCTGTTGGTTGGGAAACCCAAACTCTTTTTACTAACCATTCCTAAGCACTTTATTACCACTCCACTCCCCTAATTTATAAAAAGCACACCTCTTATACAGGCAAGATAAACCCCATCTGGAAAAAGGAACGTTCGGTTAACATGGAAGGGGAGCGAGGGAAGTGAAATGTGGGAAGATGTCATCAGATAACCACAGCCAATTGCAGGGCATTTTTTTCCAATGCTGCACCAGTGAAAATAACCAGAATGCTATGGGGCTCAGGGAACTGTGAGATAGGTTCCCACAATACACTGCTGTAGCAGTCAATTTAAGTTAATTGTATTTGGCAGCAATATGTCGATTTTGTGGGGAGCATGTGGGAAGGTGAGGATGCTCAAAATCAATTGATAAAACCCAGCATTAATAAATGGATTTTAATAAAATCGATTTTAGCACATAGTGTAGATGCAGTCATTGTGTGGAACGCAGGGTAGATAATTTCTTCTGACATGTATTTTCAGGAATACAGACGATTTCCCTGGCAGTTACAGTAATTGCTTACACAGAAAAGTAAGATTAGGAAATGGTTTGAATTTGTAGTTGTCTTTAATGTGTAAGAGTTTGTCCTTTTTGAAAGAAACTACTCAGATTTTTTTTAATTTTTGCTATTCACTGCAGCATGATTTTCTTTTGTTCATTTCTCCTGCCTTTCTATTTATTAGCTCCTTGTCTTTCTTTGCATGTGCTTACCTGTCATTTGGCTCCCCTTGTCATGAGGCTCAGTCCTTGCTCTCTTGTTTTTCTGCTACCCTATGGCTGTGTCTACACTACCACCTTTCTTCAAAGGAAGGGTGGTAATTAGGGTGTTGGGAATTTACTAATGAAGTGCTGCCATGCACAGGCAGCCCTTCATTAAGCAAATCCCCCTCCCCCCCATGGCAACTCCGAAGTTTTAAACTTTGAAGTACCAGGATGCGTCTAGCCGCGGCCCACCCGCCAGTACTTCAAAGTGCCGGGGAAACTTCAAAGTCGCCTTACTCCTCAAAATTTTGGCCGCGGCTAGATGTGTGCCGATACTTCAAAGTTTAAAACTTTGGAGTTGCTGCGGGAGGAGATTTGCTTAATGAAGTGCTGCCTATGCATGGCAGCACTTCATTAGTAAACTCCCAACACCCTAATTACCATCCTTCCTTCAAAGGAAGGTAGTAGTGTAGACAAACCTGTTATATGTAGTTAGTAGTTGCATAATTTCTTTTTTCCTCGCAGACACTCCTTTTCCACTAATAGGTCAGGTGTCTGGAGGTGACTCCTCTTCCTCCTTTGCAGAAGTAGCTCTTAGGACAAGTAGTAAGACTAGCTCCTTCTCATACCCAACTTCTTTTATAGTTTTTTTTTTTTTTTTAATAGTGAAGATCCCAGAGGTCTCTAGAGGCTTCTAGAAACAAGGAGAGACGTCAGAACCCTGTGAACAGACACCTACTGACATACTACTAGACACTGTTCTGCAGGCCAACCGATTAGATAGGATAGTTTGCAAATCAACCAGTTAGATAGATAGACCTTGTTGTGAATAGTGATGTGGTTATATATTTGAATGGGAGATCACACTCTGGATTGTGGTTCTGGGGGCATGCATCAGAGTTCATGCCACTTTCCCAGACCGAATTGAGGATGCCAACCAATCAACAGACCAAATTAGAGGATAAATCCTGGTCATCTGCCAAGTTGTACGTAAGCTAAGAAGAATTGTGATTCTTTACCTGATGCCTATCATGTCTTTTAAGTTTTGATTTAACTTCACTTTTAGTGCTGTTAGGTAAGTATGGAATTACAGTATTGCAGATCCAGTATTGCAGATTGTCAGTATTTAAATTATTATTGGATCTGCTTTTAATTTTCTTAGAACTTTGAGCATATTTTTTTGTTTTAAATAGAGTACTATTTTCTACTATAAGGTAATCAAAAAGTAGGTCCAAAAAGGATATGGAATTGTTAATACTGATCGCATTTCTGTACATCTTCTGTGTTCCACATTAGGAAGAAAAATTATACCATTAATAATATCCACATTTAATTACAGGTTTTTGAGGAAAAAATGACTGGTGCTGTAAAATTGCCTGCTAGATAAAGTCATTGCTTTTTGGTACATTTCATCATTGGGAAGGATGCAAGATAAAACTTAATCTAAATTCTAATTGACTAGTCAACAACAGATGACAAAGCAGATTCTCCACTTGGATGTTACATAAAACAAAAATAACAGCTTAAGTAATAAACCCTCACAGTGATAGAGGAATCATTCGTAACAGAGAAATGATTGTAAGACTTTATTCTGACTAATGTTGAGTATCTGCAATTCCTTTTGACTTCAGTGGATGCGGCATACTACTTAGGATCAGGACCCTGGTCTTTTATGAGTAGGTCATGCTGAGGGACTGTTGACAAAGTCAGGTTACCCACCAATTGCCATTAATTATCCAGATAATCACTTAAGGTCTTAATCTTGTCTGACATCATCACCTTCACAGCTAGATTCACTCTACATGATTCACGTGCAGCTCTTCTGAAGGTACATTTAGTTAAAAGAAAAATACAGAATGAAGTTCTGTTGACTACAATGGAATTAGGCCTGCAGAAAATTTGATTCATAATGAAGTTAATTTCCTGCCTACTTCACACTGATCAACTGGGAATACAATATATGAAAGCCATTTATTTTTAGCATGTCCGTTGCATTCTGTTGAGATAATGGCTATCCTCATTCTCTTCTCTGAGTTCCCTATCTTAGGGACCTCTACCAAGAGCGTCTCTCTCTGGCAGTCAAAAGGGTGTTTTGATCAATTAAAAAAGCTTTGAATCGAATCTGGAATTAAATGCAAGCAGCCACTATTGTTTGTATAGTACCAGTGTTATATACACACAAGCCTGCTTAACTTTGGAGAAGGCCTACTGAATGCCGTACAAACTTGAGTGTTTATGTGGCCTTCACTTTCAGCCACCATGGAGTGGATCAGATGGCAAGGCCCTTTATGAAAAGAATAGGTATGCTCTCTCTTCCAGCTTTATGTGAAAGAAGACATTCTTTCTTTCCTCTGATGGGACTCTCTTGATGGACAGGTATTCAAATATTTAAATGAGTCCCTGAACAAGGAGGTGCATGAACCCCCTGTGCGCGGACCCCAGGACCCAAGCCAGAACCCTGCTGCAACCCCAAGACAGGAGGGTGCCACCCCGGTACGTTCTGGTACCCTCTAAGGCCTCCTGGAAAGAAGTGGCTAGCAGAGACACCGAGACCAGGACAAGGGTTATGTTTAAAAAACAAAGTAACTAGTATCTTTATTGGGTAACACAAATTAGATTGTAACAGTATTAACACTTGAAAGCTATCTATTACTAAAGTTCTATCAGTAACTTCAACTTACAATTAACATTGTTTCCATGTTGTTCCTTGGCTGGTGTTTTAAGATTTTATTATTCCAGAAGGCAAAATGGGTTACGTTAATAAATATAGGTGAGTGTATTTAGGAATGGGTATTTAAATCCCCGTTGCTTCCTTTAAGAGGAGGGGTGAGGTTGCTAGGCCTCACCTCCTCCCGGGGGCAGGGTGCTAACCTGCCCCAAAAAGGTTGGAGCCTAGGAGGCGGTTGAGGCTGTTCCTCTTTTGGGAGGCCCCCCGCTACTCCCAATAGGCTCAACTAAATAGGGTCCTGGGAGGCAGCTTGCTCTACCACAGGCCATGTGAGGTAAGCAACAATAGGGAGGCAGGGAGGCTGCACCTGCACCTGCAATATATATAAAAGGATAGGCAAGAGGGTAAGGGAGGTTAAACCTTCACCTTATTGCTAAAACTATTATAAACAACAATTAGAACACTAAAATCCACTATTCTTAACCAATGAACACTAATTATTAATTAAATGTGCTTTCGTTTGTACAAATGGAAAAACCAGCCTGGGCTTTCAGGCCCGGCCCTGGGGGTCAAGCCCTCGGGTACTGTGCCTCCCCTGCTGGGGAAGCCCACAGTAGGGGTGCAACCCCCTACTCCCCCACTGGGGGTCCCAATGTCCCAGGTGGAAGTATATTAAGACGTATATGTGTGTGTTAGGGTAAGATTATGTGTCTTGTCTGGTATGTGAGTCCAGTCAGAAGAGTTGAGGTCCAGTCCGGTAGTAGTCACGTCCGGTGTATGTATAGATCCAGGCACCGACGCCGGGGAGCGCTGATGGTAGTGGTGGCGGGCCCCTAGTTGCGTCACCGGTTATGCAGTACCCCCACCAAAGTGGGGGCCAGTTCGCCACCTGGTGACTTGGCTAAGGGGCCCGCTTGCCACTCCCCGACGCAATGCGCAGCTCGTGCGCACTGGGGTGTTGGCGCCGCTTCTGCCACGATAGGCTCCTGAGGTGACCTGGGGCTCCGGTGTCCCTCAGCTCCCAGTTAGCACCGCCTAAAGGGCGGGCGCGCTGTAGTGATTTCAGCTCTAGCACCGCCTGAGGGCAGGTGCCGCAGTGATTTTTCAGCTCTGGGTGGTGGCCCTTAAAGAGCAGACGCCGCTGTGATTTTAGCTCTTTGCTCTGTTTTGAGCCGGCCTAAGGGTCAGCGGACGTTGCCATAGCAACCAGTGCTCCCCTATGCGGCAGCAGCTATTATGATAACTAACTCCCAGGGCCACAGAATGGTGGGTGGCTCCTGAATTTATAGAGCAGATTCATAAATATTCATGACCTGATTATCATACTGAAAGTTCTGAACACCTGTTTTCAAACAGGTCCTCCGGGCTGAAAAGTTTCTAGAAACTGCCCACCTGTGTCCAATCAGGTGCCCGGAATTCAAATCCATGATTATGAATTATTCATGAGTTCAAGTTGCCGGGGAAACCAACTGACACAGAGTGACCATTGCAGGGGGCTGCTAAATGGCAGCCTATGTATCTTTAGATTCTACCTGTACCTGCACTGATGTTTAATGGCCAAAGGCTTGTTTCCCCTGACCCATGGGGATGATCATGCCAAAGGGATAAAAATCCCTGACATCCTCCACTTGCTTCCTCACTTTCAAGGGGAAGGGATGAATCCAGGAAGATTCTCACAGTAATGAATGGAGGGCTGATGCCCTCACTGAGGTTAGTGATCAGGCCATTTCTCTGAAGCATTTTTTGTATTCTTTCGGCTTCATTTCTGCCTTATGTCAGAGGAGTTATGGGCCTACTGCAACATTTTACTGCTACACACAGGTGCTTTTTTTTGGCTCAAACAATAGACTGTCTAGGTGACCATGTGGATAGCATGTGCTTGTTGGTGCGGGAAAAGTCGCGGGCCGAGGCCACACTGACCCCACACCAGTATACTGCTCGGATCCTCAAGAGGCCTGGGACGAGGATAAGGAGGGGACGGCGGAGACCTGGCGACGAGTAGAGGTTGCCCCGCCCCTCTGCAGGCCGCCCCCACCCACCTCCGGCAGGAGACCCCGGGGATTGTGCACTGGCCCTGTACTGCTGTTAGAGAGGCTGGTAGGTTTTTCCCTGGCAGGCAGGAGGCTGGCTCTAAGGGAGAAGGGTGAGACGAAAAGAGAAAGGCTTGTGAAGGTGCAAACAGTTACAAAGTTTATTAACAGAACAAACAACAGGAAAAAAGGGAACGACAAATGTAACACAGTAGATAATTCCTTACAATGTAACTATATATATAAACTAGTGATTACTACTACTAATATACTGAGTTGCAACAATAGTATTTCATTTAAACACTTACAATGCTAAGTACTAAAGAATCCATGAGGTGACCTGTTTGATGGCTTTTATTAGGTTGGGAAGCAAATAGGAAGGTTAAAAGGAAAATCCAAGGAAAGAGGTATAGGTAATTTTAAATAGTTTTAACTCCGGGCAGGGGAAGGTCAATTTGCCTTCCCCCTTTGTGCCCCGGCTGGTTCGCTACGCCAGCCAATTGGAGTCCCTAGGGCTCTGCCTGCTAGGGCCTCCTCCCAGCTGAGTGAGGGGCAACGTTACCTCCTCAGCCAGGGCTCGGAGGACAGGGACAGGTAAGGGGGTAAGGTAGGACGCAGGGTGTGTAGGGCAACTGGGAGGTCAAGCATCTACCGAGATGACCCGCCTGCTCCTTAAGCTGATAATACACTCAATAAATAAATACATTCACTAAGTAAACACTATTAACTTTAACTAGATTAACAGATTAACTATAATTGTAAAACTATTAATACAAGTTCGCAGTAGTAAAGTTGGTAATTTAAATCTGGGCAGTAAGGCCCGGCCTTAGGGTCGAGCCCCTGGGTGTGACCCTTCCTTGGCCCTGGAAGGGCGCGGTCCGGGTTGCGACCCCGAACCCCCCGATGTGGGGACCCAGTGCCCAAAGTGTTGTGATGATATAATTTGTATAGCCTGGGCTGGGCCTCGGGCCGGTGAAAGTCAATGCAACCTGGGCTGGGCCTCAGGCCTATGGTAGTTCTTATTGCCTGGGCTGGGCCTCAGGCCTATGGTAGTTCTTATTGCCTGGGCTGGGCCTCAGGCCTATAATAGTCTGTGTAGCCTGGGCTGGGCCTCAGGCCTGTGAAAGTCTGTGTGGCCTGGGCTGGGCCTCAGGCTTGTGAAAGTCTGTGTGGCCTGGGCTGGGCCTCAGGCTTGTGGTAGATTTACATGTCCAGGTGATTGCAGTCTCGTCAGGCAGCTGGGTCATGTCTGGTAGGTTGTGTCGTCACCGCAGGGTGGTAGGCGGCGGGAGCGAGGGTGCCACTTCAATGGCAGGCTCTGGGCTTCAACAGCTGGGCACGAAGTACCTCACCCTAATGGTGAGGCCAGTTTGCCACCCAGCTGATCCACCTCAGAGCCTGCTTGCTGTTTAGATGGCAGACCCTGGGTTTCAACAGGCGAGCGCGCAGTACCTCATCCTAGAGATGATGCCAGTTCGCCGCTCGCCTGATCTACCTCAGGGCTGCTTTTCGCTCTTTCAGTGCTAAGGTAAGAAAACCAGCATGCTGTCACCACAGCAGGCGGACCCTGCTGGACAGTGCTGGTGTTGACTCAGGAGCTCTTCGAAAAGTCTTCACCGCTGGAGCGGCTGTCCAGAGACTCTCTTGGGTGCTGTGCTGCACCTGCTTTTATCCTTTGATTTCATGCATAATTCATGAGTTGATTTTAATATTCATGATCCTGTCCATGGTTTTCAACCAGGTCCTCCAGGCTGTGGAAGGTTCTAGAAACTCCTTACATATGCCCAATCAGAGGCCTGGATTTTGAACCTGGGCATGAAGTGTGTATGAGTTCAGGGTTACCAGGGAAACCAACTGACTCAGAGTGACCGTTACAGGGGGCTGCTAAATGGCAGCCTATGTGATTTTAGATTCTACCTGTACCTGTAATGATGTTTAATGGCCAAAGGCTTGTTTCCCCTGACCCACGGGGGCGATCATGCCCGACGGATGAAAAATCCCTGACAGTGCTGAAAGAGAATCATGAAACTAGGTGTCATTGGAGACCACCATATCTTGTGACTTTTCCAAGCCCTCTCACATTATATGGGTACTAAAAGAGAGAGAACGTGTAACTGAGACTTTTGGGACTGCCCATCATGACTCTGGGATCTATCCCAAAAGAGTAAGTGAAGCCAAAGTTGGAATGACCATTTCTATTACGAGTTTTATGTGAATCATTAGTGCATCTAAAGCTACGTCTACACGTGAAGCCTACATCGAAGTAGCTTATTTTGATGTAGCGACATCGAAATAGGCTATTTCGATGAATAACATCTACACGTCCTCCAGGGCTAGCAACGTCGACGTTCAACATCGACGTTGCGCAGCAGCACATCGAAATAGGCGCTGCGAGGGAACATCTACACGCCAAAGTAGCACACATCGAAATAAGGGTGCCAGGCACAGCTGCAGACAGGGTCACAGGGCGGACTCAACAGCAAGCCGCTCCCTTAAAGGGCCCCTCCCAGACACAGTTGCACTAAACAACACACGATCCACAGAGCCGACAACTGGTTGCAGACCCTGTGCATGCAGCATGGATCCCCAGCTGCAGCAGCAGCAGCCAGAAGCCCTGGGCTAAGGGCTGCTGCACACGGTGACCATAGAGCCCCACAGGGGCTGGAGAGAGAGCGTCTCTCAACCTCTCAGCTGATGTCCACCATGGCGGACCCCGCTATTTCGATGTTGTGGAACGTGGATCGTCTACACGTGCCCTACTTCGACGTTCAACTTCGAAGTAGGGCGCTATTCCCATCCCCTCATGGGGTTAGCGGCTTCGACGTCTCGCCACCTAACGTTGATGTTAACATCGAAATAGCGCCCAACACGTGTAGCCGTGACGGTGTTAGCCGGTGGCCAGGTAATGTGCGGTGAGGTACTCCCCTGGGTCCTAAGCAACCCAGTTTTTTACTGTTAGAGCAGGCAGCTCCTAGCACACTCACCCACGGCCAGGCTGTAGTAACCAAACGGTTAAAGTTCTTTTGTTGTGCCGGCTGTGTTGCAGTGACAAAAGGGTTAACAAAATAGTTAGGCTTGGATCTTAACTAGTTACAAGTTTATTAAGCTACAGTTATAAGCGTGCGGTTACAAAAGGCTATTGTTTACTTCTTATATGCTAGCAAAGTACAGGTGTTAACAAGTTACGTTACAATCCAATACAAAGATATCTGTTATCATCTAACACAATGATATCTTGACACTAGTTACAGAGCTCTAATTCTTTAGCTGTGCACAAAAAAAGTCAGAGACCTAGCATGGGTGTATCTTACCCTCTCTGCGTCTCTCGATACCAGCGTAGCCAAGCCGGATCGGTCACTCAATTGCGCGGAAAGACGAATACGAGGTTGGGCGTCCCCAATAGTGGACCTCGGGAGACAATCACCTGACCCGACCAGCAGGTAGTTGGTTGAAATGCACTCAAAGTTAGAGTTCTGCTGGACCCATCTTTTATACCCCTTTTGGGTTATGTATTCTCTTTCTTATCTATGGTGCCAGATCATACTGGTCTGTCTTTGTGACGCCAGTTTGTTACAAGGGCATTTCTACTTAGTTTGCACTTGTAAGACAAGAGATAAACAATTTAGGAGTACAGGACATTCTTTTGTGCGGGCGGGGCACGTCCCCTTCTGGGTGATTGTGTGTGTGCATCATATTGATCAATGCCAGCTGGGGTGATTTCTTGAGGGTCCCCCCCCCCTCATGTTGACAGTCTGGCCTGTTAGCCTTCTAGCTGTACTTTCTGCTTCTCGGGGTCACGATAAGCTAGCATATCTGGGCCTCAATGAGGGCATCAAAGACTGTGCTGTCAGCAGCCATTTCCGTGCCCTGTGTGCTCCTCAGTGGTGGGGGGGGCAACGAGCAAGCTGGCTTGTAAGGGGGAGACTTTGTCTGGCTACAGACGGGCGCTATTTCGAAGTTAGTGCTGCTACTTCGAAGTAGCGTGCACATGTAGACACGGCTTAAGAGTCCATGTTGCAGACTGTTGACAGAAGACCATTAATGTTTGTTGCCTGTCTGTAGTGTTAAGGAAGTTGTTCATAAGCTCTTCCAACAATATCTTGTGTACCTAGATAATTGTGGAAGGAATGTGCACAAAGGCTGGGTGGTATTAGTTTGACTCAAGCCTCTCTAAAGTTCCTTTAACCTCCAGTTAAACGTGCATAATGTAAAAAGTTACATTTAGAATGCTTTTTATGCTTCCAATTTTTTGAGTCATCTTAGAGGCTCCTGAAGTGATATTCCATGACAACTGACCTGGTAACATACAAAATTGTGAGGCTTTGTGTTGCCATTTTAATTTGCTCTGTCTACAAGTACAAAGATCATGGGACTTTTGTAGCTGTAAATCTGAGATCTGAAAGTAAATATGTGATTTCTTAGTTCGGGCATCATTACTGGTAAAAGATTTTGTGGTTCCAAGTCTGGCAATTATGCACTGCCATTGTCTTTAACATAGTTAGCAAGTCTGTTGATGTTACATGAGCCCACTTTACTTTCTCTTAGCTATGTTGTTTTTCGGAATTGCTACAGCAAACCCGTGAGTTGCATTGCATTCCTGTGACCCCCACATAACTCAGATTTTTGCGGAAGTCGAGGGAGCTGGGAACCAGTCTGCAGGCTCCCCTGGTCTTGCAGGAGCTGGGAAACTGACTAGCCCACCAGAGTGGCAGCTTGGTTCCCATCTCCCTGCTGCTTGCAGGACCCGGGAAACTGATCAGCCATGCCACTTGGTTCCCAACTCCCTGTTGCTTAGGGGGGCCAGCGAAACTGACCAGGCCATGAGTAGCAGCCTTGGTCAGTTTCCTGGCTCCAGCCTGTGAAGACCAGCTGGGAACCAGGGGCAGCCTGGCTCTTGGCTTCCCTCCACTCCTTGGAGCCAGGAAACAGATCAGGCCATGAAATGGTCAGTTTCCCAGCTCTGCAAGCAGAGGAGATCCAGGAGCCAGGCTGCTGCCTATTTCCCAGCTCCCTGCCACTCCCCAACATGATCGGTTTCCTCCTCCTGTCAAGGGACACAAGAGTCAGGCTGCCACCCCTGACGGGAGCAGTTTCCCGCTCCTGTCAGGGGTGGCAGTTGCATTAACCCAAGAAACGTGCAACTCGATTGCGTGTATCTCGAGGGTTTATTGCATAGTGAGCTAGCATGACTTTGGATATCCATAAGAATTTGATCTGTTGACAGAAAAGGGGTAGTTCTAATCATTATTCTAACAATAGCACATCTTCAAATTTTAGGACACTTTTCTTGCTCTCTTACATTGGTAATCTTGTGTATTTTCAGACTGAATCTCATGTCTGGCCAAGGAAGTCATATATTTCCAGTTTATTTTCAGCCAATTCTTCTGAAAGCCATATTATTCCTCACCCTGTTTAAATGGCTCTGAGTATATATCTTTATATGCTAACACTGTGTAATATATGTGTATGTGTTAACTTGGTGCAGCGTCTGACATGATAGTCCATCAGCCCACCATTCACAGTTTCTCAATTTGGTTATATGGTCCAGTTTTTGTTACAGCAAAATTTTTATATTTTCCTAGATATGTTTTTCTTGATGGCTGCCTGCTTCTTAGTAATTCTTTGTAATTTAGTGCAGTCACTGTACAGTAACTTCTTCTGCTTTCTTATGCTTTTGTGGGGCTTGCCCTTTATTTGACAGACACAGCTTCAGCCATAAATCAGCCATTTTTGCAGCATCACTGTTGTTTGTTTCTGACTTTTTTGATCAGTTACGTTTCTCTCGCTTTCACTTTCTCAATTCTTGGGAGTTGACACATTCTTATGGTGAAAATTTGGAGATGCCAGTGATTGTCTTGTTGTTTCACTATGCTTTGCAGTCTATCTCTGTTTTCTTTTGTCTTACACCTAAGTTGTAAAATCTTTGGGGTACGGTCCTGTCTTTTGAGTCTGTATTTGTACAGTGCCTAGCAAAAGAGGGTCCTTGTTCTAGACTAGGATTCCTAAACACTGTAGTAATGCTTTACTAATACTAGTACTAATGGTACAGAAACCTGGCTGCCCTGAAACTTTTACAATTACTAATCCAAAATTTATACATTGGCAACCTGATTGTCCTAAGTTGTTATTCTTTGAAGCACCAGTAACTGCTTAAATATTACTATTGCTAAGGGAAATAGTTGTTAGCATATACTTCCCTAGAATACAGTATGTTGAGAAATGTGGAAATAGTGTTCATTACCGAGATTCTATTAAATGCTTTGGAAGACAGTTGAGAATATATTTATGTGAGATGATGCAGGAGAATTGAAAAGGTTATAGATCTGCAGCTCCCAGATTCTGGAAATTCATGTACTTAAACTATGAAGAAAGGAAGCGAGGCTGTGACTAAATTGATACTAACTAATAAACTTCTTGATAAACTATTCTTAAAATTTTCCTTACTCGCTGTATTTTTTGACCACATACCATATTTAGCAGCCATTTTATGCCACATCTTGTACTGCACTACATTATTGTATTAGCATGTGATGTCACTTACAGTAATTTGGACAGCCAGACCAATACATGACTTACTAAATACATCAGTGGCTGGGTGAAAATAGAAATATGCAGAGATTAGAATGAGGATGACAGTAGGTCAGTAATTGATAGTGGTAACAATTAATGGAAGTCATGTTTTTTATATACAATACAGATGTTTTCTTAGCTTTATAGACCTGCTGCTTAAAATGTGATTTCAAAGCCGTAGTTTACTATAAATATTTTTATTTTTAGAACTTCAGACAGAACAGTTTATTCAGGTGTTCTTAGTTAAAAACATTGTACACTTAGGAATGGTTACTGAAAATTTAAAGAATATTAATGAAAGTGGAAAGCTCACCTTACAGCATGAGATTTTTTTCACAAAATAATAGCATATATATAAACAGAAAATCTGGTAGTTAATGTGGTAATAAATGACATGTATTATAGTGACATCATTCACATTTTGTTCCATAGGTAATTGATCTATTAACACTGCATGGACTTACATAACGCATAAGCATAAAAGCCAAGTGATCTTAAATCTTTTGAGAAGTGCATTAATACACTTTAAACTGCAATACTTATTCCATGGTGTAGCCTCTTTGATAACTAAGTAATTCTAGTTAAAATGAGAAGCATATACTATTCATACAAAATGCAAATTTACAGAATAATACTTTGCTTCTATATCTAACAAAGTTGTTATGGGGATTAATTATACAATTTTATAAAGTGCTTTGAACCTGACTGCTGTATAAATGCTACTAGTATTACTAGTAGTACAAGTATCTCACATATCAAAGACAAACAGAATAAAGAAATACTTAAGAAAAGCTTTCAAATGTATAGTAACACGTTAAGTAGTTAAAGACCCAGTAAAGCTCCATGGAAAATTTTGAAAAGAATTTTATGTAGAGACAATTCTGCTTAGCTTGAGTACTTTTTTTCTGTTTCTTTTTGTTTCTTTTCAAAAATAGTAACAGATTAGGAAGCAAGGAAAATGCAATGGATGTAATTTATCTGTATTTTTAAAGTTCTTTGATGTAGTATTGTCAGGAATCTAAAAGAAAAGCAGAAGTATTATCTGGGTAATATCAGTGGATAATGAACTGCTGACAAATAAGATATAATAACTTATTATAATTTGTATTACTTCACAACGTGCAGAGGCATCAAGTAGAATTCCATATAGAATTTGGTATTGAAATCAGTATTATTCAACATTCATTAATGACCCAAAGAAGAATGTAAATTCAACAGTAATCAAATTTGCAGGTGTTGCAGCTAGGAGTTATGACAAATAGAGAGGATTTTCAATCAAAAATACAGTTGGATAGAAACAACTTGGGAATTTGGTTCCACTGGTGTAAGATGAGAATTCATGTAAAGAAGTATAAAATAATACACTAAGGAAGGCTAATGCAGCACAGAGATAAAGCAGGGAATTGTTATCTGAAAAATAGTTATAAAGCAAGTTACTTGGGGGGTAATTACTGATAAGGAACTGACTATGAGTTTTCAATTGAATGTCATAGCAAAAAAGACTTAATTCATTCTGAGAAAAATATATCAAAGATACTTATACAGATGAAAGTTTTGTGAGAAAGTCTTGCTTCAAACTTCATAGTATTGGTACAAGGCAGAGCAACCTCAGAAGAGAAATCACACATTAACACCATGATTGACCATGGCAGGAAAACTAATTCAGTTCAAGTCAGTTTTATTAGGTGAAAATTTTAGGAAAAAGAATGCTACGTCTGTTCCCAGTAAATTGGTTCTGATTTGAACTGAAGATAAAAAACAAACAAACAAAAACCCAGATGCTTTCCATGAATCATTTAAAAAGTATATTAATTTTAAAATGTAAAGTTTTCCATTGTATTTGGAAAAAAATCGGCCTAAGTAGTTAAAAGTAAAGATACTGATCGTATGGGAGAACAACTGAGAAATCTGTTTCATAACAGAAGCTATCAAAGTTGGCATTCACAGTTACCACAGGTATCTACTATATATGGAAAAAAACATAATAATCTCACACTCCCCTCTGTCATACACTTTAGCAAATACTGTTTAATGGTGACTACTGTATCTTGATAAGATTTATCAAAACAAGAAAGTAGTCATGTAGCACTTTAAAGGCTAACAAAATAATTCATTAGGTGATGAGCTTTCGTGGGACAGACCTACTTCTTCAGATCTATAGCCTTACCAGAACAGACTCAATATATAAAGCATAGAGGTCCAAAAATAGTTATTAAGGTTGACAAATCAGATAGAAGAGCAGAGAGAGGAGTGTGTGGGATGGGGAAGTTAAGTGTTAGGTCAAACATCAAAGTATGTGAAAGAGTCCTTATAATGGGTCAGGTGATTGTTGTCCCTGTTCAACACATATGTTAATGTGTTAAATTTGAATATGAATGTTAGTTCTCAATATTCTCTCTGTAGGTGGTTGTTAAAATCTCTTTTCTCTAGAACACAAACTCACAGGTCTTTAACAGAATGGCCCACTCCATTGAAGTGCTGGCTGACAAGTTTGTGTACGTGGAGATTTTTGATATCTGCTCTATGTCCATTCATTCTTTGGTGAAGAATGTTTGCAGTTTGCCCAATATACAAAGTGTGTGGGCATTGCTGGCACATGATGGCATGTATATCATTAGTTGAGAAACAGGAGAATGTGCCCCTGATTGTGTAAGTACCGTGATTAGGTCCAGTGATGGTATCTCCAAAATAGATATGTGGACAAAGTTGGCAATGGGGATCGTTGCAAGAAAAAGATGCATGATTAGTATTATTGTGGTATAGCCTGTGGTTGCTAGTGAGAGTCCTCATAAGGTTAGGAAGTTATCTATAGGAGAGAACAACACTGTAGCTTAGGGCCTTCTGGAATGTGGCATCATGATTTATGACAGGTTGTACGTTTTTAATGATGCATTGCAGTGGTTTGAGTTGGGGGCTGTAGGTATTAATGAGTGGTGTTCTGTTATTGGCTTTTTTGGTCCTGTCTTGGGGTTGTTGGTTTCTGGATATTCATCTGGCGTCTTTCACATACTTTGATATTTAACTCGACACTTAACTTTCCCATCCCACGCACCCCTCTCTCTGCTTTTCTATCTGATCTGCCAACCTTAATAACAATTTTTCAGATTTGTCAATCTTGATAACTATTTTTGGAGCTCTGTGCTTTATATATTGAGTCTGTTCTGGTCAGGCTATAGATCTGAAGTGTGGGTCTGTCTCATGGAAGCTCATCACCTAATGAATTGTTTTGTTAATCTTTAGTGCGCTACATGACTGCTTTTTTGTTTTGACAGAATACAAACTAATATGGATATCCCTCTGTTACTATTTGATAAGATTTGTTTGTAGATGGAATGATTTTCCTTAGGGTGACAGAGACATCTTATAAAGAAAAGTAATGACTGTCTGTACAGTTTTAACCAGGCTGCAGAGGGTCATATTTATGCCATGACCCTTTATATGGGAGAAGAGCAAAGAATTTAAGATAGAGAAAGTCATTAGGAATCTTCACAGACAACTTCTGAAGTATAGAATGTCCCATCATAGATTATAGGATAACAGATCATAATAAGTCTTCAGTTGTGCTCTCAAGCAAAGTGGCAAATCCTGTCATTCTCCTGTTGGAATGGTGTGTACCAGGGGCAGGATAGGGCTTGATGCTTTGTAGTGTAGTGGTACTAAGGAAGCAAAGTGCTGCTCCCTCTGAGGTTTGAGTAGTAGCCACAGAGCAGATCTACCACTACTCCACCACTGACTTATGCAGAGAGATGTATATCCACCTATGCAGTTTTTCTTACTTTTAATTAGCTATTCATAAAAGACTGAGAAAAGGTATTGATTGGTTTTCAAAGTGAAGTACTACGTATTTCTGAATCTCCAGTTTGCCAGTGAGTGTTTGCATTAACTTATGTGTAACACAACCATTGCTTTTCTTTTTTCCCCTAAGGACAAGGAAGGAGTTGAGGGTGTCTCTGTAGGAGCCATTCTTTCTGACTATCAACGAGTTCGAGTGGAAGACGTGTAAGAAAATATCCTTGAAAAGTTACTTATAAATGTGAAAAAGATTTTTTTTGTCAGTGATGTACACAAAACCAACAAAAAATCTGTAGTATAGAAAAGAAATGGGAGCTTTTATTCCATATTATCTAAGGGTATGTCTACAAAGCAACGTTATTTCAAAATAACAGCCTCGATTTCAAAATAACTTTCCAAACATCTCCACAACTCAACTTCTATTTTCCAATTATTTTGAAATAATGATTGGCTTATTTTGAAATAGCTAAACCTCATTTCATGAGGACCAGCACCTATTTCGAAATAGCTGTTTTAAAATAAGGGTGGAAGAATTCTGATCTGCGGCGCCAGGCGAGCCCGACACCTATTGTGGAGCACCCACGGGGACACATCTCGAAGAACCACCGTTACTACGGTGAGTAACTTCTCTATCCAACTCCACAAGTTTTCTCCAGCTTCAGGAACCTCTAGGGTGCTGAAGAGCAACTTGCAGTGGGGAAGGCATTTCGATCTGGGTCTGCTTTCCCCCACCCCCACATTACTGCCAAAGCAGCTGTGCAGGGGATGGACAGGACTGTCCCACTCCAGCCCACCTGGAGCTAGTCATTCTCTTTACTGGAATGGTCTCAGGAAGAAGGGAAAGGTTTATTTCATGTTCCATGGTTTGTTTTTCATGGCCATGAAATTGGTAATGCCCTACTAAAGTGTTATCATGTGTGTTAAATAATTGAAACAATAATAATTGAAAAAATAAATCTATTCTGAGTGGGTCCACTGATTCAAGAGTACTTTTTATATGAGTAAGGTTGTCCCAGTGTTTGTGTTTGCATGGTCTGGGCCTTAATGGACAAAGTTCCCTTGCGTCATTTTGATTTTTTATCCACTTTCTCATTAAATTTACTAAATTTCACTGTATCACTTCCTTACATAAGTATAAATGTAGTGATAGTCTAATGTGATAAATACAAAGACAATTTAAAGAGCAATTATCAAGCCAACAGTTACAAATATAAGTACAACAAGTGAAACTAGTCCTCTTTCAGGGCAGTTGATGGGGGGGCAGGCTTGGGGCAAAGGGGGCAATTGTCCTGGTGCCCAGTATTTGAAAGTGCCAGGAGCTCTGTCTCATTTACGTGCCATGCCAGTACTGCTGTGCTGCTCTGCACAGCTTTGAAGGAAGGTGGTGGAGCCAGCACCACTGACTGCACTTGGCCCTGTCCCTTCTGTGTTTGGTCCTATCTATTCTGGGGGGCACAGAGCCAGGCTCTCCTCCCACCTGGCCTCAGGGCCCGTGGTGGCTGTCAGCCCCGCTGTCCTCTTGGATTGATATATTGTATCTCTGGTACAAACTCCATACTCATTCCATATTTCACAATCCAACTGATCCCAGTGTGTAACAAATTCTGAATTTGCAGTGGAGATTTACTTTATGCACTGCACAGATGAGCACCATTGTCCTCAATATTGTAGACAGAAATATATCATCTTCTATGTTTTTATGGGTTAATGTGCTGAAGTTTTTGGGCTTAATTACCCCTTGTTTACACTTACACTAATTTATATAAGTACAGTTAAAATCAGAATCAGATCTTTCATTTCTTTTTATTAAATCCGTTATAACAAAATATTGAAGATTTAGAAAGATATATATTTAACAAAGGGACGTCCATGAAGTATGTTGTGTTTATTTTTTTAAACAAATTATTCTCTTTTAAAAAGCATAATATTTGGAATTCACCCACTGATTTGTCTTTATTTTTCTTTTTAAAAGGTGTAAAAGGCTTAATCTGCAGTCATTAGCTTACCTTTGGCGTCGAAACCAGGAAGCTTTGCTCAAAGAAATGATATCATCTAACATCCAAGCCGTGATCATAAAAGTAGCAGCATTTGGTAGGTGTCCAGTTTACGAATTGTGCTGTATGGTAACGCTGGTAAACTTAATTTGTTAATGAGCAACTGCAAAAGCATAGCAAGGAAAAAGAAAAAAATCCTCTGTTCTTCTTCAAGTGGTACCTGTGGGTGCTCCACAATATGTGTCAGGCTCACCCAGTGCCGCAGATCGGAATTCTTCTAGCAGTTTCTATTGGATCACGCATGCGCTGACGCGCGCCACTCCCTTGCGCGCACCTGGCCATGTGCGCGATCCGGTCCCCGCCAGTTCCTTCTCATCCGCCCTTGGCTGCAGACGGAATCCGCTCCGGCTAAAGCCAGAGACAGATAAGATAGTTGGTTTTTATGTGTAGCTCGTTTGCTTTGTTACTATCAAAAAAAAAAAAAAAAAGAAGAGAAAAAAAAGAGAATATTAGACAGCAGAGAGAAGAGGAAAGAAGGAGAGAGGGGCGGGCAAGAAGGCTGTTAAGCCGTCCGCTGCCCTGAAGGCCGTGAATGTTATTTTGGGTTAGAAAGCACTGATTAGTGGCTAAGTACCCTATTAACAGTAAAGACTCACCGCGATGGCTTCTTCGGGGTTTCAGAAGTGTGAGTCATGCTGTGAGGCTATGCCGGCCTCTGATGGGTATAGTGAATGCATTCGCTGCCTGGGAGAGTCGCACGTTACCCAGAAGTGTTCCCACTGCGCTAAGCTTACAGCCAGGGCCAGGAAAGACAGAGAGATGAGGCTCAAAATGATCTTGTTTGATAAGGCTCTCCAGCCTGAACCTCCAGAGAAGCCTCACGCAGAAGGGCCCTCTGGGTCGCATAAAAGGAAGGCAGCCTCTTTGACCTCCTCTGTGCAGAAGAGGAGAAAACTCTCCCTGGCTTGATCCTTGCCGGCGGGCCCAACGGGCAAGACGAGCGGAACGCAGAGCCCCCAGCCACGAGCTGATGAAAGCGGCAGCGCAGCAGCACACGTGGCAGAGGCCGAGCCTCCGATTACACAACAGGCGGCACGGAAGGCGCCGCGAGCACTAGCGCAGCAAGCGCCGGAATCGGTGGCACCGACGCATACGGCACCGGCTTCCACGGCGCCGACGACGCAGGGGCACCCGGCACGGAGCCTATCGGCACTGGAGGAAGCTACCCGCGCGGCACCGCCACTGTCGGTGCCGAGCGCGGTGCAGACAACAGGGCCGAGATCCCCAGCACAGGAGGGGGCGGTGCCCACCCCACAGGGGAGGGGCAAGGCAAAAGCAAAAACTCGGCACCTTAGTCCATCTCCAGGCAGGGCCGCGCTGCCCTTATCACCCAGACCCTCCCACCCCCCCGAGATACACACGCTGCACCGCCGGGTTGTAACTCCACCGGCTTATCTCGGGCCACCCTCTCCGTTCCTCCAACCAATTTCGCCGTGGCTCGGGCCACCTTCACCATTTTTGGGCATGGATCCCCTTGAGTACTATCACAAACCGGCTTCACCACTATCTATGTTGTCGCGGAAGTCCCGCTCTCCCAGACATCATGGGTACACTCCCCGATCATGGTCCTGGTCTCCATCACTGGGCCCTTGCCCGTGCTGCTATGGTGATCCTCATCATGCTGAACACAGACACCGCAGGTCTAGATCCAGGGGCAGGTCCTCTCCTACTACTCGTCAATACTCCCATGTACACTCTCGCTCTGGGATGGGAACGCAGTTGTCCCAGGGGGAATTAGGTCCAGAATCCTGAGACTTCCCTTCACAGTCCTCCAGGGAGCAAGTATATCACCGAACTCGGGAGCCAGAGGATTTGGGGGAGGTTTACCCCAGCGGTTCTTCCTCATTCTCCCCAGATGAGGCCATGGCCCCCGGGGATGTCTCCCCTCCGGATGACCTTAAACAATTCCAGCAGCTGTTCAAAAGAGTAGCATTCACACAGGACATTCAAATAGCAGAGGTGCAGGAGAAGCACCATAAACCCCTGAAAAATTTGAGACCGCCGGCTTCATCTAAAATCGCTATCCCGCTGGACGAAGCCATTATGGAGTCAGCCACTAACATATGGCAGACTCGGGCCTCTATTCCGCCTACGAACAAGAGAGCAGATAAGAAGTACTTCGTCCCAGCCAAGGGCATGGAGTTCCTCTTTAGTCACCCGCAACCCAATTCTTTGGTGGTCGAATCGTCCCAGCAGAGGTCGAAGACGTCTCAGTACAAATCGGGGGGGTCGGAGAAAGATGCTAAGAAGCTAGAGCTGTTTGGCAGGAAGGTCTATTCCTCCTCTACCCTATTATTGAGAATGGCAAATTACGCGGCACATCTATCAAACCATAACTTTGACAATTACTGTAGACTCACTCCCCTCATGGATTCACTCCCAGAGGACAAGAAGCCAGTGTTAAAGGCGATTGTCCAAGAGGGGTATGCGGCGTCGCGGATGGGAGTCCAGATTGTCCTGGACGTGGCGGACACAGCGGCATGTTCAACGGCCGCAGCAGTGGTAATGCGTAGGGAATCCTGGCTCCAGACGTCAGGTATCCCCAGAGACCTACATGCGAAGATTGTGGATCTTCCCTTTGATAAGCAAAAGCTGTTTGTGGACTCAACCGACTCGGTCTTCCACTCCAGCAAAGACTCGTGGGCCACACTTAGGACCTTGGGTATTTATACTTCCCCACACAAGAAAAAGAAATTTTATCCTCAGCAAAGAAGCTGTGCTTACCAGCCACAGCGCGCTCAATATCAGCAAGGCTACGACCAAGGGCGCCATCAACAGCAGCAGCAATACAGGGCTCCCAGGCGACGTTCTCAACAAAGCCATACACCCTCGGGACAGGCCCAGAGACAGCAAGTTTGACGGGTATGTCGGGGGCTGCACTATCAACACCATCACTCAATGCCAGTCTCATCTCATGTTCCATCATCGCCTCAAACCGTTCCACTCCCAATGGCAAAAGATCACCACAGACAAATGGGTGCTAGAAATTATAGCCACGGGTTACACGATCCCTTTCCAGTCACTTCCACCGATGAAGCCTCCTGCCCGGCCTCATCTCAAGGACTCTGCCCACGAGGCGAGGCTGAAGCAGGTGGTAGATCACCTCATGTTCACAGGGGCGGTGGAAAGAGTGCCGGAACAATTCCAAGGGAAAGTTTTTTATTCACGCTACTTCCTAACAGAGAAGAAAACAGGAGGCTGGAGGCCAATTTTGGATCTACAGGGTCTCAACCGTTAGTTGCGCAAGCAACGCTTTCGGATGATCACAGTTGTCCCCATACTTTCGGCACTGGACGATGGAGACTGGTTTGCAGCCCTCAACTTACAAGATGCTTACTTTCATATACCAAGCCACCCAGCACACAGACGCTTCCTCCGCTTCACGGTCGGCAGGGAACATTTCCAGTACAGGGTTCTTCCGTTCGGCCTATCCTCAGCACCCATAGTCTTTACCAAAACCCTGGCAGTGGTATCAGCCTACCTGCACAGACAGGGGGTGTTTATTTTCCCATATCTGGATGACTGTCAACTGAAAGGGGTCTCAAAGGCAGAGGTCCTACACATGATATGCGTCACCGCGAACACGTGTACTTCGCTGGGCCTAGTTATCAACCTCGCAAAGTCAAAGACCAAACCCACGCAAGATATAGAGTTCATAGGGGCATGCATAAACTCTATCACAGCAAGAGTATACTTTCCCGACGCCCGCTTCCACGCCATTAACTCCCTGGTGCAAGTCATGATGTACAGCCCCATGGTGCTGGTCCTAACGTGTCTGCAACAGTTGGGGCACATGGTGGCAGCGACGTTTGTGGTACAGAATGCCAGGTTACACATGCGAAGCCTGCAGCATTGGCTGGTGAGTGTTTACAGACCGGCATCCCACACTGTCCACAGGGTAGTGTTGTCCACGACGGAGGTGCACAGATCCCTAGCATGGTGGGAAAATCCCGAGAATCTGCTAGTTAGGGGTGCCTTTCCACCAACCACAAATTTCTATTTTTCTTTCTACCGACGCCTCCCACATAGGATGGGGAGCGCACATTGGCAGCAAGGTGATGCAAGGGCTATGGTGCCCTGTGGAACAGATACTGCACATAAACATACTGGAGCTCAGAGCAGTGTTCAACACGTGCAGACATTTTCGAGAATACCTGCATGGCAAAGTAGTCGGGATCAATACTGACAATACCTCCACTATCTTCTACATCAATCGACAAGGAGGGCCACGATCCCGTACGTTATGTGCGGAAGCAGTCCGATTGTGGAACTGGTGCATCACCAACAACATAATGTTGAAAGCCTCGTACTTGCAGGGCGCCCACAACGTGAAGGTAGATCAGCTGAGCAGGCGCTTCGCACTCACGCACGAATGGCAGATCCGCTCTGACCTGCTACGGCGCCTATTTTGTACATGGGGGTTTCCCCAAGTCGATTTGTTTGCCACCCAGTACAACAAGAAGTGTCCCCAGTACTGCTCCAGAGCAGGAATAGGGCGGGGGTCCCTGGGGGACGCATTCATGATTTCATGGAAGGGCCCTCTACTCTACGCGTTTCCCCCCACAACGCTTATCCACAAGGTTCTGCAGAAAGCCAGAAGGGAGAGAGCTCGCATGATACTCATAGTTCCAACTTGGGACCGACAACAATGGTTTCCCTTGCTTCTGCGCATGTCGGATCGTCCACCACTCCCCCTACCGGTGGCGCCGGACTTACTCACGCAGGCTCAGGGGTCCATAGTGCACCCACACCCTCAGGGACGGCGCCTACAAGCATGGTTAATCCATGGCTCAGCACCTTAGAGAGCATGTGTACGGAGGGAGTACAACACGTCTTGGAGTGTAGCCGAAGGACCTCCACCAGGAGGACTTATGAGCAGAAATGGACTCGATTTACAGCCTGGTGTTCCGCCAAACAGTTAGCTCCCCTTGACATTCCTATAACCGTAATACTAGAATACCTATTGGACCTCAATCGAGACGGGCTTTCTCTGTCCTCGCTAAAGGTCCACCTCGCTCCTATACCAGCTTTTCGGCATACAGAGGAAGGGCCCACTGTATTCGCCCACCCTATCATCACAAGGTTCTTGAAGGGGCTGGTAAACCTGTACCCCCTGGAAAACCACTTCTGCCGTCATGGAGTTTGGACTTGGTGCTCAGCACACTATCGGGACCACCCTTCGAACCATTAGCCACGGTACCCCTCCGACTCCTTACGATGAAAACAACCTTCCTCCTTGCGATTACGTCATCCCGCAGGGTGAGCGAGCTCGCAGCAGTGATGGCAACGCCGCCCTGCACAGTATTCTCA
Organism: Carettochelys insculpta; assembly: GCF_033958435.1. Taxonomy (NCBI): domain Eukaryota; kingdom Metazoa; phylum Chordata; order Testudines; family Carettochelyidae; genus Carettochelys; species Carettochelys insculpta. The sequence continues at coordinate 54,828,474 of NC_134142.1, read as the reverse complement.
AAGGAGGCAGTAACCTTACGTTTACACCCAGCCTTCATTCCAAAAGTTTCCTCAGAGTTCCTTCTTAATGAACCAATAGTTTTACCCTCGTTTTACCCGAAGCCTCACAGCTCCAGCAAGGAGGAGCGCCTACATCTCCTAGATGTGAGAACCTCATTGGCCTTTTACATAGACAAAACTAAGTCCTTCTGGAAAACGGACAGGCTTCTGGTGTCTCTCGCTCCCAGGTCAAAAGGGGAAGGCCTCTCTTCACAGAGAATTTCAAAGCACATTGTGTCCTGTATAAAAATGTGCTACAAGTTTTGAAAGACCGCTCTGCTGGCCCCGCCTAGGGCTCACTCCACCAGGGCGGTGGTGGCGTCAACAGCCTTCTTCAAGGGTATTGCGTTATAAGACATCCGTAGAGCGGCGACCTGGTCATCCTTCGACACCTTTGCCAAGCATTATGCCCTGCATCGGGTATTCGAGAAGGATACCCGTCTGTCAACAGCAGTGCTCTCGGGGGCAAGCTGCACATAAATCGATTACCCACCTCCTTACTTGGGTTACTGCTGGGTAGTCACCTATTGTGGAGCACCCACGGGGACCACTCGAAGAAGAAAGAGAAGTTACTCACCGTAGTAATGATGGTTCTTCGAGATGTGTCCCCGTGGGTGCTCCACCACCCACCCATCCTCCCCACTTCGGATCTCTGTCTGGTGTTTTTCAGGAGCATACGAAGCGGTTGGTCAAGGAACTGGCGGGGACCAGATCGCGCACATGGCTGGGGGCACACAAGGGAGCTGCGCGCGTCGGCGTATGCGCGATCCAATAGAAACTGCTAGAAGAATTCCGATCTGCGGCGCCGGGCGAGCCCGACACCTATTGTGGAGCACCCACGGGGACAGATCTCGAAGAACCATCGTTACTACAGGTGAGTAACTTCTCCATGTGCAATTTAAAGTGAAAAACAGTAGTATGAAAAAGTGAATAAGGAGAGAGTTTAAAATAAGAATTGCCAGAATACAGTAGTGTATCTGAATAATGACTGGAACCTCTAAATAATACATAATATACACAGTACATATTTGTAGTTTAGTCATTAAATTGCTTCAGTGATTCACCCTGTCCCCTCAGAAAATGTACATGTATAAAGCAAAGGTTCACAGTACTGTCATTCATAGGGAACACCGATTGGATGCTACAGATGGGTTCAGAATTAGAAAAATCACAAAAGTTTTTACAAAGATTTAACAAATCAATATCTAACATTATGTAATCATATTGCACCTTGAAGAGCTTGAATAACAGCAGTTTTTGAATTTGTGATGCTGATCAGCTTACTGGGTATTGTGACTGATTTTTTTTTTTTTTTAAAGAATGACATTCATTGTTTAATTTTTTGAGTAAATCAGAGCTCAGAATCAACATATCCTTTGACTTTCATTGGCAATGTTGTAAAGCTTGACTTTTGTATTGAAGCAAATCATTACAAAAGACAACCTGAATGTTTGTGAAGACAAAACATGCACCCAAGTGGAATATCAATGAAAGTTTTTTTGAATGGCCTGGGTTTTGTAACTATACAGAAGCAGATGAGAACCATGTTGATGGCACAATATGTTATTTCCAGATTACAGTCTCTAAGCAGTTTCTCATATAAAACTATCAGATGAGGATTTAGGAATAAAAGTGACTAGGGTCACTAGGATTTTGTGGGCCATTAGACTGAGGAATGGCTAGTATAGTAGAAAAGAGTCAGTTCTATGTGGGCAGATACAACTATGTCTGATAAATTTTGTCATATAACCTTGGTGTTGATGGCTCTTACATTCAGGATATATGTGACACTTTCACATTAGGTGGTGCCTAATGCCATATTCTACTTCTTTTAAATACCATTTTTAAAGGGTAATAATATGGTATAATATTGTGTGAGAGTTATGTAGAGTAATTTTAGTTGTTTGTTTTTGGACTGGCTTGAAACTACAATCACTGTTTTAAAAATATTTTGTATTTATTTATTTTCTTTTTTGAAGCCTTTTCAGCTGCAGCTGGGTTGTCTGGTCACAACCCTTTAGTTTTACAGCACTTGCAAGGTTGGTGTCTTTACACTGATCTCCACTGCATCTTTCAGTGCTGTTAGCATTATTGAGATGACTAGAAACACAAAACACGGTCATTCACTCTCAGCTTACAGAATGTGTTCAGAATTTTAATAACATTTTCTCCTCTGGTGGGAGTGGTTGGGCACAGTATATCAGAATTAACTGACTCACGTCTTCCTGCCAACCCCTGTCTTTAAATAAAGAAAAAAACACCAGCATCCTTTATTTAAAGGAAGAAATTTGCTAGTGCATATACAACAAACAGGTGGGGCATTATTTGTATTTTTACAGCACTTGCTTCGTGAGAAACCAGAATAACTAATATATTTTTTCAGAACTAAGTAACTGGAATTCACCAGCTGAATTTTCTTTCATGTGCTTTGCTCATAAGCAGCTCTCTTGAATTGTATAACAGTTCAGTACTTCTTTCAAGAAGGTTAGAACCAAAATAATTTTTAGTTTATAAACCAAAATCCATTTAAGAAGTAGTAAGACCAGAGTGATTGAGAAAGTGACTTAAGGGGTGACATCGTTGATGACCTGTATCATCCCTGAAGCAAGATAAACTTGTCTTTGGTATTTCAGATGCTTTTAAAATGTTAGAATTGACTGGTTACTGCACAAAGAATGCTTTGTGCAGTGTTCATTTAAAGAGCAAATTCCGTAAATAGTTGTAGATAGTAATTAGGTAGAAAATCACTCCTGCCCCGCCCCCCCTTTTTTTTTGGTTAAGGTAAAAAAGAAAGATCTTATCAGACTCAATTTCTCACCTGCCTCAGGCAGTCATAATTAGATATAAGCAAATTTAATGGGGCTTGTGTGCTTTGGGGCCATTTTGCAATACTTTAATAATTGCATGCTTTCTTTGAGTAAGTTTAAGGCATGAAGGCTGTTTAACATATCAGGTGGCAGTGAAGCTAAAGATACAGGTTACCTACTTGCCTTTTAGTTTAATAATCAAAGGCTCTTTTTAGCCAGATTGCTATGACTTTATTTAAAATAACAGATTTAAAAGTCTGAGAGGTGATACATTAGATGGCACACTGTACAGATGTTAAAATAACATGCAAGTCAGGGAACTTGAGCTTGACATTCATCAACGCTGGCATGCCCACACACCCTCCCGTGTCCTGTTTTCCATTAACTTGAGTGCTAATATTGGAAGGGTAAAAGACCGTAGGTTTATGTAGACAGCACATAATTGTACAAGTAAATGAGCATTAATTTAGTACATTTCCCTTAAATCTGCTTTTACAAATAGTTAGACTTGCCAGCAGCAAGAGTCTTCCATCTTGGAATAGTGTGCTGCTCCAAATGGTGGGAGACCAAGAGCTTTCACTTACATGCAACAGGAACACTGTTACCAGCACTGTATGTATATACTTTCATGTCCGAGCTGTTGTATGTTATTTAGTTTCAGCTTGTCCCAATACTGAAACTTAAAGCAAGTATATTTCAGAGGTGCCAGTAAGAAGAGAGAATCACTAACAATGCATCAGATTTGACTAGGAACAGCAGAAAGTTGTTTAACCAAATGTATGTCTCTCACCTTCTTCTGGTTGCCCAGAGATGCCTACCACTGTGTGAGGAACTTTTCCCCAAAGTATTTCTAGCTGAACTGAAAACTTAGGAAATGTAAATAATACCAGTTAGCCAGTATTAGCTGAAAAATAGCTGGTAATATCTGCTTTTATCATCAAACTCCTTTACCACAGAATCCTAGTATATCAGTTAACTAAAGGAAGTTGATGAAAGTGAGCATATAAAGGAGTCAGTGTAATCCTGATTCTGATGTATTCACTCATGTTAGATTTCAGTTAAGTCATTTTTGGGTTGCAATATAGCTCAGCTTGAGTAACTCTGTCAGAATCTGTACCTAAATGATTCCTCTTTTGAGCAGGTAACATAATTTCTCAAGTTAACCTAAGATCCCATTTGCAATAGGTCCTAAATCAAATTAGTTATGCACACACATCAAGCGGCATATTGACTGGACAGGTCAAAGGGTAGAGACCAGACAAATTTCGATCAAGGGGTTGGCTTAGGGTTAACAACCCTATCCATTAAAAAAAAAGTTACAAAAACATCTGCAAAGAAACCTACAACTATGCAAGTCTTGGGAGGAGTTGATGTCTACTCTTGTTGAGTATGAAGCATGGCAGGGAAAGCCAAAAGAAAGCTGCCCCATGGATAACTCTTCTCTCACCCAGGACAACCACCCAGTTTGGTATATGGAATGTTTGGACCATGTATCAAGCAGGGAAAACAACACAGATTGCAGCAGACATGAAACAGTACAAGCTTGCAGTTTTGGATTTGTGTAAGACAAGATGGATACAATCTGAGTAGCTATGCCTGGCAGCAGCTTATGCCCATTCAGGACATGAAGAAGAGGGTGCACCACACACAGAAGGTATGGGCTTTATGTTTGTCAAATGTCAGTCAGGCCATATCAGCATGACTGGCCTCGGGTGCATAGCTCAGGCACTCTGCTTTTAACTTTGGCTAAGGGAAATGGGGAAGTGTCTTAGCGAGACAAGAAAAAGACAAGTAAGGGGGCCTCTTTGACCACATGTGATAAACACGGAGCCTGGAGAAGCAGGAGCAGTTAGCAGCACATGACGCAATAAATATAGTAATTAAGCCAAGGCTGGTGGGCCCTCCCCATTCCACATCCCAAATAAGGAATCAAGTGAAATGTGTTACAATACCCTTCCCCAAGTATATCCCATATAAGGGAATAAGTGAAATGTGTTGTAAAATGGTTGGTGTATAGGCACATATTACTCCAGGAAGTAATGACATCAAGGCTACGTCTACACGTGCACCCAACTTCGAAATAGCTTATTTCGATGTTGCGACATCGAAATAGGTTATTTCGATGAATAACATCTACACGTCCTCCAGGGCTGGCAACGTCGATGTTCAACTTCGACGTTGCTCAGCCCAACATCGAAATAGGCACAGCGAGGGAACGTCTACACGCCAAAGTAGCACACATCGAAATAAGGGAGCCAGGCACAGCTGCAGACAGGGTCACGGGGCGGACTCAACAGCAAGTCGCTCTCTTAAAGGGCCCCTCCCAGACACACTTTCATTAAACAGTGCAAGATACACAGAGCCAACAACTAGTTGCAGACCCTGTATATGCAGCACGGACCCCCAGCTGCAGCAGCAGCAGCCAGAAGCCCTGGGCTAAGGGCTGCTGCCCACGGTGACCACAGAGCCCCGCAAGGGCTGGAGAGAGAGTATCTCTCAACCCCCCAGCTGATGGCCGCCATGGAGGACCCCGCTATTTCGATGTTGCAGGACGCGGATCGTCTACACGTCCCTACTTCGATGTTGAACGTCGAAGTAGGGCGCTATTCCCATCCGCTCATGGGGTTAGCGACTTCGACGTCTCGCCGCCTAACGTCGATTTCAACTTCGAAATAGCGCCCAACACGTGTAGACGTGACGGGCGCTATTTCGAAGTTACTGCCGCTACTTCGAAGTAGCGTGCACGTGTAGACGCAGCCCAAAAGTTCTATATAGGAGCATAACAGCAACCCCCAGGGGGGAGACTCCCGAAGCCTGGAGAAGCCAAGTGTTGCTTGCGCTGAGGACTGATCACCCTATGCTGCCCCACCCCTGCCTGCTCACAAGTTAGATAGAGTAGTGCGTGAATACCTATCAGTACCGCGAAGAAACCTGTAGAAGTATAGCTCTAGCAACATAATGCAACAGTTTATTGTTTTATCTTTGTACCTGCTCAATTGTGTAAGTAAAAACCATTGCTTGTGTTAAATCTGTCTGTGTCTTGTTATTTGTTCGTCATCCATATCCATATTTTTACCCAGTACGCTGACCAGTGGTTAAAGGGAAAGGTACTCTCAACTGTGTATTGTGGTGTGTTTATGTTCTAGTTCGTGAGCCTGTGAGGGCCACGTGTAAGGCTGAGGCAAAGATGCCCCAGGACCCGCGAAAGGGCTCCGGTCCAATGATCGGGAAGTTCTGAAAGCAAGCTGCTTCGACTGGGAAGAGTGTCCAGATGAGCCTCCATGTTCTACAGGACAGAGTGTTGTGTGTGTTTGTATGTCAGTACTGACAGGTGGGCTGCAGGCAGACCCACTACTGGGGCCCCTTCCTAGCTCACTTCCTTCTTAGTTCACCCCCTTTTGAGCTCACCCTTTTTAGGTAACCCCTTTCTTAGTTTACCCCTTTTAGGTAACACCTTCTTAGTTCACCCCTTTTAGTTAACCCTTTCTCTGTTAACCCCTTTTTAGCCAACTCCTTTTCACTTAAACCCTTACGCCAATCAAACCCAGTTAGAAAGTGCTAGACAAATCTGGGAATCTGTGTGCGTGACAGTAGAATCCGAAAAACTGCACGTCAGTGTTATAAAGAGAGGCATCTTGTGCTTTAATGGAGTGGACAACAGTATCATCATGCATCATCACAGCCAGATTCTACAGCAAAGTGCGAAAAGTACTAATTGTGCAATGTTATGCATCAACAAATGAAGCAGCTAAGGAACGTAAAACAGACTTCTGTGAGAAATTAGAAAGTGTGGTGAACCAGAAAGCAAAGGATATGTTGATTTTGATGGCCAACTTCAGTGTGAAAATTAGAAGCATAAATATAGAGAACAGGCCATGAGAAAAGAAGGCCTATGCAACATGAATGAAAATTAAGAGCCCTTCAGTGACTTTTGTTCCGTCAATGGGTTGGTGATAGGTGGTAGTGTTTTTCCACACAACAGGATACATAAGGTCACGGGTTTCACTGGACCACCAGTCAGAAAACCAGATTGATCACATCTGTAACAGCAGTTCTTTCAGAAAATTGATGCAGCATATCTGCCCTAAAAGAGGATCAGATGTAGGTTTAGACCACCATTTGGTTGTGCTGAAACTCAAGGTCAAGCTCAAGAGGTACACCACAACAGTGACCAAGCTGGGATTGAGATTCAACAGAGAGCAGCTGAAGGGTTTAGAGACAAGAGCCAGTTTTGAAGCGGAGCTGTCCAATAGATATGCACTTATGACAAACCTCATCCTGAAAGATGCTATCATGGAACAAATCTGAGAACACACCAAAGCAGCCAGGAAAGAAACAAAGAGGACAAGGCATTACAAAGAATGGATCACAGCAGAAACTTTGACAGAAGAGAAGGAACAAAAGGACAGAAAAGAAGCAGTCAGCAATAGCAAAACAAGAGCAGCCAAGGTGGAAGCTCAGAGCCTGTATTGAAAAGCCAACAAAGAAGTTATAAAGGCTGTAAAATGGAACAAGAAGAACTTTGTGGAAAACCTTGCACAACAAACCAAACAAGCTGCAGGACAGAGAAACTTGAATGAGCTCTATAACATCACATGGAAGCTAGCTGGGTTACGAAGTACAGTGGATCAGCCAGTACAGGATAAGGAGTGGAATGTGCTAACAAACCCAAGTGAGCAGTTTAGTAGATGGAAGGAACACTCTGAAGAGCTACTGAACCGCCCTGCCCACATGGAACCTCCTGAGTTACCACCTGCAAAAATACTGTTGCAAATTAACAGCAGCAGACATCCAAAAGAAGAAATCACAAAAGCCATTGCCCATCTGAAAAGCAGAAAAACACCTGGTCCAGACAACATCCCCGCAGAAGCAATCAAGGCTTGAAGGCCATTTCTACACAGGCTACTTCCTTCGGAAGTGGCATGCTAATACACGGAGCAAAAGGTGCTAATGAGGTGTGGATGCAAATTCCCCACACCTCATTAACATAACGTTACGTGATTTGGAGTCTGGAAGACCAGTCTTCCAGACTCCAAAACACCGTGTAGAAGCGCAGCCCCCGGGGGGCTTCTGGAAGGAAGTCCTTCTTCTGGAGGCCCCTTCTTCCTGAAAATTTTTGGGAAGAAGAGGCCTCCAGAAGAAGGACTTCTGGAAGCTCCCCGGAGCCGCACTTCTACACGACGTTTTGGAGTCTCGAAGAACGATCTTCTGGGCTCCAAATCACATGACGTTATGCTAATGAGGTGCGGGGAATTTGCATCTGCGCCTCATTAGCATCTTTTGCTCTGTGTATTTGTGTAGAAACGGCCGTAGTGAGATCACCGTCAACATGATGTATAATCTATTTGGGAAAATTTGGGACAGTGAAGAGATCCCACAAGACTGGAAATATGGCTACCTTATCATGCTTCTGAAGAAAGTCAACCTGAAGGAATGCAAGAACTGGAGGGGCATCACATTACTGTCTGTTCCAAATAGCAACTGTCAGAGTGATCATAAAACAGTCACTTGAATGGAACTCGCCTGTGTACATATCCTTCATAGACTTTTAAAAAGCCTTTGACAGCATTCACAGAGATACTGTGTGGAAACTGCTGCAACACCATGGCATCCAATCCAAAATTATTAACTTGATTCATTCAGTGTATGAACCCTCGACATGGCAAGTTATTCACAATGGTTTCTTAATAGAATCCTTCAATATACTGTTGGGAGTTCAACAAGGGTGCCTATTGTCACATTTCCTGTTCCTGATTACATTGGACTGGATTATGAACAGGACAACAGATGGCTATGAACAAGGCATTCAGTGGACACTTTCCAAACAGCTAGAGGACATTGATTTTGCTGATTCTGTCACCCACCCTCCTTTCACACTAACATGAAAGAAAAGGTCACAACACTAAACAAAACTGCCTCAGTGAGTGAACTGAGCATTAACAAAGGAAAGTCCAAGATAAAGAGGATCAACCAGTCCAACAACACCACCATCATACTGGGAGGGGATGACCTGGAAGATGTGGAGCAGTTCACCTAGTTGGGGGAGTATTATGGGCATAGATGGAGGAACCGATAAGGATATCAGTGCCAGGCTAGGGAAAACAACAGTTCTATTCAAGACACTCTGTCCCATATGGAGTTCACAAATAATATCTCCAAAGACAAAACTGCAGATCTTTTACACAGATGTGAAGAGTGTGCTCTTGTATGTATGCAAGACCTGCTGTACTTAAAAAAAAAAAAAGTCTTCAGATCACAAGCTACGGACACTCACATCAAATCGCAAGACTTCATCATAAATGAGGAACTTTGGAACAGAGCAAGACAAGAACCAATTGACACTGAAATCAAGAGAAGAAGGTGGGGATGGCTAGACCACACTCTCAGAAAACCATCATCCAGCATAGTTCGTCAAGCTCTCACATGGAACCCACAAGGAAAATGCAAAAGAGGAGGACCTCAGACAACGTGGAGAAGATCCATTGAGATTGAAGGACAACAACTGGGGTACTCCTGGAGCCAGCTAGAAGTCGTGTCCCAAGACAGAGTGAAGTGGAGGAGACTTGTAGATGACCTATGCTCCACACGGAGTACAAGGGTCTAAATAATGGTAGTAGTGATAGTTTATGGCCACTACAGAGTAGTAGGGAGAGTCTATCTTGGGTGTTCCCCCCACCTTCAAATATGATTTGTAATGCTTTCTGAGCGTCAAAGAATACTATGCATGTAACATTGTATTAAGTCTCATTACAGACCATTGTGGCAGACGAGTTTATATGACCTGAGTCAAAAATTAACTGTAAGCCATGAACACAATGATATATTAAATAACTGAATTTTAAATTTGAGTTTTGTCCATCTAATCTGAGTTATTTGAATGTCTTATGTACAATTAAATTGACTTAACAGCAGAGAAGTTAGCTTTTGTAAATATTTTAACAGTGCTCTTCTGAAAGTCTGTTCATCTCAATACATTTTGTTAAGAACTAGTACAGATTAGCTGCTTGAGGATCCGAGAAAAAATGGCTTGTGCAATATTTTCATCAAACTCAGAATTGCAAAGCCAAAATGTCTAGCTTGTATGGCATTAATATGTATTACTTCACTTAGTTTATATGTTCCAGTTCCTTCCTGTTCTTTTGTCATATAATAATTATCCACTGTAAGATTAAACCTTTGAATAATAAATTGTAGTCATTAGGTCTAATAACGGAAGCAGTCAGGTAATAAGGTAAGTCTCTCTACTTCCCATGGTAAACCATATTCTAAACCTAGCCCTATTATTTGACCATATAAGAGAAAATGTATTGTAATACTATTCATTTGTTTGGGAATTATAGACTCATGGAGCTGGAAGGGACCTCAGGAGGTCATCTAGTCCAGCCCCCTGCTTCAAGCAGGATCAATCTCAACTAAATCATCTCAGCCAGGACCTTGTCGAGCTGGGACTTAAAAACCTCTGGGGATGGAGAATCGACCACTTCTCTAGGCAACACATTCCAGTGCTTTACCACCCTACTTGTGAAGTAGTTTTTCCTAATATCCAACCTGCACCTCTCCCTCTTTAGCTTCAGACCACTACTGCTTGTTCTGCTATCTGACACCACTGAGAACAGATTCTCACCATCCTCTTTAGAGCTCCCCTTCAGGAAGTTCAACGCTGCTATTAAATCACCCCTCAGTCTTCTCTTCTGTAAACTAAACAAGCCCAAATCCCTCAGCCTTTCCTCATAGATCATGTGCTCCAGCCCCTTAATCATTTTTGTTGCCCTCCACTGAACCTGCTCCAGCACATCCACACCCTTTTTATACTGGGGGCCCTAAAACTGGACACAATATTCCAGATGTGGCCTCACCAGCGCCGAAGAGAGGGGAACAACCACTTCTCTAGATCTGCTTGAAATGCTCCTCCTAATGCACCCTAATGTGCTGTTAGCCTTCTTGGCTACAAGGGCACACTGTTTACCCATATCCAGTGTTTCATCCACCATAACCCCTAGGTCCCTTTCTTCTGTACTGCCACTGTACTGCAGCTGCCTATAACAATGCTTGGGAGTCTTCCATCCCAAGTGCAGGACTCTAAACTTCTTGTTGAACTACATCAGATTTCTTTTGGCCCAATCCTTCAATTTATCCAGTTCACTCTGGAGCCTCTCTCTACCCTCCAACGTATCTACCTCTCCCCCTAGCTTTGTGTCATCTGCAGACTTGTTGAGGGTGCACTCCAGTCTCTCACCAGGTCATTAATAAAGCTGTTGAACAACTCCAGCCCCAGAACTGAGCCTTGCGGCACTCCACTTGAAACCAACTGCCATCCAGATATTCAGCCATTGGTCATTACCTGTTGGGCTCAACCATCAAGCCAGCTTTCTGTCCATCTAATATTTCATGGATCCAGTCCATACTTCCTAACTTATGGGCAAGAATGTTGTGGGAGACTGTAGCAAAAGCTTTGCTGAAGTCAAGCTATATCACATTCACTGACTTCCCCATATCCACAGAGCCTGTTACCTCGTCATAGAAGCTAATCAGATTGGTCAGGCACAACTTGCCGTTGGTGAATCCATGTTGGCTACTTTTGGTCACTTTGCCTACTTCCAAGTGCTCCAAAATGATTTCCGTGAGGATCCCCTCATCATTTTCCCAGGGACTGGGGTAAGACTGACCAGTCTATAATTTCCTGGATTGTCCTCCTTTCATTTTTTAATGATAGGCACTACATTTGCCTTTTTCCAGTCATCCAGGATCTCTCCCAGTCTCCAAGAGTCTTCAAAGGTAATGGCCAAAGGCGCTGCAATGACATCTGCCAATTCCGTCAGTACCCTTAGGTATATTAAATCCAGATCCATGGATTTGTGTACATCTAGTTTTCCTAGATAGCTTATAACTCGTTCCTTCCTCACAGATGGCTGCCCTCCACCTTCCCATACTGCATTGTCTAGCACCATAGTGTGGGAGCTATCTTTGTCTGTGAAGACTGAGGCAAAAAAAGCATTGAGTACTTCAGGTTTTCTTACATCATCTGTCACTCGGTTACCTCTCTCATCCAGTAATGGCCATACACCTTCTTTGATAACCTGCTTATTGTTAACATGCCTGTAGAAACCCTTCGTTACCCTTCACATCCCTTGCCAGCTACAGTTTCAATTGTGCTTTCGCTTTCTTGATTACTCGCCGGCATTCTCCAGCCATATGTTTGTCCTCCTTCTTAGTCAACTGTCCATGTTTCCATTTCTTGTATGTATCCTTTTTGCATTTAAACTGACTGAGGATTTCCCTGTTAAACAAAGCTGGTTGCCTGCCATGTTTGCATTTCTTACTATGCAGCGGGGTGGTTTGTTCCTGTGCCTTCAGTAAGACTTATTTAAAATACTGCCAGTTCTCTTGAACGCTTTTCCCCTTCATCTTCTTTCCCAAGGGAACCTGCTCATCAGTTCTCTCAGGGAGTCAAAATCTGCTCTTTTGAAATCAAGGGTCTGTATGTTACTGCTCACCCTTCTTCCGTTTGTCAGGATCCTGAAATCTACTATCTCATGGTCACTGTAGCCCAGGTTTCCACCCACTTCTATTTTTCCTGCTAGTTCTTCCCACTTTGTGACCATCAGGTCACAGCCCGTGGTCAGTTCCTTCAGCACTTGTACCAAGAAGTTATTCCCCCAACTTTCTCCAAAAACTTCCTGGATAGTGTGCTGCTGTATTGGTCTCCCAGCAAATGTCTGGATGACTAAAGTCTCCCATGGCCTGTGATTTGGATGCTTCACTTAGCTGTCTGAAGAAATCCTCATCTCCCTTATCTGGTGGTCTGTAGTAGACACCAACTACAGCATCATGTCTGTTATGTCAGCCTCTATGCTTAACTCAAAGACACTCAACTGGATTTTCTCCCTCCTTATACTGGAGCTCTGAGCAATCATACTGTTCCTTCACATAGAGCACAATCCCTCCTCCTTTTCTCCACTGTCTGTCCTTCCTAAACAGTTTATAACCTTCTATGACCATGCTCCAGTTATGCGAATCATCCTACCAAGTCTCCGTTATTCCAGCCACCTCATACTTTGAGTGTGCCAGAGCCTCTTATTCTTCCTGTTTGTTCCCTAGGTTTCTGGCATTTGTGTACAAGCATCTTTGAGAAGTGGCTGATTGGCCCACTTTCTCTTCTCCACCCAGGAACTCTACTTGATTATAATGGAAGCAGAGGATATTGATTATTTATTTCCATTTCTGTATTGTACTAAAGGCATTCATGGCTCCATGGAAGTCAGTGGCAAAACTCCCATTGACTGCTGAAGACCTTAGGATTTTTTTGCCCAAAGGCTATGGTTACACTAGCTAGTTTTGCCAAAAAAAGCCCTTGTTTTGTAAACAAAAGTGATGGAACATCCACACACAGAATGCTTTTTTTTGACAGTTTGTTGACAAAAGTCATTACTTTCACATGCAGTGGTCTGCCTCTCAGCTGTGAGGCATAACCCTGCTGTTGGCAGATTCTTTTGAGAAAACAGATCTGTGTACCTTCTGGGAGGCCTTCTTTCAAGAGACAGAGCATCCAGAACAATGGGCAGCCCCCTCTGCTGTGCTTCTCGGTGTCTGTTTTATTGAGAGAGCAGCTGGGCATTGTGACCGCTCTGTTGACAAACCAGGCTGTCTTCTGATGGGCCTTTGTGTGTGGCCACACTCTGTCGACAGAATATTTGTTGGGAAATCTCCTCCGACAGTGACTTCTGTCGACGGAGCGCTGTTCTGTAACCATAGCCAGAGTCTTTAGGAAAGAGAGAAAAAAAGTTAGAGTCCATTTAGGTAGATAAGTGAGAGCTTCTGGCTGTTAAGTTCTTTTTGAAAATCTGTCTCCATTCTGTTAAATGGGATCAAGGCTCTTTTTAAATATGGGCTCCAGTTGTTATTTGTGAGCAGTTTTGAAAATCTGTTCTCTGAATCCGGATTGAAAGGACAGGCTTCATGCTAGATAAAAACACAGATGAAGACAGTCTCTTTTGCTAAAAAATGATTGCCTGGTTTATCCAGACAATTTAAAGACATGAGCTGATAAGTGAGTGTTAACAAATAAAAGGAAAGAGGGAGGAGATGGGGAGCAGATAACGAATCAGTGTAAAATCCCCTTCATAGCACTTCAGACTTATTGTAAATGCAAGCTTCTTTTCACATTTTATTAAAACTAAAGAGCAGTCAGTTACTTAGTTAGCAGTCTTAGTCAGTTAATCTTGTTTTAAATGTTTTTCCTTTTTTTTTCCCATTGTTTTTCCTGAGGTAGTCACTGGATGCTAGAACTTTAATAGAATTTCTGACAACATTTACAGCCTTTGCTTTCAATGTTGTATGTTTTTACTAATGGGAAGAAGGCTCCTTTCATTCATCATAATTTTAAATGGAAGATAAAATGCCAAATAATTTTCTTATGTATCACCCAGTACAAGATTTTAATGATTAACTATTCTCTTGGAAATAAGATAAGACATTCTCAAACATGGTTTTTAAACACCTATTCTAAAGACCGTTTTTCAGCAAAGTTAGGCTATATAATTTTCTAACACACAAAAGTGAAGGCTTGTAACTCTTTTTCATTATTGCATTCTTTGTACCATTGACACCTAATTGGTAAATCAAGGGGATTCCTGGCATGCACTTTAGGAATGGCTATCATGTTACTACTTTTTTTTTCCACCTCCTTAAAAATTGTGTTTGTTTGCCAACCTGCAGGTAACTATAGTAATTACATTTTTGAGCAAAGCTTCCATAATCTACTCATGCCCTGTGGAATGTAGATGTATTTGACCTTTTCGTTTCACACGTTTCCTTAATGTGTTTGTGTGCCAAATTAATGTAACCATATAACTCGCGTTATTTAACAAAAAATGAACAAAAAGGAAAGAAAACTCTCTGTCACTTGTTTGTCCTATGGCTCTGTTATCAGAAATGTCATGGCTCATGAGGCACCAGGAAACATTTTGCCCTAATGAACACATATTCATTTTCCATACATAGCAGGAGGCAAAAACATAGTCAAAGCTAGCAAGGGATTCAAGTATAATGTGATGAGTAAAAGCTGGTAAAATAGGGAGAGATGGAGCTGTGAAGGGCTTTGAAGGGAAGGAGAAACTTCATTTAAAGAGCAGAAATAACGTGAGATGTCTGAGAAGGAAGGAGGCTGAGATGTCCAAAAGCCAGATTGAATGGAGGGAGACAGGCAGGGGATAGAGAGAGGTTTTTAAGTCATTGCCGTAGAGATGGTAGTTGGAACCAAGTGAGTAGATGAGATCCTTGAAGGAAAGGTTGAAATGAGAGAAAGAGGCTATATGTGAAGTGGTTTTAGTCCACTCAACATAGTGAGAATGGAACCTACTGAAAGAGATGCTAAAAAAAGAATATGCGTGTCAGAGAGGTGGTGTGAAAATAAGTTAATAGGTGTTTGTGGACAAGTCTGATACTACAGCTCCATCCCCTCAGAGATGTGTGCATCAGCTGGACTGCACATGCATCATCTTCACATCTGAGAGCACGAACGTGCTCCAGCCTAGTATTGCAGGGTATGAGAGGAGCTTTTGGTACAGTTCCTTCTCCCAGAAGGTTAGGGTTGTTGAGGTGCCAGGCACCGGTATTGGGAGGATGTATATAACAGTTGCTTTTGTTTTACCCATCTCTGCTTAAGACTTGGTAGTGCCCTTAGTAAATATCTACAGATGGACGTTGGGTGACCAGGTCTCTGGTAACCTCTCTCCAGAACACAGTCAATCTCACACTCTCTCTCTCTCTCTCAACATTAAAATAGGAACCAAAAGTCAAGCAACTAAATCTACATTTAAGCACCCACAGTAAATGAGCTGACTTTCTGAAGTGTTGAGCACACAGTCACAGCTGTTGACACACAAATGGTTTATTACAAACCCCAAAGTGTGAAATGAAATGAGGTCTACAAACTTCTTAGTGTAATGTTTCTTGGTTATTCTCAATTAACCTTTCCACCTGCTCTAGTAAGCATCCTGATTCTTGACTGTCCTTTACAATCTCACACTCTTTTGACTTCATCTTCTCACAACTAAAGCATGTTTGGATCTAGTCAACCTCAAAACCTTTCCTAGTCCCCAACAGTGTCCTTTCCTACATATTGTCTCTATTCACCTCCAAACTCAACATCTACAACTTCTGCCTCAAGTTCCTCTTCAGCTTCATCCCACATCCCTTCCAGTATTGCTTCTGCTCCTTCAATCCAATGAGAATGCTTTTATTAAGAGCACGATGGCCAAATATACAACCTCTCTTTCCTCATACTTTAACCCAGGGTTGAGCAAACTTTTTACATCAGGCCCCACTTTTCATACCTGCAATTAGCCAGGGACCTCCCAACCTGTGGGAGGACCATAGGAAGGGATGCAGGGCAGTTACTAAGGAAGGGAGTGAGGTGCTTGGGTGGGAGATGGGATGCTCAGGAAGAGGGGTGCTGGGTGATCCAGGTGGTGCCCTGAGGGAGAGGGGTGCTCAGAGCAGGATCCCAGGAGGGTAAGTGGGGGACTCAAGAGGTGTCCCAAAGAGGGGGAGCAGTACTTGGGGGGATGTCTCAAAATGAGGACCACAGGGGCTCAGCTGCATCACCACCTCCAGCTCGTAGGCATTGCCCTTGCTGTGCTTTTGGCCATGGAAATTGTCACTACTGTAGAGCAGGGAGGTGGTGACCCTGGGTTGTGCAGTGTTGATTAGCACGGGTGGCACTAGGCTGAAAGCAGCCTTGCACCCTCCCACAGGCAGCACTCACTCCACACTGGTATCTTGGGGAGCTCCTGTGGGCCAGTGTACCATGGGCTGTGGGGGCCAATGTGGCCACATTGGTCCAAGCTGGGAACTGTCTGCTCCCACCACTTGTCTCAGGGCCTCTGAACATTCTGATTGGCCCAGTAGCGTGGTGGGAGGTGTTCACTTGGTGATAGCACTGATGGAGGCCATGGGGAGGAAGCAGAGGGCTGTGGAGGGATGTCAAAACATCAGGCCCCCCCCCACTTTGCACACCCTTATGCACCCCCCAACACTTTGCACACCCCTGCTTCTTTTGCTGTTGATATTCTCCTCAAGAATGTTAACTTTCTTTAGCCTTTGTGACCCAGACTGCGTCTACGCTATGAGTCAAAATCGAATTTAAAGGAGTTAGCTCAATATAAAAAAGGTCATTATCTTCACTGTAAATACCATTAGCTCAAATGATTGAGTCCTAATACGGATAACAAAATGTTGATATTACCGGATGGTTATAGTGTCAATTTCTAATTTAAAATTTCGAATAAAGCCTATTGTGGAAGCTCCATGTCTTTAATTCAAACTTACTAGTCTCCAGAAGTATCCTGTATGTAGCCCACAAAGCCACGCGATCACCCTCCATGTATGGCTGCTTTCTTCTCCACTGCTCTCCATCCAGGTGCGCAGGAAGAAGGTCACAGGAAGCCTGCACTTTTTTGATTAAATAAGAATTCGAATTTGAATTCTGCAGCACCCAGGGCTGCTAATATAAAGGTCTGGATGTGTGGCTGATGGAACAGGGCAGGGGTGGACAGGGCTGATAGCACAGCTGCCCACCACTATGGCAACATCTGCAGAGGATGAGTGGCACAGGGAACCCTGGTAGGTTTGCAGGAGGGTTGAAGGCACAGCTGCTCACCGCTGTGCCAATGTCTGCGGCGGACGTGCGGCTGACAGAGCTGGGTCGGGGTGGACAGGGCTGATAGCACAGCTGCCTGCCACTACACCATCATCCGCGGTGGACGTGCAGCACAGGGAATCTGGGCGGATTTGGAGGAGGTCTGAATTCAGTTACCGGGTTCTCTGAATTCTGGGATTGTAACATGAAACACCCACAAGCAACTGGAGTTAAGGTACTGTGGGATAGGTACCCACAATATACTGCTCATGCTGTTGAACTTGCATAGGGCAGTGGGGATGCTGAAATATGACATGGAAAAATGATGGGTTGAATTTTAATAAGGTTTGTGGACATATACTCGAATTCATAAAAATGAGGTTAAAAAATCGAATTAATTAAAAATCGAATTTATCTTGTAGTGTACACATGACCCCTGATATCTTCTTTTACATTTCTCATCGTGTCTTATTAGGTAATCCTCTATTCCCCCCATATTGTCACTTAAATTCCAAAACATGTATAAAACAGATTTTTTTTCAAACTGTTCTTTCATGCATATCAGAAGTTACATTTCTGTTAAGTGAACCACATTACAAAAACAGAGCTGAAAGGCTTTTAAAAACAATAGTTTGGATTTCATTCGAGGGATTTATGATGTACTTATATATATGAACAAAGTGTACCATTAAAATATGTTTTGAAGTCACCTTATGCCGTCTTATTTTTCACTTCTGAAATGCCTGATTTTTAGCGGTATTTTTATTTTGTGCAACAACGTGAGGATTGTAACTCGGTAAGTTTCTGTATAAGTCCTTTTACAATGTTGCAGTTAATTCTAGCAGTTGTCCTGTGCAAATAGTATATTGACAACAGGTTCTTCTGCAGCTGTTGCTGCAAGAAGATGTTCAGTTTCTGTCAATGGATTTATCAGGAATTACAGACACACTAGAAATTGCTTCTCAAAGTGATTACACCATTTGTATTACTGAAAACTCATTTTACAGTGAAATTTTAGGCCACAAAAGTTGAGATGAGAGTACCATCCATTTTACTGGGCACTGTTAAAAACAGCATTATCAAATCTTTCATGATGTTTCTCTCATATACTGGGCTGTCTCAAAGAAATAAAACCTCACTTGCTTTCTTGACAGGAGATAATAAATTAACTGATATAATTCAATTGGGACATTGAAAAATGCATTGAAAATAATGGGGCATAACTTTCTAGGGTTAACATTTATTCATAGGTGATGCAATTAAATAATGCAGGCATTAACTTCAAGGTCAGTCAGTAAAGTAATAAAATTGAATATTTTAATTGAATTGTAATTGCTTCCCGTTGATACATGCAAGTAAAGTAAAATAGATGTCAGCTTTGCAAATTATGGTTCTTTCTCCTAATTAATTTCTTCATTTTGCATAGTTGTCCAGGATTTGGGTCTAGTTGTGGGTTTATCATCCATCCAGCTTTCTTCAAAGCTGATCACATTGAGGAAGAATCTGTATGATCTGATTAAATAATATGCAGTCAGAGTTCATGGTATATTCTTCTGCTGCTTTAGTCTAAATCAATATGAGACTCTAGTCTAAAGTAACCTATATCTTTCTTTAAGGAAAAAGCAATGCCAAATAGTTAAGCTGGGTTGTATGATTTATGATTATGTCTGAATATTGATATTTCATTACATTGATAGTAGAAACAGGATTGGTAATTGCATCTAACTGATTATGAAAGCCTTCCTAAATTAAATGTATACCACTAGAGACTTGTGATTTGCAAGTGACTGGTTCTGAGTGTACTGTAAATTCATCTAGTTCTTAAAGCTTTTTTTAAACTACAGTTTATATCCACTTTCCGTACAGATTTTATAGAAAAAGAGCCTTCCTAAATTAAATGAAACTGTAAAGTGAATACATATTTTTCCCAAGAAAAATTGAGGTTGTTAGATACAGTGAAGCTATGCTTAGAAACTAAAAGCACACATTGCATTTTCTCAGATTTTAATATAGCCTTGGAATATATCACTGATTTTAAACTTGTATGCTTTCTCTGGTATAGGTTTATGTGTAGATTGTGTACATATTACATTATCATTGAAAATTTTAAAACTGTTCTGAATTCATTCAAGTAAAGTTTTCTTCGTGCCTGGGGAATGTTGTTAAACCTTTGAATAATACAATGTGATGTGCAGTCTTCACAAATGTAGCGCCAGTCTGTAAAAATGTAGAATAAGGACAACCTGGGGAACTACAGACCAGTCGGCTTACCTTCAATACTTGGAAAGATAATGGTGCAAATATACACATCCCTCATTTAACAAGCACTTTGCTAATGAGTACTTGCCAAAATTAGGAACATATATACCTACCTTTATTCACTATGGGAGTGAACTTCCCCTGCTTATCTGAGCATGGTCCCTGGACAGGGGCGGGGAGACCTGCAGCCCTACGGCGGAGTGGAGCCAGCCACGGGGTCCCTGCCTGGGAGGCTGGGAGACCCGCAGCCCTGCAGCTGGCTTCATGTCAGCTGAGGGGTCCCTGGCCGGGGGTGAGGAGACCTGCAGCCGGAGCCTTCTCCCTCCCTTCCCTCAGACATGCAGCTGTCTGACAGTCCTGTGGCTGGAGGAAGAGAGGGAGAAGGCTCTTAGCCTGGTTCCCTCCCCTGCAATGGCAGGAATGTGAAACTGACCAGCCGTGATCAGTTTCCTGACCCCGCAAGCCATGGGGAGGCTGGATCCAGCCTGTCCCTGGTTCCCGGCTCCCGGCAGTCTGGGAGCCAGGAAACTGAACAGCCCTGGTGGTTCCTGGCTCCCCTCCCTTTGCAGGAAAATTCGAGTTATGCAGGGGTTGCAGGAACAGCAAGGGTTTACTGTATTAGACCTTCCCTCCCTCCCTGCCCACCCTGCAGACCTCACCCTCGGCCAGGTTTTAACTTACCTGTCTCAAACTGCCCCCAGCTTTAAACGCCCCCCCCCCAGCAGCCCCAAATCATCCCCAGCCTTAGAGCCCCCCCCAGCAGCCCCAAACTGCCCCCAGGCTTAAACCCCCGCCCAGCAGCCTCAGACCACCCCCAGCCTTACAACCCCCCCCCGCAGCCCCAAACTTCCCCCAGTCTTAGACACCCCTCCCCCTGCATCCCTCAACAGCCCCAGCCTGAGAAACTCCTCTTCCTCACGCAGCTTTTTACCCTGCCAAAGAAAGCTATATTAAGTTGGTGTGACAGAATTTGATCATGCTGACTATCTCCTACCATCTTATTATCTCCTAGGTGTTTGCAAACTGATAGCTTAATTACACTCATCCCTCCCTATGTGAGCACAATTGATTCCCAAATTTCTGCTCGTAGGTGAAAACTCATGAGAGCAACAGTAAATTCCCATTAAAATACATGTAAAAGTCTCCAATTCATTCCAAGTGCTTGCAACTTGCATAAACCCATTGAGGTCAGGTACTTTTCTGATGTATTTGAAATGTTTGGCACCAGAAATAGGATGCACTGTATGTATGTAGAGCAGTGATTTCCAACCTATGGGTTGGGACCCAAACATGGGTCCCATTAGATTTGTTACAGGTCACCAGCTGGGCAGAGCCCTGTTGCATGTGGCTGTTAAAGAAGCCATTTGCAGTTTCTTAACACTGCTGCCTCAGGCAGCTATCTATCTATAGAGATAACTGCTGGAGATGGCAGCTCTCTCTATCACTAGGGATAGCAATTACCTTATGTCTAGGTGGCTGAAACCTTAACACTTGAGTTAATTGCTGGGAGCAGGAGGGCTGAGGGAGCCGCCCAGCCTAGCAGCCCCAGAGTTATGAACATTTCAGTTATAAGCTATCTTCATTTCTGAGGTGTTTGTAACTTTTGAGGTTCTACTGTATCTGTGTACATAAAACTCGACCAAACTGTAATAGTGGAGTTTTATTACTTTTACCTGTATTATCTATATTCCCATGTACTTAATGAAGTTTCTGAGAAATGAAAGCATATGATAAAACAATGCAATTTCCAGTTGACACATAGTATAAAGGAAATGAATCTTATTTTTCAACAAACATGGAAACTGGTTACCCAAAGGGAATAAGTGAGGCAATTCCAGCTAAGCAAATTCACTTTAGGATCAAAATGATTTTATATATACAGGAACTGGCTTCTAAAGGACAGTGTTACAAAAAAGTCTGCTTTGACGTCTAAACCACTTTTGTTTATTTTGTTTGTTAAATATATTTTAATATATCTTGGCAGGTTTAGATCCAGATAAACATCTAGGAAAAACTTTGGATCAAATGGAGCCTTATCTTTTGGAGGTAAGTATCACTGAAAGCATGCTACAGATATACAGGATTTCAAAAAAGAAGTTATATATAGATAGAAACTCACTTGATAAAATTAACTTAATTATAGAAACAGTAAATTACTTTCAGAAAAAGGGTGTTAGACCAAAGTGTGTTTTGTACAAGACATAGACATCTAGTATGTATTTTGTATGAGAATGTTAAAATCATTTGGAAAGTGGTACATATTTTATGTTTTGAAAGATAAGGTAAAAGATCAGAACCCTTAGTATCAAGGGCAAACTGACTTTTAGGTAAATATGATGGCCTTAAATACCCCAGCATAGGTTCAAGTGACTGATCATGACAGGGACTGTCACAATTATATAAATAGCAGTAGAAATATCAATAGAAGCTGAGAAATAAGACATTTTGGGATCTGAAGTGGCAATTGTGCATTGGGAATCTATACAAAGAAGTTCTGTGCTCTGAAGCAGATGTGTTTTAAGTTACTCTAATGGTTTGCTGGGGGGGTGAAGGCTGAAAGACTAAAGAAGGAATTCGTTTTATTTTCTCCTTTTCCGTAGTATCAAGGGCGATGACGCCATCAAAAAATCACTGACTCTCTTAGGAATAAGGGTAAAGAGCACAAAGTGTAATCTGAATATAGATGATTATTTGCACTTCTAAAACAGTTTTCTAATTTTAACTAGTAGGGATTCTTTATGGTAAGCATCCAAATATAGGTAATGTTTAGCCTGACTCCTCATTTACAGGAAACTCTTTTCTTAGCACAGTCTTGTCTTGGCAAGAGAAAGAAGAATGTAGGCGGGAATCCTCCTGCCTGTGTGCTAAAACATTTTATTGGCTGGAGTAGCCTTCAAAGCCTGTTCCACTGAAAGGGGTCAGAGTGGAAAGACTGGAGCTTGCACTTAGCCCCCAAACTTGGACTAGTGATGTAGAGGGAAGGATTAGTCCTGATGCTTACACTTAGTTTCTAGTGGAAAGAAATGGATTGTGCAATGTCCCCAAGAGCGCTGTTGGGACTGTTTTCCCTCCTCAGACTAAAATTTGATAATTAGTTCGCTGGATCTTTCATTCTCGTCAGCATGAAGTACAACACCTAGTTGAGTAGTCCACTGTTTTGAAGAACCAAAGATGGTATCAGAACTTGTGTTTGGTTTGTTGTTGTTACTGTATTTAATTTTATGTGAAGTTCTGTGACTCTAAAATGAAAGATGGGCGCATGGGTGCCACAGCACAAAATCAAAGCTATCCCTATGATTACTGGTGGCCTTGTACAGATGTTTCAGACTTCTTTATGATATGAGTGTTTACCAAGAAGGTTATCTTTAGGAATTCTGACAGTGATGTTGCTGAATAAAATGTCTTCAACATCAAATACGTTTCCTGGAAGCTAAAATACATGACTAAATTTGACTAAGTTGCTGGACCAAAAAATGAAACAAACAAATGAGTCTCAGTGTACTAGAGTTTACATGGTATCAGTTATAAAACAGTGTGTCTAGGTATGCAGTGGAAGTCCATCCGAACATGATCGGAATCTGGAGGTACAATATTTGCTTCCACTGTATTCTTATGAGAACATTTTTCCTCATGGTCGTGTCATATGGGAAAAATTTACGTAGTGAATCAGTAAAGCTGGAGATTTGTATAAGTCTCGAAAGGTGGCATTGATAAGGGGCTTTCCTTTCTGACAAATCTCTATTGCCCTTCCACATTTTCCTTTTGTCATTTATGTGAAAGGAACTGAATAGTTTGGCTACGTTTAAAATCTGTTTTATTTCCTCTCTCATTGCTTCCACTTTGCCTTTTTATACTTGAACCTCTTTCACCACTCATGTCCTCCATTGTCCCAATCCAGGAATACCCCCATTCTTTAGTACTATATAGCATTTCCTGCCTGGGGCTGGCAAAGTGCAGCAGGGGGTTGTGATTTGTAAATCACTCTAACATGCTACAATATAACTATACCATTAGACCCTATCAGGGAATTCTGAATGCTCATGCAGAATGTTCATTTTAGTTTTAGATTTACTAACTGCTCTGGTGACACTCCCCAATTTAAGATGGAGGAAAATGTCACTGGAAACTGTAATACTGGCTGTTAAAACCCTATTGGATTAATAGGAGAGTAATTCTTTATATGTGAATGAGAAACAGAGAGTGAGAGAGAAATAATCCAGGTGTTAGTCCTTTTTGATAATTTTATTTGCCTGGGATATTTTTCCCAGTGCTTGTGTCCTGTGGTATCCAAAGTTTCAAAGTAATCCTTACCAAAAGTTGAAGTTGGATCGTAACATAACAGGTAATGAAGTAGAGAACATTCCACTGCTGGGTCACTGCTCTGAATGCAGCATCAATTAGTAGTGACCAAAAGGCATTGTTGTCTGTCTGTTCAGCGACCTGTGTAAAATGAGTTGACAGTGTAGCTCCAAGTGCACTGGTTGGTGCACCACAAAAGCTCCTTACGTTCGGTTCCTCGTTGACCATGACAAGAGAGAGGCTAGGACTGAAAGGGCTAACTTCTTACCAAGATATCCCTCCAACTGAGTACTGAAATAAGTTGGCAGTACAGAATGAGGCTGCTTACCCAAATAAAACTGTTTTGCAGCTCTTTTATGACATGCATGCTATAAAAGTCAGCACAGATGAATCACTTTTACTAGATAGGTGTCTTTAAGACCTAGTGAAACTTAAGCAATAACTGGAAAATGAAGATAAAGGCTTGGTTTTTTTATTTTAAAAATCTTGTCTAGCAGTCAGACAGACACAAAGGGATTAGTTTGGACACTATGGTGCGGAACAGAGAGGGAATGGGATGCCTCAGCCAGGTCAAGAAAAATACCCCACTAACTCCATTAATAAGGCTCCAGCTCCCACAGGCCCCACTGGCATGAAAAGCCCAGATATTCTTGATTCCTTCAGGCCGGAATCTTTCTCTCTGAGGAGCCATTTCAGATGCAGTTCCCCAAGAGCTGGAATAGTATAGGCCATCTACAGGCTCTCCACTTTCATTGCTGCTGTTTGTGCTCCTCTCACTCTAGTCCTATATATCTAAAGTATTGATATAAATCACGATGACTGACCATACAAAATGTTTCTAGGTAAGCCTTCTGTCAGTTAGGTTGTGAGGTATGTCCATTTTTGTAGATGAAGGATCTGAGGCCCATAAAGACTCCAGGGCAGATTTTTCAAAGGTATTTAGTCATCTACACATGCATATGTGCGCCTAATGAGATTTTTGAGTAGTACCTAAGCAGTGCAGGCAGCTAACTCTCACAGAAGTGAATAGCAGTTGGGTGTGTAACTTGATTAGACACTTTTGAAAGTCCCCTTAAAGGTGGAGGTAGGTGCCAACTGAATTAGAAAAGCTTGAACAGTGTGACTTGTGTAAGGCCACCCATAAAATCTGAGGCATTGGAGAGAATCGAATTGTGATCTCCCAAGTCCCAGGCTAACACCCTAAACATTGAACCACGCTTTTTTTTATGGGCCCCTCTGGGCCCCTCTTGGCTGCAGTTACCGAGTAAGAAGCACCGTGCTCTGAAGGTGCCCCATGTTTTTCTGGTGATTTCTGATAGGCAAGAAGGATGAATGATTTTATCCACACACTTTTAGACTCCATGGTTTCAGTTAGGTTTCTCCATCCACAGATTAGTTCAATCTGGCTGAGTCCATAGAGACTAGTCATTTTGAAATGTAGAAGTTCCATTTCCTCTTGTCCTCTTTCTTCCTGGGAGATTCTGGCTTACCCCATGAGAGAGCACTCAAACTAAAAGTCTCCTGATGTGGAGTGTGTCAAAATGGGTCTGCAGTGCTGTCATTTTGCCATCTCTCAGAAGAGGAAATTACACATATGTGTGATGCCACTTTCTTGCTCCAACTCTGCTCTTCCATGACCAGAGGCAAAGGCATCAGGCATCAGGTTGTCACATTAAAAAAAAACACACACACACACTAGTTTCCCCTCTCCCCATCTTCAGTGGAGATACCACTGATACAAGTTGGACCTCCTAGTCATGCGCGGCCTCCAGCCAGGTTGCCAACTCTGTTACCCCTGGCACTGATCTGGTGCTGCTGACTCAAGCTTCCAGATTCTCTGGTCCAGGAGTGTCCACTCTCCTGCTGGATCACAGATGTTACCGAACCAGAGCGTGCCATTTTTCAGAGGTACAACCTGTAGCAGGAGTAAAAAAGCTATTTACTTACTTTAATTGGTGACGTCTTTATCAAATTGAAGTATTAGCTCTTTTTGCTGCTGGAGCTTGGCTATAAAATGAGCTTTCTGAGAAGGACGGGTTAAACCAAAAGTTATCACTTAAAACCTTTGTTTTTGGGAAACATTTCCCATCCTAACCAAAATGATGAGAGGGGAGAGGAAGAAGAGAGGAGACATTGAATATGGGAGAGCGAAGGGAGTAAAGAGGCATGGTTGCTGCTTTTCCTCAGTTTCTTCCCATTGCTCATGGTGAGAGCTGGAGCCCCTGTTTGCTTTTGAGCTTTGGCTAGACAGTGTATGTGAAAAAGAAACAAAACTCACTTCTATATATTAAGTTAGTTTAGTGTTATTTTAGTTTAGTGTAGTAAATTAGTTTAAATTGGGATTAACTAAGCAGAAATCCCCAAATTTTAAACAAGGTACGGTGTGTAGGGCTATGACCCCTCTTAGTGGTAAATGCAGAAGTTGCCTAATGTGTTTAGGCAAGTGATGTGATGGGCAGATATCTTGTTTGTACCTCTGAGACAAGAATGAAAAACAAACAAACATACACAAACAAAAACCAAAAGTTAGTTCTGCCTTAAAATACTTCTCTTGAGAAAGTAGTGCTTCCCTCGCTGGAGTCCAGATCTGACCACAAGAAGATGGAGGTGGGTCTTTCTGGCTGTCTTGCCATGTTTATGGTGAAAGACTCTTACGCAGCCCTTCTGTGACTGTGTGTCTACTCTCTAGCAACATAAAGGAAGCAGCTGAAGGCCCAAACAGTGCAGATCTTATCACCTGCAAAGATCTCAAGATGCCTCTAGAAGGAGATCTAAGCCTCCCAAATATCACCTGGGCCTTTCCTGACCATACTTTCGTGACTTTGAAGCAGTAATTTTTACATCTCAGTTGAGGAAAGTGTCTCATCTTCCATATATGTCCAAACCCTGTATTGTGGGAGCACATTTCTCTCTTTCACAATGCTTTGGTAGACATTACGTCAGACAAGTGGATCAGCAACGGTAAAAGAGGGGTAAATTATCCATCTCACCGATCTCCCTTTCCCCAATCTACTGTCCCCATACCTGCTCAGAAACCTGTCTTGCAAGACTGTTTTAGATCAAGAATTATAGTTTTATTGGAATCAGGGACAATAGAGGAAGTTCCTTACCAGCACAAAGAGAGAGGCTTCTTTTCCTGCAATTTCCTGATTCCCAGAAAGAAAGATTGATTTCACCCATTCTGTTTTTAAGAAATCTTGCTGAATTTATCAAAAGATCTAATTTAGGATGGTTAAACTGGTGTCTATTTTCTTTCTTAAAACAAAAAAGAAGTCAAGTAGCACTTTAAAGACTAACAAAGTAATTCTTCGGTGAGCTTTCGTGGGACAAACCCACTTCTTCAGACCATAGCCATACCAGAGCAGACTCAATATTTAAGGCACAGAGAACCAAAAATAATAATCAAGGTGGACAAATAAGACAAAAAATATCAGGTTGAGCAAATCAGAGAGTAGGGGGGCAGGGGCAGGGGGGGAGTCAAGAATTAGAATAAGCCAAGTATGCGAACGAGCCCCTTTAATGACCCAAAAAATTCCCATCCTGGTTCAAACCACGTGTTAGTGTGTTGAATTTGAATATAAAAGAGAGTTCAGCAGTCTCTCTTTCAAGAGTGTTGTGAAAATTCCTCTTCAGTAAGACGCAGGCTTTTAAGTCATTAACAAAGTGGTCCACTCCATTAAAATGCTGGCTGACAGGTTTGTGGATCAGGAGTGTTTTTATGTGTTCTGTGTTCTGTGCCTTAAATATTAAGTCTGTTCTGGTATAGCTATGTTCTGAAGAGGTGGGTCTGTCCCATGAAAGCTCACCTAATAAATTATTTTGTTAGTCTTTAAAGTGCTACTTGGCTGCTTTTTTGTTTTGATAGTATATAGACTAGCATGGCTTTCTCTCTGTTACTATTTCCTTTCTTGGAGTCTGCAAGTGGTTGTTTGCCAGTGACCTTCAAGATGGTTATTTTAATGTTTAAGTACATCCCTGCCAGTGTTCCCTGTAAGCAGAGAGCGTGGGCAGCCAGCCAGCAGAAATTCAGGTGTCACCTAGATGATTGGCATAATGCCCGCAGCATTTGTTTCTATTGCTATTGCACAATGTCACATGCCTTGGTGCACGTAACAAAATTTGTTCTGTGTATGGTTGGAAACAGGTAGCAGAAATGTTGATGCCAGCTACTGAAAATGTCTTCCGTTAATGGTGCACATCATGCACTACCAATACACAGTGCTATTTTACACCCTATCCTCATCCCTAGAATGTTTTCCAAATCTATGATGTGGTGGCAGTCCATTTGTACCACTTAGGAGTTCAAATGTTTTCTAACCTAGTCAATTGGCTTGTTCAAGGAAGATCAAGGTCTGTCATCCAAAACATCATCTTTCTAATCAGACATCTATTCTGTTGTCTAGATCTAAAGCTGAATTACAGAAATCACAACTACGTCAAACACAGTGAATAAGTTAGGTCAGGTCTACACTAGGGATCAAAGTTGATCCCAGGTATGCAATTCCAGCCATGCTATTTACATAGCTACAATCAATGTATCAGGATCATCTTTATTCCTTGGTGTAGACTGGATCTCTTTGGGCTTGTGTCAACATCCTTTACTGTACATGTTAGCATGGAGTACCAGGGTCAATGGTTGAGGCCACAGAGATCGATTTTGCTGTGGCAAAATCAGTCCCCAGAAGATCGGTCATGGCACGCCGAGCCCTTGGTAAGTATAGCCATACCCATAGGCACCAATACTGCCACAGCTGCCATGGCTTACCTCCTCATGGACAGTTTCCAGTTCATGGTCTCTGTCCAAGAACCTCGAGACCAATGTGAGGACAACAGTGCATTTTTGTCTTCTACTGTTGGGACACATGGCATTCTACACCTGACAGAATTTATCTCAGATGCCTGCTGGCCTGGAATCACTTGGTTTATTGTCTGAACAGACATTTGTTGGACATACTCATTTGGATACCTTAATGAACACTTAAGACCCTGAATTGGTACTGAGACCCTCAGAATTTATGCAGAGGGGTTTCTTTCCTGCCTCCAGAGCCAAGCATGACATTGATAACTGATGTTTCCACCATGTGTTGGGGACGTATCTGGGTCAAGTTCAGGCTCAAGTCCTTTTGATTCCTCTGGAACTTTCGTTCATATAAATATGCAGGAACAGAACATCACTGGACATCACATACAGCCCACAGCTAAAACCTATCCAACACATTATCCGTGATCTGCAACCCATTCTGGACAACGGTCCCTCACTCCTACAGACCTTGGGAGGCAGGCCAGTCCTTGCCTACAGACAGCCTGCCAACCTGAAACAATTTCTCACCAGCAACTATAGACCACACTGCAGTAACTCTAATTTAGGAACCAATCGCTGCAACAAACATCAGTGCCAACTGTGCCCCTATATCTACACCTGCAACACAATCACAGGACCTAACCACATCAACCACACCATCAGGGGCTCATTCACCTGCACTTCTACTAATGTAATATATGCCATCATGTGCTAGCAATGCCTCATTGCCATATAAATTGACCAATACATTGACCAAACTGGATAGTCTCTACGTAAAAGAATAAATGGACACAAAATTAGATATCAGGAATGGTAACATGCAAAAACCTGTAGAAAAACACTTCAGTCTCCCTAGACACTCAGTAACAGATTTAAAAGTAGCCATCCTGCAACAAAAAAAATTCAAAAACAGACTCCAAAGAGAGACTGCAGAGTTACAATTCATTTGCAAGTTTGACACCCTCAATAAAGGATTGAACAGAGATTGGGAGTGGCTGGCCAAATACAAAAGCAGTTTCTCCTCTCTTGGTTTTCACATCTCCACATTAGCTGCTCATCAGCGCTGGCCTTCCTTTTGACTGGGACTCCCTCCTTTTCATGAGCCTGTATAATTAGACCTCTGCAATCTCGACTTCATTGCAGCTGATGAAGCAGGTCTGTGCCCACAAAAGCTTATTGTGCAAAATATCAGTTAGTCTATAAGGTGCCGCATTAGCATAATGCATTAGCATAATGGCAGACGCGGCGATTCGAAAGTGTGGCTTTCGAATCGCGCCCCGCCTGTGACGATGGGAACCTTCTAAAAGGACCCCCCAGTTTTTGAGAGCCCCTTCTTCCTATCTGGTATTAGGAAGGAGGGGCTCTCTCAAACTGGGCCATCCTTTCGGAAGGTCCCCATCTCCATGGGCAGTGCACAACTTGAAAGCCGCACTTTCAAATCGCCATGGCTTCCATTGTGCTAATGAGGCGCTGCATATTCATGGCAGTGCCTCATTAGCATCTTTCGAACCCCGCTCATTAACATGCCTCTTCCAAAAGGAAAGGGCTCATGTAGACACGGGATATGTTTCCTGACTGGGAGCTATAAAATTTTTCACTTGGAGCAGAGTGGATTCAGTAATTGAATTGGCCTTTCCCGTCTCTGACTACTAAAATTATGTGGTAGACTCTGCCTCCACACCCAGTTTCCTGGCCAGGATAGCAGGAGGATAAGGTGTGTTACATATGTGGTCTTCACTTTGTATATATAAATGAAAGGTTTATTTGTATCTGTGTTTCATGCTCAATTTCATATGGCATTAGAGTTGTTTCTATGATACTCTGGTGTTTGTTTTAGGTTTAAAATTGGACTGGATATGAAGTTTTCTTGAGTAGTGTAATTTGAAATACCTTGAAAGGTGAGGTTGTTTTGACTCGTTGCAACTACATAAGAGAAAAGACCCCTCTCTCACAAAATTTAGATTTGGCTTTAAAATTTTTTCTTTAACTGAGTTGTCACATGTGTTATGCATCTCAGATCTAGCTTGCAAAACAAGGCAACAAGTTTATTAAAAAGTTAGCATTTTAAAGTATTTAAAATCTTGTTCTTGTTGGACAGGTTGAAAAATATTGCACAGCTGTTTTTATTTGTATAAGGCACATGAACCTTTGGGTTGTTAAGTATACTCAGTTAGTGTGGACTTCAGTGGAAGTTTAGAATGCTCAGGAACAAATAGGATCTTACATCCACTGGCATTGGAAGTTGGGATTTCCTACCAAATTTAGACTCTTAGCTTTGAAGTGTTTGATGTTGGTTTCCAGGAAGAACTCATGACACTTGAGGCTTAAAAGCAAAACTATCAATTTTAGAAACAACTTATACAGTAAACATTCATTCCTTATTCCCACTCTGAAATATTTTTAGCTAGGATACACCTGGAAAAAAACAGATAAACTCCTTTGTTCCTCAAAAATACACACATTTTATTTTTTTGTTTTGTTTTGATTTGTTAAAAGGCACACAAACCTGTTTCTCGGTTTTATTTTTCTATAGCTTGGTTTAGTATTCACTGTAGCAGAAGCTCTTGGCAGGAAGAATAAAAGCTTTTGACTAACTATTTTGTAATGTGTCCATTCGTATTGTATCAACATTAATTATTTTTGATAGATTTATCCTATAAAATCCTTGCTGCACTTTTTGACAGTGAAACTGTCTTGCATGTCAGGAGAATAATTTTTGAAAATGAAAACTTGATTAAATGTGTGTTTGGTTATTTTTATACAAGGAAATATTCTTTCTTTAGGAAGGAAATGCCTTTGCTAACATTGGCTTTAAAAAAGATAATTTTATCTCTATTGAAAAAGAGATTAAAATTTTCTATCACGAAATGAGTAAACAGTCATGTATAATTTTATGATAGGTACCATCTTTGTCTGAGCTATTAGACATTTTTCAGAAATAAAAGGTTGAAGGGAGTACAAGCAAAATGATATTTAACATTTTCCAGCCTCATATTCCATGTCAAACGTCTGTGATTAAAAATGTGATCTCTGATCCTGTGAAGGATTAAGTTATTTGTACTTCTTCCATTTTTATGTCTGTGTTCAGAATCCCTAGTGTTCTTTATGCCAAGGTGATGACTCAGGTCCTCCAGATCTTTTAAAAATGTTTTAAAAGAAATGCTTATTAAAGAATACTGAAAGCTTAACTAACATTCTCCATACTCTGGAGAATATGAGTGTAGTTTTATTGTAACATATCAGACATATTCATTACCTGAAATCCTCTGATAGCATTGTAAAGATAAAGCCCTTAACATAAAAGTAACCTCAGTCTTGTATAAAAGATGAAGAATTTCACTGAAAATATCTCTATAATCCAAAATGCTTATAAAATAATGTTGTATTAATTTTAGCGTAGGGAAAAAGAGATGGGGGACTAAGTTTTTTGTTCTGACTCTAACCGGAGACAAATACAGACAGTTTCTGTGTCATGTATGAAAAAGACCTGAAAATGTTCAACACCTTCAGCACGAGATGCATAGTTTACAGTGATTCTGAAGAAGCTGGATCAGCATAAACAAGTATATTTCAATACTTTTTTTTGGTAAGATAAATGGATTGAACACTTAAAATCTCTCACTGTGATGTATTTTCTCCAGCCCTTGAGTCGTTTTTGGCTCTTTTCTGCGCCCCCTCTGCTTTTTCAACACCTTTTTTTTTCTAATGTGGACAGTAGAACTGTACACAGGATTCCAGCATAGATCTCACCAATGCAGTAAATAAAACATAATTTTAAAACTGCAATGCTGGGAAGGACTTGAGAAGTCATTGGGTCTGGACTCCTGCATTGAGATAGGGCCAAATAAACTTCCTTACTCCTACTCACTATTTACCTGTTTATTCATTATTATCCATCACATCAGCCTTTTTTCATATGACACTGACAGTGCATGTTGAGTTGCTTGTCACCTGTGATATGTGAATCCTGTTCAGAGTTACTACTTTCCAGATTATCGTCCCCCATTGTCCTGGACACACACAAAGATGGAGAGGGTGCAGGTGACGTGGTCCAGTTAGGCAACAAGTTTATTAATTTGACTCTACCAGGAACTATCCAGATACATACATACATAGTGCATATCATGATTTCTTCCTTAATCATTTCCCCCTGTTGAAAAGCTGCTCTCAGCCCCACATATCTCCATAGCATGCTGCTGTCCATTGCTGGGAGCCTGCTGCCTTCCCCTCATTTAAGGATGAAGGGACTGGAGAGAAGGGTTCTCCAACGCTGGAACTTTCCCCAAAATTCACCACCCTCTTTAGGGGATGCAGTCCACTAAATCACCTCATAGTTCCTTATTTTCAGGGACTCGGACCTTCTGTGGAATGAGTACCACCATGGTACCTTTGCCATGAGGAGGCCCCAACTATTAGCTTGACTGTCTCTCTCCCACCCCTGATGTGTATCCAGATGCACCCACCTACACTGCAATCTAGGAATCTGATTCATTGCTCAAGTATGCATACCCGCCACCAGCTCTCACTGAGCTACCACGAGTAACACACAGTCAAGAAAAACAGAAACATCAAAACCAGGTCATCTTTCCTTTCACAAATGCATTTCATTTAGGATCTGACCTTGCAAACCTCGGCTCCCAGGGAAGGCAGTGGAAGTTCCACAAATAGCAGGATTTCAGGACAAAGCTCTTCAAGGGTAATACAAGTGCACAAGTAACAATATTTATAACATTCTTAAAGAGAATGAGGGTCACTTTAACATAAAATTATAACCAGAAAATCTTCAGTCTAGAAAATCTTTGTATTGTGTCACGTTAGCCGCAGTTTGCTGTATCATGCATTTTATGTGTGTTCTTAGCATAATTAAAATCCTACATTGCACAGTTACCACCCACCATTGCAGTGTTATGAAAACAGAATTAGAATGTGCTGTTCAGTAAATTAGGCTACAGTCTTCGGATCAGGCTTTAATTTAGAAACTGCTAAATTGCAGATTTAGGACAATTAAAAACAGACAAATTGTATTCTTTAGTACCTGATACATTTACTTCTGTGTATGAAGTATCTTACTTATCCATCAGGTGTATGCCAAACAAAGTGCAAAAGAAAAGTATGAAACGTGCTAGCATGTAACCAAAAGAAAGTGGCAAATGTTTCCTCCTCTTCTCGCTCCATTGAAATCAGTCAGAGTTTTATAGTTAATTTCAGTGGGATCAGGATTAACTCTTTTACTTGAAAGTTTAAGAAAGAGTTTCTGCCTTCAAATACCTTTAAACCTGGTGCTATAACGTTATAATATGTTTGTTGAATTCAGCAGCTTCTGGTCAGAGATTACTGCACACTGTGTCTCACAGACTGTGCATAATGTGGGAGTGGATGTTACCGTCATTGCTATTTTCTAGCCAGTTTCTGAAAGGAATCTTATTTCAGCATCCTTCTGTTTCTACTGTGGTGCAGTCACTGATATATTTTTATCTTGACAGTGAGGTATAAGTATTGCAGAGGTGGGAAGCAACATAGTGTAAGATTTGGAACTCAATTTTATGAATCAGTTTGTACAAAGTTCTCTAAAGAAGAGTCAGAAAACCTACAAGTACGTCCAGTGCATTTTAGGGTTTGTTCCTTTTTTTTTTTTTTAAAAGAGTTCTTATCAGAAACTAGGACTGAGCAAGTTAGTATCAGCCCTGTACATGCATACGTTTTCAGTAAAATACATTTCATGGCATGTGTAAGAACTGTACTTATTCTAACTACCTGGTTTTTCTCTCTCTCTCTCTCTTTTGTCTCAGCTTTCTAAGAAGTATGAAGTTCATGTGTGTGGAGAAGGTGGGGAATATGAAACATTCACTTTGGACTGTCCTCTGTTTAAGAAGAAAATAGTTGTGTAAGGAGCTATTTCTTTCCCTCCCTTAAATTTAAGTGATGGGAACATATTAACATTTTGCTTGAGGCAACATTTGTTGGCAGGAGTAGAACATGTCCTCTAAGTTCACAAACAGTCACTTTGTTTAACACTGGCAAAGTCCTCTGAAAACCTAAATCAATGCCTGACAAGACGAGGCCTTCATAGAAGGCTATAAACTTTTTAGACATTTGCACTTTCGTTTACTTGCTGATTATGGCCTGCAGTAAAACTGGTACCTTACACACTGACACTTTTATCCTTTCATGAAGTGCGAATTGCCTGTAATATTTATCTTTCATTACAGCTACATTTGATAAACTGCCACATCAGTAGCCTGTGGGTTCCATTAACTCTGTGTCTTTTTTCCCCCTGCTTTTTCAACTTTAGTATCTTAAAATGATAATGTTAAACATTTTCCATTACTTAAGTGAACAATTTTGAATGTAAATTTTGCTTGAATCCACCAGTTTACGCTGAGTACTTATTTCTTTGCCAGAAATTGTTAAAATCTGTTTAGAGAGGTATGAGAAATTTGTCTTGACTCAAGTTTCTCCATACACTATATTAAATAGGTTAGCCTGCATATTTTGAGAGCAGTATTTTCACTGTTGTTGCTATTCTTTTATAAATAAACATTCTGTAATAAAGGAGTGTCATTCACATACCACTTCAGACTTATTGACTCATGGAAGGTCAATTATGGTACCTATGGACATTTAGTATTGTGGTCCAATAGGCCCAGTCTTATATATCCCCTAGCAATAGTAAGAAAATAGGGGAAATGTGCTAAAGTGTGTTAAATTCACTTTGTAGTTAAGGGTAGATACTGTTTCTCTTGAAATCAATGGCAAATCTCCATCAATTTCAGTAGGAAGAAGAGCGGGTATTTATGATACTTTATTATTTTAGAGGTAAGAATTCTTTTGGTACAGTGTCTTCAATCAGGCATTTATATTCAGCAGATAAAATCAGCATTTTATTGGTAATTGGTAAGAGTGGTGCACATCATCATCATCCAGAAAAGGAGTGGCAAGCTTTCAATCTGTATTACATAATATGTTAATTGACATAATAAGATATGTTCACACCAATGCACTGAAGTGTCATTCATTCGTTCATTCATTCTTGCTCTCCCTTAAGACACTTTGAAGTCCCTGCCAGAATAAAGAGTAATCTATGGTAAGATGGTTTCACATTTCACTAGAAAATGTTAGTTATTGCTGAGCAGAAATTAATATGGAGGGCCATATTGTGATTCTTACCCTCAGTCTGATGGAGCTGCATTTGGCACTAAATTTAAGGGTAGTATAGAGTGTGTGAGGAAGAGAAGTGTATATTTCTTTAGTGGTTCCTAGTTTCTAAGCTTGACTGGCTGCCAAACCAGTTCATATTTAAGTTAGAACAGCCCAGAGGCTAATCGAATGTACTTCTGGCTTTCAGGGAGCTAGCAAGTGATTCTGATGACTAGGAACAACTACAGTAAAGGTGCTCTAACTTGGCCTGTCTTTTCTTGGCCACACTTCATGCAATGATGGAGTGTGGCCAAAAAAGGTGAAAGGAATATGGCTGTGCCTCCCAGATAGAAATGGTTGCAGCACTGAAATGGTTGAAAACAGGCAGGTCATAAACAATAACTTAGCGGAAAGAGCAGGATATATTGTGCACAAGGTAACCAACCACTAATTATTAATAAATGATGGAGCTATTTAAACTTCCCTTTACAGAGCTGGGACATTTATCTACGAGTGAAGAGAAATGACCTGAAAATTATAGGTGAAAACCTACAGATGATCAGTTTGGATTTCATAAAGATCAAATAATTTGTCTTGGGCGAGCTGTATTAAACAAAATGTAACTTTTTTGATATTTACAGATCTGTGGTCATTTAAAAGGAGCATTCACTTAAAAAATTGTGAGCATTAGAACAATTTATGGGAGTCACAGTGAATTCTTCATGACTGGCATTTTTAAAATCAGCATTAGATGGATTCTTTTTAAAAGATATATTCTAGGAAATTTTGGGGGATAGTCTATGGCCTGTGTTATATTGGAGGTCAGACTAGATGATGACAACTGTCCATTCTAGTCTTATAATCTATGAACTTGTGAATTTTTATTGCTTTCTTTGGCAGATACTCTGGTGGTGTAGATTCTAGGGGATTGGTTTAGATGAAATATATTTCACCTCGGTAAAATTTTGAATCTTAGATGAAGTTATACACATACTTCTAGTGACTTTCAAAGTCACAAAAATCCTATGCAGTAAACTATTCCTATTCTTCACCCTAAAAAAGCTTTGGCTGAATGAAATGTAAATCCCAGCAGAAAATACTGAAGATGAGGCTTCCCTACAAAACACAGAAAGAGAAAATCTAGCTCACCTATTATAGTAAATGGACTCCTGGGTAGTATTTTTCCTAGATGATGTTTTTATTGTACGTGTAATGTGTGACAAAATGCATTTCCTCAAATTTCTCTCTGAATAGAAAGGCAATCTGCTAGATTTGTGGATAAGAGAAAATTGCCAATAGTGATGCTTGCTTTATTACAGAATGATGGCAGTCTACTTAAGGCTCTGTGACTCATCTTCCCTTAAGTTTGATTTTATTCTTACCCTTCCCTCACCAAGCTCCCTTTGAAAATATCTCTTGCTGTTGAAATTTCTCAGATATCCTCTGATACTAGAAGAGACTTTAATGGGGATGTGCCAAGTTAATTGAAGTAGACATCTGCAGAGGCACAAATTTAAAGATATATGAGATTTAGGAGACAAGGAGTGAACTTGTTGCAAAAACAGGAGTGAGAGTCAGGAGATCTGGTTTTATCCGTCTTTGCCAGAGCCCATGTAATTTGTTCATTGAATCACTTAGGGCAGTGATGTCCAAATGAAATTTCACAATCACCACACACACCCCAGCCATGTTACTCCCCCGCCCAGCCAGGTGCCAACCCCCGCAAAGCCAGGCACTCCCCACCCTCAAGATTACTCACCAGACCCACTGGTTGGAGTTGCTGCCATGCGAGAGCAAGATTGAGCAACCTGCGGCTGGAGCCGCTGTTACAGCCATTGGGACAGCAGGAGGCTGTGTCTCACAGCCACAGGAGGAGCCGACACTGCCACCATGCGCTTGTCCCACCAAGTGGTGGGGCACATGCGTGGAGTGGGCGAAGGTCACTCCATTTCACAACACCTTGGATTCCCGTTTCCCACATGTGGCAAACAGGAATCGTATTGGACACCGCAGACTTAGGCTATGTCTACATGGCAGAGGTATCTCACGATACGCAGGTATCCTGAAATAGCTACTCTATGTCTGTGAAATGTGCCTGTTCTTTCAAAATATTTTTCAAAATCATGGGCACACTATTTCAGCATCCCTGTAGCCATCATTGCAGGAGGAGTAAGGGATGCTTCAAAACAGCATGTTATTTCAAGAATTGGCGCTGTGTAGACAGCATCAGATGCCAAAATAGCCTATTTTGAGTTTAACGTGCCATGTAGACATAGCCTTATATTTGCTATTTCAGATGTGCTGAACACTGGTAATTTCGAGAGAAGTCAGCAACACTTTTGGATGCCCAGCACTTTTGAGAAAGATTGTAACCTTTTGCTTCAATAGAAGCAACCAAGCAACCTTTGCTTGTTTCTGAAAAGATACCATACAATAACTGTACATTCATATTTCATCCATGTTCATGTATTTCCAAATTAGATTCGTGGGGAGTGGATTACATACAGTGGATTACTTTTTTTTTGTCATGATATCAGTACTAGACAGCATTTGGCTTACTGGAGTGCTCTAACTTAGGATGTTTGGAATGCTTTGGAGTTTAATCTTAACTCTGAATTTTGTAGGTTGACACTGTTTAGGTTTGAGATGATTGCAGCACTCCTGGAATTTTTTACTCTAAGATTTTTTATGTAACTCTTTGATATTTTTAGTAAAAGTTATGGACAGCTCATAATCAATAAACAAAAATTTACAGCAGGTCATGTACCCATGACTTGACTAAATCTTGGGTGTTGGGAAAGGGTGTCTAGAGCTCTGCTGATGCTCTAGGGCAGGGAATGGCTCATTTTTTTCATACAGGGAATGTCTTAGAGGCACCAGCGCACAGCCGTGACCACCACTCAAGCTGGGGGGGCAGGAGGAGAGGGCACATGGCCTGAGACCATCACTGGTGTTTCAGGTTCCCTGGGATAGGTTGTACCAATCACTGCAGAAGTCATACAGGTTGCAGAAAATTATGGAAAAAAACAACAAAAAAAGCCTATGAAAGCCTATAGAATGTCCTTTATATCCATACATCCCTGCATCCACACACAGATATATACATATCTTAACATCTTCATTTCCAAGTAGGAAGTGTATGTGCCCCGGAAAAGAAACAGGCTTCCACAAAAAGGTTGGGAAAGTGGGTTCCAGCCCATGAAAGCTTATGCCCAAATAAATGTGTTAATCTTTAAGGTACCATAGGAATCCTTGTTGTTTTTCCTGAGACAGACTAACTTGGTTACTTTGAAACTTCCCCAAATATTTTCTGTAAATTATTCAATCAACAAGAAACATTTGTCAAGAATATCATCAGTAATTCCTGCTTTAGTCTTACATTCCATCTCACATTGTATGTTTTTAATCATGGAGATCATCAATCTCTAAAGACAGATTTTCATTCAATTCCACTTCATGCTTTGCTTGAGAACAGAATTTATAATAAATTAGTGAAGTAATTATTTTTATACAAGAATATTTTATTCTCTTCCTTTAACAACTATATACAACTAAGCCATGTATTTCATTATTGAGAATTTCTTTGAAATCCTGATTAAAAATGCATTCTCATTCATTCACTAAAGCTATCCACTGGCATTATGTTACTTTCAGAGTTTTTAATGATCAGTTCCAAATAATGCTTATAAAGGGATGTCTCACCAAATGTTTTGAGATGCTTCCAGTTTGGTTGGCATTATTTCAATGGGTGTGTTTGAACTGAATCCCTGCACCTATGAAGATTTATGTAGTGTACTGTCTCTTATGTCATGCCTAAAAGAACAACTAAATTGCTTTGACCCAGTTTCATTTCAAAGAGAGCTACATGAAGGCAGTCTCACAAAGAGTTAATTAGCATCAGCAAAACATGGACCCTTAGGCTACATCTACAGTACAAAATAAATTCAGTTTTCTTGAATTCAGTTTTATAGTGCTGGATTTTATAAATTTGAATTCGAGTATCCTCACCTCCCCACAAAGTCGAGTTAGTGCTGCCACACTGAATCACCAGATATCGACTGTTGCAGCAGTGCATTGTGGGAACCTATCCCATAGTTCCCTCAGTCCAGTAGCATTCTGTTTTGTTTTTTTTTTTGCTGGTGCAGTATGGGGAAAAAATGCCCTGCAAGTGGTTGTGTGTATGTGATGTCACCTTCCCACATTGTATCACCCTTATTCCCCTCCTGTGGAAAGCAAACAACCATTTTTTCAGAAGTAGGGAAGGAAAAGTAGGGAATCCCAGGTGAAAGAAAATCAAATAGGGTGGCTTCATAGGGTGACTGAACCATTTAAACTGGTTGCTCAGCTGCTTTTCCCCCATAGAAAGAACACCTTTAGGTATGACATTTGTCTGATCAGCCAACTAGCACTCCAGGCAAGTGATGGTTGTACCCACATGCCAGAAGGACTGTGCCCTGGGATCACCCAGGTGACTGTGATATCTCAACTGGCCCCCCAGCCACTTCCCCCCCACCCTCCTTGAAACCACCCCTTCCTGGGTAGAATGGTATGACTTTTGTGTAATAAGCCAGCTGGCGTGCCAAGCAGGGGAGTGTCATATCTCCCTGGCATCACCCAGGTGACTGTGAATGTGTCATCTCAACTAACTCCCCAGCAACTCTCCCCCCTTGAAACCACCCCTGCCACATTGGGGCATTGTGGAATACATACAGGACACCTCTGGAGGCCAATAAAGTTGATGTAAATAATTGCCATTTCCACACTAGCATTAATTTGACCTTTTAAATTTGAACTTGGTGCTACACTGATTTGCTTTGTGGTTGTAATAATATTGACATTATCACTCCCTAAAATCAACCTAATGGCATACAGAATGAAGACAGTGACATCGTAAAATTGAGCTAACTGCCTTAAAATCAGACATAGACATAGACTGTGCCAGGCAAGCATGGGGTGGAGTCACACTTCGGCAGGAAGTGAACTAATTATTTATCTAGGCAAACACTTTATATGAAGCGTGTTTTGATTCAAAAAAGCATTGTGTAAAAATGAAATCTTGGGCTTCCATGTTTATTCTCCAGCATGCAGTACAAAATTTGTTCAGTTGTCTATCCCGCAAATTGAATCTGGGAGCTCAATGGCAAGGTGGATTCTTTTACAGTGTAGTAATACCAGTGGGACTTAGAGTTAATAGTTTTGTTGGTGTGTGACTATATCACTCCATTTATCTCTCAATATTATTGATTTTTCAGAGCCAGCTATATTTTTTGAAGTATTTGTAGTAGAAACTTATTTTAGTTAGTGAAGTAGAAAATAAGAGTCTGAATACAGAGCAAAGTAGCCATCATCCATAAAAAATACACCTTTTTGTGCTGACGCTTTTTGCTCCTTACCGTTCTTTAATGTTTTCCAACGAGACATATATTGGGAGTATCAAAATTCTGAACCCTTGTGAACAAAGTAGCTGTAAAATTCACCAGTGGATTTTCTGCTTAAGTCTGCCTGTTCCAGATACAGCTATTTCTAATCTACCTTGAATGACTCCCTTCTTTAACTAACTTAATTTTATCATTTGACCCTGGGATACCTTCCACTGACTCAGTAAATGGATTACATCTTGAAGAGTCTTAGCTTACAAAGTATAGTATCCTATCCTTACTTACACTTCCTTAGGGAAAATGTCAAGAGTAGCTACTGCAGTGTAATTCCAAGAGATCTATTTGTGGGCCAATAGCTTCACTGAGTACAAAAAAATCCTTATATTTTTTATCATTCTCTTTCACCGTCTGAGATTTATTTTGTATCTCATCTTCTGTTACACTATTTTTCCTTAGCTATCTGAACTCTATTGTTAGACCTGTGCAAGTGGGTGTTTTCTCTTATGATTTGGGGGTTGACAAATTGTGACTGTAAACAATGACAGTTAAGTATTAACTAATTTGAATCATTATATCTGAAGTTACAGTATTTCCATTAATGCATTTGGTATTAGCAAGTTGTTTCTAGTAATCATTCAACAGGAGGTGTAATATAGTTAAATGGCACAGTCAGATTTCTCTGTGGTACACATACTATATAGGTTGACTCTCTCTAGTTTGGCACTGTCTTGTCCAGCAGCATCTGTAATCTCACATTTTTTTCGTTAGCTGAATGACCCCTTATCATGGATGTGGCCAAGTTTCTCCTATGGTCCCATAAAGTTTGTTTATGGCCATCCTTCCTTTTTCTCAGTGTTCTGTGCTATTACTTAGCTACAGTTTAC
Organism: Carettochelys insculpta; assembly: GCF_033958435.1. Lineage (NCBI taxonomy): Eukaryota > Metazoa > Chordata > Testudines > Carettochelyidae > Carettochelys > Carettochelys insculpta. The sequence continues at coordinate 54,786,232 of NC_134142.1, read as the reverse complement.
CCCTAAATGTCTTCTAAGAGCTGAGTAATCAGTGGAAGTATTGGTAATGCTGCTAGACAATGTTGACTTCCTGTGGTCTGGCAAATTCTCTCATTCCATGCCAGTTAGGTCCTGAGGGTGCTGGACTAGGGAGGGTCAAGCTGCAATGCTAATTCTATAGGAATTTATTCCTGGATCACTATTTAATGGGAAATGAGGTTATCCCAGGATTTAAAACACTGATGTCATAAAAACTCAGTGGTTCTCTTGACTAACAAAGGATTGGGTAGCTGTTGTGTCATCATAGCCCAGGTCATTGCATCTTTTATGCTTGCATAGATTGGGCCTGATTTTCATGTACATTATGGCCTGGTTACCCTGCTTGGAAAATTTAAAATAGTTTTAAAATGGATGTAAAGTGCAGTTATGTTGAATTTTATGGTTGAAAAGGATGTTGACGCTAAAAACCCATTGTTCAATATTTTCTGAATTGTATTTATGACAGTGAAATAAAATGCAAATTATGAAAGTCTAAGATTATTTTATATGAAAACAAAACTTATGACAAAAGAGAACAGCAAGAAGCCCTGTGGCCCTTATAGACTAACAGATGTAGATTTATCTGTTAGTCTGTAAGGTGCCACAGGACTTCTTGTTGTTCTCGAAGATACAGACTAACACGGCCACCTCTCTGATACTTACGACAAAAGAGTTTCTCTTAATCCATTGTAAACAAAAAAGCAGCAAAACCTCTGAGTGGTAATTGGTAAAACATGTTGATTAGTAGTTGGTGGACAATGGGCATAGCCTGCCCATGAAACCTTGCATTAAAATACATTGTTTATGATTCTGTATTGCAGGGATTCATCCCAAGTAGTTGTACATTCAGCTGATGCATTTGCACCTGTGGCTTACCTTCGCTTTTTACAATTACACTTAGAGGATAAGGCAAGTATACGTTCCTAAGTCCTATGATCCTTCTCATAGCCACTGAAGACATATGGACTGTTTCCTTTTTATGTTGCTTTTCATAATTTGAATTTTATCCAAGATTTTAGCTCTGTTCCTCTATTTGCAGTAAAACCTACTTGTTTTTCTGGACTTGCCATCAGAAAAATCCAAGACAGATTGTCACTTGTGCCAAACGAATGAATGGAAGTAGTATTCGTATAGCATTTTTCATCTTAAAATCTCAAGGCACTTAGCAGACACTGCTCAGCCAAGCACACGTGCTACCACTGAAGCGCAGCCACCCGCACTATAGAACACAAGTGATACTTTTGTCTTAGAAAATCCTATGAACAGTATTGAGTTGCTCTGAGTCTGACTTTCTTCTTGCTATTTTTGGAGAACAGTAGATGTTGTAGAGAGCTGTTGATCCCCAAGAGATGAGTTCCATCTACCAGACCCTTATTTCATATATGTAGAGACAATCCAAGCTCATAAATGATTCTGAGTCTGGGAGGTGAAGCATCAATCCCATAATCTTTATCTCATGTAATTCTATTTCAGTCAGCTACCCCACAGTAAGCTGAGTTTGCTGGAGAGGAGATACTCATATAATGAGAGAGCTATCCAAGTGAACTGGAAATAATAGTTTTCAGTTTGTTTTTAACACACAGTTCCATAGAAATTGTGCTTTGTAGGAAAAAGGGATCTGGTAATGGTAATAGTAGACACATGTTTATTAACAGACTGAGTATTGCAAACTTACTCATGACTATAACATTGCAAATGAGGTTCAAGGACGACACTGTTTTCTTCCTTTTTTGTGTGTGCACATTCTGCCATTCCATTTTCTTTTGGTTATTATATACGTGCAGTGAATCCTTTTTTTTCCAATGCATGTTTATAAATGCTAACATTTCATTTACAACACTTCTGTGGAGTATTTTTGAAATTTGGTTGTGCAATATTTCTAAAAGATAAAAACATTAATATGTTGCTGCTGTTAATCTTCCTGCTGTGCTTGAAACCTTGGTATTCCTTAGGGAGCTAGATGTGTTTCTGGTATTGCAGCTGATTGTAGTTTACTTGCCATTTCTGTTTATTTTTAAAGCCTCAAAATCAGACAGACTACTTCATATACAGAGATCATTACTGCGTGAATCAATGTTGGGTTTGCATCTTGTGACTTAACAATCACTTCAAGTATACATGGAGTATCAATAGTCTTTATTTAGGAGAAACAGTTTGTATATTTTATCAATAAGCAATAATATTTCCATATTTGCATTCTGTCTCTCCAAAGAGATAAACTATGTTCCTGTATTCTTCCTAAATGTCCTCATTTCTAGCTTTCCAACCGTGGCAGGTACTCCTTGCTGCACCCCATCCATTTCTTGTTTGGGATTTTTTAAATGAACACTCTTAAAATATTTGTATGAGAGACTTTGTGAAAATGATGTCAGCCAAGTATGTGACGTGAAACAAAATAAACTGAATAATAGACAACTCTGGTGGTGCAGGAGCAGTGAAAATATATTAATATTTCGTTGAGGGGCACTGACTTTATTGCTCATGGCAAACTTGATGCTAAAATGCACAATACATCACTATAGTGTGACAGGTTAGGGAAAATGAAAAACACAAAGCTTTACATAAATCAGGCAAAAATCATATTAAAATGCATTACATTTTATATAAGAATCAAGATTTTACTTTTATCTATTCAGGAGCTTTTTTCCCCTTCTTATGTAGATGTTACAGATTTTGTTAAAACCTCACAGTTTCAAGCAGTTTTATAGCAAATCGTATTTCAAATTCATTGTAGACAAAGCTGTCACATTCTTAAAGAGGTAGGGCTTATGGAAACTTGGCCTGGATTTTAATATACACAAGCTTCTTCTAGACTTGAAAAGGAAAATAGTTTTTGTTTGCTAATGATGGTTTCATGGGAAAGGCCTTAGAATCTTTTAGCTCTAGATTAATTTATTTTATATTGTGGTATAATAAACTACGTTTTCAAGAAGTTACTAAGGAGAGGTGGTCAGTATATCAAGAGCATAATATGTTACTAACTTGGCATAGATTTACCACATGATGTTTAAGTGACACTGTCAAGACTGATAATCATTGATAGCTCATGTAGTAGTGTACCTTTTCTCCTCCATTACGTGTTTACAAAACCCATTTTTTTAAAATCAGTTAGTGATTCAGCCCTTGAGAACTACCTTACTACAACAAATCACTGTGTATACACAATGGGAAAAACACACTTCTGTAGAGAAACTGATGTTAATTTCAAGAGGTTATTAAAAGAATAAGAAAAATATTTAAAAGTAGACATTATGAAAAAAGATATAAAAGTAGACATTTATTTAAGCATTTTGGAGAATTCATTAATAGACTGCATAGTATTTTCAGACTGTAAAAGACACAGTGATATGTGGCTCTCATATAAATCACATAATCATTTTTGTCACGCATATCTCATTGCTAAACTTGTGTCTCTCTTCTATTTGTCAGAAGTGCCTTCCGTTAGTTATGTGTCACAGACATTAATTTTTCATTCTGTGAATTGACTATTTTATAATCATTTCCACAGTTTTTGCATAGTGTGTCTTAGTACAATAATGGAAGTCTCCGCTTTCTTTGCCATTCTGTCGTGCATTTTCTTCAGATAAACTTTTTCATATTTAACTATGAAAACTGGGTGGAAATTTGTTTTAGATTGTTCCTGGGAGCACAATGAGCTGCTGTGCCTGAGGGAGAATAACATTTTATTTATTGTTCTTGTTTAATACATTACTGTGCAACTTCAGGATGTATTTTTGCATAGTAATTGTACAGCGTTTTCCCCACCCTCTTTTCTTTCATTACCAATGATAAAGAAAGAGCTAAAAAGATCATTTTCATAATGTTTTTATTAAAGGTTTATAGAAGTGTTGGTTGTCAATGGATCAAATAAGGTTTTCTTCCTTGGTTATTATAAACAGCTAAAAATAATGTTATTAATAGCACATTCATTTTGAGAGTCCATGGAGGCCTCATTACTTCATCATTAAAAACAAGGTCACCATTTGTGTTGTACATCACACAGAAATCTAGCTTCATCAATATTTTACCTCTCTGAAAAGAGCTTGGCTTCAGACAGCTAAAATGTGAAACAGCTTTTCACTTGTGCATCATTTGCTATGCTTGCTGTTGATACACACATCCTGTCACATGCATATAATGAATAAAATCTTGAACTCGCTGAAGCAGAAGGAAAGTTTTGTTGTTGACTTCAGTGGGACCAAGATTGTATTTTGCCTTGTCATTTGCCCATAGGAAATCAGATCCTTCTACAAATGACTGGTTTGAGTCTGACCTATGTTGGTAGTGAGCTAAAATTCTTACTAACTGTTCACTTATATGTGAAATACTCTGGTGGTGTTAATCAAGTTCCACGTGGACACATGTCCGTATTACAAAATATAATAGACAAATAGCACCAGTTGACATAAAGAAGCCAAGGACTGAATGCAAAATGAAGTTTGTTTTCACTTCTGGAAGTGGTCGTTCCAGACTATGGCTAAGGCAAATGGAGCATTGTGGGAAATCTTGTAGTGTTGTTGCCTGTGCTGTGCAAAGTTTATGGAAGCAGAGGATTTCAGTCTCCAGGACTGTCATGAAGGTCTTTTCACTAACACCCAAATTCACTTAGGAAAAATGGACCTTGAAAACTAAAGTTTTGTGCTATCTAGTTGAAGGAAAAATGCTGGTTCTATCTGTGTACCTGACACTCTGATGACCTTGGACAAATTGCTGAATCTTTCTGTATCCTATCTTACTAATCAGGAAAAAGGATATAGTGCTAAAAGGAACTAGCCTAGAGTGTTTTGGAATGCTGAAAGTATGATAAAATGTCTGGTTAAAGGGCAGTTACCTTTTTAAGTTATAGTGTCTCATGAATAACAAGGGACAGAAACGAATACCACATAGCACCGGAAAGACGAGAATTGCATCTTTTTAACGATCAAAAGTTTTTTTTCCTGCTCCTGGTGACTCACATAATCTGAAACTTTAAATCACATCCTTCTTGTAACAGCCTTCATTTTTCTCCTAATTTCATCAGCTGCCGTTTTAAGAACTGCTGATTTCATAAGCAATTCTTGTTTTCGTGTTCAAATGTGGAAAAAAAAATAGCCCAGTGACATTAAGATGAAACAGTGTTAGGCTTGAAGGAAGATAAAGGGCTGTAAGTTTACATACCTATGTTAGGATGCTGTGGCTCTAATGGCATGTGAAAATTGGCCCTACTTATTACCACAGTAGCATGGGCTTCGGATAGCCTCTCAGGCTGAGAATCACAGCTGAATTCCAAATATTAACTTTTTTGTGTACAGAAATATGAATGAAATGGATGAATAAAATAGGCAATATTCAAATTTTGAGACTAAAGTCATGACTTGTGCTGGTCCTAGATAAATGATTGTAAAGTTAATGGTTTATTCCCTTGGTCTCAATAGCGCCTACACTCACTGAGAGATTCATCCATCTGTACCCAGTAACACAATCTGTAGCACTCTCTATCCCTCTATCCTGGAATTGGAAGAAAGAATAGTGTTTTTTCCTTTCTGTAGCAAAGATGAAAGGTGGCTGATTGTTTATCAGCCTGTAATGGAAAGTGGTGGTATGTCTATTCTGTTTTTTGCTTGAAGGGTGCAAACTGACCTCTAATTCAGCTAGTCAACCTCTGTCAATTATGTACCTGCCCAAAGTTATAAGAAGCTCACTTAATTCTTTGTGAAATTTTTGAAATCCTTCAGTGGAAAGGTACTGTAGAAATACAAGCAAGTTCTAATAACCTCATGCCTCTGTAAAAGGGCTAGCAATTTTTTGTGGTGAATCAGTTTCAGGATGACTTTAAAATATTTGTAAATGCTAGAAAATGTCAATGTTGCCATGCTTTATGTATTAAGGAAGTGCAATCCTGCATGTTAGATTTGATTTAACTACAGCTAAAATAAACCATTTCTGTCTAGTTTCACAAAGCATGAAATTTTCTGCTAATCTCCATTTGATCATGCTTCATTTTTCAATGCTACTTTGAAAATGCTGAAAAAAGAGCTTTGCATTTATTTATACACTGCTTTAAAAACATCACCTAATCCATAAGACATCTTCAACTTGGATTCAAACGATCAGTGGCATATGCTGGGAAATGGGAAAGCAAGAAAATACAATTTATATCCATGCATGTTCTTATTTTCCATTTGACCCTCCATCTGGAGAATCTGCCACTTGTTAATCTCACATTCTTTCTCTCAGCATGCCTAGGTTTTCTCTTCACATCATACAAGCATAACTAACTCTCTCTCTAGGTAAGTTTCCCAAACCTTTCTTACAAATGAAATGGAAGTTCTTTTCAGTGTACACTCATTTATTTTAAGTGCTTAGAGAACAAGACCATGAGTCCATATGTTTGGGCAGGTTGTCAAAAATAGGGCAGCCAACCCAAACTGGTGGTGTGTTCTGTAATTAGCTTTTACCAAGCCAGTAACAAGAGTGAACTCCTGGATCTCTGTAGCAGATGTCTCAGACTGTCCCCATAGCTTCTCCAGACTTTATTGACACCCAAACAAACTGGATTTAGTGATAAATGGCCACTTAAAAATTTTACCACATTCAGATTTCTTCCAGTCTCAAGAAATCAATCACTTATGACCGGATTGATTGGTACTTTAGATCTTACACTAAAGAGAACATCTGTAGCTAATCCTGTAATAAGTTAGCTCAAAGTTCATTAACTAGGAGAAAGAAATAAGAGTTATTTACAGGTTAAAGCAGGCAAACAAATACAAATAAGTTACCCTCTAAATCCAAAGAATGGCAGACTTATAGAGCTCTGTCAATACAAAGGCAGACACAGGAGGCAACCCCTGGGAATCTCTGGCTTCAGTTCAGAGTCACTGGCTCTTCAGAGATCAAACAGCCAAAAAGATGGAAAATTTTTCTGTGGCTTTGTTTTATTTCCTTTGTTCAGCTTCCAAGCCCACAGGATGAGCATGTAGCATTTCCCAGGTGCAGTTAGGCCATTAACCAGTCCTTTCTGTTGCACTAATGCTTGATGGCCCTTGTGATTTTGATAGTTCTTCTGGATGGACTGCGGGGGAAGGGGAAGAGATGATTTCTGGGCCTGACTTCAAAAATTCAAAGCAAATATTGACAAAATTATAAAGTAAATCTTATATCTTTTCTTACAGTATTGAATGTAGATATTCCAAATGTGACTAATTCATGCAGCAGTTTACAAACATTGTGGAGTCTGAACAGTAAATACATTCTTCTGAGACTAATGCCTGCTTTGAGCAAAGATAACATGCAGGTGATCTGTCAGCTCTACTGCTAGGAAGTTGACAGTTCTTAGCTAGTGCCTGCAGCCTAGGTAAGAGCTGGCATCTGGTGTGCCAGCACACAGTATCTTCTCTACTTTGTTCCAAATTGCACTATTTCTCTAATAAAAGTAGTAGTTCGTTTTTCATCCTTTTATATCCATAAAGGTACTTTTATTAAATAAAAACTTGATCGTTTGGAATAACTTCTCTTATGTCTCTTTATAGTGCTTAAAAAGTCTGAAAGAAGCTGCACGTGTCCCCCATCAATATGTTTAACAAGGAATACGATCAAGTTAGAAAGCAGAAAATAAAGACGTTGTCATAGTCTTTCCTTACATTTTATGAAGTTGCGTATCTTGTTCTGCTCTGATTGTCTATTGAGTAGCAGAACTGGCATTTTTTAATTTTGGTAGCAACATGTTTTTGTACTTCTGTGATGGAGATTTTAAATTCTTCTTCAAATGTTTGCTCCTGTACATTCCAATATGAGTGTGTATGCCATATGCATGGTCATCAGAAGACTTTTCCCTAGTGGTACCCATCAGTTCAGCTGGGGTAGCCTGCTATGGCACTATAGCATTGCCCCCCTGCCCAGTTCCATCTTTCCACTGGTGACGGTTGTTGGAATGCCTGACTTCTGCTGCACAGTTGTTGGTTCTAGCATGAAGCAGGCTTTAGCCTTCTATATTGAATGTACTACACTGGTCCACTAGTCACTTCAGCTTTCGGTTGCCTTTGAGGACCATATGGAGGGCCTCCCGATCTTGTTACAGTGACTCTTGTCATGGATCACCACTTGTATCACATTGATCACCACTTGTTATGATTTGACCAAGAAGCAAGTCCCCCTATTCTGGCACACTCAATCAGGGTGCAGCTTTTCTGGATGCAGGTCCACCTTCTGCACATCTACTCAGCAATGTTTTGGCCCTAAGTGCACACCTCCACAGTGCACTACACCCTCAATTGGCAGGCAAGAAATGACATGGCATTTGACAGCACTGTACTTCAGTCCACACTGAGCTCACATCCGACTCCCTTTTCTGTGCAAACTGCTGATAAGTCACATACTGGAATGCAGAGGAGCAAGCACTAGAAGAATGAAAAACGGTTAAAAGCCATTGTAAATGTTCTTCAAGATGGGTTGCTCCTGTCCTCTACAGGACCTCCCCACACACACAGACACACAACTCCCCTCTTTCAATCTCCTCTTGCAAAAAGGAACTGAGTGGGGCTCAGTTCAGCATGGGTATAGGTGAGGATATAGCACAATGAGAGCTGTTACCACAGGGAGTGCCACAGGGGGTGCGACCGGTGATCCTTCAGGTTCTACTAGGGAAAATTCTCCCAATGATCGTGCACATGGTGTGGGGACACAAATATTGCATGATACCATGTTCCACTTACCATGACAAATACTAAAAGTCTGGTAGTTAGTTGTGTTCTTTCATATGATTCTACTGATGTGCATGGAGCTTTAGACATATAAGATAAGGTCCCTGCTTTCAAACTAAAACCCTCTCCCTAAGAAACATTCATGAATGTGCTTGACTTTGAAACACTTCATGCATGCACTCAACCACTGGAATGCCTTATCAAGGGTTGCAGTGGATTCATCATCCTTTGAAATTCTAAAATCAATTTGGATTTTTTTTTTGCTGTTATAATACAAACACGAATTTAATTCAGGTAAGTCCTATAGTCTGCATTATATAGGAGGTCAGACTAGCTATTCATGTCCATTTCCTCTGCCTTTGCAATGACCTGTCTCAGTATGACAACTTACTTGAATACAGTGAAGCGAATGCATAAGTGTTTGCAGGCTCGGAGACAAAAATTAGACTAGCATACCATAGTACCGTGGTTGGTTAGGAAAGGGGCAAGACACCGTAACCCATATTGCGTATGTGAAAGACTGTGAGAATCGTTTTGTGATAACAAAGGTCCTATACTATTTCATCTATTAGTTTTTTAAATGGACAGACACAGAAGTGAGTTGAAGTATGTCGGTCCCTCTATGGCAGTCTCTTTATCGTCTGTTTCAAGTTTCAACATCCTAAACAGATTAGTTTCTCTGTAGGCAGTAATGGCAGGCCAGTGTTTGTACTAGCTCTGAAAACAACAACTAAAGAGGATCTGGCAGCTCTGCCTATGCTGGCATTAAGCCCATAGATTAAGCTAGTGCCAGGTCCCACACCTAATGCTTCTGCTGGAGGCTGCACCTGTGCTGGTGCTGATACTCATTGATTTCCTGTATTGTTGGAGTAATCCAGGATTCTGTCTAGAAAAAGCATTGCCACTTATCCTAAACCTTGAAATCAACAAGACTGCATGACTGCTTGTGCAGGCCTTTGTGTATTTACGGTGACATCAGAGAGTTCCTACAGCTCAAGAGTAATTTCCAAAAGGAATGTCAAAGAACAGGTGTTCGTGTAATGTGTGGAGTTATATTCAGTATATCCATATGTATAAATAGATGTTGACAGGACTATAATAGGGACATGTGCGCACACACCCATAATATAACCTTATCAATATTAATAGATTTCAAAGAGAAAGACAATGGTCACTGTTATATAGGCTGTATGTGGCTTAAGTTTGGGATGTTTTTATTATTCACAAACAGCAGAGTCACAAGAGAATGCTGTGGCTGATCCTGAGCAAATGCTCCTATAACACCATGCCCTCTTGTACTATGTGTATGATGTGTATTTTACAGAAGGGGTGTTGAGATTTACTTAAAAGCATATGTTATAGAGAGTTGTTAAAATGCATTTGGTATTGTAATATTTATTTCCATTCCCTGGCAAAATGACTTAGTACCACAAATTCAACCATACAGATTTGGACGCTGAGGAAAATTGTAACAAACCCCACAGTCACCCAAAAGAGTTATTTACTATAAAGTAGTGACTTTAAAGAAGCTAGTTTGTGATCTACAAAAGCTAAAAACTGGGGCTGCAGCTACACATGCCCCTTCCAGGCAAGTTTCCTTCCGAGAGAGTCCCGTGGGCCGTGCATCTACACAGCTATTTTGCTTCTTCTGGACTCTGAATTGCATGGCCATGTGGTAATCAGGCATGGGAGATTTACATCTGCATCTCATTAGCATCTTCTGGGCTGCTCGGGGCATGATGAGATGCAGCCCAAGTGATTGTCATTGAAAAGGAGGAAATCATTCCATTCAAATCATTCCATTCTAAATTATATATTCATAGCTATGATGGCTTCTGAAACTTCTTATTGGTAGAGCATTGTGTTCTTTTTGAGCAGAAATTCAACATTTTAGAAGAAAAGGAAGGGAAAATATTGTGGCATGTTGGTTTGGGGACAGAGTCAAAAACAGCACCATGATACCAGCATTTGTATTTTGATGGTTATGCACATATATGGGGGTAGGAGGAAGGGGCACAACCAGACCATGAAGGTACTGTTCAGCACTGGCTAGTTTCATAGCAACACTGTTTTAGCCTGCATTCACTGTGGTTCTAATGCTAAATACTTGTTTACTGATATATACCATCTTAAATTAAACAAAAAACAACTTTAATGCAAAACTATTTTCACCCTGGCAGGAAAAGTAATAGGTGATAATGAAATATTCAAAGAGAAGGATGTTGGCATTCAAGAGGAATTTTTACAGAAAAATCCTAACAATAGGATGGATGCAGAAGGTCACTCATGAGGAATTATATGGAAAGATACAGCTGAAAGAGAACCCACTGCAGGTTATACAATGGAAGCTACAGCTATTCAGACATATCTGCAGAATGAACGATGAGTGAAAAATCAATACCCTGGTATTCAGCATAATGGGCGGTTTGAGTAGGAGAGACACACCCCACAGATAATGGGTGGATAATAAAGTAGATTTGTGTGGAGCTGTTCAACAGAAACTAAGTCACTCTGCACTGGACAGGGAAAGATGGAAGCAAGTGAGGGAGGCATTGGACACCAATGGGCACTGAGCCCATGGTTGTTGATATTGAAGTGGAAAAGTAATACCTTTATTTCTTGATTGTATTGCACAGTTTATAGACAATTATGAAAGAGGACAGCTCTTGGAACATCACTGCTTCCCTGTGGTTGCTCATGGAGACGTGATCTAGATTGAGAATTATTGACATATTGTCTGAAAACCCTACCTCTTTGTTTTCTAAATATATGCAACCCCATAGGTAACTGCAACAGAGAACTACCCACAGGAAGTGTAGAATTTGTTCAGTTAATGGGAAATTATATAGATGCTGTTAGATACTGGTATATTGTAATGTATGTAATATTTGGAGGGCATATGCTGTTTGTAGCATTCATCTTTCCACTATTATGTTACATTCAGTTGACTTGTTTTAATGTACAGTTGGCTCATGTAAAATGGACCATTGCCCTGACTTTCACACCTTCCTGGGCAGAATGCATAAAATGAAGTCCAATGAAAGAGCATCAGCTCCTCTTAGAGCATAGTTTTAGTGTTTGCAGTTCTAGCTAAATCTCCCCTGAGCCTTTTTAGAGGCAGCAGGCTAAGGGTCTTCTCCTAGGTAATGACCTTTTTGTAATTTAGCCTTTCCTGAGAATTTCCAAACATACTGCTTTCACTTAACTGGATTCTTTTACTCCCGCATGAAGTCGAACACTTATGTAAATGTCAATTTCTCAATGCAAAGACTTTTGACCCAAGTCACTTTGTGTGTTTGCAAGTGGGGAGGGAATGAACAATCTGCCCCATAATGTAAATAGAGCTGTCTTAATACTGGGATAAACTATATCATAAGTCTTTAGAGGAGCAGAGAAATACAAAATGGAGATTTTTTGGCTACTTACAATGGCGTACATATAAAAATGTGATTACTGATTTTTGGTGTATTTGTTTTTGGATGATAAACTTGAGACACCATGAAGAGGCTAGATGTCCAAAGGTGAGACATACAGAGGAACCAATTTTAGGTTAAACCAGGACCCTTAATTCTGGCATTTACAAGTTTTTGAGTGCTTCACTGTACATCATAAATTTGATTCTATATAGTTTGATGTATGTATTTCAATATATAGTGTGCAAGTTTGTTCGCATGCTTACAGGATGTTTTCACCAGGTTCTAATTCATTAAGACTGCAGAATTGTTCATATTGTTTTTTGTATTCCTTTTTTTATCTTGCTTTATTCTGCTTTATCCTCATTTTGTAGATTTAGTATGTAATAAAAATGCAATATTGTATATAGTTGCATAAGTTGCACACTGTAGGAAAAATCATTTAAAATTATGAACCATTGAGCAGCAAATGAATTAATAGCATATGGAGGGAAAGCTTGTAGGATATTCAAAGACTATGGGCTAAAATTCTACCTTGGCTCAGCAATGGAATATTTAGATTGTGAGGAGCAGTATTAGCCAAATCAAGTCTCCAGGAGTCACCATGCCATGAGAACAGGGTGTCTCAGGAGGGCTTGGTTAAAAACACAGCATACAATGGTCCTTATTGTTGCTCAAAAAATGAGAACCATGCACAATCTTTCTCTGCATCCAGTATCTGCTGTTGAACACAGAGTGCATGAAAGTGTGCCTAAGGGCCTGGTCATGACCCTAAACCAGCTAATTATGCCTCCGTGCATCTAAGGAGTGCTTTCAGATACGTTAGTTAGGGTGTCCTTCTCAGTGTTCAAGATAGTGCTGTTTATGCCAAGGAACGGGGGTAGGCACTTCACATTTTTTCTTTTCTTTCCATTTTTTCTTTGTTTTCCCTTCCTAGAGTACTGAGCAACACAAGAAAATTTTCCTTTAGGGAATGTCTACACTGCAGATAATAACCCATGCCTGTCCTTGGCCAATCAGGGTAAGGAGCCATTTAATTGTATTGCTATTCATTTGGGCTCAGGCTGGAGCACTACATTTGAACAGCCTCTAAGCCTGAGCTCCCTCAGCCTATGTCAGTTGGTACAGGCCAGTCATGGGTTTTTAATTGCAGTGTAGGCAAACCTTTAGTTTATACATTCTGGAAGATGCAGATCTCCATGGGTCTAATGTGTGCTGATGATATTTGTGGATTCACTCAATTAGTCCCATTAGCATTTTAAGAATACATTAATTTTTGAGGTCTACCAGTCAACGGGTAGAACAGTAACAGAGTGAAAGCCGTGCTAGTTTATATACTATGAAAACAAAACAACAGTCCAGTATCACTTTAAAGACTAACAAAATAATTTATTAGGTGATGAGCTTTCGTGGGACAGATTTGCTCTCCTTGATACTATTTTTCTGATTTGTCAACCTTGATTACTATTTTTGGTTCTCTGTGCCTTAAATATTGAGTCTGTTCTGGTATGGCTATGATCTGAAGAAGTGGGTCTGTCCCACGAAAGCTCATAACCTAGTAAATTATTTTGTTTATCTAGAACAGGAATGCTAAATATGGTTTGTTTGTTTTTTTAATTTTTCCATTATACTTTTCTAGACTTCAGTGCCCAAATACTGTATGTCAGCAATAACTATTGAATTCTATCTTTCATACAAATTTTCTTTTGCTTTTGAATAATGCCTATAGATGGTATGACCTGAGGAGTTATATGTCTGTCACCCTGATGCCAAACCTGGGCAAGCTGTTGAAGTAGCCAAGATAGCACTCGATTAATAAAGGATTAAAAGAGGTTCTCATCAGTCTAGTGGAGAGGAGTGTAACACAATCCAGTATCTGGAAGTTGAAGATAGTCAGATTCAAACCAGAAATAAGGCATATGTTTTAAAGTATGTGAGTGATTATCCACTGGAATAATTTAACAAGGGTTCTGGTGGATTCTCCATCATTAGCAATTATTAAATTGATATTTTCTTCTAAAATATATGTGTAAGGAATTATTTTGGAAAAGATCGGTGGCCTGTGCAGGAGATCAGATTACATGTTTCTATTATTCCTCTTGATTTTGGACTATCTGAATCCCTCATATCTCATAAAATGTATCTGTGTTGTATAATGGTGTTACAGCTTTTATTTCTTACAATATTGTCTTTATCTCTGTTACCTTGAATATCATCAGTCCTTACATTTGCTTTTTTACATTGCTAAATCTGTGTTATGATTCCATGAGTCACACCAGTAATATCATATTTTATTGTGCTATTTTGTGGTCCATATAATAACAAATCCTGTTGCGTTTCCTCCATTATTTGTCCTAAGCTTAAATTTCCTTTTAGCTCTAATATTCCTTGTTATAAAAACCATAATGTTGGGGTTTTTTTAGGATCAGAACCATGACAGTTTACCACAGTCTAGCACCATATTTACTTGCTTGTGTCAGAATATTTTTTTTCCATCAGGTGGAATCCTCAGACAATTTTATGATCAGGAGCTGTTGTTGTGAGATAAACTGCAATGAAAATAGTATGCCAGTTGCGTCTGAGGAAGATGGACCACAGAAAACCTTTCCTATCATCTGGAAATCATTGGAACATAATTCTCTGCAACACAGTGAGTTTTGCATACCTGCCTGTCTCGCTGTCATTATGAGAGGGTGTCATATTTATTTCATATAGTCTCATGGAACATAATGTTAAATGTGTTTTAAAAAGTCCTTTTGGGTGAGTGTGGTCTGGTTGATGTGTGTCTAGGGTAAGGAGAAACTTTTCTTTCTGCACAGGAAGATCATCTTGGGTGATCACTCAGCATTTATACTTAAATATTTGAAATTAATTCCAGGACTGCTGCTGCTTCTTGAAAGGATGTCACTGTCAATTTTTATATGAGAAAAAAATACCAAGTTTTCACAACACTGCCTCTGTCCATGTAATTTAATCTGCTTTTTTATTTTAAACTTCAGTTAATTGTATGGAAGAAAAGGTTGCGATGACTTAAAAAGGTGACATTCTCTCTGCCGATTCCCAACATCTTTTAAAAACATGTAATAACAGCCTGCTTTGCTGGCTGGGCCAGGTGCACCCGCCTCCATCAGCAGCCATCGGGCCAGCTCAAGGCACTTAGCTGGCGACAGGTCCACCACGTTTCGAGCAGCGGCTAGAGGGGTGGCTGCTGCGGGAGGGGCTGGTGAGGGGCAGGAGGCTGGGCGAGGCGGGCAGCCAAGGCCTGGAGCACGGCATCCATGCTGTCGGCCAGCCTCACGTACGCGTCCTGCTCCATCGCCAGCCATTCCTGCAACACTCCGGTCAGCTCCCACACAACTGCACAGTTGGCGGCCACCTCCTCATCCCTCCACCGCCATCTCCGAGGGGCCCACCCAAGGCCATGGGGGGATGTGGGCTGGGGCAATGGGGCGGCCTCACAGCCTTCCGCAACCGCGGCCTGCTCAGGTCTACAGGGTTGGCCAGCTGGCAAGGGACCTGTGGAGACAGGAGGGGAAAGGGGGACAGACTGTGATGTGCTGTCTCCTGACCCCGGGGGGGGCTACATCTCCCACTCCCTTGCCCCCTGCACCACCTCCCTGCTGCCCGATGGCCCATGAGTCCTGGATGCCCAGGGGTTTCCGCTTGGCAAGGATCAGCCCGTGCTCCCCCCATCCCCCATTCTCAGGTGTGTGGGCTGTGGGGCTATTCTGGGAGGGGCCCCATCCCCATCCCTTGCGATGTCCCACTCGCCCTGAACATACTCGCTCCTGGGGCTGGGGCGAGGCCCGGCTGGATGGTGTCTGGCTTAGTGTTCCGGAGGGGAGGGTGATGACGAGGGTCCCATCACTGGAGCCCCCGTTGTCGCCCTCGGTCTTGGTGGGCCGGTCTCCATGCGGGGGACTGGTGGTGCTGGAGGGGCCTGCCTCCTCGCTGCTGTCTGCAGGGGGGAACGGTGTTGTCCACCACATGCTCCAGGCTGGCCACCTCCCTCAGCCCCAGGAGCCTGTGCAGCTCCTGGTAGTGGGGGCAATGCACTGGCTGTGCCCCCAACCAGTTGGCAGCGTCCCGGGCCTTGATATATGCCTGGCTCAGCTCCTTGATTTTGATTCGGATGCTGCTACTAGGGCGGTCTGGGTGTCCTTGAGCGGCAAGACTGCTGGCCAGCTGGTCGAATGCCTCGGCATTGCACTAGTGGGTGCCAGTTTGCCAAAGGACCTCTTCCTCCTCCTCACACAGAGCGAGGAGGTCCTTCAGCTCCGGCTCTATCCAGGGGAGTCCCCTCCTTCTGTGGCCCTTGCCTGGGCCCTGCGAGTCCTCAGACTCCTCCTCTGGAGCTCCCAGAGGGGGAGGGGGATCCTGCTGTGCCACCATGGTGGGTAGGGGCTGCGGAGGCTGGCAGGTGCTTTGGGCAGGGGTAGTCCAAGGCAGAGCTCATGCTGCCCCTGCCTGTGGCACACTCTCAGCTTCCTGCCTGGGGTTGCCAGGGAGCTGCTTCCTTTAAGGCAGCCAGCAGGGACCATAGAGCCCTGCCTGGCCTAGACAGACTGTCTCCGTCCTCCGGGGGTGGGGGACCCTCCTTGAAGGACTCCTTACTTCGAAGTAAGGAGTGCAGAGCATCTACACACATTAACTTCAAAGTTAAACTTTGAAGTAAGCCCCTACTCCATTCCCGGGAATGGAGTATTGACTTCGAAGTTAGCCTCCCTTACTTCGAAGTTAACTTTGAAGTAAGGGAAAGTGCGTGTAGACGCTGTGCAGTCTACTTTGAAGTTGCCCCTTACTTCGAAGTTAACTTCCAAGTTATTTTGTAGTGTAGACGCACCCTTAAATCTGGATCTGCTTGACCTGGAGGCATGGGTGAATTCACAGATGCAATTGTTTAATGGGCAGTTGAACTCCTCCTCAGTGACGTGTCCATGCCTCCTAGCATTTGAACTGCAGTATTCTGAATCTTATTTGTCTGAATCACAGGCACTTCCTGCAAACACTGACTTCTGCAAGGAGCTGCATTCGCTTGAACAAAAGCAGTGCTACTATATTCAGAGTCCTGTATGAAAGCAAAATTTGCATCTGCATTTGAGCCGTGATCTGCCAGTATGGTTCATGGATATAGATATCTGCAGAGCAGGGCTTTCACACAAGAGATTTAAGTGAATTCCTATCCCGATTAACATCAGTGGGAAAACTCCCATTGACTCTGGGGTGGGACTGGGGGATGAAGGGTCTGACAAGCAGGACGCCCTAGGGTGGGAGGACAACCCCTTCTGTCTTCTCACTACAGCAGTATTGAGCCCAGGTGAGAAGTGCCTATCCATGGCTACTCCACTGGGCACAACTGCGGGAGGGGTGCATGCCACTGGCTGGGGGACAGACACGCAGGGAGACTCTCTGAGATATATAATAGATAGCTGTCCCTTTCTCCACTCCTGAGGGCTCAGTGGGATAGTATCTCTCCCAGTCCCTATCTCTGACCTCTTGCTGTCCTTCTGTTGTCATCCGGCATTATAACTGTCCCTCCTATCAGATCCCACCCTTTCCATTTTGTCAGAAACAGTAGAATTCCAGGCACATCCCATTTCCTTGGCACAACCAAACCCTTACCTTGCTTTAAATTATGACAAGGGGAAGCTACATACCAAAATTTGGTGATCCTAGCTCTTACTGTTAAGGAGGGGTTCTTGAATAAACTGATTCACAGACTTAAAGAGGTGCACATTTCTACAATATATAATAGGATTTTCAAAGGTACCGCAGTCACATTTTCAAATTGCCCATGTAACTTCTGAGTGCCTAGGAGCCTACATTTTCCAAGATATTTGGGTATAGAAGTGTTGGCTAAAGGCCTTATGGGAATTTGAAAAGGGCCTTCACAAGTTTGGCACCTAACTCCCATTGATTAGGCAGCGTAACTGCAAGATGTACAAATAATACTGATGCTAAAGCCGTTTATAAGAAATTAGTATATTGTGGGAAAAGTCCTTGTCGGATGCCATTTGGGATCATTGACAACTGTGCATTTACCTTTGTTATATTGTGTTATATCTTACTGTCTAAATGATTTTTGAAAATGATCTAATAATCTGTAATTTTGCTCTAAAATTTTTTTTCCTGAGCATCAAAAGCACAATTTAAAAGATTTTCTGTGATAAATCTTAAACTGGTGTCTGCTGTCCTTGTAATCAGATTGATTTTCTTTTATTTGTTTAGGTAAGCCATTAGAATGTTCTGGAAAATCCTTAAGTGGTTACCAGTGGGTTTCAGGCATCACTGCCCGCTTCCTTCAAATAGAAGGAAGAAGTGTTCAAGATGCAGCTGAGGAGGCCTTTTCTTCCCTGAAAGGTACATTATTACTCTGGCCCATTATTTATCATTAAAAGGATTGTATTTTTACATATGGTGCAAAGTAAAGAGGAGATTTGTTTTTTAGATTTCAATTACCTAAATTTTGTGATTAAAAACATACCATCTCAGACTGCCTTGGGCAAGCATCATGGTATGAAGATTGCTAACTTTAATATTTAATATGTAGCAAAGTGCACAGAGTTTGAAGATTCTAAAAACAAAGATAAGGGATAAAATCAGTATGTTAGAATTATTTCCAAAATATTCTTAACAGCTTTGTGGAAGACAACGCTAGCCTTTTATATAATGGAATGTATGTAGTATATGTGTCTTTCTTTTTCTAGATACAATGTATTCTGTCTATGTATGTTGTAGATACCAGCTGTTAGTTAAAGTGCTTTTGTTAACACAATAATTTTAAATTAAGTTTTCCAAAAAGCTGTTGGTCTTGTACATTTTCGCATCTAGGATTAGGTCAGTAGCAGTAAATCTCATTTATATACTTAATGCAAAGAGAAAAATCGCTGCCTTGGGAATTGTGGAAGCCAGATTCCTTGCTATCACACTCTTACAACATATTGACATATAAAACAAAATGTTCCCATTTTGTTTTGCAGTCTTTTTGCATGTTAAACTTTAAAGAAAGAATGTTTATGCAGGCTTCATTTTCATTCATAAAATTGAATATCATTCTTAGTGACTGCTTGGGTAGGCTTGTATTCTTGTTCACGAATTTTTGTGATATATTAGCCTATAAAATCTTTACATTTGGTGTGTGCAGCTGAATTCATGACTGAATATAGGATGATAAAGAAACTTTAGCATTTTTAGAAAGCAAAAAAAAGTCATGCTTTCTAGATGGTCTAAAAAGCTGGTTTTCAGGCTGTTCAAAAACAAGCAAAGAGGGTGCAATTAAACTGGCAGTTAAAGGCGCTAGTGTTTCACGTAAATCTTTTGGGCATAATCTGTAAATTGAAGCAAAGGGCTCTTTAACATTTTCCTTGGTTCTCATTTTATTTGTATGGATATTTGCCAATCCAAGCATTACATATTTTTACCTTACCATCCATCAGAAATTAAAAAAAAACAACAATATTTATTGTGTCACTGACTCGTCGAGTAGCTTATTGCTTTCAGCATATTCCTGTATTTACTGTATTAGCTGTATTGTTTTCCATTTCTGGCAAAATAGTAGTTTTTTGATCCTTGGTACTAAATGTCAAATCTCATGTTTCCTGTGGGGATTTTTGCCTTTTTCTGTGGAGGGTGGGGAAAGCTGAGTGAATTATGACCCTGTCATCTGAAGAAACCGCAATATGTTTCTTTGCCAAATTTTTCTGAGGGCTAAAATAATCATCTGCAGGTATGCATGCACCTTTTCCTGAACTCTTACTAGCAGTGCACTCAAGACTTCTGCCTGTTCTCTATCATGCTGGGAAAATGGAGACTACACAAGTCCTTTTAACTTATTCCTTGTATGTTTAATTGATTTAATCGCTTCTAAAGAAGATGAGTTTTGCCAGAAAGATTTGGAATGGAAATTTTCTAGTATTTTTCATGAAAGATACGATTCTCCTAGCCCATACAATCAAAACCAGAAGAGGGAGTCTAATACTGTATTTTTCCATGTATTTATTTTTTCAAGATATATTTTTATTCAGACTTCTTTTTTTTTTCTTCTGTACAATTTTTGGAAGAAGACAAAACTTACACTACAAAGTGTTATCTGTGGAGGACCAGTTCTTGAGTTGTTATAAACTGCCATTTTTCCATAGGTATCCATGTTTTAGCTCAAAGTTGGGTGTATTACACTGTATGGACAATACTAATGTTATCTCTTACGCATTTTCAGAGTAAGGACCATATTCAGGCCATCTATTAGTAAATAAATGTATGCAGTGTGGTTGTTGTGTTGTGTTGTATATGTATATGTAGGTTGGTTGTATACGCAGTGTTGTGTTGTGTTGTGTTGGTCCCAGGACACTAGAGAGACAAGATGGATGAGTTAATATCTTTTATCAGACCAACTTCAGTTATTGAGACAGACAAGCTTTCAAGCTGTTCTTCAGAAGCTTGAAAGCTTCTCTCTCACACAAACAGAAGCTAGTCTAATAAAAAATATTGTTACCCACCTTGTCTCTCATAAATAAATAACATTCTGGTCAATAGTATTATCATTTCAAAGGCATTTCTATCTTAATGACACTTAAGTCATACCTGAGGAAAATCTTACAGACCCTGAGATGGCAGCTAACAGCCCAAAACTCAGTTAAAATGCTATATACTACTTTAAGCGACTGGATGTCAGGTTTGTAGATGAGTCAAGAAAATGGTGTGTGGATGCGTAGGTGGACAGTGGTAGTTAGGAACTTCACCAACTATGCCTTTCTACCAGACACAGTCTTTCAAGTGGCCAGCAGTGTCTTGGCTCCATTTAGGGAGACATATTCCATCTCCCCACTCTTTCCCAAACAGATACATAGTTCCTGTGGCAGGTCAGAGCAGGATTTCACCTTTACAGTCTTTTTTTTTGGTAACAATTACGAACATTAAAAATAAATTTCCTGTCCTTTCTGCTTGGTTAAGTACAGTTATACATCAAGCAAATTAGTTTTTTCAGTTTAGCCCATTATTTCCTTCCAAAAATATGTTTCAGATCATATACATTACATACACATACACATCACTTTCATGAAGGGAGGCTTGTGTAGCAGTTAACTTATGTCACATGGGACTCTCTTATTGTGTATGTTCTACAGTCTTTCATACATTTCAGTGAGAGCTTTTTTAATTTAGCTCATGTAGTTTGTAAGACTTAAATGCAGAATATGAGGACCATGCAATAATAGTGTCCCTGAAATTTTGATAAACCACTCAAAATGGAAGTGTGTTCTAAATTCCATCCTGTTTACTCCCTTCACTTTATTCTTCTTCCTCTATACAGACAGCTCTGGCTGAGTTGATTTTCTTGCCCATACCTCTTTATCCTTACCCCAGTAAACCAATTCCCTAATACTAAATATGTTTTTGTTTTCATCGCCCCGCTGTATATTACCTCTAGCTCTGTCAGACTCTCCAGCCATTTCCACCTCTTATTAGGATACAGTGTATTTTGTTAAGGCAAGTATAAGTTCAGGTTTTAAGAACTTTCAGTTATATTTTATCTTCAAATTATTAGATAGAATTAACACAAAAAGCACTTAATAAAATATTAGGCTATGCCATCAAAGATTACTGTATGGGAAAAGTAATATATTACTAAAGCACTCAGTCATGTTAACTAAGTGTTAGGTTATTATGTTTTATTTTCTTGGAAAAACGTAAGATGTCTTGGCTGTCTTTCTATGCACATTTAAAATCTTTAACAGCTATCTTATTTTTTTCTGTCAGCTAATATGAGTACAAAAGGATTGGAATTGAAAGATATTATTTTGGTTCATCTGTATATGAAGAACATGAAAGATTTTGCTGTTATAAATTCAGCTTATATGACAGAGTTTGATATATGTCCACCGGCAAGGTAGGATCAGACTATTGCTATGGTATATTTATGATACACTGTAATATACTGTATTACTACTACTATATTTATGAAGCTTTTGTACATATTTTTGTGTCTCACATTCAGAAGTAGGTTTTTGTCCACCTTTTTGTAGAAAGCATGCTGTTTTTACATCGTATAATTTCTTTCCCTTCCTTCAACAGTTGTTATTAATATAGCATAAGCATATCTGTTGCTTAATTAAAAGCATGTATGTGGTGAGGAAGTGCTGTCAATGTTTTGAGTATTCTGAGCCTGACTCCTTTTTTTGGCAAAGACAAAGCATATCCTTTTTAGTATATGTTTAGTATCTATCAGCCTAGGCCTCCAAACTTGCTGTCAAAACCATGTGTATTTGAGTGAACAACCAAATGTCTAGAACTGCAAGATTACCCACAGTTCCAATTCAGTACTGCTCCTGACTTCCAGTTTATGTAGTAGCTTTTTGTCGAAAACTGGACTCATATAGTAAATGCATAAACCACTGAAAAACTTAACTCTAGTTTTAGAAAGTTAAATGTCAAATCTAGCATCTTCTATTTACAGATTAAAAACAATTGTCTTTTTGTTTTGGATTGTTTTATTGTTGGAAGAGTTCATGGGGTGGAGAAGAAGTAGATGTGATATATCTCAACTTCAGCAAGGCTTTTGATGCTGTCTCACGTGATCTTATAAACATACTAGAGAAATACAGGCTAGATGAACCTACTATTATGGTAGGTGCACATCTGTTTGAGAACTGTACTCAGTGAATATTTAACAATGATGAACCATCAAGTATTGAGTGCTGTCTTGCAGATCTCTGTCCTGGGTCTGGTTCTGGTATATATCATCATCAGTGATTCAGATAATGGGATGGAGAGTATACTTACAAAGTTTCCAGAGATTACCACTCCGAGAGAAATTGCAAACACTTTGCAATTCAAAATGATCTTAACAAACTGGATAAGTGGTATGAAATAAAGAGGATAAAATTCAATAAGGACAGATGAGAAATACTCCACTTAGAAAGGGATAATTAGTTGCACTGGGATACATACTGGAAAATGACTGTGTAGGAAGGAGTACGGCAGAAAGGATCTGCGGGTTATAATGAATCACACACTGAATATGAATCAACAATGTAATATTGTGCAAAGGAAAAAAAGCAAACATCATTCTTGGTTGTGTTAGGAGGTGTGTTGTAAGGAAAACACAAGAAGTAATTTTTCCACTCTGCTCCAGCTCATGACTTATTACTGCTGAGTACTGATTTCAGGGTACTACACTTCAGGAAATTGGGGGATAAATTAGAGAAAAGCAGAAAAGAGTTTCAAAAATCATTAAAGGTCTAGAAAATATGACTCACAAGGAAGGATTGAAAAAAATGTTTTTTGAGTCTGAAGAAAAGAAGGCTGACAGACAACTTGATAATAGTCTTTGAGTACATAAAAGATTGCTGTGAAAAGGAGGGTGATGAATTCTGCTTGACCACCTAGGACAGGACAGGAAGTAATGGGCTTAAACTGGTGGTTCAAATTAGACTCTAGGAGAAAATTCCTAATTTGTAAGGGTAGTTAGCAGTGAAACAAATTTCACAGAGGTTGTGGAATCTCTTCTCGTTGGAGATTTTAAAGAACTAGTTAGATGAGCACTTGGCAAGGATGGTCAGGGATACGGAGTCCTGCCTCAGTGGAGGAGACTATACTAGATGACTTGTTGAGGTGTCTTCCTGGTCCACATGTCTATGATTCTATGAGAACTAGAAAGGTTCTTGGGCCTTACAATGCTTTGCAACCGAAATACTGCTAGGTTGACTGACTGCTTTTCATTTAGTGTACACAGTCCTAGTTTGTGTGATATGCTTACTGTTGAAAACTTTTAACTTCAGGTCTATTAAGGTAAAATTTAGTTCTTTGAGTGCTTATTCCTATTCTTTTCCATATGTGTATGCATACCATGTTTACAGCCAACAAAAGACTTTTCCCCTAGGGGTACGCATCAGATCAGTTGCAGCAATGTCTACCAAAGCTACATATGCTTGCTGACCTGACCCCCTGCCTAGTTCCTGTTTTTTGTCAGTGATGGCCATTGGAGCTTCTGACTTCTGCTGTGCAGTTAGCCCTAGTTTTAGGATATTGTTAGCTCTTTGCAATAGTTTGTTATGAAAGCTAGAGTAGTTAAATAGATGATTGTTGTTAGTAGTTAATAGTTTGGAAGGGGTTCCCCTCCCATTGCTCATGCTTATGAAGCATTCATTAGCCCCAGGGATTTAAGCATTGTGCTAAGAGTGGTAAGCGCATGCCGCTTATTTAAAGTGTTTGGGGGAAGGTCACTTGCAAGGTAAGTGTAGTATCTGCAGGGAATTTAAAGGAGAAAGGGACTGATGGCTGAAACTTCTCCGTGTGGAGTCAGCATTTAGGCCCCCAACTGGATGTAACCCTAATGAGGAATCCTCATTACCACCACTACCCCCCGACCCTTGAGGATCTAGCACAGCTAAACTTGCCTCTCATCCTCCATTGCATCTGTGGCCAACAGGGTTGCGAGACACTATTTCTTGCCACAAAGAGGGTATGGAACATCTCTATACATACCCCCAGCCTGGATCCTTAGTGATAGATGTGTTGAACCACAGTGAGCATCGGGGCCAACCTGGATCTGCTTCAGAAATAAAGATTCAAAACTGGTAGACTTATTTTGGAACAAGGTTAATTGTACTGGGACATGTGTAGCTGCGGGTTCTTCATCGAGTGTCCCCGTGGGTAGGTGCTCCACAATAGGTGTTGGGCTCGCCCGGCGCCGCAGATCGGAAATCTTCCACCAGTTTCTCCTGGATCGCGCATGCGCCGGCGCACACCGCTCCCCTGCGTGCCCCCAGCCATGTGTGCGATCCGGTCCCCGCCAGTTCCTTCTCAACCGCCATTGGCTGCAGAAGGAATCCGCTCAGGCTACGGCCAGAGTCAGATTAGATAGTGTTTCTATGTGTAAATTGTTGGTTTTTTCCAGTAAAAAAAAAAAAGAGAACAAAGAGAATATCAAAAAAAAAAAAGAAAAAGAAAAATATATAATAAAAAAAGAGAGAGGAGCGGAGAAGAAGAGTGGACGTAAGGCCAGTAGGCCGCCCACTGCCCTGCAGGCCGGTGTCCGCGATTCGGGTAAACAGGCACGGATTAAGTGCTAAGTACCCTATTAACAGTAAAAGACTCACCACGATGTCCTCTTCGGGCTTTAAAAAGTGTGAGTCTTGCCGTGAAGCTATGCTGGCCTCCGATGGGCACAGTGAATGTATCCGATGCCTGGGGGAATCACACGTTACCCAGAAGTGTTCCCACTGTGCTAAGCTCACAGCCAGGGCCAGGAAAGACAAAGAAATGCATCTTAAAATGCTCTTGTTTGACAAGGCCCTCCAGCCGGACTTGCTGGAGAGGCCTCAACCAGAAAGGCCCTCTGGGTTCCACAAGAGGAAGGCAGCTTCTCTGTCCCCCTCGGTGCAGAAACAGAGGAAACTCTCCCCAGCTCGATCCTTGCCGGTGGTTTCAGCAAGCGGGACGGGCGGAGCACACAGCCCCTAGCCTCATACTCAGGCAAGCGGCAGCGCGGCAGCGCACGTGGCAGAGGCTGAGCCTCCAGTTACAAAACAGCCGGCACGTGCGGTGCCCAGAGCGTCGGCCAGGCAAGCACCGGAACCGGCGGCACCAATGGTGCAGGGCCAACAGGCATGGAGCCTGCAGGCACCGGAGGATGTTACCCGCGCGGCACTGCAGTTGAGTGGGCCGAGCGAGGCGCCGACAGTGGGGCCGAGATGCCCGGCGCTGGAGGGGGCAGTGCCAGCCCCGCAGGGGAGGGGAAAGGCAAGAACAGAAACCCGGCACCGCAGCCCTTCTCCAGACAGGGCTGCGCTGCTACTGACAACAAGCCCTCCCCCTGTGCTACACACGCTGCCCAGAAGGCCTGGGTCTCCACCAGCCTACCCAGAACCTCCTTCTCCGTTCCTCCAACCAATGTCACCATGGCTTGGGCCACCTTCACCCTTTCTGGGATTGGATCCCCTGGAGTACTACCAGAAACCAGTTTCACTGCTATCTGTGTCATCGCGGAGGTCTCGCTCTCCCAGACATCGGGGGTACACACCCCGAGAGTGGTCCAGGTCTCCATCCCCAGACCCATGCCTGTGCTGCCATGGTCGTTTTTATCATGCTGGACACAGACACCCCAGGCCTATACCCAGGGGCAGGTCCCCCTCGGCCATCCAGTACCCCCGTGGACACTCTCGATCGGGGATGGAAACACAGTTACCTCAAGGGGAGTTAATTTTAGAACCCCGAGACTTTTCTTCGCAATCCTCCAGCGAGCAGGTGTATCATCAGCCGCAGGAACCTGAGAGTTCGAGGGCGGTTTATCCTAGTGGTTCCTCCTCATCCTTCCCAGATGAGGCCATGGCCCCCGGGGATGTCGCTCCCCCGGATGACCTCAAACAGTTCCAGGAGCTGTTTAAAAGGGTGGCTTTCATGCAAGGCATTCAAACGGCAGAAGTGCAGGAGAAACATCACAAACTCCTGAAAAATTTGAGACCCCCGGCTTCATCCAAAATTGCTATTCCGCTGGACGACGCCATTATGGAGTCAGCCACTACCATATGGCAGACTCCGGCCTCCGCTCCGCCTATGAACAAGAGAATGGATAAGAAGTACTTCATCTCAGCAAAGGGCATGGAGTTCCTTTTCAGTCACCCACAACCAAATTCTTTGGTGGTCAAGTCGTCCCAGCAGAGGTCAAAGACTTCTCAGTACAAATCGGGGGGATCAGACAAAGATGCCAAGAAGCTAGAGCTGTTTGGCAGGAAGGTATATTCCTCTTCCACCCTGCTACTGAGAATGGCAAATTATGCGGCACACCTAGCGAACCATAATTTTGATAATTACTCCAGGCTTACTTCTCTTATGGATTCACTTCCAGAAAATAATAAGCCGGTGTTAAAGGCAATTGTGCAAGAGGGCTACACAGATTCGAGGACGGGAGTCCAGATCGCCCTGGATGTGGCAGATACGGCGGCACGCTCAACGGCTACAGCAGTGGTCATGCATAGAGAATCTTGGCTCCAGACATCAGGTATCCCGAGGGACCTACAAGCGAAGATCGTGGATCTTCCCTTTGACACGCAAAAGTTGTTTGCAGATTGAACCGACTCTGTCCTCCACTCTAGTAAGGACTCGAGAGCAGCACTTAGAACCCTGGGTATGTATACTCCTCCATATAGGAAGAAAAAATATTACCCTCAGCAAAGACGCTACCCGTACCAACCACAGCGTGCACAGTATCAACGGGGCTGCGACCAGGGGCGACATGAACAACAGCAACAGTACAGAACTCCCAGACGACGTTCTCAACAAAGCCATACACCCTCAGGACAGGCCCAAAGGCAACAAGTTTGACAGGCATGTTGAGGGCTGCACTATCACTACCATTGTGCAATGCCACTCTCATCTCATGTTCCATCATCGCCTCAGACCGTTTCACTCCCAATGGCAAAAGATCACTGCAGACAAATGGGTGCTGGAGATCATAGCCACGGGTTACGCGATCCCCTTCCAGTCACTCCCACCGACGAAGCCTCCTTCCAGGCCTCACCTCTGGGACGCTACCCATGAGGCGAGGCTCAAGCAGGAGGTGGACCACCTTATGTTCATAGGGGCGGTGGAAAGAGTGCCGCAGCAATTCCAGGGGAAAGGTTTTTATTCACGCTACTTCCTCACAGAGAAGAAAACAGGAGGCTGGAGGCCCATCTTAGATCTTCGGGGCCTCAACCGCTACTTATGCAAGCAACGTTTTCGGATGATTACAGTCGCCTCCATATTCACAGCACTGGACGATGGAGATTGGTTTGCAGCCCTCGACTTATAAGATGCTTACTTTCATATAACGATCCACCCAGCACACAGGCGCTTCCTCCTCTTCATGGTCGGCAAGGAACACTTCCAGTACAGGGTTCTTCTGTTCGGCCTCTTCTCGGCCCCCAGAGTCTTTACCAAAACCCTGGCAGTGGTGTCAGCCTACCTGCGCAGACGGGGTGTTTATATTCGCATACCTGGATGACTGCCTACTGAAAGGGGCCTCGAAGGCAGAGGTCCTACGCATGATCTGTGTCACAGCGGACACGTTTTCTTCGCTGGGCCTAGTCATCAACTTTGCGAAGTCAAAGACCGACCCCACACAAAACATAGAGTTCATAGGGGCATGCATAAACTCTATCACAGCAAGCGTATACCTACCCGACGCCTGCTTCCGCGCCATCAGTTCGCTGGTGCAAGTCATCACATACAGCCCCACGGTGCTGGCCTTAACGTGCTTACAGCTGCTGGGCCACATGGCGGCAGCGACGTTTGTGGTACAAAATGCCAGATTGCACATGTGAAGCCTGCAGCATTGGCTGGCGAGTGTTTACAAACCGACATCCCACACTGTCCACAGGGTGGTGTCGCCCACGACAGAGGTGCGCAGATCCCTGGCGTGGTGAGTAAACCCCAAGAACCTGCTAGCAGGGGTGCCTTTTCACCAACCACAAATTTCTATTTTTCTTACTACCGACGCCTCCCACATAGTATGGGGAGCGCACATCGGCGACAAGGTGACGCAAGGGCTATGGTCCCCTGCGGAACAGACACTGCACATAAACATACTGGAGCTCAGAGCAGTGTTCAATGCCTGCAAACATTTTCGAGACCACATATATGGCAAAGTAGTTGGGATCAATACAGACAATACCTCCATTACGTTTTACATAAATCGACAAGGAGGAGCCCGATCCTGTGCCCTATGTGCGGAAGCAGTCCGACTGTGGAACTGGTGCATCGCCAACAACATAACATTGAAAGCCTCGTACTTGCCGGGCACTCACAACGTGAAAGCAGATCAGCTGAGCAGGCACTTCGCACTCACGCACGAGTGGCAGATCCGCTCCGATCTGCTACGACCGATCTTTCATACATGGGGGTTTCCCCAGGTTGATCTGTTTGCCACCCAGCACAACAAGAAGTGTCCCCAGTACTGCTCCAGGGCAGGAGTGGGGCGGAGGTCCCTGGGGGATGCATTCATGATTTCATGGAAGGGCCCCCTACTTTACGTGTTCCCTCCCACAGCGCTTATCCACAAGGTCTTGCCGAAAGCCAGAAGGGAGAGAGCTCGCATGATACTAGTAGTCCCAACGTGGGATCGGCAGCAATGGTTTCCCTTGCTTCTGCGCATGTCGGACCGCCCACCGCTCCCTCTACCGGTGGCCCTGGACCTACTCACGCAGGCTCAGGGGTCCATAGTGCACCCGCACCCTCAGGGCCTGTGCCTACAAGCATGGCTAATCCATGGCTCAGCTCCCTAGAAAGCACATGTACGGAGGGAGTACAACACGTCCTGGAAAGTAGCCAAAGGACCTCCACCAGGAGGACTTACAAGGAGAAATGGACTCGATTCACAGCCTGGTGTTCCGCCAAGCAGTTAGCTCCCCTTGACGTTCCTATACCGATAATACTAGAATATTTATTGGACCTCAAGAGGGGCGGGCTTTCCTTATCCTTGCTAAAAGTCCACCTCGCCGCTATATGAGCCTTTCGGCATACAGAGGAGGGGCCCACGGTATTCGCCCATCCTATAGTTACCAGGTTCTTGAAGGGGCTGGTAAACCTGTACCCCCATCGGAAACTGCTTCCACCATCGTGGAACTTGGACTTGGTGCTCAGCATGCTAATGGGTCCACCTTTTGAACCATTAGCCACAGTTCCCCTACGTCTCCTTACGATAAAAACAACCTTCCTCCTTGCAATTACATCAGCTTGCAGGGTCAGTGAGCTCGCAGCAGTTATGGCAATGCCGCCCTGCCGAGTATTCTCAAAGGAGGCATAACCTTACGGCTGCACCCAGCCTTTGTTCCAAACGTTTCTTCAGAGTTCCATCTTAACAAACCAATAGTTTTACCCTCGTTTTACCTGAAGCCTCACAGCTCCAGCAAAGAGGCATGCCTGCACCTCCTGGACGTGAGGAGGGCGTTGGCCTTCTACATAGACAGAACTAAATCCTTCCGGAAAACGGACAGGCTTCTGGTGTCTCTCGCTCCCAGGTCAAAAGGGGAAGGCCTCTCTTCACAGAGAATTTCAAAGCACATTTTGTCCTGTATAAAAATGTGCTACGAGCTTCGAAAGACTCCTTTGCTGGCCCCGCCTAGGGCTTACCCCACCAGGGCGGTGGCAGCGTCAACAGCCTTCTTCAAGGGCATTGCCTTGAAAGACATCTGTAGAGCGGCAACCTGGTCATCCTACGACACCTTCGCCAAGCATTATGTCCTACATTGGGTATTCCAAGAGGATACCCATCTGTCGACAGCAGTCCTTTCGGGGGCAAGCTGCACATAAACCGATTACCCACCTCCTTTCTTGGGTTACTGCTGGGTAGTCACCTATTGTGGAGCACCCATGGGGACACTCGATGAAGAAAGAGAAGTTACTCACCGTAGTAATGGTGGTTCTTCGAGATGTGTCCCCGTGGGTGCTCCACCACCCGCCCATCCTCCCGGCTTCGGATATCTGTCTAGTGTTTTTCAGGAGCATTCGAGGTGGTTGGTCAAGGAACTGGCGGGGACCGGATTGTGCACGTGGCCGGGGGCGCGCAGGGGAGCGGCGCACGCCGGTGCATGCGCGATCCAGGAGAAACTGCTGGAAGATTTCTGATCTGCGGTGCCAGGTGAGCCCAACACCTATTGTGGAGCACCCACGGGGACACATCTCGAAGAACCACCTTTACTACGGTGAGTAACTTCTCTTTTCTAATCAGCAGGCCCTGCTGTAGATATGCCTTCAATCCAGGGAGTGTTCTGTTCGGATTCTAGGAGCTTCTTCCTAAACATGCTAGCCAGGACTTCACTGCAGTCCTTTAGGAATGGCATAGGGCTACCTTCATGGCCTTAGAAGCAGCCCTTGACTTGGCTGACTGGGCAGCTCATGTCATGGCGACGGCTGTTGCCATGAGATGTAGCTTGTGGCTGCAGGTGTCTGGCTTCCCACCAGCAGTGCAGCAGACTTTCTAGGACCTGTCTTTCAGTGAGATGGGCCTTTTTACTGAGAAGACTGACTCTCATCTCTGCAGCCTCAGGTTTTCATAGGTCACGCACTATGCTCTCATCCAGCAGGTGAGAGATGACACATCATTTGGCAAAGCTGTTTTGCAGTCAGCACTGAGCTCAGGTCCAACCCCTCCTCCACACAAACAGCTGGTAGGTCACATATTGGAATGCCCAGGAGCAGGTACTCAAAGAAGAAAACTATTTGTAACTTTGTAACTATTGTTCTTTGAGATGCATTGCTCCTGTCCTTTCAGCTCTCCCCTATCTTCACCCTCACCACCCCTCTTTTGGACTAGTCCAGTAAGAAAGAGGTGAGTGAGAATCAGGTCAGCAGGGGTATGTATATATGTGGTGTTGGGAGATGTCGCCACATGGGGTGCCAGAGCCAAGCTGATGGGTACCACTAGGTGAAAAGTCTTTTGGCATCTGTGCACTCAGTGTGCATACACATGTCGGAAAAGACAGGAATTGCACACCTCCAAGGACCCCGGTTACAAAGGTGAGTAACAATTTGTTTTTGCTCATGTTTATAAAAAGGGTTAAAATATCTGACATCTGAATAAATGTAGAAGGAGCTGAGATTATAATCATTCAGCTAGTGAAAGTGACATACATAATCATAGATTTTTTTTTCTTATTCATAGAGAAGGTGACCATAAATTGTTATAACAAAACCACTTAAATTCCCAATGTGATTTGGAGGAGTAATATTTTTTTTTACTCAGAAAAGTCTTTTAATTAAAAATATCCAAATCCATTTCTTTGTTATAATATTCCCTACAATATACTTTCTTTTAATTCAGTTTAAAATATGCATGGTGAGGGGGATGCCATCACTTTCTGTAGGAAACCGTTTGTGTTCCTAAAAGATGTGGTGGACAAGTAGGTTTTTCTAGTATTCAGCCTAAATTTTCATTGTTTAAAAAAATCCCATTTCTCATAATTTTGCCTGCCTGAGCAACCATAAACATTTCCATTCCTTCATTGGCTTTTATACTTTTCTGGATTCTTTCCAGCTTGTCAATATCTTTTGGAGTTAAAGCAATATTTCAGTTCCAGTCATACAACAGGTATGCAATACCTGTATGTATCCTGTCTCAAATCATATTTTTCCTTTTATTAACTGCTGTGTTTCATTGCTAACTCTTTTCGACTATTCTGGCCACAGTCACCACTACATCTCTTTCATTTAATTTGTGGTTGGGATTATAATTCCCCAGAACAGAGCATACTTGCATTTTATTCATTCCTCATTTGGTATTCTCTGTAAATTTATTATCTTAATGTGTGCCATCTCTATCAGGTCATTAATTAAAATATAAATATATAAAGTTAAAGGACTCTACAACTGACTTTTTTTGTAAGTGCTGCATAAAATCTTTTATAGGAAGCAAGTGGTTTTTTCTTTTTTTTTTTCTTTTTTTTGCTTTTTCCCATCCCATTGTGTAACACTGAGGGCTTTATTACTTATTCTAGTTAATAAGATGCATTTTTCACTGCTTAGTAATAGCTCTACTAGTAATTGGATCTATGTGAGACTCATTGCTTTGAAGGCTTCCCTAAGATAAATATCCGTGGGTCCTTATTAATGTCATGCCCCATAATTTACAAATCTTCCTGTATTTTATCCCAGTATACAGTCAGTGGAGAAGAGGTCCGAAAATAATGGAATTAAGTTGCAAGCTTGCATTTGCTACAGAGTGGATAAGATTTATTCAATATAGTAGAAATTATGCAACATAACACCACTATAGTAAAGATAAATTATAATCTGTTGTTCAGTCATTATTGCTTTATTTACAAGTCTGAATCCTGCTGAGTTTGCATTAATCATAACCATTTAATTTGATTTTTTTGTTCACTCTTTCATTTTTTTGGCTATACCTGGTATATTTCAAGCAACAATTCAGTGGATACTGTTATAAAAATTGAAAATAATATCATTGGAGATATATGAATATAAGCACAAAGAGAGAGGTAGAAGGGAAAGGCTAAAACGTCATAACCACGAAGAGAGGGATTGGCTTATGTGAAACACATTATCATTTAAAAGCAAAAATGTTTAATCTTTTCCTTTTAAAACCCAGCTGCCAATTTTTTTTCTATGAGAGAAATTATATAAACAAACTAACGGAAATGCAAATGTTAGAGCATTGTCATGTGACACATGCCAGTGCAAATACTGTGTCAGAATAAGTCAGTGGACAGCATTGCTGTGACAAGATGCTATTCCACTGGCATGACTTGTATTACATCTAATGCAAATAGTTATTTTCAAATCATTAACATTACTGTCCCTGTAACTAAAGGTTATAGATGTGCTAGAATGACAGTTTTTCACTTTTCCTTTATTTTAAAAAGTCTTTTCTGCCTTAGCTGTAGCAACTGAAATTGTATATTATTTTAAAAAGGCTTTCAATATATTTGTGTTGATTTTCTGAATGATTGGCTAGAAATATTGCCAATTGAATATACTGGTCTAGTAATTTTCTAAATCTGTGGTTCCCAACCTTTTAGCTAATGCAGACCCCCAGTCACCACCACCCCCTTAGCCATTCACAGATCTCCATCAAAGCCAATTCTAGTCGTTTCATCAACTGAAAAAGGAAGTGGAAATAATTAATATTTAAAACAATTCATACTCCTTTCTGACATTCCAATAATTCGACTTCACATCTCACTACAACAAATTACCACAGCAATTAGGTCTACATAGCTACAATTAATAAACTTGTGGCTTACCTAGTGAGATCCTTGGTGGTGTTTCATTGACTTCCAAGACTGGATGTCAGGTTGGATTGATGGGCAAAGGGTGTCAGAAATTGTGTGGCCCTTTTGGACAGCTCTGTCTGCTCAGCAGTGACATGAAGCCCGTACTAAGTGAGGAACTTTTGTGAGAATACCAGCTTTAAAGCATTATCACAAGACATTTCAATTAGGCTGTCTTGCTCTTTTCATGTTAAACTACCAACTGTGTCACTGTTAATGCATTCAAGGGGATTTCTGATCCAGTCATTTATGATCTCTGGAACTGGAAAATACTCCTGCAGCTTCATTTTCAGGCTTCACAGATATGCGCTCTGATTGCACATTTAACATTGTTGAGGAGCTGTATTTCCAATGTAATCAAAAAGTCACAAAAATTGCTAAATGAGTCATAGTTTAATTGATCGATTCAACTGGACCGTAGTTCTAATTTCTTTATCATTGCTTCAGTTTTGTCTTGAACTTGAAAATGTGTCACAGCTTTTCCCTACAGACTCAGGTTGAGACCATTAAGATAGCCAAAAACATCAGCTAAGTAAGCCAAGCAATTAAAATCATGAAAGCAGTGGATGAGCTCACTTTGCGTCCATCAGAAAAATTCTCACTATCTTATCTGACAGTGGGATTGAATTTATTTGTTTGCATGCTCTCTCCCCAAACTTAGTATTTACAAGCATCTTGGCTGCAGGTAATATTACCTCTTTGCTGATTGTGTGAGACTTGCACATCTTGGCTATTTGTTGGGCTACCCAGTAGAAGGCCTCAGTTGGGCTTGTATTGTCAGTATCTGTTACCACCATCATCATAATCTTTGCTTCCCTTGAACTCAGTAAGCTTGTTTTGAAAAAAAATAAAGAGGCTTGGACTTGTATTTGCCATCCTTCTGTGTTAGGTGACAGTGAAGTTTGGCTGGTTTGGGGCTTTCATTTGCCAGCAGCTCGTGGCACACGACACACATTGGTCAAAGCTCATCCTCACTGCCGGACCAAGTAAATCCAACTTTTAGTCAGTGTTTTCTAACTTTTCATTTCCTTATGTCTGTTTGATAAGACTTCCACTTGTGGATGCTTTACTCTGCTTATCAGTCTCCTTTCTCTCCACCAGGCCTGATTTCATCCACAGATCCACGTTGAATGTATGGCTAACATTTGTATGCTTCTAACTGTCACAATCATTACATCACACAAAGGCACCACAACTTAGACTTTCAGACAATTAATAACATTATTGGAAGATATTTAAATTTAAAAATAATAATTGCTTGTAACTTTGCAATATATTTAAATCTTACTTTCTATGATCATTTTTATTTATCTTTTACTTTTTTTTCATGGACCCTCTCCAATTCCCAGGGGTGCATGGACTCCAGGGTGGGAGCTACTGTTCTAAATGATTAGTCAACACTGGTGTATCTGGTGTGATATGAGAGTCATCCCAGTGAAGATACAAGTTTGTAGTGCACTCAATTTCAAATGTAGTCAGAAACAGGCAAGCTTGGAAATAGAGGTTTTCTATGACTCATCCTTTGTTGTCCTGTGTCTGGTGTTATATGTTCTTAATTTTTCCTCTGGAGACGTGGAGGCATCAAAAGGGATTGATTTTATAGTCCTTTAGGAGAATATACAGTTGTATGGTATGTTATTTCGAGACACCTCCGTCTTTCCCGGCCTGCCTGGAATACAGATTCATCCAAGCCTTTCTCTCAATTTATAAAAGTTTATTTATGGTCCTACAGAAATAACACTGACCTGTGCTAGCACAATGGGGGAAAATATACTGCATCTTGTGAGGAGGCAAGGTATCTTGCATTTCTCAAAAAACAAGAGGGGTTTAAGGAGGAATTGTCACTGAGTCACTTCAGAATCATAGCCAAGTCCCGAGGGCTTCTTCAGGGAGATCACCATTACACATTTCTTCATACTCAGTGCTGAGACTTACAGTTCAATCAAGCCCCCACATTGAGAAGAAAATCCAAGACCTGACTTTATTGAAAAGAAATTGCATTTGCAGACCACAAGGTGGTGACAACTCTCACTGGGAATGAAAACAAAAATTACTTGGGTTACTGAGAGACAGGGTGGTTGAGGGGATATTTTTATTGAACCTGCTTCTTCTGGTGAAAAGAGCAAACTTTCAAGCTTAAATAATGAGTTCTGTACAAGATCAGAATCTTGTCCCTTTGACTTTCTGCATGGGGTCCAATAAAAGATATTACCACATCCTCCTTGACTCTCGAATATCTTGGGACCAACACAGCTGCAACAGCATTGGAAACAAGAATGTAAAGAATTATACAGGTTGAACTTCTCTAATCTGGAACTCTCTCGTCCAGCAACATCCATCATCCAGCATGATTTTAATTAGTCACACGGCCAATTATCGTGGTTTTGGCCAAGTTTCTTGTGATCCCATAAGGTTTGTTTCTAGCCACTGGCTGACACAGTCCTGGCTGTCAGTGTTCTGTGCTGTTATTTAGCTGTAATTTACCCCTTTAAATCTTCTAAGAGCCCAGTAAGCAGTGTTGGTAATGTGCTGGACAATATTGATTGCCCATGGTCCGGAAAATTTTCTTGTTTGGTATTGGTCATGTCCCAGTGATGCCAGCCAAGAGAGGTTCAACCTGTAAGTGTATTTGGAATAATGTATGATTTAGCAGATCTGCAGTCCCCAGACTACGTTCCCTTAGTTGTTATGTTACATTTTGTCCTCCAGTGGACGCTTATATCCATTCAATACTGTTATCCTTTCCTGACTCAAAATGAGCCATCTCACATGAGGCTCAGTAGCTGCTGTGGAATTTTAAATCTATGGACAACAATGTCTGATGTGACAATTTAGATTTAAATGAGATATTAAGATCCCAACTCAGGATATCGTCAGAGCATTGTTAAGGAAGTATGGATTGGATAAATGGACAGTAAAGTAGATAGAAAGCTGGCTGGATGGTTGGGCTCAAGGGGTATCAATCAATGGTTCAATATCTGGTACACAGTCTCTTACAAGTGGAGTGTCCCAAGGATTAGTTCTAGGGCCACTATTGTTAAACATCTTTATTAATGACCTGGATGAGGGCATGAATTGCACCCTCAGCAAATTGGACGTAAATTAGAGGATTGGGCCAGAAGTAAGCTGATGAGGTTCAACAAGGACAAGTGAAGAGTCCTGCAGTTAGGACAGAAGAATCGCAAGCATTGTTACAGGATGGGATCCAACTGGTTAAGTAGCAGTACATCAGAAAAGGACCATGGGATTCAGTAGTTGAGAAGCTGGATATGAGGCAGTGGTGTGCCCTTGTAGCCAAGAAGGCTAATGACATATTGGGGTGCATTAGGAAGATCATTTCCAACAGATCTAAAGAAGTTATTATTCGCCTCTATTGAGCACAGGTGAGGCCACATCTGGAGTATTGCATCTAATTCTTGGCCACCCCCACCCCCCAGTATAGAAGGGATGTAGATGCATTGGAGCAGGTCCAACAGAGGGAAACAAAAATGAGCACATGACTTATGAAGAGTGGCTGAGGCATCTGGGCTTATTTAGTTTGCAGAAGAGAAAAGTGAGGGGCAATTTGATAGTAGCCTTCAGCTTCCTGAAGCGGGGCCCTAAAAGGGATGGAGTGAGGCTATTCTCAGTAGCGACGGATGGCAGAACAAGGAGCAATGGTCTAAAGTTGCAGAGCGGGAGGCGTAGGTTGGATATTAGAAAAAACTATTTTACCAGGAAAGTGCTGAAACACTGGAATGCGTTATCTAGAGAGGTGGTGGAATCTCTATCCCTATAGGTTTTTAAGTACCGGCTAAAGTCCTGGCTGTGATAATTTAGTTATCCTGCTTTAGGCGGGGGGCTGGAGTTGATGACCTCTTCAGGACCCTTCCAATCCTATGATTCTATCATCTCTGGTGAACTTAGAATTATGTAGCCATGTAAAATGATTATGAAATAATTTCATTACTTAGCATGGTTCATAAAATTAGATAGTTGAGAATGGGCAGTGCCAGAAGGGGCTAACACATTGTCTTGAAAGGAGTGGGCAGAGCCTACTAAGAGAGAGTGGCAGCCATCCAGGGTTGCTAATTTACAAACACATGAATTTTTCTTCTTCATGGCCTACGAGGAGAATGGGGCAGATTCAGTTCCAGGGTCAGCAACCTTTCTGAGATGGAGTGCTGAAATTTGACATTTTGACCTTTACGTACAGTCTGAATGTCATGACACTTTATGAAGTCGCTAATTGTCCTACTTATAAAAGATTCCTTAGTAAATAAATTAAGGTGCAGAGCTTTACCGTTCTTCTTTGAGTGGTCCCCGTGGGTGCTCCACAATAGGTGTCGGGCTCACCCAGCACCGCAGATCGGAATTCTTCTAGCAGTTTCTGTTGGATCGCGCATGTGCCAACGCATGCCACACCCTTGCGCGCCCCCGACCATGTGCGCAATCCGGTCCCCGCCAGTTCCTTCTCAACCGCCATCGGCTGCAGACGGAATCCGCTCCGGCTAAAGCCAGAGACAGATAAGATAGTTGTTTTTTACGTGTAGTTCGTTTGTTTGTCACTATTATACAAAAAAAAACAAAAAGGAAAGAGAAGAGCATATTAGATAGCAGAGAGAAGAGGAATGAAGGAGGGGTGGACAAGAAGGCTGTTAAGCCATCCACTGCCCTGAAGGCCATGAATGTTATTTTGGGTTAGAAAGCACTGATTAGTGGCTAAGTACCCTATTGACAGTAAAGACTCACCGCGATGGCTTCCTCGGGGTTTAAGAAGTGTGAGTCATGCGAGGCTATGCCGGCCTCAGATGCGCATAGTGAATGCATTGGCTGCCTGGGAGAGTCTCATGTTACCCAGAAGTGTTCCCACTGCGCTAAGCTTACAGCCAGGGCCAGGAAGGACAGAGAAATGAGGCTCAAAATGATCATGTTTGATAAGGCTCTCCAGCCTGAACCACCAGAGAAGCCTCACACAGAAGGGCCCTCTGGGTCGCATAAAAGGAAGGCAGCCTCTTTGACCCCCTCTGTGCAGAAGAGGAGGAAACTCTCCCCGGCTTGATCCTTGCCGGCGGGCCCAGCGGGCAAGACGAGCGGAACGCAGAGCCCCCAGCCGCGAGCTGATGAAAGCGGCAGCGCAGCAGCGCACGTGGCAGAGGCCGAGCCTTCGATTATACAACAGGCGGCATGGAAGGCGCCGTGAGCGCCAGCACGGCAAGCGCTGGAATCGGCGGCGCCGACGGCGCAGGGGCACCCGGCACGGAGCCTACTGGCACTGGAGGAAGCTACCCGCGCGGCACCGCTGTTGATGGTGCCGAGCGTGGCGCCTACAATGGGGCCGAGATCCCCAGCATGAGAGGGGGCGGTGCCCACCCCGCAGGGGAGGGGCAAGGCCAGAGCTAAAACCCGGCACCTTAGTCCATCTCCAGGCAGGGCTGCACTGCCCTTATCACCCAGCCCCCCTCCCGAGATACACACGCCGCACTGCCGGGCTGCAACTCCACCAGCTTATTTAGGGCCTCCCTCTCCATTCCTCCAACCAATTTCGCCGTGGCTCAGGCCACCTTCACCATTTTTGGGCCTGGATCCCCTTGAGTACTATCACAAACCAGCTTCACCACTGTCAATGTCGTCGCGGAGATCCCTCTCTCCCAGACATCATGGGTACACTCCCCGATCATGGTCCAGTTCTCCATCACCGGACCCTTGCCCATGTTGCTATGGTCGTCCTCATCATGTTGAACACAGACACCGCAGGTCTAGATCCAGGGGCAGGTCCTCTCCTACTACTCGTCAATACTCCCATGTACACTCTCGCTCTGGGACGGGAACGCAGTTGTCCCAGGGGGAATTAGGTCCAGAATCCCGAGACTTCCCTTCACAGCCCACCAGGGAGCAAGTATACCACCGAACTCGGGAGCCAGAGGATTTGGGGGAGGTTTACCCCAGCAGTTCCTCCTCATCGTCCCCAGATGAGGCCATGGCCCCCAGGGATGTCTCCCCTCCGGATGACCTTAAACAATTCCAGGAGCTGTTCAAAAGAATAGCATTCACGCAGGACATTCAAATAGCAGAAGTGCAGGAGAAGCACCATAAACTCCTGAAAAATTTGAGACCCCCGGCTTCATCTAAAATCACTATCCCGCTGGACGAAGCCATTATGGAGTCAGCCACGAACATATGGCAGACTCCGGCCTCTCTTCTGCCTACGAACAAGAGAGCGGATAAGAAGTACTTCATCCCAGCCAAGGGCATGGAGTTCCTCTTTAGTCACCCACAACCCAATTCTTTGGTGGTCGAATCGTCCCAGCAGAGGTCGAAGACGTCTCAGTACAAATCAGGGGGGTTGCATAAAGATGCTAAGAAACTAGAGCTGTTCGGCAGGAAGGTCTACTCCTCCTCAACCCTATTATTGCGAATGGCAAATTACATGGCACATCTATCAAACCATAATTTTGACAGTTACTCTAGACTCACTCGTCTCATGGATTCACTCCCGGAGGACAAGAAGCCAGTGTTAAAGGCGATTGTCCAAGAGGGCTACGCGGCGTCACGGACGGGAGTCCAGATTGCCCTGGACGTGGCGGACACAGCGGCACGTTCAACAGCAGCAGCAGTGGTAATGCGTAGGGAATCCTGGCTCCAGACGTCAGGTATCCCTAGAGACCTACAGACGAAGATCGTGGATCTTCCCTTTGATAAGCAAAAGCTGTTTGCGAACTCAACCGACTCGTTCCTCCACTCCAGCAAAGGCTCGAGGGCCACACTTAAGACCTTGGGTATTTATACTCCCCCATACAAGAAAAAGAAATTCTATCCTAAGCAAAGACGCTATGCTTACCAACTACAGCGCGCTCAATATCAGCAAGGCTATGACCAAGGGTGACATCAACAGCAGCAGCAGTACAGTGCCCCCAGACGACGTTCTCAACAAAGCTGTACACCCTCAGGACAAGCCCAGAGACAGCAAGCTTGACGGTTATGTCGAGGGCTGCACTATTCAACACCATCGCTCAATGCCAGTCTCATCTCATGTTCCATCATCGCCTCAAACCGTTCCACTCCCAATGGCAAAAGATCACCACAGACAAATGGGTGCTAGAAATTATAGCCACGGGTTACACGATCCCCTTCCAGTCACTTCCATTGATGAAACCTCCCACCCGGCCTCATCTCAGGGACGCTGCCCACGAGGCAAGGCTGAAGCAGGAGGTAGATCACCTCATGTTCACAGGGGCGGTGGAAAGAGTGCCGGAACAATTCCAAAGGAAAGGTTTTTACTCACGCTGCTTCCTAACAGAGAAAAAAACAGGAGGCTGGAGGCCGTTTTTGGATCTACGGGGCCACAACCGTTACTTGCACAAGCAACGCTTTTGGATGATCACAGTTGCCTCCATACTTACGGCACTGGATGATGGAGACTGGTTTGCAGCCCTCGACTTACAGAACGCTTACTTTCATATAACAATCCACCCGGAACACAGACGCTTCCTCCGCTTCACGGTTGGCAGGGAACATTTCCAGTACAGGGTTCTTCCGTTCGGCCTATCCTCGGCACCCAGAGTCTTTACCAAAACACTGGCAGTGGTATCAGCCTACCTGCACAGGCAGGGCATGTTTATTTTTCCATACCTGGATGACTGCCTACTGAAAGGGGCCTCAAAGGCAGAGGTCCTATGCATGATACGCGTCACCGCGAACACGTTTACTTTGCTGGGCCTAGTTATCAACCTCGCAAAGTCAAAGACCGAACCCACGCAAGATATAGAGTTCATAGGGACACGTATAAACACTATCGCAGCAAGAGTATACCTGCCCGACGCCCACTTCCGCGCCATCAACTACCTGGTGCAAGTCATGACGTACAGCCCTGCGGTGCCGGTCCTAACGTGCCTGCAATTGTTGGGGCACATGGCGGCAGCGACGTTTGTGGTACAGAATGCCAGGTTACACATGCGAAGCCTGCAGCATTGGCTGGCGAGTGTTGCCAAACCGGCATCCCACATTGTCCACAGGGTAGTGTCGCCCACGACGGAAGTGCGCAGATCCCTAGCGTGGTGGGGAAATCCCAAGAATCTGCTAGTGGGGGGTGCCCTTCCACCAACCACAAATTTCTATTTTTCTTACTACTGACGCCTCCCACATAGGATGGGGAGTGCACATTGGCAGCAAGGTGACGCAAGGTCTATGGTCCCCTGCGGAACAGACACTGCACATAAACATACTGGAGATCAGAGCGGTGTTTAATGCATGCAGACATTTTCAGAAATACCTACATGGCAAAGTAGTCGGGATCAATACCGACAATACCTCCGCTACGTTCTACATCAATCGACAAGGAGGGGAATGATCCCGTGCGCTATGCGCAGAAGCAGTCCGATTGTGGAACTGGTGCATCGCCAACAACATAACGTTGAAAGCCTCGTACTTGCCGGGCGCCCACAACGTGAAGGTAGATCAGCTGAGCAGGCGCTTCGCACTCACGCACGAATGGCAGATCCGCTCTGACTTGCTACGGCGCATATTTCGTACATGGGGGTTTCCCCAAGTCGATTTGTTTGCCACCCAGTACAACAAGAAGTGTCCCCAGTACTGCTCCAGAGCAGGAATAGGGCGGGGGTCCCTGGGGGACGCATTCATGATTTCATGGAAGGGCCCTCTACTCTACGCGTTTCCCCCCACAACACTTATCCACAAGGTTCTGCAGAAAGCCAGAAGGGAGAGAGCTCGCATGATACTCATAGTTCCAACTTGGGACCGAGAACAATGGTTTCCCTTGCTTCTGCGCACGTCGGATCGTCCACCACTCCCCCTACCGGTGGCGCCGGACTTACTCACGCAGGCTCAGGGGTCCGTAGTGCACCCACACACTCAGGGACTACGCCTACAAGCATGGTTAATCCATGGCTCAGCGCCTTAGAGAGCATGTGTATGGAGGGAATACGACAAGTCTTGGAGTGTAGCCGAAGGGCCTCCACCAGGAGGACTTATGAGCAGAGATGGACACGCTTTACAGCCTGGTGTTCAGCCAAACAGTTAGCTCCCCTCAACGTTCCCATAACCGTAATGCTAGAATACCTATTGGACCTCAAACGAGACAGGCTTTCTCTGTCCTCGATAAAGATCCACCTTGCTGCTATATCAGCTTTTCAGCATATAGAGGAAGGGCCCACTGTATTCGCCCACCCTGTCGTCACAAGGTTCTTGAAGGGGCTGGTAAACCTGTACCCCCCTCGAAAACCGCTACTGCCATCGTGGAGTTTGGACTTGGTGCTCAGCAGGCTATCGGGACCACCCTTCGAACCCTTAGCCATGGTACCCCTCCGACTCCTTACTATGAAAACAACCTTCCTTCTTGCAATTATGTCAGTCCGCAGGGTTAGCGAGCTCGCAGCAGTGATGTCAAAGCCGCCCTGCACAGTATTCTCAAAGGAGGCGGTAACCTTACGGTTACACCCAGCCTTCGTTCCAAAAGTTTCCTCGGAGTTCCATCTTAATGAACCAATAGTTTTACCCTTGTTTTACCCGAAGCCTCACAGGTCCAGCAAGGAGTCACACCTACATCTCCTAGATGTGAGAAGGGCGTTGGCCTCCTACATAGACAGACCTAAGTCCTTCCGCAAAACGGACAGGCTTCTGGTGTCTCTCGCTCCCAGGTCAAAAGGGGAAGGCCTCTCTTCACAGAGAATTTCAAAGCACATTTTGTCCTGTATAAAAATGTGCTACGAGCTTCGAAAGACCCCTTTGCTGGCTCCGCCTAGGGCTCACTCCACCAGGGCGGTGGCGGCATCAACAGCCTTCTTCAAGGGAATTGCGTTAAAAGACATCTGTATAGCGGCGACCTTGTCATCCCACGACACCTTCGCCAAGCATTACGCCCTGCATCAGGTATTTGAGGAGAATACCCGTCTGTTGACAGCAGTCGTCTCGGGGGCAAGCTGCTCATAAATCGATTACCCACCTCCTTACTTGGGTTACTGCTGGGTAGTCACCTGTTGTGGAGCACCCACGGGGACCACTCGAAGAAGAAAGAGAAGTTACTCACCTGTAGTAACGATGGTTCTTCGAGATGTGTCCCCGTGGGTGCTCCACCACCCGCCCATCCTCCCCGCTTCGGATCTCTGTCTGGTGTTTTTCAGGAGCATCCGAGGCGGTTGGTCAAGGAACTGGCAGGGACTGGATCACGCACATGGCCGGGGGCGCGCAAGGGAGCGGCGCGCGTCGGCGCATGCATGATCCAATAGAAACTGCTAGAAGAATTCCGATCTGCGGCGCCAGGTGAGCCCAACACCTATTGTGGAGCACCCACAGGCACACATCTTGAAGAACCATCGTTACCACAGGTGAGCAACTTCTCTTTAGCTGTTATTTTGTTCATGCCCAGAGAGCATGGCTTTGAACAAGCTCCCAGCTGCATGGGGGAGGAGGGGTCGGGTTGAGTTTCTGCCTCATGTGCCAGTGGAAACTGGCTCACATGCAGCTCTTGGCAGCCGGGCCAGGGGTTGCTGACAGTGTCCTATTCCAGACTGTACAGTCCATAAAGCTTCACAAGAGTAGATCTCTGCTTCAGCATGTTTTCAGTAAAGTGACTTACTTTAACTTAAACCCATGTACTCCGAGTGGAACACAGGTCATCTACAAGTCACCTCCGCTTCACCCTGTCTTGGGACAAAACTTCTAGCTGACTCCAGGAGTACCCGAGTTGTTTTTCTGAAATCTCAGTAGATCCTCTCCATGTTACCCAAGGTCTTCCTGTTTTATATATTCCTTGTAGGTTCCTTTTGAGAGTTTGATGGATTATGCTGGATGATGGTTTTCTGGGAGTGTGGCCTAG
The DNA here is from genome assembly GCF_033958435.1 of Carettochelys insculpta. Classification (NCBI taxonomy): domain Eukaryota; kingdom Metazoa; phylum Chordata; order Testudines; family Carettochelyidae; genus Carettochelys; species Carettochelys insculpta. The sequence goes on along the minus strand of NC_134142.1, from coordinate 54,741,549 downwards.
CTATCCCCACTTTCTTCTCTTGATTTGAATATCAAATTTGTCTTGTTCAACTCTGTTGTAAAGCTCCTCATTTGTGACCAACTCTGCTATTGGACATGAAGGATGTACCTCAGGCGTCTGTTTATGAATGTCTGTAGCTTGTGATTTGAAGACTTTAGTACACCAGATCTCACATCCATATGAGAGCATACTCTTCACATTTGTTCTGAAGATCCAAAGTTTTGTATTTGCACATATTATTTATGAACTCTATATGAAAAAAATAAGTATAGGATCTTATTGTTTATCCTTTTCTGCTCCATGTGCTATTGCATGTCTTTTACTCCCTCTTTTGAATAGCTAGCCATACAATCACCATCACTTCATACAAAGGTTATAAAAGAACAGGAAAGAGGGTTATGAACCAGGAGGCTGCAGGAAAATCACACTTTAAGGTTATATAGCACAAGCAGATGTGTGCTGCATTTAGGTAAAAGAAATATTATGCACACATTTGCATGGCTGCATAATTGCATTATGCATGGAGATCTGGCTATGGGAGTTCTCGCTAGTAACATGCTAGAAGTGCAGACCCAAGGGTATGGATTTATAATAAATTTGCAAAATTGTCTTGAAAATTTAGCAGCCCAAGCAGAAAATCTACTCACTCATCCTTATGATGATGATAATGATGGGGCGGTGGACAGAAAGAGGAAATACTTTGCTAGCTTGTGGTGAAAGAAGTTACTTTTGCTCAGTAGAATTTTATAATACTGTGTTCTAAGGTACCTCCTAAGACCAAGCATTTACAGCTCACTTTCTCTTGGAATTTCTCTGAGAGTTAAAATTCACCTCTTTATATACTGTCTGCAAAAGTAATTGTGTTTTAGTAGCTGTAGGATCTGAGGTGCAGTGGCTTGTTTTCAATAGGCAAAATTGTTTTTACACACACACACACACACACACACACACACACACACACACACAAAATGTAACTGAAAATAAAATACAGTACAGTAAATATGTGGAGCCCTGCATATCCGTGGATATCCACTTCATATCCATAGTAGATGCAGATATCTGCAGATAGTGGAGCCAATACACACGGGGGAGTAGGGGTGGACAGTGGAGGGAGGGTGCCAAGGCAGGCTCCTATACTGCCAGCAGGAAGGATGCAAGAAGCTGAGGGAACCATTTAGGGATCTGGGGCAAATAGATTAAAAAAAAAAATCTGTTGGATGGTCGTAGGTCCTGCCAAAAGGGCAGGGGACTGGACTCAATGACCTGTGAAGGTCCCTTACAGTTCTGTGAGTTAGGTATATCTCCATAGGTAAGCTACATCCTAAATCTCCCCACAGGAGGGACTGAGTGCTGGCCCTGTCTGCCCCCTCCCACTTGGTCTCTTGGAGAGCACTGACTTGCAGAGCCCTGGTCCTGGGTTCCTGCTGCCCCTTGCCTGCAGTCCCTGCTTTTTTGCTGCTTGCTTCTTCTCTATGCAGCACTGCGCGCTCATCAGTGCTCCCTTAAAAGCTCCCCCTCCAGATTTGTTGTGCAAATGAAAGTATCACAAATCACAAATTGAATAGGAGTTGACAATGTGATGCAGTTGTGAAGAAAAGGCCAATAGCATTCTGGTGTATGTTCATAGGGGTGTCATATGTGAAACAATGGAGGTAATGGTTTCCTGTTATTCAGCAATGCTAAGGTCTTGGCTGGAGTACTGTGTCTAGTTCCAGGTGCCACTCTTTAGGAAGGATGTGGATAACTCGGAAAGAGCCCAGAAAAAAGCAATAAGAGTAATAAAAGGTTTTGTAACTGTAACCTTGTAGTATTGTTCCCTCTAATTTTTTCCAGCCATGAGCAGAATAAATTTTGTTATGTGCACCAAGGCATGTGTGGATGTGCACCACCAATAGAAACATATGCTGCCAGCTGTGGGTGTTCTGTATAGCAGCTGGATGGTACCTGTCTCTCCTGTGCATCCACCCAAGTGCTCAGTTTACAGGGAACATTGCCTTGTAGTAAAGATTAAAAAATACATGTATGTTTTGTCTTGAGAAAAGAAGACTATGGAGGGATCTGATAACAATTTTCAAGTATGTTGAGGTCTCTTTTGAAGAAACAGGACAAGAAGTAATGGTCTTAATCTGCAGCAGGGCAGTTTTTGGTTAGATATGAGAAAAAAAACTTTCTACGAGTAATTGATTTCTGGAATAGGATTCAAAGGGGTTTGTGGCTCTCCTCTCGTTATTGGACAAATGTCGGTCAGGGATGTGTCTTGGTGTACTTGGTTCTTCCTCAGTGTATGAGACTGGATTTCATGATCTCACAAGGTCCTGTTCAGCCTTATACTTCTATGATTCAAAAAACAGTCATATAATCTTCCATGATTTGTGTTTTCAGAGTATGTGCGGAAGCCCCACTGCCTGAGGGAGTACTCTTTTCTATGGATTGTCTTGCACATAAGGGTGACATTCCAATTGGTGACCTAGAGTGTTACCAAAAACAGATCATGCATGTACAGAGCATTTCTCACTGGGCACCTGCGAACATAGGACCGTATAGTCAGTCCATAAAGGTAAGCAATCTTTGTTATTGTATATGAACTATTTATCAGTTAACAAATTTAGCTGATCTTTTCTTTTCATTGATTGTAATCGCTACAGAAGAAAAAACTTCCAAAGCTTGGACCTTTTGCAATATGTTTTACAAAAAAACCCTACAAAAATCAAAAGTATGGGTATATCCATTGAATTTTAAAATGTCTATGCATGACAAACTGCAGCTAAATAGTTGAAAAGGTATGAAGCCTTTTGCTTTTGATTGTCAGGCAGGGCTAAGGACAATCATTACAGCATCACTCAATGGAAAAACACAGTATGTGCTACAATTATAACACTAAGTAATTATAGTACACATATATTTCATATGCTTTCTGAAATTTAACACTTAAGTAATAACATTTCTTTATGTTCAAAAATAACAAGGCCATGCTTTTTCTTAGCAAATCAGCACTTAAACACATGTAAGTGAATTCCTTTATAAAGTTCTAGTTATTAGTATTGTGCTACATAAGAACAAATCAAGGCAGAAGAAATACTATTTTTAAACTTACCTTTAATACAAAGTGAATGGGACATGGCACATTGCTTTATAAGTATGAAAGAGTAACCCAGGCATCTCCCTCCCCATATGTTAGTGCCTTTCTGAGTATTAAGGAATGGTTTTATCTCTCACCTTGCAAAAGAGAATTTATGTGCACTCTTCTCTCCACCCTGCTGCCTGTACAACACAAGGAAGAGCTAGCCCAAAATACGTTATTACTAGAAGCTGAATCTGTCACTTAGATAATATTTTATTTTAATGTAGCACAATTCTTCTGAACTGTCTTCTGCTTTGCACATAAACCTATTATTATACTGCTACAACAGTGTTTTGTTTTATTTGGTATTAGTTACATTCCATTAGTATTGTGATGACTTAGGCTGGGTATCCGGTAGACTCACCTTGGAAAGACGCAGTGGAAAGTTGTCAAATATAGTACATAGTTGATCTTTGTTTACCTGTTTAACTAAGACTCATTTGTGAAGAGTGAGAAGTTAATTTGGTGGATGTGTCCTTCACTCCTTTTTAAACACTGTGGGTCATGCCTTCACTGGCCATGCCTGGCTTATTCAAGGGAGAAAATACAAAGAGCCATACATTCATTTTGCGCCAATGCTGGGCAACCGCATTCTGTAGTGCCGTGTAGTGTTGAACTGAGTGACTGTCCTAGACTTGGTACAGTCCTGAAGCGATCCACCCAAAGAGTGAAGATAGGAAATTGCACCTCCTCGACTAGACGCCTCACTTGTGGAGTCCCAGTTTTTCTCTGTTCCTTTTCGAAAATGAGCATGAGACTGCCAGCTGAAATTACAACACAACGTGGATTCAGTGCCAACAACATGCAGGTGAAGTACACCTTTGCTTAACCTTAATTTCATTTAACCATACCACTACCATGAAGTGAGATCAGTTTGTGGATGAAAAATAGCTGGTTGGAGCTAAGCGCGGGCAAAACAGACATGATGCTGGGTGGCAAGTATAAGAACTTAGTAGAATGTGCTGTTATGGTGTAGTCCTTTTTGGTTGATGGCAGAGCCCCACAGCTGACCAGTTCAGTCTCTAGCTTAGATCCCACTGTGATGCTAAACTCTCACATAGCACCATTCTTGAGCAATGCTTTCTGCTAATTCTGGTTGTGCAAACTCATCCTAGCAGAGGTTATGTGTGTCCTCATCACCTGCCATCTGACTAGTAGTGTAGTCTTCTTGGTGGTCACTTGCTAATGAGTAGGATGCCTTCTTGTCACTCTCCTGTTGGTGAGTCCATTGATGTCTGATCAGCTCAATTCTGGAGCTGCAGATCTTACCACAGAATGGGCAGGTGTTGGTAGCTGTTGGAGGGCTGAGGGTCAGTTTTTTGACATTCTTTTCTTCTTCTCTGCCTCTCCTCATCTGTATGCGTATACGGGGGCATAAAGACATCAGCCTTTAGGAAACAATGATTAGCAAAAGCACTACTTAGCAATACTGATAATCACAACTATCAAATCAGGTTCGGGGTTTGGTCCTTATCTTCCAGGCACACTCTGACCTGGGCCAGGCTTAAGCTCTGTGTTGAAGATTGTGGTTCACTGTTCCGTTCCTCTGACACAGTAAAATGTTCTACTACCAAGGTAAAGCTTGTCGGCGCAGCAGACTGACCTTCATCAGGCACTGGTTCCAGGCTGTGGGACAGACTGAGCATGGGTGTCAGGTGTTCCCTTGGCTGGGAAAGGCTAGCTCCACCCCTTCCGCCCAGTGTCCCAACAGATCCTAGTGTCACCCTCTGCAGCACAGCCATTGGATCCAAGCCCTACCCCAGAATACACCCCCTACCCCCTGTGGAGCATGGCAGGGCAGGTGGCATGAGGCTGTAGCCTCCCTAGCCAGGGAGCACTGGGAAAGCAGGCAGGACAGTGTGCAGCCCATGCTTCCAACTCTCCAGGGGTACTAAAGAAGAGCATGAGTAGGTGGTCTGGGCATAGGAGAATATCATCACTGATTTATACGCTAAGCATCTTTGATTTTTTTCCTTTCTCTAATTTGAAATAATTTAGCTACAAGAAAACAAAAGATTTCTTCTCACTTATTTTAATGAGAAAACTACCTTTTTTCTAGCATAATTTTATTTTTATTTTCTTAAAAAATGTATCTCTTTGCACTAAACTAACATATAAAATAGACCTTAAAATCTATTCTTTAAACACCTTCCTGAGAAATACACAAATGTACAGTGCGACATATTTACATGAGTGTGTGTCAATTTTAAGTTCAAATATGGGTCCCATAGAATTTTGAATGTGCCATTTACAAAGTGAAAAGCTTCAAGCTGACTGTTTTTTGAAATCTATTGACGCTAGATATGAACATATTATTCAGTTCTTTCCAAGGTTGCAGGCAGAGCAAGTCTGGTGAAGCATTTCAGAATTGTGTTTTGAAACAGACTATTTTCTAGGATGTAAGAGTCTTAGGGGGGTTGATTTCATAAGTATAGTAGCAGGGATGGGCTAGAAAATATCCTTTGTACATTTACGTAGAATGTTGATACTTTGATCAGTTTTGCATGGTTTGAGTGGGAATTTATGGATCTTGTAATCGGAAAGCATTAATGCCCTCAACATTTTGAGATCTTCTTGGTCCTAAGTTGATTGTCACAAATAGAAATAAATAGGTGATCTCAGTGCTTCCCAGTGAACTTTTGTTTATATTACCAAACCACCACACATTTTGCATAAAATTGTCATGCTTCTCTGAGTAGACCCAATACTGTAATAGCAAGGGTATGGCATCAAGATTGATGTGCATTGACATAAATACTGTCCTGGCAACTGAAAAGTGGAGGTAGTCCATGCAAATTACAGGTATTCACACTACAGGCTCAACAAATCACTCAGAAGAGCATCAGTTTAATTCCGTAGAAACCTTGCAGGATCCTGCCAACTGAAGCATGAGAAAAAAAAATGTAAAAAATAGAAATATAAATGAGTGTCCTTCTGACCCCAGGCTGACAGAAGGAAAAGAACACTTACAGAATGTAGTTAGGATTTGAATTCCATTCAGAATATTTTTATCAAAATCAGAGCAATTTCTGCTCTTTAAATTATGTGCTTTAAAATCAACTCCAAAGCTTTTGCTTATACTGTATAGAATATAATCAGTGGTAGGACAATATAAAGTAGCTGACTACCCATTTATCAGGACAAAATTGTTTGTGATAACTTAACGTATTTTTCTTGGCTCAAATATTTTATTAGTTCAGAAATCTCTGTCCATCTGAGTATTCATCTGTTAGTAACTTCAGAATAAAATATACATCTGTGCTGTCCTAATGACACTGCTTCTGGTCTCAGTAAATATAGTACAGGTATACTGATGTACAGGACAATGTGAAATTACAAGCTTCTGTCTTGCTTCTCGTAGCCAATAAACAAATTATTAGATCCTGTTTAGCTCTATGTTATATCTGTCAGGAAAGTCAGTTGTATATAGCACTCAGTAGTAATGGAATGTAGCCACCTTTCAAAGACGAAATAAAAAGGGGCTTATTTCACACCCACTGGAGAGAGGGGCAGATTGCAGTGTTATCTGGGAAACATTGCAACAGTGTTCAACTCTGTGGAAAACAGGCAACCCTAACAGCAGTAGTAGGTTGTCATCATTTATGTATGTGGACCAGCATTAGACACATTTTGATAGTGGGTTTCACACATTTGATTGGATCAGAGGGAAGCATTGATGCCGTTGGAAATGGTAAGTAAACAGCATGAGGCCACACTGCCATGACCACCTCTAGAGGCCTCTCTTCTTTCCTTTTCCTGTAGTCTCTTGCATCACTAGCCTCATATTATGAGAGTCAGGTACTAAATTACAAAAACAAACATGAATTCAAAGACATATTTTTATTGATTTTTGCCAGGATAAATGGTGGGTCTAGACAAAGGGTCAGATTCTCAGTTGGTATACATTGGCATAGTTCCATTGACTTCACTGGGACTTTGGCAGATATATGCCAGCTGAGGATCTGTCCTAAATCTTCATAGAATGCATATTTTAAAAGGCATGTGGTGCTGTGCAATGTTATCAAATTGAAATATTAGCCATCTGATTAAAATGTGGCACGTGGCCAGAAGGGGTTAACCAGCTCCTAGGCTGAATGACCCACTCTTGAAAGTGTTCACCTTTAAAGACTTGTTGGAAGGTGCTAGAGGGTAAGTGGTCTGGAATAGTACTTTGAAATGCAATCATGCATTGTTAGAGGAGTAAAATGTTGCTCAGGTCTTGTAATGTGAACAATTAATACTTGTGTGTTACCATAGCTTTGATACGAGACCAGAAGGGAATATTAACATTTATGATGAAACTTGATTGAAGTAGTATTATTTTTATATGTCTCTTTGAATCTACCACAAACATTAAGCTGTATGTGAACAATGATCTTATGTTAATTGTCATGATGATTGGACAGATCCATCAGGGTTGGAGCAACTCCCTACTCCCCACAGTACAATAGGTGCAAGGCGTAAGGCAGCCCCTCCCTACTCCCCACACTACATGCCCCATCCATGATGCTGGTCACACCAACCATCCTATGGTCAGGATGGATGGAGGATTACTTGATGTCAAGGTAATATTGTTAATATTACTTTTCTTAAGTGTTTGATCCTCGCTAACCTTTTTTATGAACACTAAAGCCAAATAAACACCTCTGCCTTCTTAATATCATTACTTTCCTTCATCCTTCTGCTACAGCTAATATTGCCCTTCATGTTCCCATCTAGTTGTAATTCATTTTGTGTCCTAGCCTTTCGGAGTTTGTTTCCCTCCAAGTTTGTATTATTCTTTTGTACTTACCAGTACCATTTGCTGCATGTTTCTACTTTTTGTAAAATTTCTTTTTGGTATTTTTGACTATAATTTTTATCATTCCTTTCCAACAGGATATTTTGTTTGGTGTATTTAATAATGTCTCTCAGAAATTTCAAGCTCTCCCAAACTTCTTTTTTCCTCACCGTGAGTCTACAATACAGAATAACTCAGTATAACTGACACTGGTCTGGATTATTCACACCTCTGAGCACTAGTGTAGCTTTTCCCACCAACATAGGTCAGACCACTTGCAGAGGAAAAATGTTAAGCTGATGGAAGAGCTCTCTCACATCAACTTAGCAGGTCTTTGCCAATAGCCCTGTTGTGGCACAGCTGTATTGTTGTAGGTGCACTAGTATAGATTGTCTCCTCATAGACCTTATCTATTAGTAAATTGATTGTCCTTATTCTGTGGCTCTCATGCCTTCCTTTCTTTACAGTCATATCTGTCATTTCATGATGCCTTTAGCTTTCAGGTTTGCAACCAATTCTTCATGTTAGAATCAATTCACGAATATCTTTCACCCTGGTTACTCTTTCCTCCTTCTACAGTAAGAACTTAACTCCAGTGCATTCCAGTAAAACCTGTTGAAACATTTTGTGTTTTGCCATGTTACATTTCCAACAGATGTTTTGGTAATTAAAGCTGCTCAGTGTTACCAGATATTACAAGGGTCAGAAATGCCTAATTACCCACCTCCTCCTGACTTGGTGGTCTGTGACATCTACAATTAGGTTGATTCTTTGTTTTTCACCTTTTATCTTTACCCAGAGACTTTCACCTACTTTGCCTCTTGCTTCCTTCTGAATCTTGGAATAAGTATGTATATTCTTGATCAATACCACTTTTCTTTTTACTCTTCCTTCCCTTCCTGAAAAAGCTGTATTCTTCTGTACCAATATTCCAGTCATGAAATTTATCACACCAAGGCTACGTCTACACGTGCCCCAAACTTCGAAATGGCCATGCAAATGGCCATTTCGAAGTTTACTAATGAAGCACTGAAATGCATATTCACCGCTTCATTAGCATGCGGGCGGCAGCGGCGCTTCGAAATTGACGAGGCTTGCCGCCGCGCGTCTCGTCCAGACGGGGCTCCTTTTCGAAAGGACCCCGCCTA